>NC_090845.1:111316749-111941749 GCF_028021215.1 Eschrichtius robustus
ACCAAGAAGCCTGTTTGCAAGCACAGGTCACTATCCACACCTCCCCTCCCGGGAGCCTGTGCAGCCCACCACTGCCAGGGTCCCGTGATCCAGGGACAACTTCCCTGGGAGAACACACGGCGCGCCTCAGCCTGTTGCAACGTCATGATGGCCTCTGCCAATGCAGGCTAGCCTCGCCTTCCTTACCCTCTCTCCACCCAGACTGAGTGAGCCAGAGCCCCTAATCAGCTGCTCCTTTAACCCGGTCCTGTCTGAGCAATGAACAGATGCCCTCAGGCGACCTACAAGCAGAGGCGGCCAAATCCAAAGCTGAACCCCAGGAGCTGTGCGAACAAAGAAGAGAAAGGGAAACTTCTCCCAGCAGCCACAGGAGCAGCGGATTAAATCTCCACAATGAACTTTATGTACCCTGCGTCTGTGGAACACCTGCATAGACAAGGAATCATCCAAAAATTGAGGTGGTGGACTTTGGGAGCAACGATATGTATATTTTTTTCCTTTTTCTCTTTTTGTGAGTGTGTATGTATATGCTTCTTTGTGTGATTTTGTCTGTATAGCTTTGCTTTTACCATTTGTCCTAGGGTTCTGTCTTTCCTTTTTTTTTTTGTATAGTTTTTAGCACTTGCTATCATTGGTGGATTTGTTTTTTGGTTTGGTTGTTCTCTTCTTACTTTCTTTTTTTTCTTTTTTTATTACTTTTCAATTTTTTTAATTTTTAATAATTATTTTTTATTTTAATTATTTTATTTTATTTTATTTTACTTTTTTCGTTCTTTCTTTCTTTTCTTCTCCCTTTTCCTCTGAGCTTGTGGCTGACAGGATCTTGGTGCTCTTGCTGAGTGTCAGGGCTGTGCCTCTGAGGTGGTAGAGCCAAGTTCAGGACATTGGTCCACCAGAGACCTTCCTGCTCCATGTAATATTAAATGGCAAAAGCTCTCCCAGAGATCTCCATCTCAATGCTAAGACACAGCTCCACTCAACGACCAGCAAGCTACAGTGCTGGACACCCTATGCCAAACAACTAGCAAGACAGGAACACAACCCCACCCGTTAGCAGAGAGGCTGCCTAAAATCATAATAAGGTCACAGACACCCCAAAACACACCACCGGACATGGACCTGCCCACCATAAAGACAATTTCCAGCCTCATCCACCAGAACACAGGCACTAGTCCCCTCCACTGAGAAGCCTACACACCCCACTGAACCAACCTTAGCCACTGGGGGCAGACACCAAAAACAACAGGAACCACGAAACTGCAGCCGGCAAAAAGGAAACCCAAACACAGTAAGTTAAGCAAAATGAGAAGACAAAGAAATACACAGCAGATGAAGGTGCAAGGTAAAAACCCACCACACCAAATAAATGAACTGGAAATAGGCAGTATACCTGAAAAAGAATTCAGAGTAATGATTGTAAAGATGATCCAAAATCTTGGAAACAGAATGGAGAAAATACAAGAAACGTTTAACAAGGACATAGAAGAACTAAAGAGCAAACAAACAATGATGAACAACACAATATATAAAATTAAAAATTCTCTAGAAGGAATGAGTAGCACAGTAACTGAGGCAGAAGAATGGATAAGTGACCTGGAAGATAAAATAGTGGAAATAACTACTGTAGAGCAGAATAAAGAAAAAAGAATGAAAAGAATTGAGGACAGTCTCAGAGACTTCTGGGACAATATTAAATGCACAAACACTCGAATTATAGGGGTCCCAGAAGAAGAAGAGAAAAAGAAAGGGACTGAGAAAATATTTGAAGAGATTATACTTGAAAACTTACCTCATATGGGAAAGGAAATAGTTAATCAAGTCCAGGAAGCACAGAGAGTCCCATACAGGATAAATCCAAGGAGAAATACACAAGACACATATTAATCAAACTATCAAAAATTAAATACACAGAAAAAATATTAAAAGCAGCAAGTGAAAACCACCAAATAACATACAAGGGAATCCCCATAAGGTTAACAGCTGATCTTTCAGCAGAAATTCTGCAAGCAAGAAGGAGGTGGTAGGACATATTTAAAGTGATGAAAGGGAAAAACCTAAAACCAAGATTACTCTACCCAGCAAGGATCTCTTTCAGATTCAATGGAGAAATTAAAACCTTCACAGACAAGCAAAAGTTAAGAGAATTCGGCACCAGCAAACCAGATTTACAACAAATGCTAAAGGAAATTCTCTAGGGAGGAAACACAAGAGAAGGAAAAGACCTACAATAACAAACCCAAAACAATTAAGACAATGGTAACAGGAACATACATATCGATAATTACCTTAAACGTGAATGGATTAAATGCTTCAACAAAAAGACACAGGCTTGCTGAATGGATACAAAAACAAGACCCATATATATGCTGTCTACCAGAGACCCACTTCAGGCCTAGGGACACATACAGACTGAAAGTGAGGGGATGGAAAAAGATATTCCATGCAAATGGAAATCAAAAGAATGCTGGTGTAGCAATTCTCATATCACTCAAGAAAGACTTTAAAACAAAGACTATTGCAAGAGACAAAGAAGGACACTACATAATGATAAAGGGATTAATCCAAGAAGAAGATATAACAATTGTAAATAATTATGCACCCAACATAGGAGCACCTCAAAACATAAGGCAAATGCTAACAGCCATAAAAAGGGAAATCGACAGTAACACAATCAGAGTAGGGGCCTTTAACACCCCACTTTCACCAATGAACAGATCATCCAAAATGAAAATAAATAAGAAAACACAGGCTTTAAATGATACATTAAAAAAGATGGACTTAATTGATATTTATAGGACAATCCATCCAAAAACAGCAGAATACACTTTCTTCTCAAGTGCTCATGGAACATTCTACAGGATAGATCATACCTTGGGTCACAAATCAAGCCTTGGTAAATTTAAGAAGATTGAAATCGTATCAAGTATCTTTTCCGACCACAACTCTATGAGACTAAATACCAATTACAGGAAAAAAGTCTGTAAAAAATACAAACACATGGAACAATACAAATACAAACACATACAAACAATACACTACTTAATAACCAAGAGATCATGGAAGAAATCAGAGGAAATCAAAAATTACCTAGAAAAAAATGACAATGAAAACACAACGACCGAAAACCTATGGGATGCAGCAAAAGCAGTTCTAAGAGGGAAGTTTACAGCAATACAAGCCTACTTGAAGAAACAAGAAACATCTGAAATAAACAATCTAAACTTACACCTAAAGCAACTGGAGAAAGAAGAACAAAAACACCCCAAAGTTAGCAGAAGGAAAGAAATCATAAAGATCAGATCAGAAATAAATGAAAAAGAAATGAAGGGAAAAATTGCAAACATCAATAAAACTAAAAGCTAGTTCTTTGAGAAGATAAATAAAATTGATAATCCATTAGCCAGGCAGATCAAGAAAAAAAGGGAGAAGACTCAAATCAATAGAATTAGAAAGGTAAAAGGAGAAGTAACAACGGACACTGCAGAAATACAAAGGATCATGAGAGATCACTACAAGCAACTATATGCCAATAAAATGGAAAACCTCGAAGAAATGGACATATTTTTAGAAAAGCACCACCTTCTGAGACCAAACTGTGAAGAAATAGAAAATATAAACAGACCAATCACAAGCACTGAAATTGAAACTGTGATTAAAAATCTTCCAACAAACAAAAGCCCAGGACCAGATGGCTTCACAGGAGAATTCTATCAAACATTTAGAGAAGAGCTAACACCTATCCTTCTCAAATTCTTCCGAAATATTGCAGAGTGAGGAACACTCCCCAACTCATTCTACGAGGCCACCATCACCCTGATACCAAAAC
Source organism: Eschrichtius robustus (assembly GCF_028021215.1). Taxonomy (NCBI): domain Eukaryota; kingdom Metazoa; phylum Chordata; class Mammalia; order Artiodactyla; family Eschrichtiidae; genus Eschrichtius; species Eschrichtius robustus. The sequence continues at coordinate 111,320,576 of NC_090845.1, forward strand.
CAGACAAAGATGTCACAAAGAAAGAAAACTACAGGCCCATATCACTGATGAACAAAGATGCAAAAATCCTCAACTAAATACTAGCAAACAGAATCCAACAGCACATTAAAAGGATCATACACCATGATCAATTGGGGTTTATCCCAGGAATGCAAGTATTCTTCAGTATAAGCAAATCAATCAATGTGATACACCACATTAAAAAATTGAAGGATAAAAATCGTATGAGCATCTCAATAGATGCAGAAAAAGTTTTTGACAAAATTCAACACCAATTTATGATAAAAAACCCTCCAGAAAGTAGGCATGGAGGGAACTTTCCTCAACATAATAAAAGCCATATATGACAAACCCACAGTCAACATCGTTCTCAATGGTGAAAAACTGAAACCATTTCCTCTAGGATCTGAAACAAGACAAGGTTGCCCACTCTCACCACTATTATTTAACATAGTTTTAGAAGTTTTAGCCACAGCAATCAGAGAAGAAAAAGAAATTAAATGAATACAAATCTGAAAAGAAGAAGTAAAACTGTCACTATTTGCAGATGACATGATACTATACATGGAGAATCCTAAAGACGCTACCAGAAAACTACTAGAGCTAATTAATGAATTTGGTAAAGTAGCAGGATACAAAATTAATGCACAGAAATCTCTTGCATGCCTATGCACTAGTGATGAAAAAGCTGAAAGAGAAATTAAGGAAACACTCCCATTTACCATTCCAACAAAAAGAATAAAATACCTAGGAATAAACTTACCTGAGGAGAAAAAAGACCTGTATGCAGAAAACTGTAAGACACTGATGAAAGAAATTAAAGATAATACAAGCAGATGGAAAGATATACCATGTTCTTGGATTGGAAGAATCAACATTGTGAAAATGACTATACTACCCAAAGCAACCTACAGATTGAATGCAATCCTTATCAAAGTACCAATGGCATTTTTCACAGAACTAGGACAAAAAATTTCACAATTTATATGTAAACACAAGAGACCCTGCGTAGGCAAAGCAATGTTGAGAAAGGAAAACAGAGCTGGAGCAATCAGGCTCCTGGAATTCAGACTATACTACAAAGCTACAGTGATCAAGGCAGTATGGTACTGGCACAAAAACCGAAATATAGATCAATGGAACAGGATAGAAAGCCTATAGATAAACCCATGCACATATGGTAACCTTATTTTTGATAAAGGAGGCAAGAATATACAATGGAGAAAAGACAGCCTCTTCAATAAGTGGTGCTGGGAAAACTGGACAGCTCCTTGTAAAAGAATGAAATTAGAACACTCCCTAACACCATACACAAAAATAAACTCAAAATGGATTAAAGACATAAATATAAGCCCAGACACTATTAAACTCTTAGAGGAAAACATAGGCAGAACACCCTATGACATAAATCACAGCAAGATCCTTTTTGACCCACCTCCTAGAGAAATGGAAATAAAAACAAAAATAAACAAATGGGACCTAATGAAACTTAAAAGCTTTTGCACACCAAAGGAAACCATAAACACGACCAAAAGACAACGGTCAGAATGGGAGGAAATATTTGCAAGTGAAGCAACTGACAAAGGATTAATCTCCAAAATTTACAAGCAGCTCATGCAGCTCAATATCCAAAAAACAAACAACCCAATCCAAAAATGGGCAGAAGACCTAAATAGACATTTCTCCAAAGAAGATATACAGATTGCCAACAAACACATGAAAGAATGCTCAGCGTCACTAATCATTAGAGAAATGCAAATCAAAATTACAATGAGATATCACCTCACACCGTTCAGAATGGCTATCATCAAAACATCTACAAACAGTAAATGCTGGAGAGTGTGTGGAGAAAAGGAAACCCTCTTGCACTGTTGGTGGGAATGTAAATTGATACAGCCACTATGGAGAACAGTATGGAGGTTCCTTAAAAAAGTAAAAATAGAACTACCATACCACCCAGCAATCCCACTCCTGGGCATATACACTGAGAAACCCATAATTCAAAAAGGGTCATGTATCACAATGTTCATTGCAGCTCTATTTACAATAGCCAGGATATAGAAGCAACCTAAGTGTCCATCGACAGATGAATGGATAAAGAAGATGTGGCATATATATACAGTGGAATATTACTCAGCCATAAAAAGAAATGAAATTGAGTTATCTGTAGTGAGGTGGATGGACCTAGAGTCTGTCCTACAGAGTGAAGTAAGTCAGAAAGAGAAAAACAAATACCGTGTGCTAACACATATATATGGAATCTAAAAGAAAAATGGTTATGAAGAACCTAGGGGCAGGACAGGAATAAACCTGCAGACATAGATAATGGACTTGAGGACATGGAGAGGGGGAAGGGTAAGATGGGACAAAGTGAGAGAGTGGCATGGACTTATATACACTACCAAATGTAAAATAGATAGCTAGTGGGAAGCAGCCACATAGCACAGGGAGATCAGCTCAGTGCTTTGTGACCACCTAGAGGGGTGGGAGGGAGGCGCAAGAGGGAAGACATATGGGGATATATGTAAATGTATAGCTGATTCACTACGTTATAAAGCAGAAACTAACACACCAATTGTAAAGCAATTATACTCCAATAAAGATGTTTAAAAATACATAAATAAAGTGAATTGCAAGCCATTGTTAGCACTGAATAGAGAAAAGACATTGGTTCCTTTCGGAGCAGTTGAAAAGCTCCCAGTGGTCCTACATAGCTCTGAGCACAAGCCATGCAGCAACTGGACATTTCATATGTAATGTCAGCTGAAGCTCCCTAGAGAGTGCTTCAGTCTCAGTACAGAGCCTTCAGTCCAAAATAATCTGACCAGTTAAAAATACATAAAACAGAGCCCAAAAAAAAGAGAGAGAAGAAAGAAAAGAACCAAACAAAAAAATACCCAGAGGCATATAAAAATGAGGTGGCTATACAGAGTAAAAACAGAAGAAAATATGATTTTGAAGCCAGGCTTTGGTAACAATTATCTATATGGCTTTAGCCAATAGCCAAAGGTGAATAAAAGGTCTATGACAGTTATCTGAGTTAATTCCACTGGAAAAACAATTCCTTCTTAATTTCTATGACTCTGAGGCAGGGGTTTCAGCTTGTTTTAGCCTCTAATAGTCTGGATATTGCTTTAGATCTATGAGATATTTTTTTTTGTTTTAAAATGTTATTGTTTAGTAAAATCATGTTATTTGTAAGATGAAATGAAGCAATATAGGAAGATAAGGGATGAAAATTAAAATCCCTTGAAATTCTAACTGTAGTAGCTTTTAGGAATGGATTTCATGTGACAGCATGTTTTTTTTCCTATTCAAATCTCCTTCATCCTTCAAAGTAGAGCTGTGGTTCTACCTCTTCTGAGAAACCCTCTATGATTAGATTGCTTACCTCTCACCTGTCTTTGCTTTTGATTAAGTTCTAAAAAATAATGGAAACATTCTTCAGTTAGACATTCATTAGATATAATTTATTTTTATTTTCCCTAAAAGAATGTAAGCTGCTCAAGTCAGAACATATTTTTACCTCATTTACAATATCTTATGTAGTAGTGATAATGCAGGAGACATTCAATAAGTCAATAATTTTTCACTTGTTTTGTACTACTCATTTCTGTCACTGGGTTGACGTGCCTCATAACAAAAAAGCTTCAACCAAGGAGATCAGCGGAAGACCCAGACCAGCAATCTCGGTCCCTCGATAGTAAGCGAAGAATTGCAAACCATCCCCTTTAAGCATAAGCACAAAGCAAAAATTTATCGAAACAAAGATACACTCTCAGAGAGAGAGAGAGAGAGAGCAGGCTGTTTCTGTGAATTGAAAGCCACATTCTTATACAGGCTTAAGGGCACTTTTAAGGAGCATTTTGGGGGGGGGGGAGTGACAGGGGATCATTATTTGATTGACACTCCTGAGTTTTGGAACAAGTTTACTGCTGCACATGCTCTCACCCTTGACTCGCTAAGAAACGCCCACCGGGGGGGCTGGGGGGCAAAACCACATGTAGATTTTATTTTTTTATATTTTATTTATTTTTTTATACAGCAGGTTCTTATTAGTTATCCATTTTATACATATTAGTGTATATGTGTCAATCCCAATCTCCCAATTCATCACACCACCACCACCACCCTCCCCCTGCCACTTTACAGCCTTGGTGTCCATACTTTTGTTCTCTACATCTGTGTCTCTATTTCTGCCCTGCAAACCGGTTCATCTGTACCATTTTTCTAGATTCTACATATATGCGTTAATATACGCTATTTGTTTTTCTCTTTCTGACTTACTTCACTCTGTATGACAGTCTCTAGATCCATCCATGTCTCAACAAATGACCCAATTTCATTCCTTTTTATGGCTGAGTAATATTACATTGTATATGTGTACCACAACTTCTTTATCCATTCGTCTGTCGATGGGCATTTAGGTTGCTTCCATGACCTGGCTATTGTAAATAGTGCTGTATTACAATATGTAATACAACATGTATTAGTTGACCATATGTGTGTGGGTTTACCTCTGGGCTTTCTATCCTGTTCCATTGATCTATATTTCTGTTTTTGTGCCAGTACCATATTGTCTTGAATACTGTAGCTTTGTAGTATAGTCTGAAGTCAGGGAGTCTGATTCCTCCAGCTCCATTTTTTTCCGTCAAGACTGCTTTGGCTGTTCAGGGTCTTTTGTGTCTCCATACAAATTTTAAGATTTTTTCTTCCAGTTCTGTAGAAAATGCCACTGGTAATTTGATAGGGATTGCATTGAATCTGTAGATCGCTTTGGGTAGTATAGTCATTTTCACAATAATGATTCTTCCAATCCAAGAACATGGTATATCTCTCCATCTGTTTGTATCATCTTTAATTTCTTTCAGCAGTGTCTTATAGTTTTCTGCATACAGGTCTTTTGTCTCCCTAGGTAGGTTTATTCCTAGGTATTTTATTCTTTTTGTTGCAATGGTAAATGGGAGTGTTTCCTTACTTTCTCTTTCAGATTTTTCATCATTAGTGTATAGGAATGCAAGAGATTTCTGTGCATTAATTTTGTATCCTGCAACTTTACCAAGTTCATTGATTAGCTCTAGTAGTTTTCAGGTGACATCTTTAGGATTCTCTATATATAGTATCATGTCATATGCAAACAGTGACAGCTTTATTTCTTCTCTTCCAATTTGTATTCCTTTTATTTCTTTTTCTTCTCTGATTGCTGTGGCTAGGACTTCCAAAACTATGTTGAATAATAGTGGCAAGAGTGGACATCCTTGTCTAGTTCCTGATCTTAGAGGAAATGCTTTCAGTTTTACACCACTGAGAATGATGTTTGCTGTGGGTTTGTCGTATATGGCCTTTATTATGCTGAGGTAAGTTCCCTCAATGCCGACTTTCTGGAGAATTTTTATCATAAATGGGTGTTGAATTTTGTCAAAATCTTTTTCTGCATCTATTGATATAATCATACGGTTTTTCTGCTTCAATTTGTTAATATGGCGTATCACATTGATTGATTTGCGTATAGTGAAGAATCCTTGCATCCCTGGGATAAATCCCACTTGATCATGGTGTATGATCCTTTTAATGTGTTGTTGGATTCTCTTTGCTAGTATTTTGTTGAGGATTTTTGTATCTATATTCATCACTGATATTGGTCTGTAATTTTCTTTTTTTGTAGTATCTTTGGTTTTGGTATCAGGGTGATGGTGGCCTTATAGAATGAGTTTGGGAGTGTTCCTTCCTCTGCAATTTTTTGGAAGAGTTTGAGAAGGGTGGGTGTTAGCTCTTCTCTAAATGTTTGGTAGACTTCACCTGTGAAGCCATCTGGTCCTGGACTTTTGTTTGTTGGAAGATTTTTAATCACAGTTTCAATTTCATTACTTGTGATTGGCCTGTTCATATTTTCTATTTCTTCCTGGTTCCGTCTGGGAAGGTTTTACCTTTCTAAGAATTCGTCCATTTCTTCCAGGCTGTCCATTTTATTGGCACAGAGTTGCCTGTAGTAGTCTATTAGGATGCTTTGTATTTCTGCATGTCTGGTGTAACTTCTCCTTTTTCATTTCTAATTTTATTGATTTGAGTCCTCTCCCTCTGTTCCTTGATGAGTCTGACTAATGGTTTATCAATTTTGTATATCTTCTCAAAGAACCAGCTTTTAGTTTTATTGATCTTTGTTATTGTTTTCTTTGTTTCTGTTTCATTTATTTCTGCTCTGATCTTTATGATTTCTTTCCTTCTGCTAACTTTGGGTTTCGTTTGTTCTTCTTTCTGTAGTTCCTTTAGGTGTAAGGTTAGACTGTTTATCTGAGATTTTTCTTGTTTCTTGAGGTAGGCTTGTATTGCTATAAACTTCCCTCTTGGAACTGCTTTTGTTGCATCCCCTGGGTTTTGGATCGTCATGTTTTCATTGTCATTTGTCTCTAGGTATTTTTTGATTTCCTCTTTGATTTCTTCAGTGATCTCTTGGTTATTTAGTAGCATATTGTTTAGCCTCCATGTGTTTCTGTTTTTTACGTTTTTTCCCCTGTAATTGATTTCTAATCTCATAGCGTTGTGGTCAGAAAAGATGCTTGATATGATTTCAGTTTTCTTAAATTTACGGAGGCTTGATTTGTGACCCAAGATGTGATCTATCCTGGAGAATGTTCCATGCACACTTGAGAACAAAGTGTAATCAGCTGTTTTTGGAGAGAATGTCCTATAAATATCAATTAAATCTAAATGGTCTATTGTGTCATTTAACGCTTGTGTTTCCTTATTAATTTTCTGTTTGGATGATCTGTCGATTGGTGTAAGTGAGGTGCTAAAGTCTCCCACTATTATTGTTTTACCCTTGATTTCCTCTTTTATAGCTGTTAGCAGTTGCCTTATGTATTGAGGTGCTCCTATGTTGGGTGCATAGATATTTATAATTGTTATATCTTCTTCTTGGATTGATCCCTTGATCATTATGTAGCATCCTTCCTTGTCTCTTGTAACATTCTTTATTTTAAAGTCTATTTTATCTGATATGAGTTTTGTTACTCCAGCTTTCTTTTGATTTCCATTTGCATGGAATATCTTTTTCCATCCCCTCACTTTCAGTCTGTATGTGTCCCTAGATCTGAAGTGGGTCTCTTGTAGACAGCATATATATGGGTCTTGTTTTTGTATCCATTCATCAAGCTTGTGTCTTTTTTGTTGAAGCATTTAATCCATTCACGTTAAAGGTAATTATCGATATGTATGTTCCTATTACCATTTTCTTAATTGTTATGGGTTTGTTCTTGTAGTTCCTTTTCTTCTCTTGTGTTTCCCACTTAGAGAAGTTCCTTTAGCATTTGTTGTAGAGCTGGTTTTGTGGTCTGGAATTCTCTTAGCTTTTGCTTGTTTGTAAAGCTTTTGATTTCTCCATAGAATCTGAATGAGATCCTTTCCAGGTAGAGTAATCTTGGTTGTAAGTTCTTCCCTATCATCACTTTAAATATGTCATGCCACTCCCTTCTGGCTTGTAGAGTTTCTGCTGAGAAATCAGCAGTTAACCTTATGGGAGTTCCCTTGTATGTTATTTGTCGTTTTTCCCTCGCTGCTTTCAATAATTTTTCTTTGTCTTTAATTTTTGCCACTTTGATTACTATGTGTCTTGGCGTGTTTCTCCTTGGGTTTATCCTGTATGGGACTCTCTGCATCTCCTGGACTTGCGTGGCTATTTCCTTTCCCATGTTAGGGAAGTTTTCGACTATAATCTGTTCAAATATTTTCTCAGGTCCTTTCTCTCTCCCTTCTCCTTCTGGGACCCCTATAATGAGAATGTTGTTGTGTTTAATGCTGTCCCAGAGGTCTCTTAGGCTGTCTTCATTTCTTTTCATTCTTTTTTCTTTATTCTGTTCCGCAGCCGTGAATTCCACCATTCTGTCTTCCAGGTCACTTATCCAGTCTTCTGCCTCAGTTATTCTGCTATTGATTCCTTCTAGTGTATTTTTCATGTCAGTTATTGTATTGTTCATCTCTGTTTGTTTGTTCTTTAATTCTTCTAGGTGTTTGTTCTTTAATTCTTCTAGGTCTTTGTTAAACACTTCTTGCATCTTCTCTTCTTTGCCTCCATTCTTTTTCTGAGGTCCTGGATCATCTTCACTATCATTATTCTGAATTCTTTTTCTGGAAGGTTGCCTATGTCCACTTCATTTAGTTGTTTTTCTAGGATTTTATCTTGTTCCTTCATCTGGTACATAGCCCTCTGCCTTTTCATCTTGTCTATCTTTCTGTGAATGTGGTTTTTGTTCCACAGGCTGCAGGACTGTAGTTTTTCTTGCTTCTGCTGTCTGCCCTCTGGTGGATGAGGCTATCTAAGAGGCTTGATGGGAGGGACTGGTGGTGGGTAGAGCTGGCTGTTGCTCTGGTGGGCAGAGCTCAGTAAAACTTTAATCCTCTTGTCTGCTGATGGGTGGGGCTGGGTTCCCTCCCTGTTGGTTGTTTGGCCTGAGGCGACCCAGCACTGGAGCCTACCTGGGCTCTTTGGTGGGGCTAATTGCAGACCCTGGGAGGGCCCACACCAAGGAGCACCTCCCAGAACTTCTGCTGCCAGTGTCCTCGTCCCCATGGTGAGCCACAGCCACCCCCGCCTCTGCAGGAGACCGTCCAACACTAGCAGGTAGGTCTGGTTCAGTCTCCTGTGGGGTCACTGCTCCTTCCCCTGGGTCCCGATGCGCACACTACTTTGTGTGTGCCCTCCAAGAGTGGAGTGTCTGTTTCCCCCAGTCCTGTCAAAGTCCTGCAATCAAATCCCACTATCCTTCAAAGTGTGATTCTCTAGGAATTCCTCCTCCCATTGCTGGACCCCCAGGTTGGGAAGCCTAATGTGGGGCTCAGAACCTTCACTCCAGTGGGTGGACTTCTGTGGTATAAGTGTTCGCCAGTTTGTGAGTCACCCACCCAGCAGTTATGGGATTTGATTTTACTGTGATTGCGCCCCTCCTACCATCTCTTTGTGGCTTCTCCTTTGTCTTTGGATATAGGGTATCTTTTTTGGTGAGTTCCAGTGTCTTCCTGTCAATGATTGTTCAGCAGTTAGTTGTGATTCCGGTGCTCTCGCAAGAGGGAGTGAGAGCATGTCCTTCTCCATGTAGATTTTATTATAATGATCGTATAATGAGTTTGTGTTTACTATAGGTTATACGCCTCTCTGGTCTGGGCATGCGCAGACCGGGGAGGTTCCCTCGTGTTACTGTGCCCCTCTTTGTCAGGATATGCTGCCCACCACACGGCCATAGTTTCGCCTGTACTGGGTGGGGTCAGGGGAGAGTCCCCAGATGGTTGGGTGTGACTTGATTGCCTTTTCTTGTCTTTCTCACCACTGTCACCTCCTTGCTGCTAATGTCTGACTAACTACCTAACATTTCTACCTTAAGAATTTATAAGAGGAGGCAAAAAAATAGGAATCTGAATATTTTAATCAGGTTTGAGATTTCCTTGAGATTTGGTAGCAACTTCATCAGTTTATATTAACTGATGCACATTTTAAAACTATATTTGGTTAAATAGGACAGAAGTCCTAAAACTTTTTGGTCTAGGACCACTTTACACTCTGAAAAATTATTCAGGACTCCAAAGAGTTTTTGTTTGGGTGGGTTATATCTATCAATAATTACCATATTAGAAACTAAAACTGAAAAAGTTTTAAAACACAGGATATAGAACCACAGGTTTCATTAATCTCGAAGCAATGACATCACATATCAAGCAGACTCTGGAAAACGCCACTGTACACTAGTGAGAGAATGAGAGTGAAAAAAGCAAATAATGCCTTCATACAATGATGAAAATATTTTGACCTTGTGGACTTTTGGAAAGGATCTTGGGGACCCCAGTTTTCCCCAGACCACACTCAGAATTGCTGCTCTAGATGAACTAAACTCAACACATCTGTTCAAAACTAATCATGGTATTTGGAGGTTTATGAAACAAAAAGGAACTGAAGGCATGGGGCATGGTCAAAAGGGTTTTTTAAATTAATTAATTAATTTATTTATTTATTTATTTATGGCTGTGTTGGGTCTTCGTTTCTGTGCGAGGGCTTTCTCTAGTTGCGGTAAGCGGGGGCCACTCTTCATCGCGGTGCGCGGGCCTCTCACTATCGCAGCCTCTCTTGTTGCGGAGCACAGGCTCCAGACGCGCAGGCTCAGTAGTTGTGGCTCACGGGCCTAGTTGCTCCGCGGCATGTGGGATCTTCCCGGACCAGGGCTCGAACCCGTGTCCCCTGCATTGGCAGGCAGATTCTCAACCACTGTGCCACCAGGGAAGCCCTGTCAAAAGGGTTTTATGTTCTAGTGCTCCTGTAGTCAGTTGGTTAGACCTAGAGAATAAGAGTATCCACCTGAAGGCTGGATTCGTCCTCAAAAAGCTAGGCTTCAAGGCTAAAAGACCATCTAGTCGGTATTTCTGTATTGTGATCCAAAGAACCCCACATCAGAATCATTAAGGATTTAAACTGCAGATAACTGTACTTCACTACAGATCAGCTAAATCAGAATCTTAGAGGTGGAGCCTGCGAACCTGCTATTTTAATAAGATCCCCAGATCCTCCACTTTCAGCTTTTAGAGACATGAATTGATAAGTGTGTTTATTTAGGGGAAGAATTCATCAGAAGAAAAGATCAGACTCTGGAGGGCCAGGCAATGGGAAAGTGTCTCTTCTAAGATTACTAGAAGATAATGGAGGAATCTCACTCAGGCATTAAAGTTTCAACAGCTCTATAGTACTATCTGAACCAAAGTGATGAACCCTTCCAGAGGCACTGGGTCATTCTGCATATGGCCAAACCAGAGCAAGTGGAGATATGGGCTATTGCATATTTCAGGTGACCTATGAACTTATTTATATCTGTGGTTCCTATATTTTCTCTAAAGTAGCAAATCGTTCAGAGAATCAATAAATCAAATCTGCACTATCAGGAAACCAAGCAACCTTCTTGTTTTTGTTTTTTTTTTAAAGGCTTTTCATTCTAATCATCACAGGGGTTTTCAGTGATTCCTGCTGTGCAACACAAGATTCTGAAGTCCAATTAAATATATAGTCAAATACAAAAATGCAGACTCTTTATTCTAACACAGCTACTGCATTAAATACAACAATGGGTGAGATTTATGTAGCAGCAATTGAAACGTTTAAAGCATTTTACACCATGGGTTTTTTCTTAGTACTGTGGTTAATCCTCCCCACCTTAATGATTCAGGAAATGAAGAACGGCCTTACGGGTAGGCAAAATAGGTGGCTATCTACACAGTGATATTTAAAATGTGTCCCCAAATCTTCCTGCCCCTGAAATATAACCCATGGTTTTATTAACCTATGTACAGTGATTTACAGATTGCAAAGTGATTCCATATAATTATCATATTTAATTTCCTCAACAGCCCTGAAATAGGTAAGAGGCATCATCATTCCCATTTTACATATAAGAAAACTGAGTCAAATATGCACAAGGAAAGGGATTATATTTTAATCGCCTAGTTTGTAACAGTCACTTTTCACACATGCTTTAATATAATTCTCTCTATAATCCTACTTCACAAATGAGGAGAATGAGGTTCAGAGAAGTTAAGCAACCTGCCCAAGGTCACAAAGCCAGTAAGTAGTAAAGCTGAGATTTGAACCCAGGTCTGTGTTCCTCTGATTCCAGAACCAAAGCCCTTCAAAAGTTGGCACATATGATTCATTCTTAATAAAGCTTGATAAAATGTTTTCAGCATGAATTTACACTGTCTTAATTATAAGCAAGAAGAAACTAATCTAAAATAGTTTTTGTTTTTTAAACTTAGTGCTCAAGAAATTAAGTATGCCTTCAATTCCCTTGCATGTGTGTGTGTGTGTGTGTCTAATTGTTATAAACTTATGGTCTAATGGGCTACTGTAAAGCAACTTTTTTCATTAACTTTCCTCATTTTACTTATTAGTCCATGTTTATATCTTAATTTATAATATATATCAATGTGAACATAAAATACATTAATTTTGTTTTATTTTTTAATTAATATATTTTCCTAATTCAGAAAGGTATTCTCCAGAGTTATCATTAATAGCTCACTTGGACAACTCACCTCTCCCCACCCCCACTTCACCCAACACACACACACGATTAACTCTATGTTCTCCCACTTGCTCCAATACTGGAAGATGGATGAGCTAACCACGATTATAAGCTCAGTCCCACCTTAGTGACATAGAAATAGTCTGAGCAACCCTATACCTGCAGTTCAAAAACTCAAAATCAATTTAATTTTAATACTGGTCATACTGAGCACATATTAAAATTAATTCATTAGTAATGATCACTCAGTGCTGTCCTATGACTAAGTTCTTTTCTCGTCACCAACCCTATTCGCTCCATGAGAGGACTTTTAGTCCTCATCCTCTTGCTGGACTGCCACCAAATGCCTAATCTTCAGTCACTTGCTACGTTCCTGCATTGGCAGGCTTTCTGAGATGCACTGCAATTTGTATGATTTCTTCATTGCAGAACTATATTAGGATGAGTGTCAGTGAGTACATGCATTAAATAAACTAAACTCGGATCTGGTACACATCTGGATCACATCTGGATCAGATGTTTTGATCTGAGCCACCTATGTGATTCACCTAGAACTATAGTCAGGAGGCCACGTGGTTGAATGGAAGAAATACGGGCTCTGATGTCAGATTGTCTGTGTCTCAACATTGTCTGCTGTTTACTAGCTGTGGGACCTTGGAAAAAACTACTTAAACTTCTCCCTGTCTTTATCTTCATCTATAAAATAGATATAATAATAGTAACGGCCTTAAAAGTTTGCTGTGAATATTAAATGAGAGGAAGTGTATTAAATATCTGGCATAGAGTAAGTAGTAAAAGAAAAAAAAAATCTCAGTTTCCTTTTCCTTCTTCATTTTTCTCATCTGGCTTGCCCAGCTGTTACTTAATTTCTAGTTCTGACTCTCAGGAGATCAAGAAAAATTAGAGTGATCTGTTGAAGGAATTTCTGATAGCTTCTGATTTCTATAAGAAAATAATCTGTTTTGGAGTCATTGCCATAAATTACCTGTTTAAAACAATTTTTTAAAAGTCTCGAGCAAAGAACTTGAGAAAAGCAATAGTAGTCTATTGATCTCCATACACATAGGTCCAACAGTGAGGCATGTGTTGTTAGTTGCTTTTGCCAGTACGGGTAGTGAAGTAACCACACTCTCACCTGTTCACCCTTGTCACTTACCACATAGAGTTTGCAGGACAGCTGGTGGCAGAGAGGACAGGAGTACTGCCTATAGTTGTGCAACTGAATATTTCTGTCTGGCCCATTCTGGGGTAGTACCATGCCTTCATTAATCTCATGCTTCTTAATACACTGAATTAAATAGCAACACACCCTTAAAAATATCTGGTCTATCTTCTAGAGGTACTTTTAGACATTCTAAACTGAGAGCTTTCCACAGGCATAGCTACATTACATTTTGAAAGCGAGTTAATGGATGAGATCTTTTGACAACTGTCTCCCCAGAGATCAGCATGACAATCTCTTCATCACCTTCTTATTAGCCTGATGGAAAGAGAGAAAATCATCCTTAAGTCTCTATCTCCCGGATTCTTTTTCTAGCAAAAAAGAAAGGATGTATTTTAAATGATACTTTGCCTGTACTTACGCATCTGCAAAATTTCTTTGAAAAACAACCAACAACATCATTTTGGCAGTACAACCACATTTTTAATGACCTCGTAATTGCTGGGCAAATGTAAATATATCTCTTTGCATGGTTCTCACTTAGCATTTCAATAAAGTCCTCAAAACCTTTTGAGAGATATGAGAGTGATATCTGGAGCTGTGTCATGAAATTAGAGGCCATGGGTAATGAAAGGCATTTATAGTTTAGCTACTTTCACAGCTAAGCTACTTTTTGGCAAATCCTCAACTTCCATTATTCATTTTTTCCTCCCCAAAACAGTTATTCAAAGAAACAACAACAAAAACTATACACTTTATTACTTCATTTTCAGAGCTCAGTGGATAATTGAAGCAGCTAACAGCTTTGTGTCAAAAAGTAGGTTTTGAGATGATTCTAGTTTTATCTTTAACTATAAAATCTGAGTGCCTTCAAATATTCCCTGCTGGGTACAACTTTACTAGTTTTCTGGCTGATCTTGCTATCTCTAGAGGGTCCAATTGGCTCTTTAAACTTCTATTTCTGCCAAATATGAGCCCAGTTTGGATTAAAAATCTGAACGACAAAATTCCAAATTTTCCCCTTCATTCCTACCCCCATACCTGTTCTTTTTCTTCTTCTTTTTTTAAATTTATTTTTGGCTGCATTGGGTCTTAATTGCAGCACACGGGATCTTTGGTTTCAGCATGCAGGCTTCTCTCTAGTTGTGGAGCGTGGGCTCCAGAGCGCATGGGCTCTGTAGTTGCAGCACGTGGGCTTAGTTGCCCCACAACATCTGGGATCTTAGTTCCCCAACCAGGGATTGAACCACATTCCCTGCATTGGAAGGTGGATTCTCAACCACTAGACCACCAGGGAAGTCCCCTTCATACCTGTTCTTGATATGGAATATTGCACCCACCCTTCAAAACACAACTCAAGCCCCAACCCCACATGAAATATTTCACAACTACTTTTGCCTAAAATTATAGCTTCTTCTTCTGAATTTCCATTGTGGAAAATGACAGCTAATAGTCTGTGTCTATTCTTTCTTATTGCATTCTTCTTTTATAGATGTTTTTCTCTCCCCCCAGAAAGTTTGAATATTCCTTGAAGTCACTACCAGTTGCATATTTAACTTTTGTGGTATAATCCACACTAAACCAAATAGTGAATGCATGCAGTAGGTATTCAACAAACATTCATTGCACAAAAGCACACAAGTTGCAAGGCAACATCTGAGCTAGAATCCATAAATTTATAATACCTATTATGGTTTTGGAAAATTCTAAGGTGCCATTGGCTTTGTCACTCTGCCCAGCTATTTGCTGTCTATATTACATTTCACTCTCACGTAATCCAATTAAGGCGATACTTTACTAAATAGGCATTTCTAGCTAAAAACAGCCAATTATTGCAATAGTTTGATAGTCATAAAAGGGTTTCCTGGGGATTCCTTGCCATTATTCAGAAAAAAATGCAAGCTCTCAAATATAAACTATGTAAATACGACTTACCAACTATTAGCAGGCATTAACCCAAGTTTCATTATTCCCTCTGATATGGCAAGTGTTAAAAGGGCTTTAAGGCTCTACCACAATTACATTGCTAATAATAACTTTTCTTTTACATAAGGACAAGGAAATAATAAACTAAAGAAAAATAGTAACTGAAGCTGGAGAATCAAGATATTTCTTAACAGTGAGCCATGCTAGGCAAGGGGACAGATTCCTCTGGGAGAAGTTTTGGAAACATGCCGCTTTCATCTTTCAATGAGATAAAGAAAACTCGATAGTGTATAGACAGGGACAAGGCACCCTGGCAGGAAGATGCGGACTTAGAGACCCAAAAGGTCATTTCTATTATGAGTCTGTTGCTTCACAGCAGTGACCGTTCCTTTGCATTAGTATCTTGTACCTACCCACTGCACACACGCATGCCCGCGCACACACATTCCACATATAAATTGAAATATATATACATATATATATATATATGTATATATATATATATATATATGGCTGTTGAAATGTTGAAATGTAACAGCATATACAGCATATTCTGATATTGGGAATAAAGAAAGTTATTTTAAGGTCTTTGAAGTCTAGTCTGAACAGCACAAATCTTAGGTGAATTTAAGGAAGTGGGCCAAGTTTTTGGCTTTATCCTAGAGCAAGATTAGTAATCTTAGATCAGGGGATGGCCGTCGTAATTTCAGAGCAATTAATCTGTAGATCGTTGGCAGAAAATAAAAGCTGAGGAAGTATACTTGCTTAAGGTAGGGAGGGGGAAGAAATTTAGGCTGGAAGAACAGAAAGTGCCTTATGCAAAAAGTTACAAGGCAAAATCTGAGCTAATATTTGTAAATTGATGTTATCTCCTATGCCTTTTATTTCCCCTCTCACTTGCAGGGAAGTTTCCAGAGCTCTATTCTGGGAAATATGTGTGTACACACACACACACACACACACATATACACCATACTGAGCCAATAAACTAGAAGGTAGGATGAAGGGAAGAATTGCAAATTGAGGGGCTAAAAAGTAAAAGCCAATATGATTCTTAGAGGGACTTTTTTTATAGTGCTATTCTTGTTTCATCTTCACAAGTGAGACTCAGATTGCAAAGCAATTTAACCCCCCAAACTCTGTTCTCCACCAAGTTAATAGTATGCACCCCCTAAACTGGAAGTTTAAATTACAAGATTAGGCATGGTACTCTGCTCAATGTTTGTAATTCCACCCTGGAAGAGGAGATTTGACAACTACCTTTTCTAAATAAAACTTCAGAAATAACTCTTAACAAAAGACCATGCCACCATGATTCTTCTAAAATCGTCTTGATGATTTGTCTTTCTAATTGGACTGCAACAGGGTTAATGTAGCGAATGCCTTTAAGTTCATCTACTACTGTGCAAAAAGGAATCATACATTTAGCTTCAGAGGAGTGTCACAGATTTATCCACGCCTCCTCCTCCTGGCTCCTTTTCTCCCTCCCTTCCCTAGCAACTGGTAACCTCATAAAGAGGACTCCAAATCTAGAAAGAAGCAGTTGGTCCCTGGCTTCATTCGACCTGCCAAGCTGCTCTAAAGAAGAAGCACCAGTCATTTCTCCAGACTGAGTTGGCTTGGCGTGGGCGTTCAGCTGGTTTTCTCCATCACCTCAAGAAGGCTTTGCTGATCAAATTTCTCCATGGCGTGTATTGAAAATGTGTAAGTACAAAACTGTGTACAACTGTTTAAGTTGAAGGCAAAAGGCAATTTGAATTGTTTTCCTGTGTGAGTGCGACACGGACAACAGGGAGGGGTGGGTTGCGAAGGATGCGAAGGGGATCACAGACAAAAGCGTGAAGGACATAAATTCAGGTACTAAGAATACTGGAGTCTTAAATGTAATTTTGAAGTTGCAAATCCTTAGTCTAAATTGTGGGGTTTAAATATGAGGAAATTCTTACTCTAGGGTGTGGTATGGGTTGAATGAAAGAAAATTTTAACAAAAGTTGGTGTAAATGTTGAATGATGCTTCATGAAAGAGAAACAAACTGGAGTGTTTGTTAGCATAACTAACCTTTCTTCGACTTCTGTGGAGAAAAAAAAAAAAAAAAAAAAAATGTTTTCCCTCATAAGACTTTCCAGAGCACTGCTACCAGAATCTAAATGATGGGTTTAGTGGATCATAGATCCTCCTGGGACTGAAAGAACTGGTGTTTCCTCTGTTTATCTAGCGTGCCTTCGCACTGCAGCTTTTAAGGAAGCTCTCTGAGTCTTCTAGGCTGCCTTGTTGCCTTGAGGAGGTGGGAATATGGGGAACGGGGTGGAGCCACAGGTCAGCCATAAAGGGAAACGACAAAGCCTGATGCTAAAGAGGCCGCCTGGTGAAGGGCAAGTGAATCGAAGAAGTGTTTGCTGACTACACCTGGGAGGAGATCGGGCTCTCCCTTTTCCCACCGTGTATTCCAGAGAATTCGATCAATCACATATTTCAGATATTTTCTGGTCACCGCATTTTCATTTTTATTAACCTATTTATTTCTGTTTTGGCAAGCCTTGGAGGGCACGCCCCTTCACCCACAGCAGTAGCTGCCGACGAACACGGGAACCCGGAGCTGCGCCCCGGCGTGCGCCTCCCGTGTCCGAGTTCCATGCAGAAGGATGATGCGGAGTCCTGGGGCCTCCCTCGCGCCCCCCTGAGACCTCCCTTCAATGTACTGACCGATCTGGCAAGAGAGCAACTGGAGCGTCCCTCAGAGAGAACAGGATCCTGCATTCCTGTCGACAGTTCGAGAGCTCTCAAACCCCCCTGTGGGCCACCACCTGCTGTTGCGGAAGAGTCCCTAGCAACAGCAGAAGTAAATAGCTCGGAGGGGCTGGCAGGCCGGAGGCAGAGGGGACAGGATGCTATTAATGTGGCCCGGGAATTCTCTGGCGGCCCTCCCGCACTGATGGTGGGGGGGACGAGGGTCAGCAACGGGGGCACTGAGAGAGGTGGCAGTAATGCAAGGTTATATGTGGCTTTGCCAAGGGGTCAAGGATTCTTTCCATCCAGGAGCTCTCAAGTAAGAGGCCCGCCACCTATCCCCACCCTTAGATCAGGGATAATGATGGAGGTGCCTCCAGGAAGTACGAGAGTGACCTGCAAGGAAAGGTTGGCTCATGTTTCCTTCCCACTGGGAGGCCCGCGGCACCCCGTGGAGAACTGGCCAAGGCCTAGGCCCTTGTCGTCCAGCACTCCAGGTTTACCTTCTTGCGCTACTGCCCATTGCTTCATTCCTCCTCGACCTCCAAGTTTCAATCCATTTCTCGCTATGCCTATGGCTTTTGCTCCTCCCCCGATATTTGGTCCTCCACTGCCTTCCTATTTTGCCAATTTCCCTTCCTGGGGAATGCCGGCTCCTGCATCCTCAAACAGAGAGAACAACTGATGGCAAAAAAAGGAAGGAGGGGAAAAAAAACGGTTGGGAAAAGAGGTGAAAGTTACTCATTTATGTTTTTATATTTGAAACCCCCTACCCTCTTGCAGCCTGTTTAGCACTAATGTGCCTTACATACTTGGAAATTCAATAAAGGTTCTAAACTTTGAAATATTGTGAATTATTTTTAAAAATGCCACTCTGGGAGCTGAAGCCTTGGATTTTGTTTTCTACTTTTAAGGAAATGGAAGCAGTAATGTGCCAGTGTTTTGTAAGTAGCTTAGTTGAATCCCTACCAATGGCTTGCAGCTGTGACCGTGGGGAGGCGGCACTGGGTTCTTGTTAGACTTGGAGAGTCCGGGGTGGGGAATTCCTACCTACCTAAGGTTATGGGGGTTGCTCAGTGCAGGATGGGTGAATGAAGATAGGGTCCAGAAGGTAGACCCAAGTCCAGATAATAGAGAAAAATGCCCAAACACTAAAAGTAGCCAGATGAGACTGAGGTGAGAGTAACAGAGCCAACATTTCACAGCCAGTTAGAGGCAGAACCAGGCTGAAAAGTTAAGAAAGAAAAGGGGCAGGGGAGATGGGAGAGTTCTACACATTGCTTTGTCTTTGTACCTCTGAGTACATATGTAGATATTGTTTTCTGTAAATAACTTTTTTTTTTCTCCATTCTCTACAGTTTGTTCAAAGAGTAAAGTCCAAAGTCAAATCTGGTCTTGTTAACCTAGTAATAACTTTGCCTTACCTAGGAATACTCCTTACAATTTTTATAAACAAAAGGGTTTTGACTCTAAATGCAGTTTTAAGTATTGTTTTCAATTTAAATAAAAGTCATTTGAATTTCACACTACAACTAGTGTTTGTCTCTCAGCATTTCGCTGTTGCTAAGTACATGGTATAGATAGGGCTGGCTTAATAGAAGTCCGGGGACAAGATGGAACCGGGCTGAATCCTTCACCCATTCTCAAAACAAAGGGTATTATATACTCAGAACTTTTAAAGGCAAATGAAAACATTTCACTCATGTGGAATTATTTTCTCTGACACTGCTATGTTTGTACTCTTCATAAGTGCTACAGCACCCCATTATCATGATGGCTCTGGGAGATTATCAAAAGCCCAGATGGGAGCTTTTTCAAATTCTAGTGACAAAGATATGGGCACAGCATGCAGGGTGGAAGGATGGCCATTCTGACCACTATACAACTTCATTCACACAGTGGTCCTAAAACACACCGACACTTGTCTATGAAGAACCACTAAATTAGAAATATCTTTAGAGGATGATTCTTCCAATGAGCGTTTTTCATGCGCAGAGCTGATGATGTAGGTGATGTAAGCAGTCAGTTAATGGTTGACAAAACCTACAGATCCAAAAGGCACCTAGCCTATAAGCAAAACCATTCATGTGTTTTTAGCACCAATCATGGGTTCTTCACTATTCTGGGAAAAAAAGACACATGGATCCATGAAGTTTCTTTTTCTCCATTTGATTCAGAATAGATTGTTCTAAATTTACAGGTGATAGTGCAAGGAGCACTGGATAAAAGGAGCATCTGGATGGAGCTTGCTAAGATTCCCCTCACTCTGTCCTGAAGCTGGCGCAATTCCATCAGTTCACCGTGGTGGGCTGAGCAGAAGCATTCAGCAAATCATTTGACAGCTGCTCACTATGAGGTAGCTTAGTCCCAGCGTACCAAACACTTATTGAATTTTCAGCCTTAATGAACAGAGGAGTTGGGCATGCTTATGGTCATCAAAAATATCTTTTGAGCCAGATGTTAAAAGATCTTTTGACAAGAAATCAAGTTGTTGTGTCAACGGCAGTGCTGCATCTCTGGGGAGTTGCCAAAAGGTGTGGTAAGTGACAGCAGAACAGGATACGTTTTCCTTCTCAAAGGAAGTAGCTCCGATAAGCACTCAGAAAGACTTTACTCACAATTGCAGCAATCCATGACAAATTTACTGTAACAAGAAAGTGCCACCAACACAAGCTGCTCTTTTTAAACCCTCTGTTCTCTTTCCTAATACCCTCTGCATGTTATTTTCTATGCCATTTCGAAACACTGAGCACCTACAGTATGCAACAAAAAATAACTATTAGCAAATTGAGGCGTTGAAGTTTCCTTTATACCTCTGTGGTGTAGGATAAATACATTTTCTTTAGTTTATGCTGAGCTCTGTGCCTATATAACAGGTTTCAGTAAACACAAGTATCAAATAAGCCTGGAATCCTGTTGTTAAATGCAAGTGAAATGCAAATATTTTTGTTTATTCACAGCTTCCGTATAGAAATACTGTATTATCTTATCATAGGTGCCACCATCCTCAATGACAGCAAAACACCCATTTTAAACACATGATTTGGGGCTTCCCTGGTGGCGCAGTGGTTAAGAATCCGCCTGCCAATGCAGGGGACACAGCTTCGTCCCTGGTCCGGGAAGATCCCACATGCCACGGAGCAACTAAGCCCGTGCGCCACAACTACTGAGCCTGAGCTTTAGAGCCCACGAGCCACAACAACTGAGCCTGCGTGCTGCAACTACTGAAGCCCACGTGCCTAGAGCCTGTGCTCCGCAACAAGAGAAGCCACCGCAATGAGAAGCCCGTGCACCGCAGGAAGAGTAGCCCCCGCTCGCCGCAACTAGAGAAAGCCCACGTGTAGAAACGAAGGCCCAACAAAGCCAAAATAAATAAAGAAATAAAAGAAGTAAAGAAGTAGAAAAAAAATGTTTAAAAAACACATGATTTGCCTTAAAATAGCTAATTTTAAATTATTCTGGTGCAATATGAGCTAATATTAATCCTACACCAAAATATCCTATTCATTTTGGAAAGTGCACATAATTCAATATATTCAACACTCTTGAACATATATGTTTTCCCTTTCTTTTCTGTGGCTTAAATAGCTCCTAACCTCAAGAGGGAAAGAGAAACATCAACAAAGTAGCCCTTTCTCCTGATAGTAATGGGAATGGGTTAAGTATTTCCTGTTCTAAGTTATAATCATTGTTACAAGATGATTCATGTTGTACTGTTTATTATTTATAGTTCTCATTATATTCTTTGTCACAAGACTGTAGCATTAGAATTTTAATGTCCTATATATGCTCTAGAAGATAATAATAAACTGTACAACTTTGACCTTGTCTATGTCCCTAAGTATGATTAATTAGCCATTTCTATTTTCCACTGTTTACAACTTCTGTAGCCTGATTGGGAGAGGTACACATGTAGCCAATCAAACTGTAGAATACTGAAAATGTTAAAGTTCAAATTATAACATTTTTAAAGTCTTTCATAAACCAGAATGACATTAAAATTACACGTTATTCTTCTGAGAATTATTATAACAAACATAAAATAGGACCAAAAATTTATTTTCACTGGAGTCTTAAGGTTGAGATCATGGTGCTATCTTCATCTACTATGGAACAAGTGGTTTATTGCATGGCTGTCACTAAATAACTAACTAATAAAAAATATATATACACACATACATATATGTATGGAGAAAGATATCCTTCCATAACTATTACATTGTACTGTAACAACGGCATTGAATTATCAAGTGCTATTGAGAGATGTTGATTTTTAAAGGACCTAATACTGAACTACGTGAAATGACTCTATTTCAAGATCAGTGGGCCAAAACCAGAGATAAAAGAAATTTTACACAGATCAAGAACACTATGTCATGTCATAGGTTAATTCCATAGCTATCACAAAACGTTGCATGCCTTCTTTATAATGAGCTGGATTGAGTGATATTCCCACAGAAAGAGCAAGTGATGAGACTAAATTAAGTGAAAGAACCCATCTGTTTCTCTGTGATGATGTTCATTTTTTCTTATAATAATGGAAATGTATAGCATTTACCAAATCAAGTCTAGATTTGAGAAGTCAGAAAAATTGTGATTCATCATGCAGTCATTTTCTTAAGTGCTTGAGAAGGTGCTACTCTTGCCAAAGACTAATTAAATATATATGCTTTCTCACCCACCATTGGGAACTTACTGCCATTCAGAAAATCTTTCTCAGCATCCCAATTTCTCAAAGAAACTATCTGTGGAACTTGTTTTCATGAAGTGACTCTACCATTGCTGTTTTGAGAATGGACTAGTATCCTGAAATACTTTATGGAGGTAAACCGACCACATTTTTCCCAACTCTGAAAATCTCTTTCCCCAAGTAAAATAAGATTGTAAAGCACACAACTCCATCATTCCTATCATAAAGGGCTTTGTCTATCTAATAGTGCTTAATTATATAATTTATTGAGAAATGTACATTTATAACTGACTTCATCTAACACCCTGATTGTAAAAGCTTTGACTCAGAGGCAAAGCAACACAGGGAATATCGAGGTTGATGGATGGTGCTTGTGCATGTGAGAAAGAGAAAAACAGATGGAGAAAGACAGAGGATTAAAAATAGAGAGGGGCAGCGCCACTGTCAGTTGAGAAGAGATGAGATGAAGTGCTGTAGAAGAGGAAGCAGCTTCATAGTGGAAGTACTGTGGGAAGAGTAATACATTTGGATATGGGAGAATATAATCCAGAGAAGACAGAAAGGGGCAGTTTGGAAAGAAGGAAGTTACAGGGATTAAGTGTTTCATGAAAGAAAGGGCTCTGTGTAGGAGCCACACATCTGAGAGGGTGGGATGAGGTGATTAGAGAAACACTATCCAGCCTTCCTAAAAATGAATCTATCTCCACTGCTTCATTCCTTCCTATAAATATCATCTCTCTTCAGATAGCAGCCAATCTCATATTGCCTATGTGAAACTGGAAGCCCTTTCTGGTTTAGGTTTCATCAATCCCCCAAACTGGCCTTGACAAGCAGACTCACCATCATCAAGGTTACTTTATTAGTGAAGCGGGTGTGCAATGAATTAGGCTCACAAAAAAGCATTCTCTCTTCAAGTTCTCAAATATATCAGACCCTAAACTTGTTTTTCTTTTTAATTTTAAACTCCAATCTTTTTTTCCCCTAGCGAGGTACACTGATTAATTTCTAATTTTGCCTTTTCACCCCTCCTATTAAACCATAATTTTCTGAGGTGGAGTTGCTGGCTTTATTAATTACACTTCATCCAGAACCCAAGCAATCTATTATTTTTCCCAGGGGGCATATTTATACCTCCTTTAGGTATAAAATCCTTACACATTCTGTTAATGCTCACTGGTGCTCAATAGCTATTAGCAATATACAGCAAATGTACTGAAGATACTATTTAATGCCCTAACTAAAAAGTTGATTATCCATAAATAAAATAATTTAAAAACATCTTGTATTAGTAATAAGTCACAGCTGGAGGAAAATAATCAAATATAAATAATGTTTCATAGTTAAAAAATATCTATGAGATAGTCTTACAAAGACTATCAGTAAAATCACAGATGATCCCAAATTTAACAGAATGATATGGCTTTAAAAACAATCTCTTCAGAATTTATATAAACATTATTGCTTCAGTGCTAGGCATTTTCACAAACCAACTGCAATGTATGTACATCTCAAATTGTCCAACTTTATGATTAATTAACACTGCTAACATCACCAGTCAAATGAATCCATGCACATATCACTTCAAAACAGTGTAAAAGCTCATTGCTCCTTTAGGCATTTGATATGAAGTGAAGTTATATAAGAAAAATGCCAATTCCAATGTCTAAATGTTATCCTCTCTATTTAACTTGATGCTGTTATCCTTTTAGCATAGCCAGCAGTGGAGCCTACAAAGGTCAGTCAACCCTTAATTGGGAAACTAGAAAGAGGCCTTAGGTCTTGGGTCTTGGGTCTTAGGCTCATTTAGTCAAAACAAACAAACAAAAAATCAAACATAACAGAGTGTAAAACACAGAATCCATGGGCTTGAAGATTAAAGTTATTCAACGTGCGTTTATTGAATGCATACTATATGAGTAGCTCTACATTGGGTGCTATAGAAAATAAAAACCAAGCAGACACCTGTGGAAGTGACTGATTACTAAGAAAACACTTGTTTTCCTTCAGTGATAGAAAACATTCACTTATAGTAGAATGAGTTCTCATGTGCTCATGTGTATTTAGAATTTCCATGTCTTCTGTTGGTCTGATAGGTTCTCGATTTACAGGTGGAGAAACTGAGAGTCAAGAGATTTAGTGATTTGACCAAGAACAAAATGTGACTTTGTGGCAGAGTCAGAATCCTCTTGTTATTCCATACTTCAAAATGTGTTTCAAATGTATTAAAGATATAAGTGAAAATAAGAAAATAAAAATGGCCATAAATTCTAGAAGAAAATATAAGTGAAATAAATGAATATTTACGTAATCATGATCTTTCTTCTCATGACAATAAAGTCAAAAATCATAACAGAACACACTACAATACTGAGATCTCTGTGTCAAAATTATCATAAACAGAATTTAAAAGCAAATGAAAAGCTTGGAGAAATTTTGCAGGATATCTAGAAAAAGGTTCAAATGTTATTAACAAATACAAAATTTGTGAGCCAATAGAAAAATTGTATATCCTCATATAAAATGAATAAGTGACATTAACAGGTAGTTTACAAAAGAAAAAAAGAAAAATGGCTAATAAACATGTAAAATAGTTTATAAGTATAAATTAAAGTAAATACATTTTTATCTCTCATAATTGGCAAAGTTTTTTTCACATAATTATATCCATTGCTGGCGAGGGTTTGGGCACACTAGTTATGGGAGCATAAGTAGGAGAACATTTAGTGAGAGCATGTTACAATATTAAACAAATTCCTTAAAATTGTAGTGTTCTTTGATCCAAGAATCCCACATATTGGACTTTAGCCTAAGGAAATAATCATGGATATTGGATAAAGTTTTAGCTACAACCAGGCTCATCTCATCATTATAACAGGAAAAACTTAGAAATAAACTAAACTTTTCAAAATAGACAACTGTCCAATTAAATTGTGGTCCCTTCAGATGACAGAATATAATGCCACCGTCAGAACAATAACAGAGAACTATAATTTTTAAAAAGGAAAACTTATATGCATTTACAGTGAAAACAATTTCAAAAGTATGTGCCAGTACAATCAGTTTTCTTCTCTTTGCTTATCTATATTTTTGAATTTTTATAATAAACATTTTTACTCTTGTAGTGAAATTTAGGAGTTGTGATAAAAAGGAGATCATATATGATTTCTAAGGTCTCTTTCAGCTCTACATTTCAATGAAACAATTATATAATATAATAGAAAACAGAATGGAATATTCCGTAATCATAATTTTAAATAAATGAGTACTCAGAGAAAGTGAGAAAATAATCAAGTGTGATGGGAGTAGTTATAGAGGTTTATGTCAAAGAGTTTAAGACAGACTCTGGAGCACTGTACCTTTGCAACATATGGTTTCTTGATCCTTTGTGAAATGAGGCCCTACTTTAGCGGTGTTGGCCAAGATCTGATACTTGGCTGTACGCTTGTTTTCACGAGACATTGAGCGTCAGTGAGTTGCGGGGTGGGGGGGGGGGTCTATGCAAAGAGGGGCTAGGAATCAGGAGGCTGAGCCAAAAATGGGATCTGGAGTATATAGCAGGTTTAGGCAGGCAGGGGGTCAAATCCGGACAGGTCTGCTGAAGCAGCATGGTGCACGTAGGTATAAGTTCAGTTTAACAACCCTTTCATTTTGCCATCCTTTCTAATTTCAAAGTTCTTGATTTCCCATTGAACTACAATGATCCTAGTTTTAATTCCAGCAGCCTGGACCAGCACGTGTTAACAACTGTAGCCAGAAAAATGTCAGAAGCATGTAGGTGAGTCATGCTTCTGATCTAGGCAGGAACAAAGGTCCTCGGATTATCACAATATCTGGCTCAGTGTCTTGCCCTTCTACACTGTTTCCTGTTGAACGTGAGCAATTTAAAAATTGGAAGTTAAGACAAGCACGGATGACTTAAGCATTTTAAAACTGCATATAACCTAACCCTGACTGCGGAGTACTGAGCATAAATTGTTTTCTATGACTTATGATAATCACACTTTAAAATGACTGTTCAGAGCAGGCCTACCAAGAACATGGTTGTACAGTTTGTATCCTGCACAAGGGTGTCTAGCCAAAGTGGTAAAAGTAGGGATTGAAATTCAGTTTGTACTCTGCTTGCTAAGCAGTACACCTGAGGAGAGGCAACTTTTTCTAATTTGTCCACCCAGAGTGGATACCTTTTTCTAATTTATTCATAGAAGCAGCAGCTACTAGCTGTGGTTCAGGTTAATAACCAATGGGTCCAAATACATTCATATTCAATAAGATTGGAAAATCATTAAAAAGCATGAGCCCAGTTTAGAGAAACCACAATGTCGATGTTGATAGAATTAAAAAATAATTGTCATTCAACATGCCCAGCAAATGATCAAAGACCAGCAGGCTATCAACTATAAATTACCTGCTAAAAAGCTACCATTAGACATGGAAAATGGATTCATATGAAAAAATAAATTAAAAATATAATTGACAAAAGGCAGTTGCTTTAATGCTATCTCTACAAAGAAAAAGTCCCATGAAGTATCTCTCTTGCACCTGCATAAAAAATATTCTTAATGGGAATAATGTAGAAATATATAGCTAGAATCCTCAAACCCAAACACCAGGCTAACATTTCAAACGCACTTTGGAAAATTACTGCTATGACTGACACTATTAAAATATTAAGAGTAATAATGCTGAAGTTCACAACAACCTTACAATATAAGCCTGCAAATATAGACTAAATATAGTTCAGTATGAAATCTACCCTTTAAAGCATATGTTGAGTATAAGGTGTGAATATATTAATGAGTCACTTTACATGAGCAAACTAATTTTGCTCCCTGAATACATTTAACATGTTATATTTTTTTCTGTAATTATTTTCTTTTTATTTTTTTTTAAGGGTGAGGTAGCAGTGAGGTCCTTTAACGGAAGTTCATCATGCCACTCAGCTCTATTCATGTTTCTAGTGAAGAAGCTTATTTAACAATTTCTTAGAAGATGTCTCTTGGGTTTAGCTGTAGTCAGGAAATGGTGTATAATTAGCACTTTTATGTGGCATTAACAAACAATCTTGTTAGTTCATTACTTTTTAATATTTGCATCAGTCTTCTGAAAGCAGATTAAGAGCAACTATAATTTCCATATGCAAGTCGTTAACTACAAAGCTCAGAAAATGTTCACTTTAATCAAAACCATACCACAATACTGTATCTTCAATTTCTTTTCTCCCCACATTTCTTGTCAGTCTATTCAGACCTTCAACCCCAGGGATTTAGAAAGATTTTATTTTAAATGAATGAAGTACACATTTTAGTTCAGCCTATCATGCTCATTAATAAAATAGAAAAAAAATTAATAAATATTTTGTTTTGTCACTGACCCACCTGACAAATATTATCTGTGATCTGTAATATTTTCAATGGATGGATGTCATGGGTAAAACCTTTTAAAGTTAGAATTGGTTAACTTAGAAGTCCTGGCTTTGAGGAAGCCCTGGTAAGAGATGATGATTACAGCTATGGGAAATAGCTGCATAAGTAATACTTAGATATTGTATTTATAAAATTTCTTAATCTTTCCTAGACAAAGCTATACCAATGTTACTTGAGTTGCATTTTCTGCACACATGTGCTACATATTACAGGCATTTTCAATCTGTTTTAGGTACATTAAATGAATCTGACCGTACTCATGGGTTCATTCCAAGACCACCAGGGCTAAAGGGTTGTGAAAAGAGGAAGAATAGCACAAAGTGAGGTAGGAAAGGTAAGCAAGTCCAGACTATGCAGAGACTTATGGCCATGAAGAGCTTGGATTTTATTCTGAGTGCAATTGCAAAGGCACAGATGGAGGAACAGCCCTAACATACTTGACTATTTAGAACTAGTGTGCAGAGTGAAGTCACGTGAGGGTATCAACTCCCTTCCAGGTCCCCATATACAACCTTCAGTAAATTCACTGTACAGTACTGCAGTAAAGGCTGTTCTCTGTACCTAGATATTACACCATCACTAAGTGGAAAGTATTCAATTATTTTTATTTGAAATGTAACATCAAATATGTATATTCCTAAAATTAGACACACCATTATTGTTCTTTGTACTCCTAAAAACATTAAGAGTAAACTTTTATCTGATAACTTAAATTATTTTCCCTCTGAAATAGGACACTAAAAACATGAGACCTTATTCCTGTGAATTGTGACTATATACAGAAACCCAGGGAGACTCTCTGGATCCAGGATCAAACACGTCTAGCGTCTAGACAGACATTCACCCATCCTTCACGAGATTGTTTGGCTACCAACACAGTCTTGACTTCTGTTGAATTTGTTGTAAACAGAAACACCTGTGTCTTATTTAATTTCAAGGTGCTAGAAAGCTAAATTTTCACTTGCTCTACTTTATGTATTTGATTCTTCAAAATTAGACACAAGAATTACCTAACATGTCTCTCATTAAATTCTCTTTTGTTGATTTAAGCCCATTATTACAATCTCTGTTATTTGAAAAATATTTACTTCAAAGTAGTAACATATTCTTTTATCCTTACATCAGGTTATGACATGTAGTTTTAAAATATGAAAATCATTGATAACAGGAAATTTCAAATTGGTTCAATGCAAAGTCCTGAGAGGCATTCCACTGGAGACCTTCCTCAATTAATCAGTATTATGAGTATCTGGCCATTTAACCAGCCACGAATGCATTCAACTGCACAGTAAGGTATTTTCCTATTTTTCCCAGAGCATGCAATGAAAGGTTTTGTTCAAAGACTTTTAGTCATCAAGGCATACCATGAATATGGCATTTCCCCTTTAAATAGATCACATTTAAATTTTCACTCAGGTTAATGATTAATATCATCTAGAAGGGAAACAAGAACCTTCATTTTTATATAATTATCTCCTTAAACTATGTACATTCCTGAATATTTTAGGGGAGAGGAAAACACATCCATTGAAAGTGAAATATTAATAGATAAGGTGTTATCTGAGCAGAAAATGGGCATACGTATATTACACACTTAGAAATAAACTAGTTCAAATATCTTATTTTGTGTTCAAGGAATGTAACGCTCACACAGATCAAGACTTCAGGCTTCCTAACTCAAATTCCGGACTTTGTCATCTCAGGATGCTTTCAAGAAGAGAAACAATAAGGGATTCTATGGGCAACAATGCAGACACAATCACCTAACCACTACCAACCTAGAAGTTAAAGAAGATAGAACATTACAAGAGAAAATGATTGCCTTCAAAAGGTTTACAATCCAGTGGTATTATTACATAATGGAAAGCAATGATAATGCTGTGTCTAGAAGTAGGTCCAGCACTTATATTGTTAATTTGGGTTTGTTTTTTAAATTTTATTTATTTATTTATTTATTTTTGGCTGCGTTGGGTCTTCGTTGCTGCGTGCAGGCTTTCTCTAGTTGCGGCGAGGCGGGGCTACTCTTTGTTGTGGTGTGCGGGCTTCTCACTGCAGTGGCTTCTCTTATTGTTGAGCACGGGCTCTAGGCACGCGGGCTTCAGTAGTTGTGGCTTGCGGGCTCAGTAGTTGTGGCTCGCGGGCTCAGTAGTTGTGGCTCGCGGGCTCTAGAACGCAGGCTCAGTAGTTGTGGTGCACGGGCTTAGTTGCTCTGCGGGATGTGGGCTCTTCCCGGATCAGGGCTTGAACCCGTGTCCCCTGCATTGGCAGGGGGATTCTTAACCACTGCGCCACCAGGGAAGTCCCAATTTGGGGGTTTTAGGATAAATTTTTATGTTGCAGGAAGGTGCAGGTTTTAAAAAGTAACACAATTGAATCTGCATAGCAGTAAGTCAACTTATGCTTGAGTTTAGGCAACTACATGGTATGTAAAAAAACTAGATTCAGGTGGCTAATGCCTCTTGTTCTAGTCTACCCTATGACTGTATAGTAGAACATTCTAAAGAAAATCTTATACAGATTTCAGAGAGGGTAAGAGAGCACCAGGACAAAGAAGAAGTGCACCTTCTTTGACCTTCCTTCACCTCATGTTCTTTTACTAGCCTTTATTTTCTTCTGTAGCTTTTATTAAATACATAGTTAAAAGTACAATACCTTCTCCCCTGTCAGTGCTTCTCCTCTGTTAATGCTTCCTTAGATATTCATACTTCGCACTCTGTCAATGAATGAAGGAGACTGATAATGTACACAGCTTGCTCAAGAGACAAGCTGAAAAGTTGAAATGATGTCTTTCCACCTTAACTTAAAAACATCTTTGGTAACAAATGAAACAAATATTTCCCAGAGTAATTTTCTCTATGGAAACAGAAAGATTCACGAGTTAAATGTGCCTGCAGTAAATGACTCTGTCCACTGCCCCCACTCAGCTTATGGGTATTTTCTTTCCTCTGACTTTGTTTCCTCATTTCTTGCAATTTAAACTTTTCTAGTTTTTCTTTGAGCAACATATTCATTATTTATGCTTACCCAGAATAACGGCTTTCCTGAATGTACGGAAGTTTTGTTGTAATTTTCTAGAAGTGCTACCAGCTTCCACATTGTGTGCAGGGCTGCACCAGAGCTCATGACCATTGCTACCCAGAGATTGTGAGCTTCCTATTTTTTTATCAGTAGCTGATCAACTCACCCCAGAATTTCTGAGATCTTGTATCCTTTATAGTGTGGAGACTGCATCATCCACGTGAGTTTTGATATTATTGGAATTCAGTTTTCCTATTGTCAATAATGAACTACCAAGCAAAGATCCACTAGCTCAGAGGCCCCCAACCCTCGGGCCACAGACCTCTACTGGTCCGTGTCCTGTCAGGAACTGGGCCACACAGCAGGAAGTGAGCGGCGGGCGAGCGAGTGAAGCTTCATCTGTATTCACAGCTGCTCCCCATCGCTCACATTACCGCCTGAGCTCCGCCTCCTGCCAGCACTATGGTGAGTTGTATAATTATTTCATTATATATTACAATGTAATAATAACAGAAATGAAGTGCACAATAAATGTAATGCACTTGAATCATCCCGAAACCATCCCCCCCACCCCGGTCCGAGGAAAAATTGTCTTCCACGAAACCAGTCCCTGGTGCCAAAAAGGTTGGGGACCGCTGCACTAGCTTAAGGAAAAGAGGATATATGAGAGATAGGTGGACAATGCAAATGAGATTATTTGCTTTTTTCTCTTCAATGGTATTTTAGAATTGAGAATTCATTGCAGTTAGAATTATTAGTGCTATTTAGAAAGCTTCCTGTTTTTATCGTATTAGTGGGAAGGATTCCTTACTATTATTAAAATAAACTATTAAATTGCTGAGTCAGTAATTTTGATAGACAAAAATGGCAATTTCATATGGCTGAACCAAGTAGTTTTTGGAAAAGTTTTATATCTTACTTTCTAAGTTGAGATATAATTCATATACCATAAAATGTACCCTTTTCACCTATATGAGTTGGCGATTGTTTAAATTGAACTTAAATTTTTTTTTCAATTTTTCTTACAATTTTTAAAGGTTACTTTCCATTTACAGTTATTACAAAATATTGGCTATATTCGCCATCCTTGAGCCTATTTTACGCCCAATAATTTGTACCTCCCAACCCAACCCCCACTCCTATGTTGCCCCTCCCTGCCTCTCCCCACTGGTAACCACTAGTTTGTTCTCTATATCTGTGAGTCTGCTTCTTTTTTGTTATATTCACTAGTTTGTTGTATTTATTAGATTCCACATATGTGATATTGTACAGTATTTGTCTTTGTCTGTCTTTTCTGTCTTTGAGGGCATGCCCTCCAAGTCCATCCATGTTGCTGCAAATGGTCAAATTTCATTCTTTTTTATGGCTGAGTAGTATTGCATTGTGTGTGTGTGTGTATATATATATAAATATATATATACCACATCTTCTTTATCCATTCATCTGTTGTTGGACACTTAGGTTGCTTCCATATCTTGGCAGTCGTAAATAATACTGCTATGAACACTGGGGAGCATGTATGTTTTCAAATTAGTGTTTTTGTTTTTTTCAGCTATATATCCAAGAGTAGAATTGCTGGGTCATGTGCTAGTTCTATTTTTAGTTTTTGTGAAAAACCTCCATACTCTTTTCCACAGTGGTGGCACCAATTTATATTCCAACCACCGGTGTACAATGGTTCCCTTTTCTCCACATCCTCACCAACATTTGTTATTTGTGTTCTTTTTGATGACAGCCATTCTGAAAGGTGTGAGGGGATATCTCACTGTGGTTTTGATTTGCATTTCCCTAATGATTAGCAATGTTGAGCATCTTTTCATGTGCCTGTTGGCCACCTGCATTTCCTCTTTGGAAAAATGTCTATTCAGTTCTGCCCATTTTTTATTCATCTTTTTTTTTTTTGATGTTGAGCTGTATGAGCTGTTTATATATATTGGTTATTAATTCCTTATTTGTCATATCATTTGCAAATATTTTCTCCCGTTCAGTAGGGTGTCTTTTCGTTTTGTCAATGGTTTCCTTTGTTGTGCAAAAGCTTTTAAGTTTAATTAGGTCCCATTTGTTTATTTTTGCTTTTATTTGCTTTAGGAGACAGAGCCAAAAAAATATTGCTGCTATTTATGTGAAAGAGCGTTCTGCCTATGTTTTCCTCTAGGAATTTTATAGTATCCAGTCTTACGTTTACTTCTTTAATCCATTTTGAGTTTATTTTTGCATATGGTGTTAGAGAATGTTCTAATTTCATTCTTTTACATGTAGCTGTCCAGTTTTCCCAGCACCACTTATTAAAGAGACTGTCTTTTCTCTATTTTTAAATCACGATTGTGTAATCATTACCACTATCTAATTCCATAGCATTTACATTGTTCCCAAAAGAAACCTCATACCCATTAGCAGTCGCCCTCTACTTTCATTCGTTCTTATATCCATGTATGAAAAGTTCTTGAGCACAAAATAGTAGAGGGAGTAAGAAGCAGATATAATTTGGACACATGGAAGCATATGCTAAATGCTATAAGAAAATCAGACATAATGATAAGAGTTAAAAGGATGACAAGCCGATTCTAATATATGTAGTAGAGAAGAATTCATGGAAATGACATGTTTGAATAGGACATTGAAATATTGGTAGAATTTCTCCAGATGGCGATAAGGAAGTGTTAAAGAAAAAGTACATGGGATATACTATCCAACAGTTCCGAGTTCAAATTCCAACATTTACCACTTGTGGCAATTTGCACAATGTATTTTCTCAGGGTCTAAATATAGGAATATAACTACATTGAAGGGTTGTAAAGATTACATGAAATTTTAGTGTAATTCTTGGCACATACACCTGTATCTATAATGGTAATTAACAATTGTTAATATTGATATTATTGGAAGAAAAACGACCAAAACTACTATATATCAAAATAGGGTGAAAGCACCACCATGTAACCCTCTGAGTCATGGCTTCTTTTCTCTAGCTCTGTACTTTACAGTCTGGTAAATGTTTAACAATTGGGTCTGGATTTGGGGAGAAGGAGAAAGCCTTGATATGTAGCATTTGGTGATTCCTGTGGTGTAAATACTTCTACTATAGCCTATTTCAAGCTACTGTTTAACAACTGGTTTAGATATTCCTTGTAATTTAAAAAATTGGCTCTTGTGAGCCAAGCCACTGTGAACAGCTCCAGCACACCACTGCTCATAGTGTACAAAAACACTAATAGCTTCATTGCCAATTAATTGGAAAACTGGTCTTTTAATTATTTTATATTATGCCAGAATCCTTGATGAATTATTACACAAGTATTTAACAGCACTTTAGGAGTATTTTGGGAAGATGATTAGTGTTACTAGATGAGCTGGGAACACATTATTACTTTTCTCATTAAAAACAATGAGATATAGCATTCCACTTTTTAAAAATTTACTTTTCACTGCATTTTCAGAAGAGATCCGATTAAGATAATGAGAGACTCCTGCAGTGTCAAAACCAGCGTAATTAACCTTAGTCATAGAGTATCAGCTCTAGATGGATCCTAGGATCATCTAGTATAGTGTTTTCAAACTATGCTGGGTCTCATACAATACATACTGTAAAGTATATTTCTTACCGTGGGTCTCAATCAAAGCAATTCGAAGCATCGCTGATCTAAATCAAATAAGAAGATTAATGTTTGGAGAGAGGAGATGAGTAGTCCAAGGTCTCACAGCCAAGTTAGTGGCAGAGCTGATATTAAAACTCAGACTGATTATTTGTTCATAGCTCTTTCCCATACACCATAACTTGACATCTTATGTTTCAAATCACCCTTTGAAATATGTAAACAGAAAGCTATAAATTCAGCCTATTCAATTAAAATAACAATGCATTAAAATATTTGTTCTTTAGTCTCTTCTCTTTTTAAAAATCTGCTCTATATTCTTGGATTTTGCTTTAGTGTATTTGAATTCATGTTTGTATACTTACCATGATGGAACTCTGTATTGATCTATTTTGATATTGGGCTACATTTAGGATACAGAGTATTCTAAATCTGTATTGAGCCATTCATTTAGTTACTCTTGAATGGACTCCTTTCTGTTTTCTGCCCTTCTTTTCTCTAGAAGCTGAAAGACTGTACTGCTTTCACAACCGTAGTTCCTAGCCCTTGAGTACAACTAGTTCCATGAAAGGGACACCCACAGAAATGTGCTTGAGTCCTAGACTAAAAGCTAGTTTATTTTAAAGGGACAGATGCACCATTTATTTCTCTATTTTACACCGTACCAAACTTTATCACATTAAAATGTAAGGAGGGACTTCCCTGGTGGCGCAGTGGTTAAGAATCCGCCTGCCAGTGCAGGGGATATGGGTTCTAGCCCTGTTCCAGGAAGATCCCACAGGCCTCAGAGCAGCTAAGCCCGTGAGCCACAACTACTGAGCCTGTGCTCTAGAGCCCACGAGCCACCACTACTGAAGCCCACGCGCCTAGAGCCCGTGCTCCGCAACAAGAGAAGCCACCGCAATGAGAAGCCCGCTCACTGCAATGAAGAGTAGCCGCTGCTCACCGCAACTAGAGAAAGCCCGTGCGCAGCAACGAAGACCCAAAGCGGCCAAAAATAAATAAAATAAATAAATTTATTTTTAAAAAATAATGTAAGGAAAGGGACTTCCCTGGCGGTCCAGTGGTTAAGACTTTGCCTTCCAGTGCAGGGGGTGTGGGTTCAATCCCTGGTCGGGGAGCTAGGATCCCACATGCCTCGCAGCCAAAAACCAAAACATAAAAAGCAGAAGCAAAATTGTAACAAATTCAATAAAGACTTTAAAAATGGTCCACATCAAAAAAATCTTTAAAAAAATAAATAAAATGTAAGGAAAATAATTTCACTGTATTTCCTGTTTCTTTGCTATGAATCTTAACAGTACTGTGCTCCTCTGTTTTTGTTTCTATTTTTCTCTTTCCATGCATTTTGTTCTGTCTCACTTTCTCTTTGTTTTTAAACTACACACACACACACACACACACACACAATTATTTTATATGCACTCTGAGCTGAAGAATTTGGTGTGAGTTGTTAATATGCAGCTTAATTTCCTCTCTAAGTTCATAAAGATTTGGGCTGCCAGAGGTCTTTTTCACACTAGTTTTGTATATATCTGAAATACTATGGGAGAACTAAATCATTCTGACACCTTTTTCCAGAGTGGTTACAACAGATTGCAAAGACAGAATTTGAAAGGGGTATTAAAAATAGGAGCAAATGAGGTAAATGCCTACCCTGGAGTGCTAGACACTTGCTATGGCTGAGCACAAACGTTTATGAGCTTTCTAACTGAGATGGTTTTCCACTTTGTATTGTTCATAGACTCTGACCAGGGCTGATATTGAACTAGTATGCACCAGTACAGCCATAGATGTTGTTTATAGCTGGTCTCCCCTCTGATTGGTTGAGGGCCCGTATCAGAATTGTTAAATATTTTGACTCTCACTTCTGGTATCGACCAATTGCTCAGGGCATTCAAATACTGTTCTTTGTTCTAAGGACAGTTAACGATGTCTTCCACATAAAGACGATGCTCAGTAGTATAAAATGCCAACAACAATATAAACAGCAACAAAGACAATGGCTAGCAATTAGGTAGTACTTACCATCTGCACAGCACTGGTCTAGGCACTTTACCTGTAACAACTCACTTAATTCTTACAAAACCTTTATGGGAAAAATTCTATTTTACAGATGAGAAAACTGAATCAGGGTGATGTCAAATAAGTTAACTAATGACACATAACTAATGAGTATTAAAGCCGGATTCTTACACAGTCAGTCTAGTTCCAGAGTCATGTGACTTAATACCTAAGATGTAGTGAAGTCGTGATTACTTAATAAAATGGTCATATTTATTTCATAGAAATATTTCTTATAAACTACCTTGATTTAAGCCAGTAACATTATGTCAAAGTACACGCCACAACAAATGCATCTTTTATGAAAGGAATATGTTATCTATGGTATAATGTAGACTGTGTATCCTGGTGCTGGTGTGCTTGATTCAGTAGTGAATAGAGGCTGTCCCACCACTCAAGGTCACCACTCAAAATTCTCATGCATTTTGTGAGAATAGCTCCTCTTGGAGGTGTGCAATGTGTTGGATCATTTTTGTAGGTATGTGTGGACTACATGTGCCACAAATATTCTGTCCTGAACCTAGAATAGCTAGTTCAGAAGTTGTCGGTTGCTATCTCTTGTAAGTTTAATTTGCATGTACCACACTGGATTATGAATATAGTTAATGTAGCTTGTGGTGTTCTGTTCTCCCCAAGAAGACTCCTTGGGTGACCCAGACAAGAAAGGTGTCATGAATGCTGGGAGCAATAGGTTTTAGTTCTGCTTTGACTCCACAGTGGTTAAGAGTTCAGGTTTTGGAATCAGACTGATCTGGGTTCAAATCTTGGCTCCACAACTCAGTAGCTGTGTGACCTTGGGCAAGTCACTGAACCTCAATTTCATCATCTATAAATGGGGATAATAAAGATGATAATCAAGTGAGATAATGTACTTAAAGTCCTTAGCATACTTCCAGGTGTACAGTAGGTGCTCAGTAAGAACTAGCAAATTATACTCTGAATTCTTCTGGAACTTTCTTTTCTCACTCAGCGTTCTATTTTTGTCAGCTAATCATGTTCACAAGGAAGCTCTAGTTCATTCCTTTTCATAATTTTAAATAGAATAAGATTCTACAGCATAACTATGCATTAATTTATTCATTTGTAGTTTTCATAGTATTTTGTTACAGTAAGAAATACTCAGTGTAAATTCTTGTGCATGGGTGCTTGGGCAGCAAATTACTTCTTAATGAGTCTTTAAGCATTAAGTATTATTTTAATTGTTTAAAATTTGTACTATAGCAAATCCAACAAACATTGCCTAGACATACTGTAGATCTGATGAGCTAATATTTGTAGATAGTTGGTTTCAAAAGCACAGACAGCTTTGTTCAGATAAAATGATAAATTAGTAAATAATTTTCATCTATAAAAGGAGATACAAAAGCAATTTACCATAATCATAAGGAGAAAATATTAAATAATAAAAAAGCATTTGATGGAAATCTTGATTTAAAAAAAAAAATTGAGATGATTACTCCCACAAAACAAATATTTGTCATACAAACGTCCTAAAACCCCCTATTATGAGTCTCCCTCTGCGTGTATACAAGTTGTTGAATTCCCCCCACCCCCAAACCGTGGCTTTCCGGTTGTTTTGTTTTGTCTTCATACAAACAGCTTTTGAGAAAAACATGTGTTACCAAGGTGTCAGTCTCTATGACAGCTGCAGTGGGGATGTAATTTCCTGTAGCCATTTTTCTCTCTGGGGTGCAATTTACGCTATAACATTCACTGCAGTGCTCCTGCTCCTGTTCTGGTTGCAGAAATAATGCCACTGATCCTCCAGTCATAGCTGGCCCTTTCCCCCTTTTCTCTCTCAGCCCAAATCTTCCACACCTGCCTCATCAGCCCCATCTGTTGGAAAATACTGGACTCATTGAATAAAAGTCTCTAGTGAGAGAAATTGTGTGGTGCTGAATCTGTAACGTCTCTCTTGTTTCCTCAACTTGCTTTCCTTCATGAAGCTATCCAGAAATTTCTTCCTTGTGTCTCTCTGTTCACAAAAAAATCAACTTTGCCACAGCTAGACAAACCTTTCCATGTTTAAGCAATTCTTGAAATTGAACTGAAGGGAAAAACACCCTCATAGCCCTAAAGAACTCTCTGTGACTTTTATTTCATTCTTTTTTCTATTTCCTTGAACCAAAGCAGTTAAAAGAAAATAAAGTTGTCTAGGAAAAATAATCCCCTTTAATTACAGAATACCATTATGAATTATACCATCACACCCTTCGCCATATATCCAAAAAACTGCCACACTTTTAAAAACTTTAGTGCCATTTCAGTCACTACTGCAAAGATTGACTTATAAAACTGGTATTTGCCTAAGTAATCATGATTTTAAGAATTCTAAAATTCCCATTTTATACCATAAAGTCCCCATTTGAAAGGTTTTAATGTATTCCTTTATTTCTATTTTTTTGTTATAGCCTGTATATATTACACACCATCAGAAACAATTTTTCATTTCCCATAACCCTATCCAATCTACAACATATTTAAATACATCTTTCTAATTCTTTAGTAAATTTAAGAACAGATATAAACTCATTATAACAATTATTTTTGATAGTTTGCTCCAGGACCTACATGCTCAGAGATGGACAAAAAGAATTGTCAGTCATCTTCAGCGGAGGACAGATGTTGATTGACACAAACATATATATCAAGCACAGTGCTTAAGATATTCTTTTTTTTTTTTTTTTTCTCAACACTGATTCTCAACTATGGATGTATGATAGAATCATCTACATAGCTTTTGAAAAGTACTGAGGCAGAGAGCTTTGTTACGTTACTTATTGCCTAGCTTCCCTTGGTTCCTCTCGATTTATTTTCAATGTTTTTAATTTTTTTTAACTTTTATAGTGAGATACAACATGAGAAGAGTACATAAAACATAACTGTACAGTATGGTGATTGATTGTAAAGCAAACACCTGTATAAAAGCAACCCAAATCAATGAATAAAACATTGACTGTAGCAAAAAAGCCAAAAATAAAACAAAATAAAAATTTTAAAAATTGACAGCACCCCAGAAGCTGCCAATGTATCCTTTCTCAGATTCCTTTAACTACCCCATACCCTACAGAAATAAGATTATTCTGGCTTTTATGATAAGCAGTTACTTGCTTTAGTCTATAGTGTTATCATTATACATGAATCCTTAACAATATAGTCTAATTTTGAGTTCTTGAACTTTAAGAAATTTATACAAGAATCTACATATCAGTTTGCGTTCTTTTTCTTTTGTTCAACATTTATTTGTAAGAATTATCCACATGTAGCAACATATAGCTATACTTCACTCATGGTTGTTGATTTATAAAACTCCATTGCATAAAATATTACAATGTATGTATTCATTCAACTGTTGATGAACATTTGGTTGTTTTCACTCCAGGACCATTTCAAACAATGCTGATCCTATGAACATTATAATCCATGTCTCTTGGTGTACATTTGTAAGCATTTCTCTAAGGCGTATATCCAAGAGTGAAATGCTGGTCAAAGGCAACACATTTTTTGTGGCTGCATCACACTGGCCTGATTTTGTCAGCTCCATCTTAGGCCCGTAGTCCTACCCACTCCCTTTTCTGTGAGACTGAGCGTTAGCCTAGTCACAAGGAACATGCCCAATCCAGATAAGTTCCCTATCAACTTTTACCCTTGCCTTCATCTAATATGAAAACTGGAAGCATGCCTTTTGTTGATGTAGATGATTAATGGTCCTCGAGTAGTAATGGTCATGAGACCCCCAGAGGGAGGAAAAATGCTTGTTTCGCATTGGCGCAGATGTGCTTCTCCCTTAGTAGCCAGAGTCTATCTTTAGCCTTGGCCCCTTTAAATTCCCCTCTGCCCCTTCTGGTGGTGCGGAGTGCAGCTACTTTTGCCTCTGGATCGTGGTCAGCCTGATCCTGCCTATATGTAATTTACCCACAATAAACTTCATAATTGCACTTACGGAGTTGCCTGCTTCGTTTTTTAGTCTCAAAGTTCCTTCTCAGAAGCATATTATTCAATATCCCTGCCGCCCAACAACATCTGTTCATTCAACCTTATTAGATAATGCTGAATTATTTCACAAAATGGTGGCACTAATTTACACTCTCACCAGCAATGTATAAGAAATTCCTTTTGCTCCACATCTGTACTAACTTTTGATGTTTCCAGGACTTTAAAAGTATTTTGCCAATTTAGTGGGTGTGGTTTGACCTGCATTCCCATGATTTACTAATAATTTTGAGAACCTTTTCATATCTTTATTGCCCATTTGGATTTTGTCTTTTGTGAAGTGTTTATTAGGTATTTTGCTCATTTCTCTTTGGCCACACCGCGGGGCTTGTGGGATCTTAGTTCCCAGACCGGGGATCGGACCTGGGCAGTGAGAGTGTGGGGTCCTAACCATTGGACCGCCAGGGAATTCCCTGCTCATTTTTCTATTGGATTGCTTGCCTTTTTTAAAAAAAAAAAATTGATTTGTAGAAGTTTTTATATATTCTGGATATAAGCCCTTTGTCAGTTATATGTTTTATAAATATCTTTTCATTCTTCATTATGTTTTTCATTCTCTTTAAGGTAAGTTTTGAATTAAATTATACGTCACAGTTAATGTAGATAAATTTGGTGATTTTTTTTTTTTGTTATGCTGAGTGCTTTTGTATAATGTATGGGAAAATTTTCCTTACCCTGAAGTACTTTATATTCTCCAATAATGCTTTCTGAATGCTTTATAATTTTGCTCTTCACATTTAGGCTGAAAATCAATTGGAATTTTTTTGTTGGGTATGCTCATCATTTATTTTCTTCCGACATATACATTTAAGACAACACATTTTCTTCTATGTATAGCTTTAACTATATCCCAGAATTTGATATTTAATGTTTTAAATATTATTTAGGTTAAATTATTCTTTAATTTCATTATGATGTTCTGGCACACAGGTTGTTTACAGTTGTATTTTTAAATTTCCAAATATGTGGAGAATAGTCTACGTTCCTTTTTTGTTAATGATTTCTAGCGTATCTGCGCTGTGGTTAGAAAACTTAGTTTGCATTATGTCAGTCGTTTAAAATGTGTTGAAACTTGAAATGTATTGAAACTTGCTTTATTGCCCAGCAGGTGGCCAAGTTTTATAAATATTTCTTTCTGTTCTTGAAAATAATGTGTATTCTGCACTTTTGGAGTGTTTTGACCTATATATGTAAACTACTTAAGAGCATGTTAAACATATTGTTCAAATAGTACTAATTTTTGTCTACTTAATCTCACTTATTCAATCAGTTAATGAGAAACAATAGTTAAAATTATACCATATAGTGATAAATTTCATTCCTCGTTGTGTTTCTGTCAACTTTTGTTTT
Source organism: Eschrichtius robustus (assembly GCF_028021215.1). Taxonomy (NCBI): domain Eukaryota; kingdom Metazoa; phylum Chordata; class Mammalia; order Artiodactyla; family Eschrichtiidae; genus Eschrichtius; species Eschrichtius robustus. The sequence goes on from NC_090845.1 coordinate 111,362,576, forward strand.
TCATATTTTGAAGCTAGATGATTCAATTCATAGAAATATAAAATTATTTCATCATTTTGGTGACCTGAATCTTTAAAAAATCATTTTGAAATGTCCATATTAATTAAGTTTGCTTTAAAGTCGAATCTGTCTGACATTATTATAATAGCACCAGCTTTCTTTTGATTTTTGTTTTTGTTTATCTTTTTCTATCATTTTATTTTCAAATTTTTGCTCACCTTATGTTTTTTACAGTAGCATTTAATTTTAAAAATTCATCTGACAATCATCATGTCTTATCTAAATCAGTTGTCCTTTTATGTTTAATGTAATTACTGATCTATTTGGGTTTATATCTACAAGTTTATTATATATTATATATTATAGTATATACTTCTTATTTTTCTCAGCCATTTTATGTGTCTTTTACTCTTCTTTTGTTACTTTCCTGCTATTTATGCCACTGTTATCATCCCCTCCCCTTGAATGTAGACAGAAATTGAGACTTAGTTCTAACCAATAGAAAATGACCAAAGTGAAGGTATTGCACAGACTTAATTAAGTTCCCTAATCAGTTGACCTCGAGTCATCAAAGAAGATTGACCATGGTGGGCCTGACCTAATCAGGTGAAACCTTTAACAAAGGATCCCATCTTTCCTGGAAATTAGAGACTCAAAGTACCAGAGAGACTCCCCATTGCTGGCTCTAAAGAAGCAAATTTACATGAATTCTACATCTGGAAGGAAACAAATTTTGCCAATAAACCAAGGGATTTTGGAAGTGGGTCCTTCCCTAATTGAGCCTACAAATGAGAATGCAGCTCAGCTAACATTTTGATGCCAGCCTTGTGAAACCCTGAAAAGGGACACCCGTCTAAGTAAGCCATGCACAGAATTCTGACCTACAGAAACTATGTGATAATAAATAGGTTTTGTTTTAAGCCACAATATTTGTGGTAATTTTTATGTGGCAATACAAAATTGATACATGGGGTCTGACCTTTCTGAGGTCTTAGCTTTCTCTCAAGTCCTTTTAGGCCATTTACAATGTAGTTCAACTCACCTAAAACTGTTTCTTCCAGATCTGCAAGTATTCCTATGGAAAAGCAACACTTAGTGCTTTACTTATGCTTATGCCTCTGGAATCTCCTATTCTGTCTGTTTTCTCAGTAACTCCTCACTACTTGTTAGCTCTAAGATGTTTTTAAGAAGATATATATTTCAGCCTCAGTGAGTAGGTTGGTATAACTTATGTAGATTATCATTACTGGAAAATGGAGACTGGTTCCTGCCTATATTCTGAGTCAGAGTTTCTGGCTTTCCAATGAATTCGGTTAGCTGCTCAACACCTTTCATAAATTAATTTTTTCTGCTTATGTTGTCCAGAGTTAGTTTTTGTGGCTTGTAAACATGAATCTTGATTAATTCCAGATGTAATAAGCTAAATACGAAGTTAGCTATGTTCAGTGGATAACTAGGGAGAAAAATGCACATATACTTAGAAAATATTGAAAGGAAATAAATAAAAAATATACGGATAGTAATTGTAATTTGGATGGTGGAACGGTAAGCAATTGCTTTACTCTTTCTGTTACTGCAAATATTTTAATAATGAGCATGTCCTTATTTTATGATATAAAACACTATTAAACTACATAGACATCTAGAAAAGTCTTAGTAGTAGAGTTTTATAAACACCATTGGTTCTTAATGTTGTTTAGATGCTATATGTGCATTATTGAGAAGTGGTATTATATTATATGTTAGAATAGTTAGTTGAAACCCAGGCCTCAAATCCCAATTAGCTGTCCTTGTTGGAGATGCCTTTCCATAGTCTTCAACTGCTCATACCCCCTCAACCTTATCTTTGATTATTAAAAGCTGTCTTTAGGAAACTCATTTTACCAAGCAATATATTTTTTTAATCGTCAACTACCCTCTTAATTACATCAAAGTAGAGAAGAGGCTAAAAGTGGAAAGTTATGACAAAAATTTCAGTAATAATCTAATTGTCTGGTATGATAAATAGAACCCCTCATGCAATTTACCTCTACATAAAGCTGGCCTTCAAAATTATCAAATTTAATTTGCTGTGGTGTGGTGGGAAGTTGCATGATATGAGTGAATATCCCTGGGTCTTCATGCAAATGTAAATTTTCTTTGCCTAAAATTATTGGTGGGGCTACGGAAGATACAAAAGAATTAGCTGAATCTTTATTGATTCCATATCATTCCTCTGGAAGTGTTTTGTGGATAAATCTCTATAACCAGTATATTTGAAAATTTGTCCATTTCTACAAAACATGAAGAATTAGTTGGGAGGGATGTTTAAATGAGGGTTCTGTTATTTGGGTTCTAATTATTTTTATTGCTCCTGCATTAGGATATTTATTTTCCAGATTTATGATCCCAAACCCAAATTACTGTTTATTTAGTTAAGAATGTGTATTTCAGCTGGAACAGGAATAGTTTGCAATGAATCTAAATGCAGAGGGTATTTCTTTTCCTCCAGTTTTCACTGCAAAAGCTGTGGTTTCTACCCATTTATTTTCTACATGTTTTGTTCTCTACTCAACAAATTATCCTTCTATAACAACCTGAGATACTTTAAAATACATATTCTTTTCAGGCTTGCTAGCGTTAGGCTGTATTATATTGAATAGTTCAAAACGGTAAACAAAATATCAGAAGAGAGTTCCACACGGAGTCACGCACTGTGGTGACAGATGCTCCATGCTGAGGAAAATGTTGAACGTGGATAAATTCTATACATTAGACAGAATAATGCACGAGCAGAGAGTAGTTATAAGTGCAAATATATTTTGAGAGATCCTGTGGAAGGGGAAGTATTGGTAGGCATCGTTAGAGAGTCTTTTAAATAAATTAGCAGACATAATCATTACTTCTCCAAGTGCTAGCCTTTACAGAAAGACTAGAACATACACCATTAAATACACAACTGAAAATTTATGGTAAGCACGTCTTTTTCCATCTTTGCTGCTAAGTAGAAGTTAGCACAACTAGTAATTTTACTTTACCTCAAATAGATAATCTTTTACATAAGTGGCCGTGAAAGAGGAAATCGCCTATGCATGGGCCATGTCTGTCTTTCCCATCACTGTATCTCCAGTACTGAGCATGGTCCCTTGCACACAGTAGGAGATAAATATCTGTTCATTGAATGAAAAGATGACTTCTTGGGTCTAGCTGATCCTTCTTATTGGATTCCGTGTCGAATACTAAAAAGTGGGTATCATTTTTGACACTTGCTTGCAGTAAAAAAGGTACTAAGCCAGACTGTAATACCAGTAGTGGGATCTAGGGAAAATTAAATATGATAATAGGCACTTATGCTGTACAATTGGATTCTGGGTAATGGTTTCATTTCTTTTTATAAAGTGCTTTGATGAAAGTTAACTGGGAACTAGCTATAGACTGGGCTTTGCCAAATCTAGGTTAGTTTTCATAGACAAATCCTATTTCTGTCACTGGTCCACAGAACTGGATTAAAAGGAATAAGGAATAAGGCATAAAAGAAAAATAAAACAAAAAAGCCTCTTCTCCTCAATAATGATTATGTATATGACATTTGCTGCTGGAAAACAGAGTTGTAATAGCCTTGGATAATCCTAATGTTTGGATACCTGGCAGAAAAGATCTATAGAAAGCTTACTTTTTCAGCAAGGTTGTAGACTACACCAATAATAGTTATAACTAGGCCTACTAACATATATTAGCATAACATTTGCACTCCAATGATCCTGAGACAATTGTTCCTTCTGAAAATAATTTGTGAAATCAAGAAAACTTATTGGCTCTGTTTCTAGAAGTAGAGGAGGTGGGGAAGGGAGAGGGAAAACCTGCCTGATCTGCTATTACTGAAACTCAACCTACCTGATATCCTGCAACAATAATTTATTTGACTCAGGGCTGGAGAACATCACTGAGATGAAATCAAAGAATAGATTAAATTTAATTGCAATGTATGCCACAACTGTTCTGTGTAACTAAGGAAATAAAATTCAGCATCATATAAGAGCCACTCCAATCCCTTCAGACTAAGTAATAAATTAAAAAGTACTTAAGGAAAGAAATGCTCAAATTTCATGTTATCCTCACACTGCCAAACCAGACATTGCCATGTTAGCCAAATTTGTGTATAATAGAAGTCTTAAAAGTGTCATTATAAAAGGATAGATTACATTTTTTTCTATCACCTCTAATTAGTTTCGTGGTTTTTCAGAGCCAATTTAATCTCCTTGATCCTCCTTAGGCAACAGGTAAACAGAATGATTTCAAAGTGGATTAAAATTAGAATCCTTTTCTCTCTTGACTTAGCACAATATTTCACAAAATTACATTTGGAATTACCCCCAAAGATGGATTTCTGTGTGTCAATTAATAGTGGGATTAAAACTGAAAAATTCAACCAAACTTAACTTAAGTTACAGTGAATTGAACAGAGAGGAGACAGGAAATATTACAAGCCCCACTTTACAAATTCATTCATTCATTCATTCATCAAGTATTTACAAAGTACCTACTATGAGCCAGATGCTGGAATATACTGCTGATCTCACAGAGCTTGCATATTTTATACAAGTAAATATATAAATAAACCAATAATATAACTTCAGGTAGTGGCAAGTATAATGAAGGAACTAAAACGGGGTGATGTGATAGTGACTGGCAATCACTTTCTCAGGTTGGGGTGGTGCCTAATTGACACTGAGTGGTGAGCGAAGGACTTTCTGAGGTGGTGATACATTAGTTATGATCTCAATAATGAGGAGCCAGTGTGACGGAAGAACATTCCTGACAGAAAACAGACGACGCATTGGTACAGAGGTGGGATGATTGTGAGCTTAGTTGTTCGAAGAAAATAGCAATTATGGTTGGAATTTCTGGCCTGAGGAGAAGACAGTGGTCTCAGATGACCTGGACAGGTAAGCAAGGCTAAATCATATAGTGCCTACAGATCGTAAGCAGTTCCATTTTATTCTATGTGCATTTGGGGTTAGTCAAGGGCGTCACATGACCTGATTACATTTACCCTGAGTTTCGTGTGACAATGTGAGTAGGAAAGGGAGGCCAGACCAAATGGAGGTAGGTGTTACGAGGGAACTGTAGAAATTCAGGTGAAAGATGACAAGGTCTTAAACTACAGTAATTTCAGTGAAGGACACTAGAGTCTACCTTATGCCATAAGATAGAAACTGTGCTGTATCTACTCAACTGAGATTAACCATGTTTTCCTTTCGTAAGGAAATTTTATGATTTTACAATGGAAATGATAGTTTGTGACATCTGAGGAAAATCACGTTTTTACCTCATTTTCGTTAATTATTTTCAATAGGAGAAGTAGGCTAAGATGGAAATAATTTTACTGTGAGGACTAAGTAGGCGGGGACTTCCCTGGGGGTCCAGTGGCTAAGACTCCACGCTCCCAATGCAGGGGGCACGGGTTCGATCCTTTGTTGGGGAACTAAGATCTCGCATGCTGTACTGTGAGGCCAAAAAAAAAAAAAAAAAAAGTAGGTGAATTCCCGGGGAAAAATCCCCACTATCCTTAACTTTTCCATTATCTACCTCATTTTTGGTTGTCACAAGATGGGGGTCAAACGGATGTTGCTACAAGTACCTACTGGATAGAGGCCAGTGATGTTGATAAACATCCCACAATGCACAAGGCAGCCCTCACCACAAGGGAAAGAAGTATCCAGCCCAAAATGTCAATAGTGCTGAGACTGAGAAACTCTGCTTCTCAAGTGGTGGCTATGTTTTTTTTTTTTTCCAACACCATTTATATTATTGAGCCCGGAGAGTGAGGTAAATGTTATACTTACTCTTCAGTGCTACTTTCAGATCATTCTTCTCCCTTTTATATCCCTAAATTATCCCAGTTTTGAATCTCTTGTAATTGTTCTGGGCAATTTCAATATATGTGTATAGGATCATTCCAATACCAGAATCTTTACGCTCCTTAAAATCATCTCCTTCAATGATCCTGATGTTGATGCCACCTCAGACACTCACTCTCATGGTCATATCCTAGACTCTATCATTACCAGGAATTGCTACCCCTTTCTTTTTCTTTTTTTTTTTATTTTATATTGGAGTATAGTTCTCTTTCCCTTTTCTTATTTCATCATACTCACCTGGTGAAAAACAAACTTCAATAATTACAGTTTTCCACCTACTCTGTGACAGCACTCATGCAACTGAATACAGCTGGAGGAAAACTCACAACTGGTCTTGTTTTAGATTCATAATTGCTAACTTTAAGTGGGACTTGCATGATCCCCAGCAACCATCTTTCATTTCCCTAAGGTATTCACCCTCTTCTAAACTACAGTCTCATATTCAAATGGATACTAGTAGCTCCATTTGGATGTCTAATGAGCATATCAAACTTACACAATCAAAACTAAGGTTTTCATCTCCCTTCACCCTTTAAGACCTGCTCCTATTGCAACATCCCCATTTCAACTAATGGTAATTAAATCCTTCCAGTTTGTTGAGGAGGAAAAAATTTTCCTCTACCCTTCTAGGTTCTTCTCGCTGGTCTAAGAATTAAATTGACATGAGACAGGTTAACAGCAGAATATCAAACAAAGGTACTTCCAAGTAGATCTTAAATCATTTTTATCCATCTCAAACACTTTACTCTCCCCCATCCACCAGCTTCTATGTGAGAGGTGACAAAAAGTCAGAAAAATTGAAAAGATAGCTTCTCTTTGTATGTATAAACTACAAATCATGTAACACTTCTAATGGCACATTTTTATACAAATATTCTCATATACTTAGACCCTGGACTATAGCTGAGTTGATCTATATTCCCTTTTCTCTACAATCTGGGCAGTATATGAAATTCTTGCTTCAAAATTATTTCAAATCCATTGAGAGAAAAGATTATAAAATACTTATAATTATGTGAACTTCTTGAATAACGAAAATTATTTGATAATCCTGGTGTTCATGCCCATTCATTTCATGTTCGTCCATTGTAATAGTTGAGAACTCCGCTCACTGGAAGCCACGATTTGATTGCCCTAAAAAAAACTGCATTGGATGAATATTTATGAGAATATGTTGCTCATCCCTTCTTTGAACTAACTCTAACATAGCATCCATTTTTGGAGGTGGGCAAGAGAAGAAAACTTTTTTTTCAATCTTAGTGTAATTTCTTAATTTCATCAGCATTGAAACCATCATTTCCAAGATGGTCAAGCTATGATTTTTCTCTATTACCACCTGGGAATCAACAGCTCAAACAATAGCCACTGGATGCTTAATGACTCCTTAAATTATGTTTCTCACTCCATGGAAGCCTCAGTGATTTCACCTGGGTGAGGAAGGCCTATTGCTTTGTCTGGTGATTATCATCTTCGCTGACTTCTTTCTGGGTGTCTCTAGCTCAATCCCCATGGCTGCCAGAGCACTATCCATTTCACCTTCATCTGGGGACCTTTCCCTTTCGGGATATTTTCCTTGTCGTATCACACTTTCCACAGTACATTTGTATTTTTTGCTGTTGCTGCTGTTGTTATCATTTAGCATAGTATTAAAGCCTGGAGTTCAGCTTGAGAACTCCAAGTTGAGAATTGTGGGGATATTTTTAAGAGTCCTTCAAATTTGAAGTTCTATTATTCTTTCATACTTTGAAAATAGAGGATTAAAAGACTGGGAAACTAGGAAAAAAGACACAAGACCTTTCAGCCATTTTAATTACTTAACTCTTCCTGAGTAGCTACAATATATCAGGCATTATTCTAGGTAGTCTGCAATATCTGGGCTGAAGAACTCGCATTAATGCTTTGCTGTAAATAAATAAATAATAGAGTTCCTCAACAAAGAAATAAATAAAGGAAGCGCATGGGATCACTTTCGCTAGAAATCATTGAAGTTACAGTACTCATTTGTCTAAACTAGTTTAGAGACAGTCTCACCTGAAGGCAAGGGGATCAACCAGAGAAGCTCTCAAGACATCCTACAGCTCCAAGTCCATAATCTTCCAATAAAATAGACATTGATCTGAATGCTTGATCCTTGTGGGTTAGAGCAGTGGAAGAAACAACATTGCCATGTCAATTTAGAGAAGAGAAATTTGTTTTGATAGGTTTACTCTCCTTTCATTTAATTTTTCACTCCAGACACTTTTTTATTCCTTTTATTGAGTCTGTTTATATAGCAAGCCCATGGTATTGAGCTCCTTTCCCCTGAAACTTTTTTAAAGGGATACTAAGATGACGGAGACGTTCAATTAGGTATAAGTTAATTTTTGCAAGTTGCCTGCGTACGCCAGAGTTCCCCAAACACCTCTTTTTTAAAAGAATTATTTGATTATTTAAGCCAGGAGACAGAAAACAAATTGAATAAGAAAAAGAAAACTTACATTCTAAAATAGAAATCGGACCTCCCTCATAAGGTTCCAAGTGGTTATTAGTAACAACTCTTTAAGAAACAAACAGCATTTGATATGAATCTCATATCATGCTTCTTAGCCTGTGGCAGAAATAATATTCACTTTAGATGCGTATCTACTAAGAATCACATTGATTCTATTTTTAATCTTTCATCATATGGTTTTAATCTTTGTACAAAATCATGACATATTGTTATATCCAAAAGAACTTATTATAAATTACAATTCCTACTAGACATCTAGAATTGCCCAAAAAATGTATTTTTGTTTGTTTACCATTAGTATTTCTATTACTCTTCATTTGTATTAATTATCTCAAGACAGAAAGAGAACATATTTCAATAATCTAAACCCAGACAATAAGTGTACATTGCATCCGACTCTGATTTCTTTTCCAGCTTTGGTATTGGTCTGTCCCTCATGCTATCTTTCCACGCAGATTCATCAGTTCCTATTTTGTTTGTTTTTAGCAAAAGAATGACACATATGAAATTTCTATTTTAAAACCACTGCTGGAATCTTACCTGACTTCATATTTCTAGGCAAAATTTTTCCTCTCAGACCAGTTACAACCTAATGTTGTATGCCCCTCTATTCAAAGATATTGATTATTTCCCAATATCTTCTAAAAACAATAACTCAAACTATAGCATTGTGGGTTTGCAACCTCTGGAGTTCCCCAGGTGAAATCTGAAACTGGCCCCTGTACTCAGAGGGCAAGAAGGGACCAAAGAAATAGGCAGACCACCCCAGACTTGTAGGTGGCAGGTTTAATAAGCAAGGGAACTTACATAAGATGCTTGTTTTTGGTGGTCTGCAAGACAAGTAGACCTCTGTACCTCCCAGTCAGAATCTTAACAGTTTACATAGATGCCTTAACTGGATACAGTCACATATTCAATCCAAATGGTCTCAACAACACCTTACTCTCTCAAGGCTGCATCCTTGAAACAGCTCCTACTGTGTTGGAATGGTTGATGGATTGTACATTCCAAGGATAGAGGAGGTGAGGAGCCTCTGATTGCCCAGAGGCAATGGTCACATCCTCTCTATGATCTCCTCCAACAAGCATCACAGCACAGACACATACACACAAAACAATTTTTTTGTGTGTTTTGTGTTACTGTGTTTCCTCTATTCATTAATAGAGTATATGCTTCATTTGATTATATTTTCTATCCTTTTGTTAATAAAATCAATTATAAGGGTGAAAATTGGTTGCAAATGTAAAGAGATTTATATCACGGATTAAACAAAATAAACATTAAAACAAAAAATATGGTATAGTGGGCTGGTACAATAAAGCAAAAATCAAAGAAGTAGTGCTTAAGTTGAAAATAAATAAATTTGGAAGTGGAATAAGGTTTAGAGAACAGAAGTATGGCAAGTTTATATTTGGGTGTCTATATATAGCCCTGTGGCTGCAGACTTATTGGCTTCTTAGTAAAAGGAAAAATCCATTTAGATCTTCTCTGACCATACATTGATATAATCTCTGTTCAGTGTAATGTTTTTGAGTAATTATAAAGTTGCAGCTTCTGTGCTAGATAACAGAGACACGAAGATTAACTAACAGGTTAAAAATTAAGAGGAGGAAGCAGAGTTAATACATTACCACCAGCATCTTCATAATCATCATACAATCTACCATATTGCTTTTACAATGTGCATTTTTCATTCATTTTCACATCTATTCATCACAACCTTATGAGGTACTTATATTTATTATGCCTGTATTACAGATGAGGATGTGGAGGCTTAGAGAACTCAATGAAACTCTCAAGGTAAAAACAGACTAAAACTAAGTCTGTCTGAATCCATGTTGCAATTTGACATAGTACTGTGCCTGGTATATAGAAAACATGTTCTAAGCATTAACAATTTTTACCATGCTTATTATTACTATTATTGTTTTATTATTTGAGTATGAGATATTTTTTAAAAACCTTTATAAGAATAAATAATGCACATACAGATTTCTGCAAAAGATGCCTTGGTAGAATGTCGTCTTCTGATTTTTTCCTATTTACCTATAAATTATTAAGGAGATGTATTGGATAAAAAACTAAAATAAAACTTGAAATATCTGGTAGCCTGCATAGGCACTAAAAAATTGGTTGAAAAGTAACAAATATGTCAGTCCACTACCCAGCTTGGCAAGTTTTGAACATTATCTGTATAGTCAATATTATTATATCATTTGAAATAATAATGTATTTTGATACTTCGTCGCTGTCATTTACACTTGACAAGGTGAAAAGATAAAGGCTGGCCTAATCAGAATGCCAGTTTATTAAATACTGAAGGCTTATTTTCACATTTGTTGTTAATAAAAACAAAGACACATTGAAATATAACACAAAGTACATGGTAAACTGAAGTCTACTAAAATGTTGGGAGAACTCTAGATTGCTTTAGGTAGAATGATAGGGAAAGTTATAAAAAAAAGTCAAGATAAGATAGAAAGTTATCTGTATAAGAAAAGCGGTATATATAGGAGAAGAGGACACTGAAAAATAATCCATATTTAGAATATACTTTATCATTTTGAAATTATTACCTTTATAATATTTTAATCTGGAGAATTTAAAATGCATTCTATTTTTTCAACTGTTACTATATATTTCTTCATTGCTAACATATTTCTGAGTTTCATGCCATCTTATTTAGAAATTTGGGGAGGAAACTTAATTCTTTTTGTCTCTACGAGAGCTCTTAACCAAGTTTTGGAGGCCACTTTTTCATTAATGATAAACTCTCTTCCATCAAGGTATGGAATAAGAAATCATTGGCAGTGACAACACTCCATTGAGTAATTTGAAACTGTTGCTTTCCAGTTGGGCTGATGTGATTAATTAACCCATCAGCAAGCTCAGCTGTCTGATGAACAGTAGCTGTGTAGCAGTGAATCTCAAGGAGAACTTGAACTTTTCAAGGATCTTGAACTGAAATTTCTTTTCAGACAAGTGGTCTAATTGAATTTCAGTGAACTGGAAATCAAAGCTTTCTAGACTTTTTAATTTCCATAAGTACAATTCTCTTTCTTTTAATATTTTTCCTCTTAAGTGTTACAAGTGTGTAATCAGATAATGTATCTTGAAATTTTGGGAGCTCCAAATTTCCCAGAATAAAATTATTTGCTTTATTTCAAATCAACTTTACTGATGAGGCTTACATATACTCTATTAGTATTCCTCTTATTTGCAGTTTACTGTATTAAAAATAATAGCGACAATATTTTTTAAAAGGTGTGCAACAGGGACTTCCCTGGTGATCCAGTGGTTAAGACTCAGTGGTCCCAATGCAGGGGGCCTGGGTTCCATCCCTGGTCAGGGAACTAGATCCCGCATGCCACAACCAAAAAAAGATCCCTCATGCCTCAAATAAAAGATCCTGCATGCTGCAACTAAAGATCACGCATGTGGCAACAAAGATCCCACGTGCCGCAACTAAAACTCGGCGCAGCCAAATAAATAAATATTTTTTTTTAAAAAGGTGTGCAACATCACTTTGTGTCCTTGTTATTAAACAAGTCTGAAAACCAATGCATAGGAACCATCTGGTGACTTACAATAGAGATATGTTGACACCACCCCCCAGAGATTTTGATTCAGCCAGACTGAAGTAGGGCCGCATAGCTAGATTTGTAAGTGTAAGGAACCTTAGTGATGGGTTAGGTTTCTTTGAGCAATGGCATATTCCAATTTAAAATATATTTTCATGTGTTTCTGTTTGTACTTTTATTTAGAATTTACTGAAAGTTTTTTACTGAAACTTCAATAATCTATCTTATTCAGAGGGTCCATCTGATTTATCAATTATAATTGAAATAACACTGACATCGCAATGATTCTAAGGAAGTTACTAAATTGACAATGTGATGCTTCATCTATTTATAAAGCAAATACATATTAAAACATCTCACACTGTCTGTTGAAATTCAGCGTAAACACAAGAACAAAAATGAATACCACATTGGATGAATCAAATGTTCTATCTAATATAATCTCTCTCTTATAGTATATCGAAGAGTCATTTAATGGGAGAACATAGTTGCTGTTATCCACAGTATCAACCACATTGGAAGAGCAGGTCCAATAGAGAGACCATAATTCCTCTTAGTAGTACAGACCTCCTTTAAAAAGTTTTACTTCTGTGGCAGAAACTGTAGGCCAGCTAACCCCAAAACACATTTCCCAAACCTTTATACCCTACTTACCTCCAGTCTATATGAGGTAAAAGGTAAATACTTTTTAATCCAAGTTTCATTTGTATCTAAGGGTCAGGTAAAAAGTTCTGGCTAAATAAACATGTAGATGGGTTGGGATATAAATGGGATGCCTGGAACTTTGGCAACTGTTTTGCAACCTTGTGGGAAAGAAAAATAGAATCACAGAAATTCCAGCCTTACTGTATTTAGTCAGTGAATCCGCTCCTGTAGCAAAAAAATATGAAATATTATTTGAGAAAAGTAGACTCCCATATGACACGGTGTTATTTGGATCTTCTCTTGCAACCGAAATTGTTTCTACCTAATATAATGTCCAACATCCCTAATTTAGCCCATTCAGTCATGATAAAGTCAAAGTCATCTTGACCATTTAAAAAGAAATAAGCTTCTAGATGTTCTATTTCTAAAAAAGTGAAATACGTAGTCAATACTACAATCTTTCAATATTTAAATTGTTGATCTCTATGGCATATTTTCCACCAATGATTGTTAACCGTTAAGTTTAAGACAATGTTTTCATAATACTTAGAATGATGTTAATATATACAGTTCATTGTACAGGTCTTTGTATTAGTTCATCTGTGTAATGAGATTCCCGTCATTACACATAAAGACCATCTTTATTCATAATGCATGTTTTGCCTGGTATGTTCAAGCATCTAAAGGTGATTCCAAAGTTGCCCAATCTGTGCGTGTGTTTGTTTTTAATCATCAGCCCTGATATACCAAGGTAAGTGATATAATCATTCATTTTTGCTGCAAATGCTTAGCTTATTGATTCTTTGGCATTGGTCAGAGAGTGATGAGAAAACAGTTCTCATACACTTCCATTAAAAATCTAAACTAAGGAATAAAAAGAAAGAAACAGTACAATTTTTCTTAATAACTCATGATAGCCATGGGCAGTGACGTCTTTCTTTTCTTAAATTACTTGTGCTCTAATTTCATTCAATCTCCTTCTTTTTGTTCAGTCCTCAGAACAAGTAACTATCTGATCAGCAACATTTATATTCTTTAAGCTAGTTACTGGAACTGCAACCACTGGATACTAATGTAGAGAACTGAATAAAAATAAAAAGAATGAGTATGATTTATTTTCTTTTTTTGGTATCGTAAACATTCGTTTCTGTGACTATATCATTTTTCAACACTTTGTTTTCATATCACGTAATTTCTTTCCAAGTATATAAAACTTACATGAGCTAAATAATAGTAAGAGGTCCCTTAGCATTTGTCAAACACCAGATAATGATCATTTGTAAATGACGTACTTTTTGCATGAAGATAAGTAGTAATGCTGAATTATTGCATTCAGTGATTCAGCAAAAATGCTGAAGTCACTTTATTCTCCAAAGTAGGTAAAGGATGCTTACTAAAGAATAAATAGTACTATTAACTGCTTAAAGGAGGGAATTAACAGTGATTGATAATTGTGGTGCTAGGTACTTTCTCACACACAGAATACTGAAAAGGGTAGGCACTATTACAATTATCATTTTAGAGTGGCTTGGAAAGACTAAGGTGTACACTCAATGTCACGTAGCTAGTAAGTAGAGAAGCTTGGTTTTAGACCCAATTTGATGTCAGAGTCAGTGTTGTTTTCACAAACCCTTGGAGGTTTCCTTTTTCATTTGTTTTCAGAGTTTATTTTTTTTAACACCTAGACTATTCCAAACTTCAAAATTATTTGGTCCAAATTAGCATTAAACTAGCACAGTTGTTTATAATTAATAGATGGTCAAAAATAAATACTTGCTAAAAGGAAAGGAATTTATTAAAATATGTAACTAGTTCTACAGAAGTATGCATGTAGTAGTCATACCTAGTTTAAAAACTACAAAATTTATTGAGCACCTCCAGTGTAATGTGTGTATATTGTCCATTTGGGGGTAAAAATCAATATTTTATAATCGTTTAGAGCATGTGCTCTGGAATCAGCCTGCCAGAGGCAAAATTTTGGTTTTTTCACTTACTAGCTCTGTAATTCAGAGAGGAGTTTAACCTTTTGTGTTCAATTTCCCCAACTGTAAAATGTTAGTAATCATTGGATTTACTGTTGATTTCTTGCTTTCTTCTGGGCAGGCCAAACTCTTCGGAATGATGAAAAGAGTAAGAAAGTAATCCAAGCAACAGGCTGTCTAAATAACACATTACCAAGGATATAAGAGAGTGAGCATCTCCCATTTATCAGTCCTTGGTTTCATTCCTGGAGCTATGTCAGTGAGACAATGGGAATGTATAACCATCAGACTTTAAAAATACACTGTTTTGACCAGAGTTGTGATTTTGGGGGGAGCAATAAGTCTTCAGTTTCCTAGATGTTTTCTACAGTGTAGTATAGGAAAAAGGATGAGTGAGTCAGGAAATAATCCCTGGATTTTGAAATAAGTTTTTATTAAAGAGTAGCTTTGAGCTAGACAAAGAAGGAGGAAAACACATTCTAGGTAAGAGGAATATGATATGTAGAGGTCTATAGAAATAAACAAGCATAATAACATTTTTAAGGAAGTACAAGTAAATATATGTGGATGGGGCAAAATTATATATGGCAGGACTTTAGAGAGATAGGTAGGGGTCAGATCATTAAGAGTCTTGGTGTCAAAATGAGGAGTTCATTCTTTATATTTAAAGTGATTGGAGCAAAGCCATATTAGAAGCAATGAGACCATTTAAGAGACAATAATGGGAATCTAGGTAAAAAATGAGACACATCAGAAAAACCCCTTTACTTATGTTTATGTGTTTGAATGTGTCTAGAGAAAATAGGGGCAAGAAAGAAAGAAAGAGGAAATTAGACTGCCAAGGAAATGGGGTTGGTGGAGAGGGAAATACTATTTATTATTATTTGATTAGTTACAGCAGATGTTTTATATTTCTAAAAGAAGTGTAATTTTAAAAGGTCATTAAGTTAGAAGCCTGTTTTAATTCTTTCTGCTTAAAAAATATGTACATCATCTCACTTTAAAGTTGCAGCTACTTTCTATTGTCCGCATATACAAAATATCGACTGACATCACATATTCCAGTTTTTGTTGCTTGTGCTTTTGTTGTCATATCCAAAGAATTGTTGCCAAAATCAGCATTCATGAACTTTTCCCTGTTTTTTTCTGGGAGTTTTACACTTTCAGGTGTTATGTTTAAGTCTTTAATCCATTGTGAGTTAATATTTTGTGAGTGGTATAAGATAGGGGTCCGATTTTTTTTTTTTATTAATTAATTAATTTTTGGCTGTGTTGGGTCTTCGTTTCTGTGCGAGGGCTTTCTCTAGTTGTGGCGAGCGGGGGCCACTCTTCATCGCGGTGCGCGGGTGTCTCACTGTCGCGGCCTCTCTTGTTGGCGGAGCACAGGCTCCAGACGCGCAGGCTCAGTAATTGTGGCTCACGGGCCTAGTTGCTCCGCGGCATGTGGGATCTTCCCAGACCAGGGCTCGAACCCGCGTCCCCTGCATTAGCAGGCAGATTCTCAACCACTGCGCCACCAGGGAAGCCCTAGGGGTCCGATTTTATTCTTCTGCATGTGGTTATCCAGTTTCCCCAATTCCATTTATTGAAGAGTCTATCCTTTCCCCATTGATTACTCTTGGCTCCCTTCTCAAATGTTAGCTGACCATATATGTGAGGGTTTATTTTGGGGCTCTCTATTCTGTTAATTGGTCTATGTGTCTATTTTTATGCCAGTACCATGCTCTTCTGATTACTGTAGCTCTTTAGTAGCTTGAAATCAGGAAGTGTGTTGCCCCCAGCTTTGTTCTTCTTTCTCGGGATTGCTTTAGCCATTCAGGATCATTTGTGGTTCCATACAAGTTGTAGGATTATTTTTTTCTATTTCTGTGAAAGATGCCATTGGAAATTTGACAGGGATTGCATTGAATATATAGATGGCTTTAGGAAGTATGAACATTTTAACAATATTAATTCTTCCAATACATGAACCTGGAACATCTTTCCATTTGTTGTCTCCTCTTTAATTTCTTTCATCAAAGTTTTGTGGTTTTCAGTATATAGATCTTTCACCTCTTTGGTTAAATTTATTCTTAAATATTTTATTGTTTTTGATGCTATTGTGAATGGGATTGTTTTCTTTATTTCTTTTTCAGATATTTCATTGTTAGTGTATAGAAACTTAAGTGATTTTTGCATACTGAATTGGTATCTTGCAACTTCACCGAATCCACTGATTTAACAGTTTTTTGGTGGAATCTTTAGGGTTTTCTATATATAATATCGTGTCATCAGCAAACAAAAACAATTTTAATTCTTCCTTTCAGATATGGATGCTTTTTGTTTCTTTGTCTTGCCTGATTGCTCTGGCTAAAACTTCCAGTACAATGCTGAATAGGAGTGGTGAGAGTGGGCACTTTTATCTCTTCCAAACTTTCACCATTGAGTATGATGTTTTATCTCTTCCAAACTTTCACCATTGTGGGCTTGTCATATATGGTCTTTATTATACTGAGGTATGTTTCTTCTGTGCCCAATGTATTGAGTTCTTTTTTCATGAGAAGATGTTGTATTCTGTCACATGCTTTTTCTGCATCTATTGAGACGATCATATGAATTTTGTCTTTGATTCTACTAATGTGGGGTATTATGTTGGTTGATTCATATACTGTGAAACATTACAGGGAAAAATTCCACTTGATAATGGTGTATGATCATTTTGGTGTGCTGTTGAATTTGGTATGCTAATATTTTGCTGAGAATTTATGCATCTATATTCATCAGGGATATTGGTCTGTGTTGCTTATTTTCTTGTAGTGTCCTTTTCTGACTTTTGTATCAAGGTAATTTGGGCCTCCTACAATGAGTTTGGAAGTGATTCCTCCTCTTCAATTTTTGGGAAGAGTTTGACATGAATTAGCATTAATTTAACTACTTGATAGAATGCAACAGTGAAACTATCTGGTCCTGGAATTTCGCTTTTGGGAAGTTTTTGTTCACTGTTTCAGTCTCAAAGATTTCATTTTAAATTTACAGACCAGTTGCTGGAATTTCTGTTATAAAGAGGTGATACCAGAGGAGGTTTTTTTTTTTTTAATGTTTTTATTGGAGTATAATTGCTTTACAATGGTGTGTTAGTTTCTGCTTTATAAGAAAGTGAATCAGTTATACATATACATATATCCCCCTATCTCTTCCCTCTTGCATCTCCCTCCCTCCCACCCTACCTATCCCACCCTTCTAGCTGGTCACAAAGCACCGAGCTGATCTCCCTGTACTATGTGACTGCTTCTCATTAGCTATCTATTTTACATTTGGTAGTGTATATATGTCCATATACACACTACCACTATCTCACATTGTCCCAGCTTACCCTTCCCCCTCCCCATATCCTCAAGTCCATTCTCTAGTAGGTCTGTGTCTTTATTCCTGTCTTGCCCCTAGGTTCTTCATGAGAATTTTTTTTTTTCTTTTAGATTCCATAGATATGTGTTAGCATAGGGTATTTGTTTTTCTCTTTCTGACTTACTTCACTCTGTATGACAGGCTCTAGGTCCATCCACCTCACTACAAATAACTCAATTTCGTTTGTTTTTATGGCTGAGTAATATTCCACTGTATATATGTGTCACATCTTCTTTATCCATTCATCTGTCAATGGACAATTACGTTGCTTCCATGTCCTGGCTATTGTAAATAGAGCTGCAATGCACATTGTGGAACATGACTCTTTTTGAATTATGGTTTTCTCAGAGTATATGCCCAGGAGTAGGATTGCTGGGTCATATGGTAGTTCTATTTTTAGTTTTTTAAGGAACCTTCAGACTGTTCTCCATAGTGGCTGTATCAATTTACATTCCTACCAAAAGTGTATGAGGGTTCCCTTTTCTCCACACCCTCTCCAGCATTTATTGGTGTAGATTTTTTGATGATGGCCATTCTGAACGGTGTGAAGTGATATAGCATTGTAGTTTTGATTTGCATTTCCCTAATGATTATTGATGTTGAGCATTCTTTCATGTGTTTGTTGGCAATCTGTATATCTTCTTTGGAGAAATATCTATTTAGGTCTTCTGCCCATTTTTGGATTGGGTTGTTTGTTTTTTTGATATTGAGCTGCATGAGCTGATTGTAAATTTTAGAGATTAATCCTTTGTCAGTTGCTTCATTTGCAAATATTTTCTCCCATTCTGAGGGTTGTCTTTTCGTCTTGTTTATGGTTTCATTTGCTGTGCAAAAGCTTTTAAGTTTCCTTAGGTCGATTTGTTTACTTTTGTTGTTATTTCCATTTCTCTAGGAGGTGGGTCAAAAAGGATCTTGCTGTGATTTATGTCATAGAGTGTTCTGCCTATGTTTTCCTCTACGAGTTTGATAGTGTCCGGCCTTACATTTAGGTCTTTAATCAATTTTGAGTTTATTTTTGTGTATGGTGTTAGGGAGTGTTCTAATTTCATTCGTTTACATGTAGCTGTCCAGTTTTCCCAGCACCACTTATTGAAGAGGCTCTCTTTTCTCCATTGTATATTCTTACCTCCTTTATCAAGATAAGGTGACCATATGTGCGTGGGATTATCTCTGGGCTTTCTATCCTGTTCCATTGATCTATATGTCTGTTTTTGTGCCAGTACTGTATTGTCTTGATTACTGTAGCTTTGTAGTATAGTCTGAACTCAGGGAGCCTGATTCCTCCAGCTCCGTTTTTCTTTCTCAAGATTGCTTTGGCTATTCCGGGTCTTTTGTGTTTCCATGCAAATTGTGAAATTTTTTGTTCTAGTTGTGTGAAAAATGGAAGTGGTAGTTTGATAGGGATTGCATTGACTCTGTAGATTGCTTTGGGTAGTAGAGTCTTTTTCAAAATGTTGATTCTTCCAATCCAAGAACATGGTATAATCTCTCCATCTATTTGTATCATCTTTAATTTCTTTCATCAGCGTCTCATAATTTTCTGCATACGGGTCTTTTCTTCTTAGGTAGGTTTATTCCTAGGTATTTTATTCTTTTTGTTGCAATGGTAAATGGGGGTGTTTTCTTAATTTCACTTTCAGATTTTTCATCATTAGTGTATAGGAGTGCAAGAGATTCCTGTGCATTAATTTTGTGTCCTGCTACTTTACCAAATTCCTTGATTAGCTATAGTAGTTCTCTGGTAGCATCTTTAGGACTCTCTATGTATAGTATCATGTCATCTACAAACAGTGACAGCTTTACTTCTTCTTTTCCGGTTTGGATTCCTTTTATTTCTTTTTCTTCTCTGATTGCCATGGCTAACACTTCCAAAACTATGTTGAATAATAGTGGTGAGAGTGGGCAACCTTGTCTTGTTCCTGACCTTAGTGGAAATGGTTTCAGTTATGCACCATTGAGGATGATGTTGGCTGTGGGTTTGTCATATATGGCCTTTATTATGTTGAGGAAAGTTCCCTCTATGCCTACTTTCTGGAGGGTTTTTATCATAAATGGGTGTTGAATTTTCTCGAAAGCTTTCTCTGCATCTATTGAGATGATCATATGGTTTTTGTCCTTCAATTTGTTAATATGGTGTATCACGTTGATTGATTTGCGTATATTGAAGAATCCTTGCATTCCTGGGACAAACCCCACTTGATCATGGTGAATGATCCTTTTAATGTGCTGTTGGATTCTGTTTGCTAGTCTTTTGTTGAGGATTTTTGCATCTATGTTCCTCCATGATATTGGCCTGTAGTTTTCTTTTTTTGTGACATCTTTGTCTGGTTTTGGTATCAGGGTGATGGTGGCCTCGTAGAGTGAGTTTGGGGGTGTTCCTCCTCTGCTATATTTTGGAAGAGTTTGAGAAGTATAGGTGTTAGCTCTTCTCTAACTGTTTGATAGAATTAGCCTGTGAAGTCAGCTGGTCCTGGGCTTTTGTTTGTTGGAAGATTTTTAATCACAGTTTCAATTTCAGTGCTTGTGATTGGTCTGTTCATATTTTCTATTTCTTCCTGGTTCAGTCTCAGAAGGCTGTGCATTTCTAAGAATTTGTCCATTTCTTCCAGGTTGTCCATTTTATTGGCATATTGTTTCTTGTAGTAATCTGTCATGGTCCTTTGTATTTCTGCAGTGTCAGTTGTTACTTCTCCTTTTTCATTTCTAAGTCTATTGATTTGAGTCTTCTCCCTTTTTTTCTTGATGAGTCTGGCTAAAGGTTTATCAGTTTTGTTTATCTTCTCAAAGAACCAGCTTTTAGTTTTATTGATCTTTGCTATTGTTTCCTCCATTTCTTTTTCATTTATTTCTGATCTGATCTTTATGATTTCTTTCCTTCTGCTAACTTTGGGGGTTTTTTGTTCTTCTTTCTCTAATTGCTTTAGTTGTAAGCTTAGGTTGTTTATTTGAGGTGTTTCTTGTTTCTTAAGGTAAGGTTGTATTGCTATAACCTTCCCTCTTAGAACTGCTTTTGCTGCATCCCATAGGTTTTGGGTCGTTGTGATTTCATTGTCATTTGTTTCTAGGTATTTTTTTATTTCCTCTTTGATTTCTTCAGTGATCTCTTGGTTATTAAGTAGTGTATTGTTTAGCCTCCATGTGTTTGTATTTTTTACACATTTTTTCTTGTAATTGATATCTAGTCTCATAGCGTTGCGGTCAGAAAAGATACTTGATACGATTTCAATTTTCTTAAATTTACCAAGGCTTGACTTGTGACCCAAGATATGATGTATCCTGGAGAATGTTCCATGAGCACTTTAGAAGAAATTGTATCCTGTTGTTTTTGGATGGAATGTCCTTTAAATATCAATTAAGTCCATCTTGTTTAATGTATCATTTAAAGCTTGTGTTTCCTTATTTATTTTCATTTTGAATGATCTGTCCATTGGTGAAAGTGGGATATTAAAGTCCCCTACTATGATTGTGTTACTGTCGATTTCCCCTTTTATGGTTGTTAGTATTTGCCTTATGTATTGAGGTGCTCTGACGCTGGGTGCATAAATATTTACAATTGTTTTATATCTTCTTCTTGGATTGATCCCTTGATCATTATGTAGTGTTCTTTTTGTGTCTTATAAAAGTCTTGTTTTTAGTCTATTTTCTCTGATATGAGAATTGCTACTCCAGCTTTCTTTTGAATTCCATTTGCATGGAATATCTTTTTCCATCCCCTCACTTTCAGTCTGTATGTGTCCCTAGGTCTGAAGTGGGTCTCCTGTATACAGCATATATACAGGTCTTGTTTTTGTATCCATTCAGCCAGTCTATGTCTTTTGGTTGGAGCATTTAATCCATTTACATTTAAGGTAATTATCGATATGTATGTTCCTATTACCATTTTCTTAATTGTTTTGGGTTTGTTATTGTAGGTCTTTTCCTTCTCTTGTGTTTCCTGCCTAGAGAAGTTCCTTTAGCATTTGTTGTAGAGCTCGTTTGGTGGTGCTGACTTCTCTTAGCTTTTGCTTGTCTGAGGTCTTCTGCCAGCGTTCCGTAGGTGTTCTGTAGGAGTTGTTCCACATGTAGATGTATTTCTGATGTATTTGTGGGGAGGAAGGTGATCTCCATGTCTTACTTTTCTGCCATCTTGAAGCTCCTCCCCAGAGGAGATTTTTAAATTACATTTGTTTCGTTTGAATAAAATCAGGTCGTTACAAAGCATATCTTTACTTCTTTCCACTCCTTCCATCTTTCTAGGAAAAGACTTCTCAAAAGAAATAATATCCACTAAAACACAGTAACTCTGAGATTTCCAAATGGAACGATTTGCAAATAGAATCTATTTCATTCCTATCAGAACCCAGCTGTTTTAAAATAAGCAATGGATATACACCGAATAAACATGATCCATTTAACAAGTCCACAGAATATTGTCTTTTCTCACTTGCATAAAATTAACAGGATTCTTATTTAAATGCAGTTTCCAAAAGGCTACAGTCAGATAAGATATACATAAATCCATGTGCTTTGACAGCCCCTCTTTATATGAATTACATTAATCACTTAAAACAAAGGGGCCCAGAACTCCAGAGAGGCAACTATTAAAAATGCATTCTCCTATACAGTTTATAATGAATACTTGCTCCTGTTATTAAGGAAGATAAATTAACCAGTACGGGAGAATTAAAAATAAGATAGTAATACATTGCACTCAACATTTTACCCAGATTTGTATTAGTAATACTCTTTCCCAGTTTTAAATATGAATGCAGTTTGCATAGTTATTGTATTTTAAAGTAGTAAAAAAAAAGTGAGAAAAAACTTTTTTGATATTGTTAAGAATAGAAACACCGGACTTCCCTGGTGGTGCAGTGGTTAAGAATCCGCCTGCCAATGGAGGGGACACGGGTTCGAGCCCTGGTCCAGGAAAATTCCACATGCCACGGAACAACTAAACCCAAGCGCCACAACTACTGAGCCTGTGCTCTAGAGCCCACAAGCCACAACTACTGAGCCCACATGCAACAACTACTGAAGCCCGTGCGCCTAGAGCCCATGCTCCGCAACAAGAGAAGCCACTGCAATGAGAAGCCCGTGCACCGCAAGAAACAGTAGGCCTCACTCGCCTCAACTGGAGAAAGCCCACGTGCAGCAACGAAGACCCAACGCAGCCAAAAATAAACAAACAAACAAACAAATAAATAAATACATGTATATTAACAAAAAAGAACAGAAACACCATTTTGTTGTATTTTTCCTTATTTGTTTGTAACATAAATATTGGTGAAACTATGTCTCTATGAACAATTGGTTCAATAATTTTGACCTAATTAGCCAAGCACCATTTCCAGCTCAATGTAGCTGTCAGACAAACTAGTTTACTAAACTTTCTATGTTTCTCTTGAACTGATCTTTTTGTAATTTAATATGCAATTAAATTCAGCAAAAAATGGTCAAAATATTTGTACATGTCATTTAGAGAATAAAATGCCATGCAAACAAATGCTCAAGTGAATGGTGTGGGTGTGCATTTTCATGAGGGATAAAACCTAAAAAGAGGACAGAGTTTAGCCAGAAGTAGCCGTGGCCTTACAATCAGAATGAACCCCAAACTATAACGTGATGGGGGAAATAAGAAGGTAAAATATGCAGCACATAATAAAGTCCTAGATTTTCATTTGTGTCTTGATCCACATTACGTGTGAATAATCATAAACTAGGCATTAACATTGGAACTTTTTTCCAAAGATAATCCTGCAATAAAGCTAGATATTGGATTGACAGTTATTATACAATTATTGAAGTGTACTTGAGAAGCTCAGTGATCATTTGCTATTTTTCTTTTTTTGTCCATTACTCAACCACTTAACCATCTTAACTGTTCAGTGACCTTTCATCTCATTTATAAACATGCAGGAAAAGACAAATGAACCAACATTCAGAGCTGGCTGGCCTTTTTTAGATTTCTGAGACCTCAAACTCTCATTTATTTTTCTTCTAAGTGTATAAATCATAATAAAGCAGGTCATACAATGAAGAGTTAACTTTGGCAGTGACATATATTTATGTCATCACTAAAGAAAAGTCTAGGTTCAAGATGGCAGAGTAGAAGGACATGCGCTCACTCCCTCTTGCCAGAGCACCAGAATCACAACTAACTGCTGAACAATCATTGACAGGAAGACACTGGAACTCACCAAAAAAGATACCCTATATCCAAAGACAAAGGAGAAGCCACAAGGAGACGGCAGGAGGGGCACAATCACAATAAAATCAAATCCCATAACTGCTGGGTGGGTGACTCACAAACTGGCAAACACTTATACCACAGAAGTCCACCCACTGGAGTGAAGGTTCTGAGCCCCGCGTCAGGCTTCCCAACCTGGGGGTACGGCAATGGGAGGAGAAATTCATAGAGAATCAGACTTTGAAGGATAGTGGGATTTGATTGCAGGACTTTGACAGGACTGGGGAAAACAGACACTCCACTCTTGGAAGGCACACACAAAGTAATGTGCACATTGGGACCCAGGGGAAAGAACAGTGACCCCACAGGAGACTGAACCAGACCTACCTGCTAGTGTTGGACGGTCTCCTGCAGAGGCGGTGGGGAGGGGCTGTGGCTCACCATGGGGACGAGGACACTGGCAGCAGAAGTTCTGGGAGGTGCTCCTTGGCATGGGCCCTCCCAGGGTCCGCAATTAGGCCCACCAAAGAGCTGGGTAGGCTCCAGTGCTGGGTGGCCTAAGGCCAAACAACCAACAGGGCGGGAACCCAGCCCCACCCATCAGCAGACAAGCAGATTAAAGTTTTACTGAGCTCTGCCCACCAGAGCAACAGCCAGCTCTACCCACCACCAGTCCCTCCCATCAGGAAACTTGCACAAGCCTCTTAGATAGCCTCATCCACCAGAGGGCAGACAGCAGAAGCAAGAAGAACTACAATTCCTCAGCCTGTGGAACTAAAACCATATTCACAGAAAGATAGACAAAATGAAAAGGCAGAGCACTATGTACCAGATGAAGGAACAAGATAAAACCCTAGAAAAACAACTAAATGAAGTGGACATAGGCAACCTTCCAGGAAAAGAATTCAGAATAATGATAGTGAAGATGATCCAGGACCTCAGAAAAAGAATGGAGGCAAAGAAGAGAAGATGTAAGAAATGTTTAACAAAGACCTAGAAGAATTAAAGAACAAACACCTAGAAGAATTAAAGAACAAACAAACAGAGAAGAACAATACAATAACTGACATGAAAAATACACTAGAAGGAATCAATAGCAGAATAACTGAGGCAGAAGACTGGATAAGTGACCTGGAAGACAGAATGGTGGAATTCACAGCTGCGGAACAGAATAAAGAAAAAAGAATGAAAAGAAATGAAGACAGCCTAAGAGACCTCTGGGACAGCATTAAACACAACAACATTCTCATTATAGGGGTCCCAGAAGGAGAAGGGAGAGAGAAAGGACCTGAGAAAATATCTGAACAGATTATAGTCGAAAACTTCCCTAACATGGGAAAGGAAATAGCCACGCAAGTCCAGGAGATGCAGAGAGTCCCACACAGGATAAACCCAAGGAGAAGCACGCCAAGACACATAGTAATCAAACTGGCAAAAAATCTTTAAAAAGAAAAATTATTGAAAGCAGCAAGGGAAAAATGACAAATAACATACAAGGGAACTCCCATAAGGTTAACTGCTGATTTCTCAGCAGAAACTCTACAAGCCAGAAGGGAGTGGCATGACATATTTAAAGTGATGATAGGGAAGAACCTACAACCAAGATTACACTACCTGGCAAGGATCTCATTCAGATTTGATGGAGAAATCAAAAGCTTTACAGACAAGCAAAAGCTAAGAGAATTCAGCACCACCAAACCAGCTCTACAACAAGTGCTAAAGGAACTTCTCTAATTGGGAAACACAAGAGAAGAAAAGGAACTACAAGAACAAACCCATAACAATTAAGAAAATGGTAATAGGAACATACATATCGATAATTACCTTTAACGTGAATGGATTAAATGCTTCAACAAAAAGACACAGGCTTGCTGAATGGATACAAAAACAGGACCCATATATGTGCTGTCTACAAGAGACCCACTTCAGACCTAGGAACACACACAGACTGAAAGTGAGGGCATGGAAAAAGATACTCCATGTAAATGGAAATGAAAAGAAAGCTGGAGTAGCAATACTCATATGAGATAAAATAGACTTCAAAATAAAGAATGTTACAAGAGACAAGGAAGGACACAACATAATGATCAAGGGATCAATCCAAGAAGAAGATATAACAATTATAAATATACATGCACCCAACACAGGAGCGCCTCAATACATAAGGCTACTGCTAACAGGTATAAAAGAGGAAATTGACAGTAACACAATCATAGTGGGGGACTTTAACACCTCACTTACTCCAATAGAAAGATCATCCAGAGAGAAAATTAATAAAGTAACAGAAACTTTAAATGACAAAATAGAACAGAGATATTTAACTGATATTTACAGGACATTCCATCCAAAAGCAGCAGATTACACTATCTTCTCAAGTGCACATGGAACATTCTCCAGGATAGATCACATCTCGGGTCACCAATCAAGCCTCAGTAAATTTAAGAAAACTGAAATCATATCAAGCATCTTTTCCAACCCAAACGCTATGAGATTACAAATCAATTATAGGGAAAAAAACGTAAAAAACACAAACACATGGAGGCTAAACAATACGTTTCTAAATAACCAAGAGATCACTGAAGAAATCAAAGAGGAAATCAAAAAATACCTAGAAACAAATGACAATGAAAACACGATGACCCAAAACCTATGGGATGCAGCAAATGCAGTTCTAAGAGGGAAGTTTATAGCAATACAATCCGACCTTAAGAAACAAGAAACATCTCAAATAAACAACCGAAGTCTTCACCTAAAGCAATTAGAGAAAGAAGAACAAAAACACCCCAAAGTTAGCAGAAGGAAAGAAATCATAAAGATCAGATCAGAAATAAATGAAAAAGAAATGAAGGAGACAGTAGCAAAGATCAACAAAACTAAAAGCTGGTTCTTTGAGAAGATAAACAAAATTGATAAACCATTAGCCAGACTCATCAAGAAAAAAAGGGAGAAGATTCAAATCAATAGAATTAGAAATGAAAAAGGAGAAGTAACCACTGACACTGCAGAAATACAAAGGATCATGAGAGATTACTACAAGCAACTCTATGTCCATTTTAGGACAACCGGGAAGAAATGGACAAATTCTTAGAAATGCACAACCTGCCTAGACTGAACCAGGAAGAAATAGAAAATATGAACAGACCAATCACAAGCACTGAAGTTGAAACTGTGATTAAAAATCTTCCAACAAACAAAAGCCCAGGACCAGATGGCTTCACAGGCGAATTCTATCAAACATTTAGAGAAGAGCTAACACCTATCCTTCTCAAACTCTTCCAAAATATTGCAGAGGGAGGAACACTCCCCAACTCATTCTACGAGCCCACCATCACCCTGATACCAAAACCAGACAAAGATGTCACAAAGAAAGAAAACTACAGGCCAATATCACTGATGAACATAGATGCAAAAATCCTCAACAAAAGACTAGCAAACAGAATCCAACAGCACATAAAAAGGATCATACACCATGATCAAGTGGGGTTTATCCCAGGAATGCAAGGATTCTTCAATATACACAAATCAATCAATGTGATACACCATATTAACAAACTGAAGGAGAAAAACCATATGATCATCTCAATCGATGCAAAGAAAGCTTTCGACAAAATTCAACACTCATTTATGACAGAAACTCTCCAGGAAGTAGGCATAGAGGGAACTTTCCTCAGCATAATAAAGTCCATATATGACAAACCCACAGCCAACATCATCCTCAGTGTTGAAAAACTGAAGCCATTTCCACTAAGGTCAGGAACAAGACAAGGTTGCCCACTCTCACCACTATTATTCAACATAGTTTTGGAAGTGTTAGCCACAGCAATCAGAGAAGAAAAAGAAATAAAAGGAATCCAAATCGGAAAAGAAGAAGTAAAGCTGTCACTGTTTGCAGATGATGTGATACTATACATAGAGAATCCTAAAGATGCTACCAGAAAACTACTAGAGCTAATCGATGGATTTGGTAAAGTAGCAGGGTACAAAATTAATGCACAGAAATCTCTTGCATTCCTATACACTCATGATGAAAAATCTGAAAGTGAAATTAAGAAAACACTCCCATTTACCATTGCAACAAAAAGAATAAAATATCTAGGAATAAACCTACCTAAGGAGACAAAAGACCTGTATGCAGAAAATTATAAGACACTGATGAAAGAAATTAAAGAAGATACAAAGAGTTGGAGAGATATACCATGTTCTTGGATTGGAAGAATCAACATTGTGAAAATTACTATACTACCCAAAGCAATCTATAGTTTCAGCGCAATCCGTATCAAACTACCAATGGCATTTTTCACAGAAATAGAACAAAAAATTTCACAATTTTTTGTATGGAAACACAAAAGACCCAGAAGAGCCAAAGCAATCTTGAGGAAGAAAAATGGAGCTGGAGGAATCAGGCTCCCTGACTTCAGACTATACTACAAAGTTACAGTAATCAAGACAATACAGTACTGGCACAAAAACAGAAATAGAGATCAATGGAACAAGATAGAAAGCCCAGAGATAAACTCACGCACATATTGTCACCTTATCTTCGATAAAGGAGGTAAGAATATACAACGGAGATAAGAGAGCCTCTTCAATAAGTGATGCTGGGAAAACTGGACAGCTACATGTAAATGAATGAAATTAGAACACTCCCTAACACCATACACAAAAATAAACTCAAAATGGATTAAAGACCTAAATGTAAGGCCGGACACTGTCAAACTCTTAGAGGAAAACATAGGCAGAACACCCTATGACATAAATCACAGCAAGATCCTTTTTGACCCACCTCCTAGAGAAATGGAAATAACAACAAAAATAAACAAATGGGACCTAATGAAACTTAAAAGCTTTTGAACAGCAAAGAAAACCATAAACAAGTCGAAAAGACATCCCTCAGAATTGGAGAAAATATTTGCAAATGAAGCAACTGACAAAGGATTAACCTCCAAAATTTACAAGCAGCTCATGCAACTCAATATCAAAAAACAAACAACCCAATCCAAAAATGGGCAGAAGACCTAAATAGACATTTCTCCAAAGAAGATACACAGATTGCCAACAAACACATAAAAGAATGCTCAACATCATTAATCATTAGAGAAATGCAATTCAAAACCACAATGAGATATCATCCCACACTGGTCAGGATGGCCATCAACAAAAAATCTACAAAGAATAAATGCTGGAGAGGGTCTGGAGAAAAGGGAACCCTCTTGCAATATTGGTAGCAATGTAAATTGATACAGCCACTATGGAGAACAGTGTGGAGGTTCCTTAAAAAACTTAAACTAGAACTACCATACGACCCAGCAATCCCACTACTGGGCATATACCCTGAGAAAACCATAATTCACAAAGAGTCACATACCACAGTGTTCATTGCAGCTCTATTTACAATAGCCAGGACATGGAAGCAACCTGTGTCCATCAACAGATGAATGGATAAAGAAGATGTGGCACATATATACAATGGAATATTACTCAGCCATAAAAAGAAACGAAATTGAGTTATTTGTAGTGAGGTGGATGGAGTTAGAGTCTGTCATACAGAGTGAAGTAAGTCAGAAAGAGAAAAACAAATACCGTATGCTAACACATATATATGGAATCTAAAAAAAAGAAAAAAAGAAAATAAATGATCAGAAGAACCTAGTGGCAAGACGGGAATAAAGAGACAGACCTACTAGACAATGGACTTGAGGATATGGGGAGGGGGAAGGGTAAGCTCTGACAAAGTGAGAGACTGGCATGGACATATATACACTACCAAATGTAAAATAGATAGCTAGTGGGAAGCAACCACATAGCACAGGGAGATCAGCTCTGTGCTTTGTGACCACCTAGAGGGGTGGGATAGGGAGGGTGGGAGGGAGTGAGATGCAAGAGGGAGGAGACACGGGGATATATGTATATGTATAGCTGATTCACTTTGTTATAAAGCAGAAACTAACACACCATTGTAAAGCAATTATACTCCAATAAAGATGTTTAAAAAAAAAAAAAGAAGAAGATGTGGCACATATATACGATGGAATATTACTCAGCCATAAAAAGAAACGAAATTGAGTTATTTTTAGTGATGTGGATGAACCTAGAGTCTGTCATACAGAGTGAAGTAAGTCAGAAAGAGAAAAACAAATACCGTATGCTAACACATCTATATGGAATCTAAAAAAATTAAAAATGGTCATGAAGAACCTAGTGGCAAGACTGGAATAAAGACACAGACCTACTAGAGAATGGACTTGAGGATACGGGGAGGAGGAAGGGCAAGCTGGGACAAAGTGAGAGAGGTGCATGGACATATATACACTACCAAATGTAAAATAGCTAGCTAGTGGGAAGCAGCCGCATAGCACAGGGAGATCAGCTCGGTGCTTTGTGACCAACTAGAAGGGTGGGATAGGGAGGGTGGGAGGGAGGGAGGCACAAGAGGGAAGAGATATGGGGACATATGTATATGTATAACTGATTCACTTTGTTATAAAGCAGAAACTAACACACCATTGTAAAGCAATTATACTCCAATAAAGATGTTTAAAAAAAAAAAAAAGAGTCAGCCTACACCACACTTCCAATCATTGTTTTTCTGTGTTATATATTTATGGTAAAAATGCTTTATTTATCCCTTGCAGTGCTAAACCTAATGCTGGACAAATCAAAGATATTGAAAAAGTACTGGTTGGATTATTTCGTGAATAAAACAAATCCATGTAAATTTCATGAAATATTTAACAATTCGAGCTAGGAAAATGAAGGTAAAAAGGACACATCAGGAAGTCAGTTTCATATGCGTATAAATGTGATTCACACATACAAACACACACACAGTGTAGGACATATTTTAGGTTGTGTTTTATGAAAGTGTCTCAAAATCTGCTTGAGAAAGTAGAAAAGAAGACAAGGAAATGGTAGAACATGTGGGTTACTGGGCCCTTGGTCTCTGTTCAGTCAGAAAGATAGAGGTTAGAGGGAGGATACACTACTACATAACTTTAGAAATTTGAAAAGCAACTTACTTATAATATAGGTATTAGATATATGATCAATTATTACATTCTGAAGTGAAAAATAATTTTACCTGGATCATTTTCACAAGTATAAAATCACAGTACATTTTGTTTACACTTAGGGCCAAGATATTTCAAGACACTCTGTTAAAGTTAGTTGTATAACCAAAAATATGAAAATAAAAAACTAGTTTCATAATGCATTGGAGTTAATAGGGTCCTTTCATTTGATAAATCATTTACCAAGTTTTCCACATCCTAGTAGAGTGACACTCATACCCAGAAAGGACAAACAGAAGAAGGCATCTATAAGTGATGCTTTCTGGACATTTGGAAACACGGAATCTATTCTCTCAAAGGAATGGTACCTTGCCATGTACAATAGACTCCCTAGAGCAATGATTAAGTAGGTGATTTACCAATGGATCACAGCAAATAGAAATGTTTCTTCTTTTTAAGAACAGTAATTTTTGTCTATCTAAAACTAAATGCATTTATTCATTCTGACATACACTTAAAAAATGTGTGTTTGTGTGTGTGTAATTTCCCACACTGTTTGTTAATTTATCAAGGTACCTTAATGAAGAGTCAAGTTTTCCATGGTAAAAATATACTCTATCTTGGTATCACATAATGACATAAATAACTTATCCTTGCCATAGATAGCCATTTGAAATGCTTCTCAGTAACTAAATATAGTCTCCCTTAGATGTGAATTTGGATAACAACATGAAAACTGTGTGCTCAATTATTTTCATCTTCATCATTTACTAATAATAGTTTGAACAATTAGGCTGATATTTTATACAAAGAATTCATCTTATAAAGTTATTGGAATCTTTCATTTAGAGATAACAAGTACTTTCAGCCCCTGGTGTGTTTTCCCAAGAGGTAGGACTGTTGCGTTTTTTTGACTCTTTGCAGTTACGGCATTTATATTCATTACAAAGCAGATGGAAATCATTTACTTACAAAAAAAGCGTAAAACTTTAAATGGCAACCCTTACCTTCTAAGTTATTATTATTATTATTATTATTGTTTTAGGAGAAACAGCAGCCTGGGACAAGACCACAAATGACAGACTCTCTCTGTTTCCACTTAATCTGATTAAATAAGAACACAGTTTGTCCTTACCCACTCCCAATAGCCTTATTGGAGCTAATACAACAGATGTTTTGTCACCCAGCTAGTCACATGATTGCTTTTCACTCTAGTGAACATATTTTGGAAACAAGCTAATGAGGCTATCTGCAGCAAACACACTTGGTCCCCTTTGGCTGATATTTCTTTGCTGATGTCATTTATCCTTCACTGTTAATTAAATGAAAATAAGCAGCAATTGCCTTCCCAGTATTGTACATTCAGAAATAAACCTGGGTAATGTGGTGTATAAATTTGTTTTTGTTGGAATGTTCAAGTTCAAGTGATGAACTTTGTCTGTGCTAATTGTTTAAATGAGGGCACAGACATTTATGAAGACCCAAGGTCATTATAAGAAGCACCAGTGTAACAAATATATGTTCTTAATGGAACCCTCTCTCCATTTATGTGATGCAAGCATTTTGGTTAATCCTGGGATTTATGAACCAACATATCCCTGTTGAAATGCTAATGATATAATGTGATTGACATCATCTACAGAACAAGTGACTAGACATGCTTATCTCCAGCATGTGGTAACTGATGTCCAATGGCTAGCCTTATGTTTACATATATAAGTAAAAAGAAACCCCAGCTCTGAGTGCTGCCAATCACTTGCTCGGAGCTAATGATTTTTCTTAATTGACATCTAACTTAAAAATATTGATAAAAATGCAAGGGGGTATTTCTTGCAGAGTAAGGTGTCCAGGGAATTCATAATTTTAGGATGAATTTTCTGCTTAGAAGTTATTTTTATTATGAAGTTGGTTGAAATGCTTTTTTAATTTTTGTCTTGGTATCTACAAAGTTTTGCCTTTCAGATACCACTATTCTATTCCATCCTCTCAACCTCTACTTCTTCTGGGAAGGGTCCATAGGGAAGGGTAAACAGTCCAAATTAGGTAAAACCATTAGATGCAGAAGTCTTAAGGCTATGCTTCCTAAGTTTTGTATTTAATGAACCAACACAAACTTAAAAAAATAATTGAGAATGACAGTATTCCTAAAGTATTTTGTTGGTATTTTCCAAGTAAGGCCATTAAAACAACACAACAGGGGAGTTCCCTGGCGGTCCAGTGGTTAGGCCTCTGTGCTTTCACTGCCACCATGGCCCAGGTTCAGTATCTGATCAGGGAAGTAACACCCCGCAAGTGGTATGGCACAGAAAAAACAAAACAAAACAAAAACAAAACACACACATACATACACACAACAAGTAAACTAATAATACTTTTGCAGTGGCTGGGCCAATGATCTCCATTGCCTCCCTCAAAACCATCCAAAACAAGTACATCTAAGGAAAAATTGTTCTTACTGTGCAAGTGGCTCCTTTCCAATGATTCATGGCCCAAAGCTTTTCTTAGATAGAATTTCTAGAAATATCACTAACCATATCCTATCACATCTCTTAAGAAAATAAATAATATTTTATTACTAATAATGTAGGAAGTATAGAGTCTTTGGACATATTTTCTACAGTTTAAACCCAACACATTCAAATCTGAACTCTGCTTCTACACCAATGAACTTATTCTATCCACAAATAGGTCTCTTGAGCTAGAAATCTGGAAGTCGCCCAGGACCCTTCTTCCTCCTCAGTCTCCAATATTTAACTGGTCACTAAATCCAACCAGTTCTCTCTCCTTGTATCTCTTGCATCTGTGCACTCTAGTACCTTTTCTAAGGCTCTCATTTCTCTCTGTCTTGCACTGTTAGAGTTGGCAGATAAAATACAGGATACTAAGTTAAATTTGAATTTCAGATAAGCAATAAATCTTTTTAAGTATAAGTATGTCCCCAAATATTGCATGGGACATACTTATAATAAAGAAAAATCCATTGTTTACCTGAAATTCAACTTAACAAGGTATCCTATATTTTCATTTGCTTAAGCTGGCAACCCTTGACTAATTGCAAAAGACTCTGTCTCTAGCCAGTATTCTCTCCAGTCTTCCCTCACCTATAAGCCCCATGACTATCTTCCTAAAACATAAATTGGATTATAGCAATGCCTTACTGAGAAAGAAACCTCATTTCCTGTAAGATTACTTCTAAATTCCATAGCTTGGCGTCTAAGGCCACTCAAAATCAAGTTTGACTATATCCTTGGAGCCATATCGTCTACCAGAGGTCCCCAGACCACACGTATATTATACCACACTGGACTTCCCCTTGTTACTTGAACTCATATACAGTTTATACATGTGACTTCCTTTGTGTGAAATGACCATTTTCTGCTTCGCTACCTAGAAAAATCTTATATAACTTAAAAGAAAATTCAAGGATTAATTAATTGTTTGCATATTAATTCCTTTGAATTCCAGAATTTTTCAATTCCAATGCTCCCAAGTAGCTGCTTCAGTAACTGTTTCTAACGGCACTTCGTTGTGAAAATTGCCACACTGTACTGCAGTGATCTGTTTACATATTTGTCTCCCCCTCACTTAACCATGAACTATAACAAACAAGTGAGGCCCATGTTTTATTCATCTCTGCCTCCCTAATACCTATCAGAGTGCCTGACATACATTAGATACTCAACAAATGTTTGATGAACCCACAAATACCTCCTATATCTGAATTCTTTTACGTCTGAAGTAGAAACCCACTTTCTACTTTCCTTCCTCTTGTATTCCTAAGTGGTGTACATGAGTCCTCTTTGAAATTCTGGTTTTATGTACCACAATCATACCATGTAACATCTACTAAAGGCTTCAACTCCCAAGTGTGTTCAACGTTGAATTTTGCATATGCAATGATAAGTAGAAATCCACTGAAATGTCTAATTAAAAGCAAAGGTCTTTTCTGCAGGTTCTTTGCAAATGATTTGCCTCCATAGGCATCTATCTAAAAATTGAGTTAAATGCAATACGTTCATGTAATTTTTTTTTAAAGTGTGGAGAAACTCAGAGGTCTAGGGAAATTGTTAGCCAGGTTCTGGCACTTTTCGTAGCACTTCTCAAGAAGTGAGAATGTTCGGTTGGTCATTAAGATCTTATTTTCCCTCCTCAGAAAATATTGAAGAGGGAAAACTAGGATTTAGGAGCAATAGTGTCAAAGCATAGAAGTTCTACCAGACCAGATCTGAGTGTTTCTTTTGTCCCCAACCTTCTGCCAAGACTGCCAACCTCAGGTAAGTAGATGCAACAAGACACCCAGACAAGGATAGGTACCGTGGAACAGCCTGAAAGCAACACATGCAGTAAAATTCTAGTCACATTTGGAAGCTATAAGGCACGATCTTAGACCTAGAAGTAAAACACAGAGTGAAGACCTCTGGTGAGGTCCCAGGAAAATGAAACGGCCTACTTACTTGTTAATGGCCATGGGAGAAGCAACTAGTCATTTAGAGACTGAACAGCCCAGAAATTGTCAGCCTCCATAAAAGTCTATTAATTTGATAATTGATATATGTATCTATATACATTTTCTATTAATTAAAAATATTTCTATAACTTTATATTTTACCACTGATACTGGGGAAATGAAAAGTGTCACAGCCTTGCTTGTTTCAGGTAACCCATAACCTGTTCTCATGGGCAGGCATGAGGAAAAGCCAACAGAAAATAATATCACATGAATCTAGTCGTCTAGGGAATTAATGGAAGAGTGCGCTGATGTGGCTGTTGCCTGTCTCTTGTAACTTTTTTGATAGACATTGAGTCAGCTATCTTCAGTGTCTCAATTTACCAGCCTTTTTGCAGTGGGATCAAGCACACTAAATTATCAACACTTTTCTCCTGATTGATTTAGTAATCTATGAACATTATGAAAGATTTACACAATGGTTGCCATCAGGTCTTACATCTTGCGATACACATGAAGGTCGATTATATAAAATCTCAAGAAGTCTCAAAGGACAGATTCAATAGAAAGGAGTAATAAAAAACATATATTTTATGTAAAGAATTTTAAAGTACGCAGTAAAATAGAAGAAGAAAGGGAATATACACATGAAATAGACCTATGGTCTTTGCTAAATGATCTACAGGGTTTGGAGTGGCCCTAAGTCTGTATTTTATTTTTTTAAACCAATTGCATTCTCTTGATTACTTCTTCTGGGGTATCCTAATGGCACAGATTTTTCAGGAGAATCAGAGAGACAAATCATGCAAAGCAACACATCATGTATATATGTGCTGAGACTGGTGGAAATGCACTAATATACAGCATCCATTGCAATTTTGCACAACACATTGACCTAGGCATTGCTAATGAGAGACATCACATTGAATATACTATTTAATGTCATTTAATTTATCATATATTGTAATGTATTATCAATAAACTCTTTCTGTATTTCACTTATGTATCCAGACTTTATGGTGACTCTGTATACTTACGTATATAATGTTCATTACAAAAAATAAAAATTCAGGGACCCGAGGCAAAGTATGTTTCCTGAGGCTCCCAAATGTTTTCAACCGTAGTTTCAATAAACTGTATGCTTTTTAGTAGAATTTGTTTACATAAAGAGGTTTGTGACATCCATTTTGGTATGTGTTAAGTCTAAAAATTATATCATAATATTTCTTTTCAATTCATTTCATGTTTCTTACTACTCAAAAGTTTTAAAATAAAACAGAATATACTGAAATGTGTTAGAGAGATATATTTTATTATGATACAGGCCAACATTGTAATAAATTGTTTACCTGATATACATTTTCCCTCTCTCTGCCTCTCTGTCTACACACACACACAGACACACACACACACAGAGTTTCCTCCAAACATCATTATCCACCCCTAAGTTGTACCATTAATTAAATTTTCATGAATTAAATAAAATGAGAAGAATGCCTAGAATAATGCCTTTCACACAGTGCACATATAATACATGGGACTCCTTGCTTTAACTGAATGTGACTTCTTAGTGTGAGGGAGGAACCATTACTAAGAATAAAGAGCTGACTTCATTTCATCTTGAACCATGCCTGACAAATTGCCTCCCTCTGTTGAGTGGTAAGAGGATACTGATAATCTCCAAAGCATCTGTCCTCACTTTGACACAGCACGATACATATGCCTTGGTATGAACTGGGTGAAATATCTGAATTCATGTGCAGTAAACTTTTTTTTTTTTTTTTAATTTTTTTTTTTTATTTTTTTTTATTTTTTATTTATTATTATTTTTTTTTATTTTTGGCTGTGTTGGGTCTTCGCTTCTGTGTGAGGGCTTTCTCCAGTTGCGGCGAGTGGGGGCCACTCTTCATCGCGGTGCGCGGGCCTCTCACCATCGCGGCCTCTCTTGTTGCGGAGCACAGGCTCCAGACGCGCAGGCTCAGCAATTGTGGCTCACGGGCCCAGTTGCTCCGTGGCATGTGGGATCTTCCCAGACCAGGGCTCGAACCCGTGTCCCCTGCATTGGCAGGCGGACTCTCAACCACTGCGCCACCAGGGAAGCCCCTGCAGTAAACTTTTTAATCTCACTTATAAGACATTCTCAATCAAAATGTATTTATTGGGTCCTAGGAAATTCCGTAGCTACAAAGAATTTTAAGCCATAACCCTTATCTTTTAGGAGCTTCTACTCTGTTTTTAAGTAGAGATGCCAAATTGTTCAGTTTCATTTGAAATGCAGGTCTCTATTCTTTTATTTTCCCAAGATCCATGTTAAAATTCCTTTTACTATACCAAATATGTTTCAATTTCATATTTTTGAGAAGACAAAAGGATACGTGGATATCATTATCCATCATTATACATTCACAGAATTCGAACATGGGTAGCAGCATGATCTGAAAGTATGGACTAGCGGTAATAAAGTGCAGTTGCTGCTTATTGAACGTTCACTAGTTTAATATTATACTAAATCAAGCTTACGATGGCCAACTTACTTGGCCTTCATTGACTGACCCTGTGTTGCTATTTCATTTTGAATGTACATGGAAACACACTTGCCTATAATAAGCCAAACTCTTCAGAGATATGTGCAATGATCTTTGTCTGGAATATCTTTGAAACATGATCAAACCTAAATCTATGCCAGATTATTTTCCAGTCAAAGGTAGAAAGAGCAGATACACATTTAAATAAGATGGAATGGAATATTTATTTCTTGGCGAAAAACCAAAATAATGTCTTTGTTCAAGCTGTGAACAGGTGTATGCCTTGGACAGAGTCCTTATTAAAAAAAATTACATAAAAATTGAGACCTGTAAACAGCTAAACCCTGCATCGTCAACAAATGCACAGTATAGCAATCAAATATAGTAGTGGTGATAGTTTCTGATGGCAGTTTCTAAGTTCTGGTTACATAGTTATCCAAAGAGTAACTGAGTCTATTTCCAGTGAATGCTTTACATGTTTTCTAGGACACAAAAGGGACAATGGTATTTGTTCATGAAAAAAAAAATTATCCATGAGTAAGGTGTTTTCAATCTGTAATTTATCATAACAAAACCTTAAATGTTGACTTTTTTTCTAATTTTATCTGATGTAGCCTGTACTTGAATCAATCAGGGAGGAAAAAACATCCAACTTCCAATTCCCTGGCTCATTTTTCACTTTCTAATGGCAGGTATCATTATAAAATAGAATGGCACAACTCATTGTTGGTAGAGTTTAGACAAAAATAAAAATTAAAAAGAAGGAATAAGAAGCTCTGTTATGGGTATTATAATTCTCCAAATCAAAACAAAGTCTGTAAACAAATACCAGTAGGGAAATGATCTTAACTAGCAGATGTATGAAGAGTCTCAACTTTCAGTTCTTAAATTACAGCTGCTTCCAGATTCAAGCAACACTCCTGATGGAGCAGTGTGCTTTATATCCTCTGGCAACATCCTTTTTATTGCACTAGAAACCAATGTTGAATTTCCTGAATAATTACATAAATAAACCATGCACTTTACTTATTTGTGTGCCCATATTTAATGATATATTGTGCATGTAACTTTCAAAAATATGATTTATGACAGCTTATATTGCCACAGAGGGGTGTTTACTTGAAATATGTACTTGAAAAATATCATATAAAATGATGTTATTTGATATGGAATGATCTGATTTTTCAAGAAAATGCAAACTGAAAAACCTAGTTCCAATCAAATCATTCTGAGTGTTCTTAATTGCATTCTCAAGTTTAAATGATGTAAGAGACTAATGAACATAAACATATAAATTATATTCATTTTATTCTATGTTAACAGTGCTAGGGATCAAAACTGTGCTATGGGTTGGCTGGTGCTACCTTCAAAAAGTATAAAGCAAATCCATATCCCTGAAGTCTAAAACTTTTAACATACGTGAAGGAAATTTTCAAGCAAATTTTGAAGGGCATCAACCATACATCTAACTCTATGCTTCTTCTTTTATAATTTATTTTAGTTTGATCTAAACTTAAAGAATTTCTTAAAGTCACATTCTCATGACCTCTCCTTAATTATACAAATGACAACTTCAGAAATACTATAAATCTTCCTGGACCATCTGGGACTAATTCAGAAAGGTACTACCTCATGTTTCTAAACTTAATTCAACTTAATCCTTAGCATATTACATAGAAAATTCAGTGTGATATGGAACTATCTTGAATCCTATGCACCAAATTAAATTATTGAAACACTAAAAAATCTAGTTATTGAATGGTGTAACCTAAGGTATCTAGTAGCCATTTTAATTCACCTCAATACTACATTTTAGTTTCACTTGCCCCACCTGACTCTTTTACTTAGCACCTTATTCTGTGCTCCTCAAAGTCCCCATTTTGTTGCTGACAACCTTATTAAATATTTAGTGTCTTTTGTCAACCTTTTAAGACTCCCTTGACTTAATTAAAATCTGGCTCTACTGACAATGCCACTTTTTGGGCTACATGTTCCAAAGAAGACTACTGTTTGTCCTAGGACAAACAGAAAGAAGTGGTGTTCTCCTTATTTCCATTGCTACTTCTACACCATACCCCTGGGCACTTCAAGCTCTTAAAATATGACTCCTGCCCTATTCTCCTGAAAGTTCTCCATGAAATGAGGGAGATGATGATATTTAATGGATGCATCCTTGTCCATATCTTCTTGATCTCTTTGCAGTACTTGGTACCATTACCTTCTCTCCCCTTGGACTATTTTTATTCCTTGGTTTCCATGAGAGTGCACCCATATGTATGCTTTGCCCTCCTTTGATTCTTCTTTGTCTCAGTCATGGATTTGTCCACACTCCCTCTCCCTAAAAATATCTTGATCTCCAAGATTCTGCCCTCCTTTTCTTTCTTAATGAGTTGACTCACTCCCAGCGCTATCACACAAATGAATCATAAATGTACTCTAGATCTATATTTCAAACTGCCTGCTAAACCTTCCATCTGGATATTCCAGAGAACCTCAAATTAAACCCACTTCAACCTAAGCTGAGTTATTTAAACCCTGTTTTGAATCTTACTCCTGATATGCATTTCTCACTTGACAGCTTCTCCATCCTCCCAATAACTGGGTCAATATTAAGAATGCAACAAACCTCTCTGAAAGTACCTCAAGGATGAGCAATAAGAAAAGCATGAAGGAAAACAAACATATCCCCTGTTATTAAAAATAATAATAATACATATTATGCTTAGCTCATTATGCCTGTAATCAGAGCTCTTATCAAAGTTTCTGTACTTATTTATTTAGATATCTTTCCCCACATCTTTCCCTCAGTTCTTCAAGGCAGCAACTGAACCTTATTTCTTTCTGTAATCCAACAACCAGGTTCTCAGCTCTCTCATCTATTAAATGCAAATTAAATGCACCTCCCCTGCATACCTACAGATGCCCAAAAACAAACAAAAAACCCCAAACGATGTAAGTGATAGGAAGTCACCTTGAAAACTATAATGTATTTCACATAAATAAAACACCATATTAGATTCATTTGTCAACATATATGTTGTGACTACTGTGTAAAAGTTAGTAGGCCAGGAGATAAAGTAGCATGATAATTAGGCATACAGTCTCTATAGCTAGAGTGCCTCAGTTCAAATCCTGCTTCTATTACTCAATGGCTGGGTTACATTGAGCAAGTTACTTAACCTAGCTCTTCTTCACTTTGTAAAATGGGCCTGGTAACTGCTTATTTCATAGGATCATTATGCGGCTCAAGTAAGTCAGTATGTATATTAATAATTGTTATTATTGCCTGATGTGTTGTACTCCTCACTCTTAAAACTGAATTCTTACCTGAAGACAACAAGCCCATCAATTTCTTTCTTTTTTTTTTTGGCCATGCTGTGCAGCTTGTGGGATCTTAGTTTCCCGACCAGGGATTGAACCCAGGCCCTCAGCAGTGAAACCTCAGAGTCCTAAGCACTGGACCACCAGGGAATTCCCAACAAGCCCATCAAGCTTAAGGCTCTTTACCATTATTCAGTCCAAGTGTGGCAAAAAAGAAGAGGTTGACTTTCAGTGCAATAATTCTGTTGATGCAGAAGTCTGTACCTGTTTATTTCTGTTTCATTTGAGGAAAGGCTGTACTGAATGTGTCCTTCTGATTAGACCAGACCAGGTATTGTCAATGCCCGATGAATGACTATTTCGTACTAATTAAATTGAATATAAGAATAGGGAAAAAAACAAATCACTCATTTGTTCATTTACTTTTAGAACATTACAAAACCTGATCTTAAAGGCCTGACAGCCAATTTCTTTTTCCTTTAGGTGACTTTGCTTATCTCTGTCTGATCCAGTAGGTGCTGATTTTGCAGTTTGCCTTTCCAAGGAAACTCTATTTACCTTATCTCCAAGTTTTTGAATGGCTTCACATTGTAGC
The DNA here is from genome assembly GCF_028021215.1 of Eschrichtius robustus. Taxonomy (NCBI): domain Eukaryota; kingdom Metazoa; phylum Chordata; class Mammalia; order Artiodactyla; family Eschrichtiidae; genus Eschrichtius; species Eschrichtius robustus. The sequence continues at coordinate 111,404,620 of NC_090845.1, forward strand.
CCCTAAATATATAAACACCACCCAATTAGACTCCTTATCAAAAGCATGGATTTATCCAGCAAATGAGGTAGGAGTCATTTTAATGCAATGGTTACGCAGTTTGGGACAGCTTTAATCCTGTTTTTCATAGAGATTCGAATAGTTTATACTTATTTTTCCTTACTTCTTTCCCCCCTGCCTCCACTGGAGTCTAAGGTCATGATAACATTGGAAGCACCAAGTTAAACTATGATGGGATCAGAGTGGAGGAACTGAGACTGTTGTAATTTCTTTTCAAGTTTCACATCAAGTGTGTTCTGACAAATTTTCTAAATGAATATTTGGCTCAAAACATATTAATCTGGATTCTATTACCTGTCTTCAAATGACTCCTATCAGGGAAACACAAGAAAAACAAATACAAAATTCAAAACATTACACTTGTTTTCAAGTTGCTTATAACAATTTCTTTTATAGTGAAATAAAAATCATTTCCTATCTTTTAAAAGAAACCTTTCTTAATATTTAGGTTTGAACATCCCAAGTAGGTTCCACAACACTTTAGTACCAGATACAACTGGTTTTAATTACTAACCTCACTTACTGTAAATTAGAATCGCAATAATCTGCAAATGCTAATTTAAACCTGGACTTGCTTCTGAGCAAGCTGCATGTAATAATGAACAAGCAGCAGATTATCCTCAGAAGGGCAATATACTGTACTACAAATCACAAGTTGCATTTCCTCCTCTTTTTTTTTTGAGTGCAAAATGTGATTCCGAAAAGATGTTATTAAGCTATAACACCTTAGTCATTTTCAAGCTCTCGGCAACTTAAAGTGCTGAGTTTTAGATTACTTTTTTATATTCTGTCTGTGCCTAGTTTCCTTACTGCGTGTAAAGTTATTAAAGCTGTCTGCTCCAATTTCTTCTCTACTTAGGAAGATATGACAAAAAGATGAAAGAGACTACCTTTAATCTCAAAAGTCTAAACTCAACACGGCAATGAAACAGTAGAATACATAAAGACAATAAGAGTACTTTTCCAAAGGTAGTTTACGTTCATTGAGTGGTCAGTAAAAAAGCACTAAACTGGAAGTATGTGACAACATAATAGTCCTGAGGCTCAATTTCCTCTCTAGATAGTTGATATTGTTTTTTATTATGCTATGTAATCGAAATGCCACTTGCCATGTAATGATTTGCTTTACTTGGGGTGGGGAGTGAAGACATTTGTTCTGTAAATTGCATTAAGGAAAAAAACACATATTAAGGCATGAGTGGCAATTAGATTCAGCAATACATTTTCAAAAAGTACCCTCAATTCTTTCTCAAAACCAAAAGAGAATGTTGTGGTATTATTTTTTTCCATTATAAAGGTTAAAATAGAAACGGGCTCAGGGATCTAATGGAATGACCATCTTTCTAGGTTCCTTGACATTCTGATAGGGGGCATAGATTTTTATTGATTTATGTTTTGTTGCATTTATAATTCTCAGGATTTATATCTATTTATTAGATTTTATTAAAATCTCTTCTGAGATTTCTATAGCTAAAAGCATTTGAAGTCACATGGATCTGAGATCACAAGTTCTCACCCCGCGTTGAGGTTTTCATTATGTAATTCTGATTTCTCTCAAGTTGAGTATTCTATTAATCTCTTCCCATTCCTCTCTGACTCATACTCTGCCCATTCACCCAAACTGGAAAAGTAGAATCAGCTTTGATTCTAAAATTCCTTTTTCCTGCATCTAATCAGTTATGAAGTCCTGTCAAAAATAATTGCTCTATTTGTCTCCTTTGCCACTGTGCAGGTGTTGGCTTTCATTACATTCTACCTGGATTATTACAAATCCTTCTCACTGGTATTCCTGGCTCTCCATCTCCCTTTTCCAGTTATTACTGAAATCATCAGAGTCCTTTTTCAAAAATATGGATTCGATATGGATATAGGGCTGCCTATAACCTACGGGATAACATATAAATTTCTTAGCATAAAATACAAAATACTTTGTGATCAAACTCCTACGTACATTAATAGATTATGACCATCTAGTGTCCTAAACATCCTTGTATCTCAACATACAAACCATATGCTTCAACCATATTAAACTTCTATTTATGGTACACACACATACACACACACACACCCCAAATGTTCTTTCATACTCCCTTGCTGTTCCCATTTGCCTGGAAAAATTCTCTATATTGTATAAGACTTGGTTAAAAAGTCATCTCCTCTGAGAAGATTTTTCTTGATTAACTTATGCTTTCCAACCTTTTCTTTAAGTGTATCCCTATGGCACTTTACAGGTGCTTTTAGTAGTATTTATGGCATTATATTATTATTACTTAGATTGAGATGATTATTTTTTGTCTTCTGTCCTAACCTTTCTCCCAACTGTGAACTTCACAAAGATGGGAATTATACTTTATTCATTCTGTAGTCTCAGGACTTAGCATAGGTTCTGGCATAATGCTGGCACATACCAGAATGCCGATAAGGGGACTTCCTTGGTGGCACAGTGGTTAAGAATCTGCCAGCCAATGCAGGGGACACGGGTTCAATCCCTTGTCCAGGAAGATCCCACATGCCACAGAGCAACTAAGCCCACGTGCCACAACTACTGAGCCTGTGCTCTAGAGCCCACGAGCCACAACTACTGAGCCCGCGCGCCTAGAGCCCATGCTCTGCAACAAGAGAAGCCACCGCAATGAGAAGCCCAGGCACCGCAAAGAAGAGTAGCCCCCGCTCACCGCAACTAGAGAAAGCCCGCGCGCAGCAACGAAGACTCAACGCAGCCAAAAATAAAATAAAGAAAGAAAGAAAGAAAGAATGCCAATAAATATTTGATAGACAAAAAACGAAGAAAGGAAAGAAGAAAGGAAGGAAGGAATGAATAATGAATCCAGAATGAAAATTAAAAAGAAGAGTAAATCTGACCAAATATAGTAACAATATTCAATGTAATCACATATCATACACATAATCAGAAGACATCTAAAATTGTTTCTTGTCACTAAATATTGTAAACTGCAAATTAATAAGCTATCTCTTAATATGGAAAAGAAGTTCTTGCCATCCTCATCACATTGAATGTTCCCACCATATTTCACAAATAGTAATGATTATGATGTCATCATCATCATCATCATCAAGTGATTTCACTGTGCCAGGCACTGCTTAATGCATATTGTACATATTTTCTCATTTAATTCTCACAACAGCTCTATCATCTATCTAGTTCACGTTCATGGATTGAAAGACTCAATATTGTGTCAATTTTTCCCAACACAATCTATGCATTTAACAATATCTCAATCAAGATACCACCAAACTGTTTTTTAGATATTGACAAACTGATTCTGCTTGTATGAAAAGGCAAAAGAGCTAGAATAGCCAATGCAATACTGAAGCAAAACAAAATGGGAAGATTTACTACTTGATTTCAAGCCTGCTTATAAAGCTACAGTCTTCCAGACACTGTAGTATTGGCCAAAGGGTAGAAGCATAGATCAATGGAACAGAATATATATCTCAGAAATAGATCCAAACAGATATAGTCAACTGATCTCTGATAAAGTAGCAAAGAAAATTCAATGAAGAAATTAGTCTTTTCAGCAAATCGTGCTGGAACAAGTGGAGGTCCATATACAAAAATAAGAACCTATAAATAGACCTTACAGCTTTCACAAATATTAAACCAAAATGGATCTTAGACATAATGTAGGATGTAAAACTGTAAAACTTCTTAACCAAAGCATAGAGGAAAATTGATATGATCTTGGGTTCAGTGATGAGTCTTTACATAAAATGCAAAAGCACTATACATGAAAAAAATGATGTTGAATTTTATTAAAATTAAAAACTTCTGCTTTGTAGAAAACGATGCCTTAAAAATGAAAAGATAAGGCACAGACTGGGATAGATAGTCAACGCAACTTACTAGAGATACAGATGATTACATATAGAAAATATTTGAAAACACATGTCTGATAAAGGACTTGTATCCAAAATACACACAGAACCCTTAGGACTCAACAGTAAGAAAACAAACACTCCATTTTAAAAAATGGACAATAGATCTGAACAGACACATTACCAAAGAAGATATACAGATGGCAAATAAGCATTGGGAAATATGCTCAGTATCATTCATTATTAGGAAATTACAAATTAAACCAATAATGAGATACCACTAAAAACGTATTAAAACCGCTAAAATCCAAGCCACTGATAATGCAAACTGCTGGCAAGGATGTGGAGCAAGAAATCTCATTCATTGCTGATGGTAATGTAAGATGGTACAGCCACTGTGGAAGACTGGCAATTCTTAGATCACTAAGCATAGTCTTACCATACATTCCAACAATCACACTCCTAGGTATTTACCCAACTGATTTAAAAACTTATGTCCACAAAAAACCTTGCATGCAAATGTTTACAGCAGCTTTATTCATAATTGACAAAAACTGTTAACAACCCAGATGTCCTTCAATAGCTGAGTGTGTAAACAAACTGTATTCATCCATACATTGGAATATTATTCAGTGATAAAAAGATATGAGCTACCAAGCCATGGAAAAATCAAATGCATATTGCTAAGTAAATAAACCATTCTTAAAAAGCGACGTACTATATGATTCCAATGATATGACATTCTGGAAAGGCAAAACTACAGAGAAGGAAAAAATATAAGTGATTTCTAAAGTTTTTTGGGGGGGGGGTGTTATTGAATAGGTAAAGCATAGGGTTTTTTTTTTTAATGTGATGAAACTATTCTTTCTGTTGCTGTAATTGTAGATATTGTGGCTATCCACATTACATTATCCTTGCATTCACAATTCCTTTGTCAAAACTCATTGAACTTTTTACAGCCCAAGGAGTTAAACTGAATATATGGTAAATTTAAAAATATCCATTTAGGAAGTTGGAGCAAATCCCAGGATGGAGTGCAGCATATGACAAAACAATCTAACTATGACAAATGTATGAAACAATCTCACTGAAAGGTGTGGGCAAATAAGGTCCTAACCTAAATAACTGTTGAAATGAGTAGAGTCTATAAAAATAAATGCAAAATAAACTGTATATAAAAGCAATGTATTCTAGTTGATAAAATTTTCCCCCACATGGTACAAGTCAATAATTCTAAAACCACTATATACTGGAATTGAACAATTAAGTAAATGGGTAATGGATGGAAAGAGCCATGTTTCTCACTGTTGGAGTGTGGGTTTACAGATAAGCAAGGGGAGGGAGGCTGGTATGATCCATGTGGTAGTGATTTTGAGTGGGAGACATTATAGTATGAATAGATAGTCAACGCAACTTACTAGAGATACAGATGATTACATATAGAAATATTTATATATATAGATGTTCCTTGACTTATGATGGGATTATGTCCTGATGAACCCACCATTAATTGAAAATAAGTCAAAAATGCATTTAATGCACCTAACCTACCAAACATCATAGCTTAGCCTAGCCTACCTTAAATGTGCTCAGAACACTTACATTAGCCTACAGTTGGGCAAAATCATCTAACAAAATTTTATTTTCTAATAAAATGTTGAATATCTCATGTAATTGATTGAATACTCTACTGAAAGTGTAAAACAGAATGGTTGTGTGGGTACAGAGGGTTGTAAGTGTATCGGTTGTTTACTCTTGTGATCACATGGCTGACAGGGAGCTGCAGCTCCCTAAGCTGCCAAGTATCAGGAGAGAGTATTGTACCACATATCATTAGCCCAGAAAAGGATCAAAATTCAAAATTCAAAGTACAGTTTCTACTGAATGCGTAACTCTTTCATGCCATCGTAAAGTTAAAAAATCATAAATTGAAAAGTTGTAAGTCAAACCATGTTAAGTGGGAGACTGTCAGTACATGTGTGAGTATATGCATAAGTTTCTGTTGCTATTCTCCAGAGTTTCTTGGAAAAATGGCTGTTTTTAGGACTGGGGCAGAAAATACACATGGAGCATCTTTTACTGCCAGAAAGTAAAAAAGTTCTAAAAAAAAAAAAATATGGGAGTATATCAAAGGGATCACAACAGCCAATTGAAAGCTCCCAATGTCCAAAGATGGAATAATTTGAGCAACAAAATAAATAAATGGTACTGGATTTTAACCCAATGTATTTTTAAAAAGGCCATGAGTCCACATTGATATGAATAAATAATTGAATAAATAAACAAATGAAGGAAAATTGTCAAATCTCCCACATGGAAGAATTTCAAATACTTTACGTAGATAGTCTCCACTTAGGGAGGTTAAATACATCTTTCCCCTCCTTAATTGTTGGCTGTGCATAATGATTTCCTTCTAAAGATTACAAAATGGAAAAGGTGAAAGAAAGAGTTAATGTACAGTGGAAAACCTGAAACACTACTTCAGTCAGGCAATCAAGATCAGTGTCAACAGTGATAAGTCATACTGATAGTATGTCTTTTGGTAAAATATGATGAGAGTGACACTGTACCTCAGCAGTCTTTCTCCCAAAACCCATAACTTCAGTCTAATCATGAGAAAAACATCAGACAAATTGAAATTGTGGGACATTCTATAAAGTACCTGACCAGTAATCCTCACAACCATTAAGGTCATAAAAACACAGAATGTCTGAAAAACTGTACAGAGAATAGGAGCCTATTCTCTACTAAATGTGTTAATGGGGTATCCTGGATGGAATCTAGGAACAGAAGAAGGACCACAGAGAAAAACTAAGGCAATCTGAAATATGAGCTTTATTTAACAATAATGTATCAATACTGTTTCATTAATTGTGAAAAAGGTACCTTAATAATGTAAGCTTAATACTACTAATAAAGGAAACTTGGTGTGGGATATATGGCATTCTCTATACTACTTCATAATAATTCTGTAAAACTAAAATGGTTCTAAATATTTTTTTAAATATAATTTAAAATAAAAACTTTAAAAAACCCCGAGACACAGAGAGGTTAAGTAACTTTCCAAATAAATCTGTTCAGGACTATCTCTGGCCAAATTACTAAAAGATATCTTTTCTTTAGTGATGTCCTACTTTCCCCCCTTTCTCCCTGTTTTCCTCTGCTGTGCTCCTCAGATCCCCATACCTACGTCTGTCTCTTTTTTTTCAGAAAGTAAAAAGATCTGAAACCAATCCGCAGTATTTTAGAGATTTATGTATTATTGCCATTACCACCACCAATCTCAAAGTAGAAACCATCTTACGAAAGAAGAAGGGAAGGGGCTTGCCTGGTGGCGCAGTGGTTAAGAATCCGTCTGCCAATGCAGAGGATGCAGGTTCGAGACCTGGTCCAGGAAGATCTCACATGCCGCAGCACAACTAAGCCTGTGCGCCACAACTACTAAGCCTGTGCTCTAGAGCCCGCAAGCCACGACTACTGAAGCCTGCGTGCCTAGAGCCCACGCTCTGCAACAAGAGAAGCCTGCGCACCACAACAAAGAGTAGCCCCTGCTCTCTGAAACTGGAGAAAAACCCACACAGCAAGGAAGACTCAACACAGCCAAAAATAAATAAATAAAAGAAATAAATTTATTAAAAAAAAAAAAAGAAGAGGGGGAAAAGTATAGGTGATTATTAAATGATAATTTAACATATGTAAAACAAGATTTAAGTTTACAAAAATATATTATACATATACATATCACAACATTTTTAACATTCTGTTAAGCTTTTTAAAAAATGTAGCCCCAGATATCTGACAAGTTAAATAACAACATATGCTGTGTTAACACAATTAATTTTGTGGATAGCATTTCTATACTTTACTATAAATCATTCACTAAAAAGAAAAAACAAGGTATTATGAGTTCACAATGTGTCATGTCTGTGTGATGTAAGGAGACACAAAAACAAAAGTCCCAGAGTCCACCCAGCAACAGCTCTCTTGGACCATTAGGAAGTGAACTTGCATTTACGAGTGAACTTGTATTTCCAACACATTGGGGAAACACTATTGTTTTGTAACTATTGAGAGTTCAAGTACTACGCTTCTGATCAATGTTTTATCAACACATGTAGAGGATAGGTCCATTTTAATATTTTAAGAAATAAACAATGAGCATATTAGAAAGCAATTTCTCATTTGGGCAGCTTTCTCAAATACCATTTGAATCGGAGATAATGCTCAACTGTAGTATGGTACTTCTTACAAAACCATAGAGTAAAATGTGAACTTTTCCTTATGTGCAGAATGGTAGCAAGGAGCAATGCTGGAAAAAAATGAGAAATTAATAGTTTCCAAATTCAAATATAGTTCTTAACAAGTAACATTAAATTCCCAATTCTCCTAGCATTTACATATTAAAAGAGCAATATACATTAAATATTTTTAAATAATATGAGGAGTATAATTAGACTTATTTTTCATTGACAAGGATTTTGGACTTTAAAAAAAGTTCCAAGGAAAGTATTAAGTTTTGGCAAATTCTATAAAAAATAAGTGCTAATAAATTCAAATATTTTTATTTCATGCAAATATTTCCATAGTCCACGTACTTTATTTTTTCAAACATTGTAATTTACATGGAATATATATTGTATACTCTATTATGTCTTAATGAGCCATATTTGCTATACTATCGATATATTTGGAAAGGGGTTGAATTTATATAGTGACTCCAGAAGCATACATTATTCTACAGCAGCAGGAAAATCCTCAAAAAGATAGCACTTCCAGTTTGTTCAATCACTTTTGCCACTCTGTTGAGAGAAGACATAATGGCATTATTTTGCCTTTGAATGTCATGGTTGGCAGTGCGCAAAAAGTGTCTCATTATTTCAAGTGAGGAAAGAAGTAATGCTTCAACAAACAAAATGACATAAGTATATCTACAATTGTTACTCTTGAAGGAAATTTAAAAGATTGCATTTTTACATCAAAAGGTAGTTTAAGCTGCATGATAGTCTGTGCCAAAGAAATCAAGTTATAAGTACCCTATGCAAATCTTATCTTCACAAGAAATAACTGAAGCCACATATACACAGACCACTCATCACCACATCAGCTCAAGAGAAAACCAAAACCTAATCTAATACTGTGGAAAAATGAAGTGCTCTAGAATCGAGATAAATCTAAATTAATCTAATATTCGTATTTATCTGTGAAGTAGTCGTTGCAAGTAATTGATGTAAACCAAACAACTCAGATCAATTTTAATGTTTAAAGTGATACCTACATAGAAAATTCAATGTGGAACATATTGTCAGAACTATTTCTCAATTTATTATCCCCATCATCAATGTGATTCACAAACTTTGGTATAACTGGTGCTATAACAGTTTGTTTACTATTAGGGCTGGTTTTCTATTAAATCGCTGCTCTAAAAAAACACCTAAATGTTAAAAAAAAATAGTAGTTTCAAGCATGTTTTAAATATTTGAATGAAAGTCCGTAATAGTTTATTAATGAGAAGAACAGGGCGTTTCAGAAACACCTTTAAAATTAATGCACAGAAATCTCTTGCATTCCTATACACTAATGATGAAAACTCTGAAAGTGAAATTAAGAGAACACTCCCATTTACCATTGCAACAAAAAGAATAAAATATCTAGGAATAAACCTACCTAAGGAGACAAAAGACCTGTATGCAGAAAATTATAAGACACTGATGAAAGAAATTAAAGATGATACAAATAGATGGAGAAGTACACCATGTTCTTGGATTGGAAGAATCAACATTGTGAAAATGACTACACTACCCAAAGCAATCTACAGAGTCAATGCAATCCCTATCAAACTACCACTGGCATTTTTCACAGAACTAGAACAAAAAATTTCACAATTTGTATGGAAACACAAAAGACCCCGAATAGCCAAAGCAATCTTGAGAAAGAAAAACGGAGCTGGAGGAATCAGGCTCCCTGACTTCAGACTATGCTCCAAAGCTACAGTAATCAAGACAGTATGGCACTGGCACAAAAATGGAAATATATATCAATGGAACAAGATAGAAAGCCCAGAGATAAACCCACACACATATGGTCACCTTATCTTTGATAAAGGAGGCAAGAATATACAGTGGAGAAAAGACAGCCTCTTCAATAAGTGGTGCTGGGAAAACTGGACAGCTACATGAAAAAGAATGAAATTAGAGCACTCCCTAACACCATACACAAAAATAAACTCAAAATGGATTAAAGACATAAATGTAAGACCGGACACTATCAAACTCTTAGAGGAAAACATAGGCAGAACACTCCATGACATAAATCACAGCAAGATTCTTTTTGACCCACCTCCTAGAGAAATGGCAATAAAAACAAAAATAAACAAATGGGACCTAATGAAACTTAAAAGTTTTTGCACAGCAAAGGAAACCATAAACAAGACGAAAAGACAACCCTCAGAATGGGAGAAAATATCTGCAAATGACGCAACTGACAAAGGATTAATCTCCAGAATTTACAAGCAGCTCATGCAGCTCAATATCAAAAAAACAAACAACCCAATCCAAAAATGGGCAGAAGACCTAAATAGACATTTCTCCAAAGAAGATATACAGATTGCCAACAAACACATGAAAGAATGCTCAACATCATTAATCATTAGAGAAATGCAAATCAAAAATACAATGAGACATCATCTCACACCAGTCAGAATGGCCATCATCAAAAAATCTACAAACAATAAATGCTGGAGAGGGTGTGGAGAAAAGGGAACCCTCATACACTGTTGGTGGGAATGTAAACTGATACAGCCACTATGGAGAACAGTATGGAGGTTCCTTAAAAAACTAAAAATAGAACTACCATATGACCCAGCAATCCCACTATTGGGCATATACCCTGAGAAAACCATAATTCAAAAAGAATCATGTACCACAATGTTCATTGCAGCTCTATTTACAATAGCCAGGACATGGAAGCAACCTAAGTGTCCATAAACAGATGAATGGGTAACGAAGATGTGGCACATATATACAATGGAATGTTACTCAGCCATAAAAAGAAACGAAATTGAGTTATTTGTAGTGAGGTGGATGGACCTAGAGTCTGTCATACAGAATGAAGTAAGTCAGAAAGAGAAAAATAAATACCGTATGCTGATGCATATATATGGACTCTAAAAAAAAAAAAAAAATTGTCATGAAGTACCTAGGGGCAAGACGGGAATAAAGACACAGACCTACTAGAGAATGGACTTGAGGATATGGGGAGGGGGAAGGGTAAGCTGTGACAAAGTGAGACAGTGGCATGGACATATATACACTACCAAACGTAAAATAGATAGCTAGTGGGAAGCAACCGCATAGCACAGGGAGATCAGCTCCATGCTTTGTGACCACCTAGAGGGGTGGGAGGGAGGGAGATGCAAGAGGGAAGAAACATGGGGATATATGTATATGTATAACTGATTCACTTGTTAGAAAGCAGAAACTAACACACCATTGTAAAACAATTATACTCCAATAAGGATGTTAAAAAAAAAAGGCACACCTTTAACTTTTTGAGGTTGACATTGTCTGCAGTAATTATGTTCTGTAAAAGAAAAAAGATATAAAGCAAAACAAAAAGCCCCTCCTGGAGCCCATTGTCCAGAGACAGAACACTGAACTAGGGAGATCATTGTCCTGGATGGTACACTTCTTTTAACAATATATACTTATTAAATAAGAACTTAAAAATTAGGAAGATCTTTGACTATGCAAAACTCTGGGTATATGCCCTAAGGCTCTTACATATGGGAGGTGGACAGTACAGTTTTCTACATGTTGATTAATCATCTATAAGAAGAAGACTCTCAGATCTTTAGCAAGGGTTTCACTTGCTAAATTCCCTAATAATGAAGCAATTTTCTAGGTCAAAATAGCATTAAAAATGTCTTCACCAACCATTTCAAGTGTCATAGCTTTCCCCCGCCAAGTAGTGGATGACTCATTGCAGCAGGTGTTGTGGAATTCATGATTTCAACATATAAGCATGAAGACATTTGCTGAGAATTTATGGAAATCAATCAGATCCATTATTACGTTTCTGTTCCAAAACAAGTGCCCACCTTAGGCATTAATTTCCTTTTAACCTGTACTTGAGTTAAACATTACACTGCTGAAATCTGGTTTCCTTTTTCATTAACCTACCTGTCTTCAAGGTGATATAATTTATACCTCTCTGCTACTAATCTTCATATATCTCAAGTAATTAGAGAAAACCAGGTTTTGTTTTTTTTTTTTAATTAATTAATTTATTTATTTATGGCTGTGTTGGGTCTTTGTTTCTGTGCGAGGGCTTTCTTCTAGTTGTGGCAAGCGGGGGCCACTCTTCATCGCGGTGCGCGGACCTCTCACTATCGTGGCCTCTCTTGTTGCAGAGCACAGGCTCCAAACGCGCAGGCTCAGTAACTGTGGCTCACGGGCCCAGTTGCTCCGTGGCGTGTGGGATCTTCCCAGACCAGGGTTCGAACCCGCGTCCCCTGCACTGGCCGGCAGATTCTCAACCACTGCGCCACCAGGGAAGCCCTAGAGAAAACCAGGTTTTGAAATCCCTTATCTGCCAAGGTTCCTCAATAAAGGAAAATTTGACTAATATGGTACCTGAAAAAATGCAGCAAAGCTGTTCCCAGCACCACTGAAATTATTCCAAGTGTCATGATTGTTCACTGCCATTGCTGAAAGTGTTGTCATATTATCAGTACCTAGCCCAGACAGCCCAAGTGGAAAAAGAAATTAGATGGACTATATAGCATGGAAGAGCATTAAGGGAAAGGAAATAATTTAGCATTGGGAACTGAAAGGCACTTTCCTTTTGCCCCTCTTAATCTTGAAGTCCCTTCCATCCTTGTAAATGGTTCTGAGACGTTTATAATAATGTCATAGTTCAGAAAAGCATCTCTTCTTACATTGTACATAGACAGCCGATGAAATAGATACCAATATCTGGAACCTGGGTAGAGAATTGATAGAGAATGTAAATGTTTCCTGTGTAGACAATTGGAACTATTTTACTGTACATAAATATTGCTCACACGTCTTTCTTTGGCTGATTCTTTTCCCTGGGAGATGTCATGAAAGTCATTGAAATCTCAGAAAATTTTCTAGACATATAAAAAATTCAATATGAGATACTCAATAATCATTCAGATTTTTTTTGAGTAATAACATCAGTATTTTTTTTTTTAACCATTCTGGCTTTTCATCCACAGTATTTTTCATCGGTATGCCTGGCTCTGCTACTCTCTATCACTCAGATGTGCTCCTTCTACTATATGCATTTACTCTTTATTTCTATTGAACTTTTTCTCATGGGTTTCTGCTCTAATTGCTATTAATTGTTCTTATATATGATCTTACTAATACATAATGTATTCTTTGATATTACTAACATCAGTATTCAAAATTAATTCACCTTGCAGAATTTAAATAATTTGCCTTCCTGCTACTGCTTCTTATATTATCTTAATCTCTTTTCACTACTGTGATATGCAGGGAATAATGATGTCTACTCTTTTCTCACCTTTATTTTTATATTCAATTTTAAAGGATTCTCTTAAAATTAATTGGCTTAGATCCAGTTGTAGTAAATTTGGTGGCAAAATTACAATTTCACATTCTTACTGTGGGAATACATTTTTATTCTGCTCACTCTCAACCTTTGCCAGGACCTCTTCTAAAAAAGAGAACTGGAAGTGAGCATTCTTTGCTATGTATTTCTCTTCACACACATTGCAAAGACAGTATGTGGTTAAGTTCCTTGATATATGTTTTCTGGGTTTCATGGAGGTCAGGTTGCCTAATTACTGGAGCATATTTTGGTGGTATCTGAAGGTGAGCAAGCAGGAAAATTATTTTCGTTCCCACTCAATTCACTAATCTATATTTTTCCTGTCATATAAGTTCCAGCTCCCTTCAAGGCATAATTGCAAGTAGTACAAGGGACAGAAAATCAGGTATATGAGTCAGGTTGCATAAACAAACACAATGCCTACCAACCTATGATAGACTGAAGGAAGAAATCACAAATTATCGGCAAGAGGCAGTTGGAACTAGGCTTGAGGTAAACAGACACACAAACAACATGTCAGCCACGATAAAGAGTGTAAATTTGAACAGATGTCACTTCTAGAGCAGCAGCAGGCAGATTAAACAAAATTGGCTTTGGATGAAATCCAAGGGAGAGGAAGAATATATGAAGCCTGTAGGAGCACAGTGTCCAGAAGCTCTTCGTACCTTAGTAATCGTACCTCAGCTGGGTAGAAAGAAACAAACACCTGTTGGTTAAAAAGAAAAAAAAAAAATCAACAAAACCCATGCTGATCAAATGAACTAAAAGTGTGGCTTTTTGAAAGAAGATCAGCTGGAGTCTGAAATCAACAGTCTAAATAAATAGAAAGATGTAGGCGAGATGCTTATTTATCAATCTTCTCCATATATCATTACATTGATTCTATTGTGTCACTAACCAGATGATGTTATGGGAAAGTCTTATAAATATTTATGCATCTCAGAAGAAAACCTAGAGGTTTAGATTAGTTTAATAACCATTTATGTTATTTTGTCCAGTCTGGCTTTAGTTCTGGAGGCAACCCTGAAAAAAAATGATTGCGTATGTATATATTAACCCGAAGCATGGTTATAAATCACAATATGATTTATAGGTTCAAGTATACTACTTTTCAAGCCTCATCTTTTTGTACTCTTCCTTCTCAATCTATGGAAGTCCCCTGAGCACACTATGTTCTCTCATGTTCAGGTTTCCTATGTAAGCTGGATTGCCAATTTTTGGCTAAATTTTCTAATTTGTAAAATATGTATAATATGCCTAACTTAAGGAACTTTGCAAGGATAGATTGTAATAGCATAAGCTAAAACACTTAGTAAGCTGTAAAGTACTACACAAATGGTAGTAATTTTTTTTCTAAGTGCAAACATGAGAAACATCAGGACTTCAAGTGCCTAGTATGTGTTCTATGAGTAAGACCATAAGCAGTTACTTTTTCTTTTTTTTTGAGCAATTAAAATGTGCCAGGGGCTTTGCTAAATTCTTTGCATACATTATCTTATTTAATTTTTACAACAGTTCAATGAGGTGGGTATTCTTACTATCTCATTTTACAAATGAGAAAACTGAGGCTCAGAATGGTTAAGTAACTTTTTCAAAGGTAAAGAGCTAGAGTATGTTGTGTTCAAGGCCTGTATGAATCCAAAGCCCATGCCACCCACCCTTGTCTCCAAGCGAATGGTTGATACCAAGATAGAAGGCAAGGAGCTCTTTGCAGGAAACCGCTCTCAGGAGGAAAACCTTTTTCTCTTGTCACTTTAGCAAAGCTATACTGTAACTAACCTTAAACCAGGCACCCCTGTGCTCTATTCATCTCTGGCCCTAGAATACCTTTCAAGACTTTTGATCACACAATACCTTGCCTAACCTGTTGGTTCTTTCGGTAGATCAAAGAAACGAAGAATAAGTAATTAACAGATGACCAGATCTCTTCGCTAGCTTCCCCTTCAGTAATCTTAAGAACAAACTGTGTGAACAAGGTAGCATCTAAAGAAAGATCACAAGATGTCAAGAAGTCAACAAGCCTGCATGCAGTGGGGGATGGTGATGACTCTGACCCCCTATCTCAATGATTAACTGAGATTACTTCCCTTTTTCCCTTTAAAAACTTTCATGGCAGAGCAGAATCTTCAGAGTTGGTTTTGTGGGGGGGACATGAGTCTGTCTTCTCCCCAGATTGCCGGTGTTCTGATTAAAAGCAACTTTTCTTTCTACCAACAACTGCCTCTGGGGTATTGATTTTCAAGCAGCAAGCCTCTGGACCTGAGTTGGGTAACAATAAGGCACAGTCCCTATTCCTCATACTTCCAGTGGTGTTAAGGAAACTACAGACAACCGTAACTGAAATTCTTTACTCTTTCCCTTGCGTGAACTATCAAAATAAAAAGTTATTTAATTTTGTTTTCTTATAAAATGGTTAGTAAGTTTTGAAACTTTTCCCTATTTATGTTTAGAGTATCTAAACAGTTCCTCTTTCTTAACCAGAGGTGCATGTCAGTATTGTTACATTTGGTTCCGTTTTATGTTACATTGGTTACATTTTAAAAACACTTGGGACTTCCCTGGCAGTCCAGAGGTTAAGATTCCATGCTCCCAATGCAGGGGGCAGGGGTTCAGTCTTTGGTCGGGGAACTAAGATCCTGCATGCTGCATGGCATGGCCGAGTAAATAAAGTTAATAACTTAAAAATAAATAAATAAAAACACTCATATTTGGAAATCACCACCAGAAGTTCTGATTTAGTATTCTTGGCTGAGAACCAGTGTCCTATAAGAAATCAGTACCATATACACTAAGCAAATTAAGTCAAAAAATCAGGGATGGTGAAATGGTTTTAACTGACACCTGAAAGTAAACCAATAAGTGAACAGAATAAGTATGATCTCCTATAACTGAAGGATGTTACATCAAAATTTCAGGCTTTTTGAGCAAGAGTATGTGATAACCGTTTTTATTCGGAGAAAGAAGAGCATAAGACAATCAGGTGAGCTTATGGGAGTGGAGAAGAGAGAGATGATTTTTAGCTAGAAGTAAATGAAAGATATATATACAGAGGGTCTCTTTGTAATGGAAGAGACAAGCATGCTTATAGGCTAAAGAAAAGGGGATAGAGTGAAAGGTTGAAGAAAAGGTTAGGAATAGTTCAAGGACAAATACAGTGATCAAAAATAAGGATAAAGGAGAGATTGAATGCCATCAACTCATTATGGTACTAATCCACAGAGATTCCTTTCAAGTTTCAACTATTCAGGTGTAACAATGACTATGGCAGAAGTTTCAATTAATCCAGGGTTGGAGGTTTCGAAAGACAGATGCAAAAGCAGGACAAGTGGCCAAGAGAATTAAGGGTGATAGTAAGAAAATGAAATGGTAAGTCATGGAGGAACACATTGGCTGGAAAAGGAAATAAATTCATGAGGGTCTAATAAAGTGAGAAAATGAAGTACTAAGGGACTGGCGTATTCAATGAGATCAGAGCATATGTAGTTGGGAGGAGAGAGAGAGAATGGGAATTAAAAGAAGTCATTATAAAGTAGGCTATTTGAATTAATTATTTCACAAATAGAAGAATTATGAGTGATGGCAAGATTCATGATGTGGGAGTGAGTGGCTGAAGTGGCATGAAAAAAAATTGTAGTTACTTACTGTACATATAAATATAGAATTCACCGTTCATTGATGGCAGGGATTGGGGTACAGAAGAAAATTGTGAGTAGGTACCAATACCTTTAATGAATATTAAATAATCACCAAAAGTTTTTTAAAAAGTCACAGACAAGGAGGAATAAGATAGATACACAACTGGATGGCAGAGACATCAGAATAATGCTTTAACATGGGAACAGAGAAGTTACAGTTTGAATGGAATATTGGTAGTAAAAAGTATGTAGTTCCCACCTCACAAACTTGGGGTACGTATACCAAACAGGTTTTACAGGTGCATTTTTTAAAATTATTGATTGCAGCATAACCTTGGAAAGTAAAAGAATTGAGGCAGATTTGGAGATTTAGGGAGTAGGATATAATGAGCAGCCTCATCAAGAAATCATTGTTGAGATGAATGAACACCAACCACGTTTGGCCTTTGTGTTACTCCACTCTCAATATTCAAATCCAGGAAGAAAGGATCTGATTGGCCTAATCTGTGTCATGTATACGAGTTTGTCAGCTTAGCATGACCCTGTACATTTGTGATGCACCTATATTTGCTTGAAACCCTATCCCACATAGGGTGAAGAAATTTTCATCCTTCCAGATACCTTTGTCATGATGTACTCTTGGTCATTTTTCTCTTATTTTTCTGTTTTTGTTGAATATTTAAATTCTACCTAAATGGGTTCTGGCGGCTGTTTCCGTTTGGCCACTTTGCATAAACCCAAATGTGAAACATAGTCTCCCTTCCTTGATTTTGTGTATTTACCCATAGCCATTGTATGTAATAGTATTATAGAATGGAAGATTTAAGGATAACAGGGAACAGCAGAGGGGAGTGTAGGAGGCTTTTACATTATCAGCAACAAGCAGAAGGAAATCTGAAAATGAATAATATGTCTTTTCTTAAAATTCTCTCTCTCCCCCCTCCCTCTTTCTTCCTCTCTCCCTCTCTTTGTTCTCATTTCCTCCTTCCATCTAATCACTAGCTCCTTCACCTCTGACTCTAGCACTCAACTTCAATTTTTATGCAGAACAGCTGAGCTATCTTCCACTCAATCCAAGCCTAATTAGGGGTGCAACTGAGAGCAGTTTAGCTAAAAAGCGAAAATGACCAAATCAGGCTGCTTCGCTAAACTAAGGAAGTTGGAGTCTATACATAATTTCTACTCACATTTTTTAATATATAATCATATCTTTTGTTTGTTTGTTTAATGGTATATTCTTTTTGCCATTGCTTGAGAGCTGTTTCCCTATGATGAGATTAAAAAGTTAGTCTCCCTCTTTTCATCTTTCAGTTTAGATCTTTAATCTATTTATGCTTATGTTTGGATATGTATAAATAGCTTTATTTTTCTTCATATAGCAAGCTAATTTTTCTAAAACCATTTATGAAACAATGTATTTACTACAAATTTGTAGTACCACATCAAATGCATTTTTCTGACTTTTCTTTTTTCATTGTATTTTATTTTACAGTAGTTTTTTCTGTATACTTGTAATTAATTTCTAATCCTCAGAGCCCAGCACCATGGGAAAACGTTTTGCCTCTTAGATTCGTATCTGAATCCTAAAATAGTTTCAAAAATTTAGGGTGACTTGCTCCCATTTTTCAAGGAGCCTTAGAGCTGAATGAAGGAGGTGCTTTTGTTGTCATTGAAATGCTGACATATAATGAGGGCTGATAATCAAGCTACTTGGTGAATGTATTCTTACTCTCATTCAGTGTCTGGGTTACATGTTGTGCTTTTATTAAGGCATGGCTTGATCAAAAGCTGGAGAAGAAGAGGCCAAGATCTATTTCTACCTCCATTCCAGGAACTTGGCTTCAAAATAAGTGTTCTTTTGGAGTCAAGTTTTGATAACATGTCAGCTAATGGTGGATTATGAAAGATATATGTATAAGAATGTACAGTATATTTGATTTTGGACATTTATTTTAGCTCTGTTGTTGATTTTTTTTTACAGACAATTTCTGGGAAACAATAAGATGACATCTCTGATATTTCTGCTTTTCTATTTTTCTCAGAAGCTGAAATTCACATTTAAGATCATATATAAAGACTTTAGGATAAAAACACTCATGAATTGTTCATTATAATGATATTCTTCAAATACCTGGTGACCTGCTAATTGCAGTAAAACCACTAGTGAAGAAAAAATATATATATATATAGGTTCTTGAGCCTCAGCCCTGACGACTGAGATTTAATAGATTTAGTATGCAGCCTCAAAAATCACTCATTTAAAAAAATCTGAGAAAATTTTCATATGTGCACAGATTTAGGAAAACCTGCATTACAGTAAACAAATCTGTAACATGAAAGATATAAAAATCTTGAATAAAAGCAAATATTACCATCTAACTAATGTTGTAACAGGGAAGAGCCAAATCTGACTACCTGTTGGATCTGTTTCTTTTACTTTAACCTCTGCTTCCCGTTGCTATTGTTCACTAAAAGGATACTGTCTATACATAATGGCCTGCCTCGGGGAACCCCGCCCCTCTGCCTGAAAGTTAAACCAAAGTGCCTTTGTTCAGGGAAACATCCGGACCCTGTCCACCTGTGGATGGCTGCAAGAAACAAGAAATTAACACATCCCCTCCCCAGGGCTGGCCGTTCCCGGGGATGTTTGCAAAACTTATGGCCTTTTTACTTTACTTCCTCTTCTCCTCCCGCCTCTCTGTGCTATAAAAGAAACTGGCATCCAAACCCCGATAAGATGGTTATTTAGAGACACTAGTCTGCCATCTTCTCGGTCTGCCGGCTTTCCAAATAAAGTCGTACTCCTTGCCTCAACACCTCGTCTCCGATTTTTTGGTCTGTAGCGGGGCGAGCAGAGCGAGCTTGGACTCGGTAACAATGTTAGTTTTTGCTATGTTTAGTTACCCTTTTTTTTGTTGTAATTAATGAATTTTATTCATGCCTAATACACATATTAAGAAAATCTAGGCTTAAGAAGCTGGAAAAAATACTGTGTGAGGGCAACAGATATCTTTAACTTTTATTTACCAACTTTGAAATTTATCTTATCATTTAACAGATCCATATGCATTCTTTTGTGTGGTCTTCATCAAATAATTCTGAGTATATTTCATGGAGCGTTGACTCAATTTCATGGAGAGTTTTCATGGAGAGTACAAAATTGAATGACAAGTTTTAATTTTTCAGTGGTAATTAATACTAACTTTCCTAGTTAATCTAAAGCTCCATGTGGAAGATGCAAAAATAGCTTGCTTCATTTAATATGCATAACAGATGCCATTATATTTCTACACATCAAGTAGTGTTTTCATATTGTTAAGAATTGAGTGCGGTATTTCAATGTGAATTGTTGCAGTTTTTTTTCAAGTCAATAATACAAGCCTACAAAATTAAAATGCACTACTTGTGTCAAACATAACAAAATCATTGTTTGTTTATTTTTTAAGGTGCTAATAAAAAAGATTAATGATACTGCTGGATAATGAAACAATCTGCCAGGAGGCAAGCCCCAGAATATAGAGTGGCACAGTAGCAAGGAGAGCTCAGGAAAAAAATTACTTTCCCCCTTGAATACATTCAACAAAATTCTTTTATACCACCCAGCTGACATTTGGGGTTTAAAAGAGTTGGCTTTCTTTTTATGTGTTGCTCAACTGTCTGAGATTATTTACCTCCAGACAGGAAGCATTTGCATTTGAAGAGACTTTTGTCAAACAATCAATAAGGGTATTTGACCTCCATAAAAACTCTATTTCCTAAACAAAGACACCCACACTTAAACATATTACACACAGTAACACCTCCTTAATGCAGACCTCAGTAACTCAAATTGATGACAGTTTAAACCAGTTACCTTCTGAAGATAAAGAAGGGTTCTACCAAACAAATTGATAGTTTATTAAACTTAATGGGGGAAAGAGGGCTGGCCAAACTTCTTACTTTAACTAGGAAACCATTTCAAGTACTTTCAGTGGCACAAAATTACAAGTATTTTTATGCCAACAGAATCATTCTTTCCATGTATTAAATAGAGTCCCAAAGGAACCCTACTAGGATATACTTGATTAACTTAGTTATCTGTGTCTGGTGAATCTGAATGCTTAGGGAATCAATATGATAATGATAAAAAATATAATGATGGTAACCATGTATCCTTAGACACCAGGCATATAGCTCGTGGGGAAAAAAGAATTTTCTTCTACCCTTCGAAGGTTCTTTCAGCTGGGTCTAATAATCGAATCAACATGAGACAGATTAACAGGAAAAAACAAATTTAATTTCTTACATATGGGAACCCCACATACCTGAGGGGTTCAAAGACAGAAAAGTAAGGAGAGGTTTGTATGTCACCCTGAGCTAAGGAGTGGGAGAGGGACCCTGGGGCTTCAAAGGGGAGGAGGGCAATTCACAGGACAATAAGAAGAGCACATGTTTGGTAATTAGATCTTTGCCCTGCCATGCAGATGAGTCACTCAGATAAAATTTATCTCTGATAATAACTCTCATTCTGGAAAAGACCCCCCCCTGATTTAAATTATTCTAGGTTAATGTAAAGGGAGGAGCAAAAGTTTCTCTTGAGCCTGCAGGGCCTCAATTGCCTTTAGCTCAAAATAATCCACACGCCATAGTGACACATCTTGGGGAAGTTTGCACTGAACTTCTTCAAGCTCTTTACGTATATTGCTTTGTGTTACACTAAGTCCATATAAGGTACATGTTATTATTTTACAGATAAAAAACTAAGGCTTGAAGATTAATGCGCCACGCAGTTCTCACAGTTTTCAGTGGCAGATAAGTTGGCTTTAAAGGCTTAGATCTGAAACAATAGGGTTCAAAGCGTGGTCCCTGATCCAGTAGCATTAGCTGCTCATCCAAATGCTTGGGTCCCACTCTAGACCAGCTGAATCAGAAACTCTGGGGGTAGAGCCCAACCATCTGTTTTTAAAAAGTCCTCCAGGTGATCCTGACACATGCCAAAGTTTGAGAACAACTGATCTAAATAGTAAGTATCATAGACAATAAAGAATATCTATATATATTACTATATAATATTACTGTACTATATTAACCATCTGACTTGTGAAATAAAATTCATATTTTATGACGAGACAAGAAAAGTTGAAACATAAAAAAATTTTCTCTGCCCTTTGGCCTCCTCTGTCCCCCCTACTGTGCATTGTGTGTCTGCATGATGCATCTACCAAATCTCCCCCATCGGCAAAAATACCTACTCAACCATAAAGAGCAACATTCTCCTAGCAATAAGACAACGCCTTCAAAGATAATGGTCTCGGGGACCTCAGCCTGCAGCGGCTTGAAACACGATTTGGGTTCCTGGACAGAAATTGAAGTCAGGCCTCAGCAGGGAGAGCGCTGAATCCTAGCCACGAGACCACGATGACCAGTGGCCAGGGACAAGGCCCTCGCCCATCGGCTTTGTAGAAATAAATTTCCACAAAAAGACGGAAAGTAGTGAAACAAGTAATGTGTTTGTCAGGAGGAGTACGTGTGGCTAGACACACGGGCGGGCTCAGAGAGAGAGTCGAGCCCTCATGGTATAGTTTGAATCACTTATGTGGGGCGTTTCTCCCAGGTTTCCTCTGGCAGATCATCTTGCTTTGCCTGGCTCTGAGTCCATATTTGGTTTCTCTCAGGGTCCTCCCATGTGTGTGCACGCGCATCCCTTAGCCAAGATGGATTCTAGAGAAGAGGCCCAATGGGTAGGTTGACGTCACTCCCTTTTTGACCTCCAAGGAGCCTTTTTGCACCTGTGTAGTCGGGAAGGTCTCCTTGACCTCAAGAATGAGAAATATTTGGTCTCTTATCTGGGCAGGGCTCAGCTCCTCTTCCCCTTCATCTTGGAGTATCTGTCCCCAGCTGCTCAGCCTGGGGCACATCTAGCTCCTGCATCAGTAACATTCCTTCTTCATCTTTTAAGGAGCCACAGTGACGCTTCGATCTGGCTGGTGTGAACTGTCCCCTGTCCCAAACAACTTATATAGCTGTGCCTTAACTTCTAAGGGGCGGAGCAGCTTTCTGAGACGCTGCTCTTGTGTTATAATTCTCAAATTTGGCTCGAATAAAAGTTTTCATTTCTTTCTTAGATTGACTGATTAATTTTTCATCTACAAACTAATACCGAGGTTACTAACTTACTAGGTTAAGAATTTCATTTCTTGGGACTTCCCTAGTGGTGCAGAGTTGAGGTGTGCCTTGTTGACCAGAAACAAACAGACTGCCAGTTATTTCTCCAGCAAAGACGGGCTTATTTGGGATCAGCAGAGAATTGCAATTCGGGGTCTGAAACGATGGCAAGCCATGCGCAAGTCCCCCACATGGCAAGGGAAGGAGAAGCCTTCTCTAGAGGGGAAAGGGAAGTTGGCAGGGCTAGAGTAAACCAGGAGTCCATGGCTTTTCACTGACTGAGTCCTTGCCGGGAAAGAAGAGTCATTCTTCCTCCGGTTGGGCTCTGCTATCTTCACAGGGCACGAGAGCTCCCCCTTCTGGTTTCCCAATTCTACTTAATTGAGATTTTTGTTTATCAATTTTTTACAAAGGTAAGAAATGAGTGAGTCATTGGAGTTGGTTGGGACTCTTCTAATTCTTCAACTCTCTTTAAGGTCTTATGACATTTTCATTGCATGGACATTCTGATGAGGCCTGACCACCTGCCTAACACCACAATAAAACCCTTACTAGTTAAAGTGAGTGAAATCTTGTTCCTTGCCTTCAAGAGTCTAATTTATAATGACTCTGGGGACTTCCCTGGTGGTCCAGTGGCAAAGAATCCGCCTTCCAATACAGGGGACGCAGGTTTGATCCCTGGTTGGGGAATTAAGATCCTACATGCTGCGGGGCAGGTAAGCCCACACGCCACAACTACTGAGCCTGTGTGCCACAAACTACAGAGTCCACATGTCCTGGAGCCCGAGTGCCACAACCAGAGAGAGAAAACCCTCACGCCACACCTAGAGAGAAGACTGCATGCCGCAAGGAAGATCCCGTGTGCCACAACTAAGACCCGACACAACCAAAAAAAAAAAAAAAACTCTGCAAGGCAGGGGTTATTATCACTAAAAAGTAACTGAGGAGTAAGTAAAATGGTTAATTGACTTTTCCAAGGTCAAATAGCTAGCAAATGACAGAGATTGGATTTGAACATTGTTCTGATTCTGATTCCAAAACATATTTGCATAGTCTGACTTACTTTTAATTATTATTATTTTTATGATGATGTTGTTCAAAATATCAATAGAAGGGACAATAATACCCATGTACTCACCACCCATTTTTACAGACATTAACATACTGCCATATTTGCTTCATATCTTTTTCTTTTAAAATATTACAGCTACAGCTGAAGCCCAATCCCCGTTAATTTCTCCTTCCTTCATTCTAAAGATTGCTTTATACTGAGGTCAGTGTGTTTTATTTCCTTGCATTTATATATACTCTTACTATGTAGTTATGTATACAGAACAAACAAAGCCCAGAGAGCTGAAGTGACCTATCTAATATTAGTGGTTCTCAGACTTCTGGACTTCATGGAGGAGAAACATTTATAAATAAATGGATTTATAGATAAGCCATAAATAGGGGTTGCCACTGGTGTGTGTGTGTATGTGCCAAGTAAAAATCTTTAAAATGCCATCTACTATCATACCTACTATACCAATTACCATCTACTATCACCCATTTTAATGCAACAATTAGAAAATACTCTCAGTAATAAGGATAGTTATTAAAATTACATGTATTTAAATATCGGAAAGCCCTCTACATTGTCCTTACTTTTAACCAGTAACAACTTTACCAGAAGCTGCTAATCACTCTATTCAGACCAGCTGTGGGGAGACAGCTGATGAATGGTAGAGCTGGGAATAGAACTTGGGGTTCCCGACTCCCTGGTGCAGTGCTCTTTTCACTACGTCATTAGTTATTAGTCATCTACTTCATATGGTTGACCCAGGACACAAAAAGGTCTACTTCATAAGCCTAAGAATAGTTTTCCATAACCAAATCCTTGAATTAGGACATTTGAAGTCCCCCTTTAAAAGGTCAATGTGCTATCTGGATGTGATAACCAATAAATCATTATCATTCACTTAACATTAATTTGTCAGATTTTTAGATTAGTCACTGGTCATTTCAGGGCATGAAAGTATATGACCAAGGGCTGGGGACCTTTGAAAACCAGAGGGATTAAAGGAAAGAAGGAATCATGCTTTAATAACTGCAAAGGGAATGTCTAATAACTGCATATAATGAAGTTCAATAACAAAAAATTTTTTAGCAGTAAAATGCATGGAAGAAGGAGAATTTTCTTTGCAGGCTTTCCTTTCTCCCTAACTTCGTAAAGTTGGAGGGCTCCAAGGTTCATTTATTACATCTTTTCTTTTGTTCTGTCTCAAGTAACTTTTTGGTGATCACATCCAGTTTCAAAAGTCTTTAAATATCAAATGTTATCTCCAGTCTAGGTATTTTTCCTCAAAGCTAGACTTTTATATCCATTTGCCTACTCAATATCTCCACGTCGATGTCTAGTAAGCATCTCAAACTTAATATGTTCAAATCCAAACTCTTGATCTCCTTCTCCAAATCTACTCCAACTGCAGTTTTTCTGTGTCCATTAATGGTAACTCAAGCCAAAAACTTTGGAGTGATTTTCGATGTTTTCTTTTTCTCATGCTCCACATCATTCAATTTGTCATGAAATCCTACTGGTTCTATCTTCAAAATAAATCCAGAGTCTGACCACTTCCCATCATACCCACCACTACCAAACTGATCCAAGCCAGCATCATTTCTCATATGAGTTAGTGTAATAGCCTTAAATCTGGTCTCTCTGCTTCCATTATTGTCCTTACATTCCATTCAAAACAGAGCAGACTGGGTAATCTTTTAAGTGGAAATTAGATAATTTAAACTTTGATCAACACTTTCCCATAGTTCCCTACCTCAAAGTAAAAGACAAAAGCCTTAAAATCACATACCATGGCCTATATGATAAGTTCTGGCACTCTCTAATAGAAATATATGTGAGCAACTTATACAATTTTAGATTTTCTAATAGCCACATTAAAAAAGAGGAAAAATTAATTTTAAGAAATTCTACCCAATATATATAAAATATTATGAGTTTACCATGTAGCCAATATAAAATATTACTAATGAAATGTTTTATATTCTCTTTTTTATAGTAAGTGTCCAGAAACTGGTGACATCACATTTCAGTTTGAACTATTCACATTTCAAGGGCTCAATAACCACATGTGGTCAGTAGCTATTGTATTGGACAGTGCAGATCTAGCTCTTCATTATTTCTTTGACCTCATCTCCTAATACTTCCCATCCTGCTCATTTACCTCTAGCACTTGCTTACTCAGACAGTCTCGGAAGACACTACATGTGCTGTTCCTTCTGCCTAGAATGTTCCTTTCCCAGTTACCCAACTGATTTACTCCCTCGCCTCCTATAGGTTTTTAGTCAAATGTTATCTTCTCAGTGAAGCCTTCCTCGACTATGCTGTGGAAAATTGCAGTGCCCCTGGGCTGTCTAGCCTTTTTCCAGGCTTTATTCATATGCATGGAACTTATCAATAAATTAATATTGAATATCATTTGCTTTTTGAAAATTGTTTAGCTCCATAGACTAGAATGTAAGTTCCAGAGGGCAGGGGTTTGTTTTGGTTTGTTTGGTTTATTACTGTTGCATCTTCAGTGCTTAGAAAAGTACCAGATACATAGTAAATAATGACAAATTATTGAATCAAAGAATTTTTGTGGATGTTGCCAAACAAAGTCCTTATCTAAAATAATAGTCTTTGATTTATCACACTTGCAGTCCTATACCAGACATTTCAAAACCACTACTATGGAAGTCCACATTGGCCACTGTGACGCCATTTAAACTACTTAACATAGCTGAACATAACTTAAATCCTACGTGTTTCACAGAAGATGAGTAGGAATCAGAACACAAAAGAAATCACATCATAACACTATTGTGTTCTATATATTTGCGAAATGTTATGATCGGGAGAGTAAAAGGTACTGAGTAAAAGGTACTCAGGAACTCTTATTATTTCTTACAATTGTGTATGGATCTACAGTTATCTCAAAATGAAAACTAAAAGTGCTGGATGTTATGAAAGCATAGAATAGATCTGGTGAATCAAGAGGGCTTTCTTGAGGGGGAGACGTTTGGCCTCAAATAGGAATATGAATGGGAGATAACTGGTTGTGGGGGAGGGAGGAACATTCCAAGCAGTAATATTATTCTGTTGAACTGTGCAGGATAAATTAGAGAAGGAACAGTGGTTGATGCAGGAAAATGGATGGCTGTTATAGTAGTCTAGGCAAGAAATAACTGTAGTTTGTTCTTAGGTGATATCAATCGTGAGGATAGTTAAATGGACGCAAGAGCTTTCCAGGATGTGAAATAAAGTGACAGAAAAGTATTAAAGATGGACGAAAATAAGTTATTTTGATTTATTTAGTAAAAATATCTCATATATTTCAGTAGTACTGCAAAACATTAGGTCATTGTAATTCTGAAAATGTTGTAAACAACCAGTTCGGAATAATACATACCTTTCAGAAATTACTTTGATTTGCAACACATGATATTTGCACAAAACTCTAATGGATGCCAATTCATCTGTCATACAAGCAAAGAAAATAATTGTTACATGTAAATCTCTTCTTCCTAACAAGTACTCAATAAACACCTCCAGAGAAAAATGAAACTCTCTCAAAATCATCTGTATGTCCCCTTTCACTCATGCATCTGTTCAACATATTGAACAGTAACTATATTCAAACATTAAATATACAGAGATAAAAAGACGTGGGTCTTATCAAAGCTTAGTTTCTGGAGGCCTTCAGACCTGAGTTTGAATTTTGGGGGTGTGCTTAATATCGGCATTATGTTAGGTAAATTACCTGTATTCTTGTCATCAGTTTCTTCATCTTTAAAATAGAAACAACAGTATTAGCTAATTTATAGGACTTCCGTGTTGCTGCATACAACAGGTACTCAGTTGCTATCAGCCTGGTCATCTCTGTTAATTGAGAGTAGACCACTTCCTTGTTATTAACACACCATGCTTCACTAACTTCTGGGAAACAACTATACCTGGGTTCTCCCAATAACTCTGACAGTTATTTCTCCTGCTTCTTTGTGGATCTATTTCCTTTACCTATTCCTTAGAAATTAATTTGTCTATGGCTTTGCCCTCAAAACACTGACTGCCTCACTCTGTACATTCTACCCAGGACTCTCATAAAAGCACATGGTTTCATCAAAGCCATATAAGCTCTGAACATCAAGTCTCTACCTCTAACCCCATTGCTGCACTGATACTATGTTTGGGCATATTTATTAAATGTTTGTTGGAATTCTCTTCCTAGATTTTCCAAGGCTTGTCAAATCAAACACCAGCAAAACAAAATTCATCATCTTACCTCCAGAACGTGCTCTATTCTATTTCTTCTCTATCTTGCCTAATGTCACAAACACACCATCCATTCATCCTATATAGAACCTGGCAATATTCTTGAATTGCCTTCCCCTCAAAAAGTAATGTTGTGAAGTAATTTAGATACACATAAAAGCTTAAAGTATAACATAAAAACCACTCATGTGTCTATCGACCATCTTTGTCAAGACTTAAGTTTTTGCAGTATTTGTTTTAGGTCCTTGTTTTAAATAAACAAATCCTTGGAGATATATATGTAGGTAAATACCTCCAAAGTACCATTTTCCTCCCTCCCTCTCTAGAAGTGACCAATATTTTGAACTTAGTATTCATGAGGTTTTGAACTTAGTATTCAAAAACATCCAAGAATGTTTTTGTACTTTCATAACAAAGTATCCACAAACATATGTATCCATACACATATTCTGAATATATACATGATTTAAACTTTAATAAATAGAATGATCCTGTGCGTATACATCTACAATTTGATGTTTTTGTTCAGCCTTATAATTGTGATATAGGTCCATGTACTTTGAATCTTTTTTTTTTAAATTTTTATTTATTTATTTATTTATTTATTTATTTATTTATTTATTTATGGCTGTGTTGGGTCTTCGTTTCTGTGCGAGGGCTTTCTCCAGTTGCGGCAAGCGGGGGCCACTCTTCATCGCGGTGCGCGGGCCTCTCACTATCGCGGCCTCTCTTGTTGCGGAGCACAGGCTCCAGATGCGCAGGCTCAGCAATTGTGGCTCACGGGCCTAGTCGCTCCCCGGCATGTGGGATCTTCCCAGACCAGGGCTCGAACCCACGTCCCCTGAATTGGCAGGCAGATTCTCAACCACTGCGCCACCAGGGAAGCCCTGAATCATTTTTTATTGCTTTATAATAATCCATTGTAGAATCCATTGTAAAATTTTGGAGTTTTTTTTTTTATGTTTAAATCTGCATTCAATCTGAAATTTATGTTTGTTTGTAGTTTAAAATATGAAATAAATATAAATATTTTCTTAAGTATAACTAATTGTCCCAGTACCATTTATTTAAAAATCCATATTTTTCTGTACTTATTTGTAGTACCCCTTTCTTTTACATATCAGATCCTTATATTTGAATGGGCTCATGTGTCCACTGGGGAAGGTCTATCCTTGTAATAATGCATTCCTTACCAAGTATTTATAATATCTTGATATATTGTAGCACACGTACCCCCTTGATTTTCAAAATTATATTGTCTCTTCTTGATATCTTGTTTATCTATATACGTTTTCAGATCTATATGTCAATTTTCATGACAAAAAATATTTTTTAGAATTTTCAGGGGAATTGCATTGAATTTATAAATTAATTAAGGGATTACTGTCATTTATGCTGTTTTTACTTCCTTCCTGAGACTACAATATAGACTCCATATAATTAATTTTATTTTATAATTTTCACACGTATTTATGAGTTATGCAAAAATATTTTGCCTAATTTTATTAGTTTTATTCCTAGGCACTATATTTTTTGGTTGCCCTTATAAATAGGACCTTAAAAGTTAAATTTTTTATTGTTTATTCTTGGTGCAGAAGGGGATCAGAATATGCCACCCCAAAACATGCCTCTTTGGCATAAGGATTATTTTCAGCTGATTATTTTTTTAATTAATTAATTAATTAGGACTGTGTTGGGTCTTCGTTGCTGTGCGTGGGCTTTCCCTAGTTGTGGCGAGCAGGAGCTACTCTTTGTTGCGGTGCATGGGCTTCTCGTTGCGGTGGCTTCTCTTTGCTGCGGAGCACGGGCTCTAGGTGCACAGACTTCAGTAGTTGTGGCACGTGGGTTCCGTAGTTGTGGCTTGCGGGCTCTAGAGCACAGGCTCAATAGTTGTGGCACACGGGCTTAGTTGCTCCGTGGCATGTGGGATATTCCCGGACCAGGGCTCAAACCCTTGTCCCCTGCATTGGCAGGCAGATTCTTAACCACTGCACCACCAGGGAAGTCCTGCACCTGATTGTTTTTAAGAAATAGCAGCCACAGGAGAAGCTCTGAAAATGGAGTAGACGTTACCTTTTTGTAGGAGATATTTATTTACATTTATGATAGAAATCTCCATCTGTAAATGTGTCTCTCCCTCTCTGTACCGGGAAGAGGAGGATGACTAAAACTCTAGAAGCTCTTATTAATGGAGAAGGCAAGGACTTAAATCTGCATAACTGCCTTACTCTTGTTTACTGTGCTTTTCTTGATAAGCTCCCATAACTGGCCTCCCTCCCACCTGCCAACATCTTTTGTCTTTAGCTGGAGATGATATTTAAGGTGGTGGCTTGGGCCATTTTGGAGAGTTATTCAGTTTCCCTGGGTCACTCCCATGAAGTATGCATATTATTAACCTTCTGTTTGTTTTTCTCCTGTTAACCTGTCTTCTTATTACAGGGGGTTCTCAGCCACGAAACTAGACAGGTAGAAGGAAAATGATTTTTCTTGCCCTGCGGTGCACAGGAATGCAGATGAGTTTTTGGTATTGATCTTTGTATTCCTCGAGTTGTTATTGTAGGGGAAGAAAAATGATATATTCAAACAGTGGAACATTATTCAGCCATTAAAAGAAATGGAGTAGTAATGCATGCTACAACATGGATAAACCTTGAAAACATTTTGTTAAGTGAAAGCAGTCACAAAAAGCCACATATTGTTTGATTCCATTCACAGGAAATGTCCAGAGCAGGCAAATTCATAGAGACTGAAAACATATTAGTGGCTGATGAGAGCTGAGGGTAGGAGAGTAAGGAGATTGACTGCTAATAGCTGTTGGGTTTCTTTTAGGGTAATAAAATATTCTGGAATTAAATATAGGTGATGGTTGCACAACTCTGTGAGTATACCAATAAACAGAATTCCATATTTTAAAAGGGTAGATTTTGTGGTATGTGAATTATATCACAAAAAGGGAAAAATGTGTAATATGGGTTTCAGATCTTGACTATGAAACTATCTGGGACTAGTGTGTGTGTATGTTTCTGTGTGCCCATGGGTTCCTTAGATTGTAAACTACTGATTCAGGTTCTTCTTTTTTTTAATTTATTTTTTATTTTTTTATTTTTATTTTTTGGCCATGCCACGTGGTATGTGAGATCTCAGTTCCCTAACCAGGGATCAAACCCATGTCCCCTGCAGTGGAAGTGTGGAGTTTTAACCACTGGACAGCCAGGGAAGTCCTCAGGTTCTTTACTGATTATAATTCTACTCACTTTTCCATTTTATATGGCATCAGTTTTGAAAAGTTATTTTTTAAGAAATAATCTATTTCATATAATTTATTGGCATAAAATCATTCATAGTATTCTCTTATAATGCATTTTCTTATTATATTTTATATTTTGTTTAGCCTTTCTTGATATTTATAGTAGTAGGTTTTCCCCATTATCTAGTCCACTTTGTTGTCAGAAGTGGATGGCCATGCCCAAGCTCAATTATCCATGTGTCTTGACAACATTTTATCAAATCTTTCTTGAAGCCATCTCCTCCTCTATACCCATGATAATATTGGAATAGTTTCAGCCTTCGTGATCTTGTTTGTAATTATTGTATGCCCACTAAGGTGAATATAAAATGAAAATTGCTTTGCCTAAAACCTTTGTTTAACCTTTCCAAACCTAGCAACGACGTAAAAGATTATATTATGTGCCTTTCATGATTTAGCCTGTTTAGTTTTCCAGCCTCATTTCCTACCACTCTCTACTTCATGCTTCAACAATACCAAACTACTTATAGTCCTTTGTCCATACCATACTACTACTCATTGCTATGCTTCTGTTCATGTTTCTTTGCCTAGTTTGCCCTACGCCTTCAGCCCATATGTCTATTTACTGAACTAAGTCCTACTTATCTTTAAAGACTTCACCCAAAGATTACTTCCTCCAAAAGCCCTTTCTTGAAGCACTTCCCTATCCACAGACCATGTTTTATTTCATTATCGTCTGCATTTTCCTAATATCCTGCATACCTCTCACTGGTTGCACTTCCACATTGTTTTGTAATTATGTGATTCTATGTCTCTTTGTCCCTCTGGAACTTAGAGTCCTTGAGTGCCAGATAACTGTCTTATATATTCTATTACAAATACCTACCATGGTACTTGATATATTGAAAGATTTTAATGCATATTTGTTGAATAAGTGAATAAATAACTGATTGGAGAATAAACAATTGAATTTGAAGTAGATTTATTAAGGAAAATAAGCTTGAAAGTTAGTTTGGTACCAAATTTTACAGGGCTTTGAATGTAAGTTGAGTATGGTGTCAATTTAATATGAAATTTAGGAAATCGGGGATTACTCAGTTCTCTGGTTTCCACAACCCTAAACTATTTCCCCTTTGTTCAATGATGTATTTTAAGAAAACATTTAATTATCATGAATTTTCAATATGTACTCATCATTTATTACTTTACATATATGCACATACAACTTTTATGGGTATTTAGCCCATGAAGTATCTATAAATAAATATAAACCTTTTAAAATGTATTGTTGTGGTATAAGTGGTGTCAAGGAGGGGGAAATTTCTCCCAACCCCCCAATCCTTCTTGAGTTCTTGTGGCTGAACTAATAATAAAATTGACACAAGACGAATTAATAGGAGAAAAAGAAATTTTAAGTCTTGGGCACAGAGGTCTCATAGAAATGGCACCTAAGAAGTGGCCAAAACAGGCAGCTTTTATACTTTTTAGACAAAGAAACAATAAATTTGTGAGGAATTGACAGGACAAAGAAACTTAGGTTCGGGGTATGAAACCAAGCCCCTCTGTGTCCCCCATTTTTTGTTTGTAGATAAAACCTTTAGTCTCCTCGACCTTCCCTGAGTTCCAAAGAGCAGACTCAAGCAGTTACTAATTAGGGAAGTGAGGAAATGCAGAAGCAAAAGAAAAGTAGTTAAGACACAAGAGTTCAGAGATAAAACATAGCCCTAGTTCCTCCCCAAGGGATATACATAATAATAATCTGATGCATACCTTTGAGTTGTTCTGCAGGAACTGAGACACCCCCTCCCCCACCCAGGTGGAGGATAGTGACTACTTGCTGAGCACAAGCCGGAGACCTCAGACTGGTTGGAACCAGAAGGCTGATGATTAGGATTCCTGAAACATCACCCTGTTACCTCACCAAAAACAACCAATCAGAAGAAAGTCCATGAGCTGATCACATACCCTGCAAACCCCAGCCCTGATGTTGCCTTAAAAACCCTTCCCTGAAAACTATCTGGGAGTTTCAGTCTTTTGACCGTGAGCCATCCTTTCCTCTTGCTTCGTGCCTGCAATAAACACTGTACTTTCCTTACTACAACCCAGTGTCAGTAAATTGGCTTTGCAGCATGGTGGGAGAGTAAATCCAAGTTCTCTTTGGTAACAGGTGCTTGGTTAGAGAAGAATCTAAGCAGAGTTTGGGCTTGAGGTAGTAAATTAAAGTAACAAGGTTTGTTTAAACAGGCTTCTCAGTCCAAATTCCCTATCACTGGCCATAAGTGTGCTCGTCTATCTCCTGATGCAGGGAGTGCACTTTTTACATGAGCGATATGTTTCCTGCTTTCAGGGAGGCAAGAGAGGAGGGTCAGAGTGTTTCTCTTGTGCTGGCCATTTCTTAAGTAACTTTAATTTGAAATAATCAATATGCCATTGTGGCAAATTTGGGGGTGGCCCGCCCTGAGCCCCAACAGTGGCAAATGGCATAAAGGAAAATTTTATAAGATATTTTAAGCTCTTTAAATCTAAACAACCTATAGAAACTTATCATTAAATTGTTACTGAATGCAAGTTCTTGTGCCTGACACACAGTGAGGCCAAATGAACCAAAACTTAGGAGTTTGGAGCAAAGAAAAGTTTATGGCAGGGCCAAGCAAGGAGAATGGGTGGCTCATGCTCAAAAACCCCAAGCTCCCCAATGGTTTTCAGGGAGTTCCTACAGGCAAAATTTGGGGTGAGGGCTGCAGGGTGTTTGACTTCCTTTTGATTGGTTGGTTGTCAGATAACAGGGTAGAGCTCCAGGAATTTTGTGCTCAGCCTGAAGTTACCATCCTCCACCTGGATGGGGACCTTAGTTCCTGCAGAAGAATTCAAAGATGTTATGTATATTCCTGTGGAGGAACCAGGAAGCTTCCCCAAGGCTGCACTATTGTTTCTTGACTGCTCCTTCTTTGTTTCTGCATTCCCTCCCTTCCCTGATTAGCAACTGTTTGAATCTGCCCTTTGGAACCCAGGGAAGTTCATGGAAGCTGAATGAAGCCTTTTTCTTACAAACAAGAAACAGGGACATGGATCTGTACCTGGGAGTCCCATAGGGTCCTGCTCCATTTCAATCTGTGCTATTGTGATTTATAAGAAATATATATTTGGTCATTCAAGTGACTAAAATATATTTCTTATATATATTTGGTCTTCCTCACAGTACCTGGCTCACAGCTCTTAAAACCCTTGGAATTTCCTGAGCAATAGGAGCAATGGGTGCATCTTTTGTCGTATTTGGTCTATTGTCCTCAGTTCCTGAAATAGCTTTAGAGCCATAAAGGTGACATGGGTGTATTGTTATTCATAATGAGCTGCTTTCCACAACTAGGTTTACAGTTCCTGAGGTGACTTCTAGAAATCACTTAAGAATGGGGGCTGGTTGCCAGGGGAACCAACCAAGAATAGAGCATTGGAACTTTCAGTCCCACCCTCGACATTCCTGGAGAAAAGAGGAGTTGGAGGTTGGATCAATCACCAATGGCCTATGATTTAATCATTCACACCTATGTAATGAGGCCTCCATAAAAGCTCAAAAGGACTGGGTTCAGAGAGCTTCCCTGTTGTTGAACGTGTGGCGGTTCAGGGAATGTGGTGCACCTGGAGAGAGCACAGAAGCTCCATGCCTTTTTCCTATATCTTGTCCTATGCATCTTTTCCATCTAGCTGTTCCTGAGTTACATTCTTTTATAATAAGCCAGTAATACGTAAGTAAAATGTTTCTCTGAGTTCTGTGCGTTGCTCTAGCAAATTAATTGAACCCAAAGATGGGGTCATGGGAAACTCCAATCTGTAGCAGGTGAGTCAGTAACAACCTGGGCTTGTGATTGGCACTGAAGTGGGGGGCAGTCTTGTGGGACTGGGCCCTTAACCTGTGGAATCTGATGCTATCTCTTGGTGGATAGTGTCAGAATTGAGTTGAATTGTAGAACCCCTGCTGATGTTAGAGACTTGTTTTATGGTGTGGGGAAATCTCCACACATGCACATTGGAATTGCTTCCAGAACATTTATTATCATAATATTATTTCAATGTTAACTATAAATATACAATAAATATATTTCATAATATTATTAAAAATATTGTGTTGCTTTTTTTAATGGATGGATATAAAGCTTCTTATTTATACTGTAGAGTATTTTCTTATAGAGCATTATTATTTTTATCTGAACTCTCATTTAATTCATCATTAATTTTCATAATGTTCTAAGGGATTCCATTTAATTCGAAGATACTTTTGATAAGCATTGTATTAGAAGACAATAAGGAAAAATATTCCCCTTAGCAAAGCTGCCCTATCATTTAGTTCTCCACTCTGAAAGCTAATTTCTTTTCTTTATGGATTGATGACTGCAAAACAAAGATCGTGTAGTTATAGTAAAACTCAGCGAGTATCAGTAGATCTAAATTTTCTATAAACTCTTGATTATCTGAAGGCCAATTAACAAGTTTTCAGCTATAAGTGGCTGTAGCTTGTCTCAGGTCTCTGGCTGCTTACCCTTAGGGCTCAGAGCTACTTCTCAGCACCTCACAAAGTAGGCAGGAGGGAAGAAAAATAAGGCAATTTGGCTCCTTGACAATATCTTTGGAGTAATTGGATTTGGGGAGGAAGATTCAAAACAGAGCATGGCAAGCTACAAACACATAGCTCCCATTTGTTGTGAACACAGGTTCGTGCTCTGCTTGATTTCAGAGACTAGGTCAGTAGGTTGTGCAGAATAGACAGATGGTTCTAGAGTTGGAGTTATTCTATGCTGAAATTCTAAATTTTAAACATAATTCAAAATCATCTCTACCACATATTTGTCCATATGCACTAGCCAGTAATTATTACTAAGAATTATTTTGACAGTTATAGTTACAAGCGAACATATATGATTTTTAAACGTGTCTTGGCTTATCTATTAAAAAAAAAAACCTTCTGCAAAGCCAAATAGTAATTATCGGTCCCATTTTTCAGTTGAGAAACCTGAAGCAAGGGCAAATAAAGAGGTTTTTTCCCTAGACACGTTGCCACAACTTTTGCTCTGAAACAGCATTTGTCAGATTGAGGCAAAAAAAAGGATTAAGTTGTGATCAGGGAATTAGGGAAAGGTTCATAAAATTCAGCCTAAACATAAAGTACAGTGTGGAAAGGGCATGTTGCCTGCCATTCCAGTAAACAAAGAATGTTGCCAGCCATAAAGCCATTAGCTACTGCAGCGCCGCCCCCCTCCCCCTTATTATTCTAAGGAATAATTTCAATGAGCCCTGACTCTTGCTTCTTCTCATACATAGAAAAGCACTAAAATCATTAATTTTAGATGTCTGTTTTTTGGATTAACAGTAATCTTTTGATGTTCAACTACATTTTTTTTTAAGCGAAAACTTCTATATATCCTGGCTCCTCCTTCCTTATCTCTTTGGAGCAGTCCCTCAGAGCTGAAAGGCTGTCTCCCCAGCTATAGTTCTCAGTAAGGTCCTTGAATAAAGCTTAACTCAAAATTTTTGGTTGTGTGTTTTTCTTCAGTCAACAACAGGCATATGTCAGTGATATTGCAGGTGTGGTTCCAGACCACCACTATAAAGCAGATATCATAATAAAGCAGGTCACACAATTTCCTTGTTTCCTAGTGTGTATAAAAGTTATATTTACACTCTACTATAGTCTCTCAAGTGTGCCATAGCATTATGTCTAAAAACAATGTACATACCTTAATTAGAAAATACTTTATTGATAAAAAATGCTAACCATCACCTGAGCCTTCTTCAAATCATAATCTTTCTGCAATAGTAACATCAAAATCATCAATCACAGATCACCCTAACAAATATAATAATAATGAAAAAGTTTGAAATATTGCGAGAATTACTAAAATGTGACACCCAGAGGAACGAAGTGAGCAAATACTGTTGGAAAAATAGCGTCAATAGACTTGTTTGAGGCAGAGTTGCAACAAAACTTCAATTTATAAAAAACGCAATATCTGCGAAGCACAATAAGACAAGGTGTGCCTGTACTCACTTCAGTTAAAACTTCAAGAGTACTCATTAGCTGAGGAAAAGGGTTTACTTTGTTGAGGGTTCATTCTTTGCAATGATGTAGGAGGCCAGTGTGAAACGGAATGTAGTGTAATCAAAAGTCTAGGAGGTAGAGAAGGAGCCCTGTCAGCTGTTTCACGTTTTTCTCCCATCAGAATTATGAGCCCTAGAGGTCAAACATTAAAATAGTACTTGGAAGTGACTTTAGTTATGGTTAACTAAATATTGAGACATTTTCCAAAATTCTTCTTTGAGAGCCTAGCTTTTCAGGCTAAACTACTACTATGGAGTATAGGAACACCAGTGTTTGAATAAAGGAGGTTCCAGAAGTAGTGCCTTCAAAGCTAAGATATGGAGCAAAGGAATCACAATCCATGTCTGTAACCATTTAACACCCTGTATTTATCCTGTGCATTAAAAATAATATAAGAAAAGTTCTTAGAGGAAATAATTTTAAGTTCTTTAAAACTGTATATATATATATACACACACACACACATATAAATATATTTGTATGGGGTATAGCACACATATACAAAGTACTTCCCTGTATATACGATTTAAAAAAATATTCACCCTGAATACAGAATTAGCATATGACAGTTACTAAGCCCTTAATTCCAGTTTATATCTCTTCCTTTGCATGCCTAATAGATTTGTTCACAGAAGGCTAACTCATCAAAAGACCCAGGGAGCAAAGCTCGTTCATGTACAGTATCCCTCTTCTCCTCCTCTCCCCTGAATAAAGATTGACATGAATCCCACTTTTCCAAGCACAGTAGTTCACACTGAGCTGCTGAGATCTTTGTAATTCCCACACCTTTCTTACCCAGACCATTGTCAGTACTTCTTCAAAGGTACAGGAGTGTCACAAATCCTACAGGCTGGTTATTCCCTTGGGGACCATAGTTTACCTTCTTGGTAGAATATTATCTCCTTTATTTCCATGTGAGTGTATCTACATGTAGGCTATTTGTTTGGAGGATGCTAATTAGTAAGCTATTGCTTCAGAAGCTTAAAGGTGGTAGTATTCCCTTTGATCTTCCTCTCTGGCCCCTAGGATAATCTCCTGCCTTTGAAACAACCAGTTACTCCTTCATAGAAGGAAACTGTGTTCACTGTTCATCGTAATTTTGTACTTGCCAAGTGCTACATCTGCAAGATATTCAAAAGAGCATGACTTTAACCTCTCCTGGTCTTTAATAGGATGATTATATATGATCATTAAAAGTTTAAAGGAAAGAAAAAACCTAATTGATAATGGAAAAGCTCACTTTGAACCTTACTTTGTTTTATTGCTCATTTAAGGGGCTGCTAGTATACTCACTGTCTGTCTTAGGCATCTAACCCATTCTTCGCACTGCTACCAGGATAATAGTCTTGAAGCAGAGTTATAATGCCACACCCCTGTTAAAACACTTTCATGACTCACAACGGCATGCGAAGTAAAGTTGATTCATCTTAGAGTCAATTATTGAGAGCTTCCTCTGAGTGAGACACCATGGGAATACAAAGAAAACAGTCAAAAGTTACCGCCTTCAAGGAACTCACAATGCGTGGGGAAAGAAGACATTGATGAAAAAGTAATGTGCTATGTGCCACAGTGGAAATATACTTGGGATACTATGTGACCACAGAGGAGAGAGTATTTAATAGAATCCAGGGCTAGGGATGGGAGGAATAGGAGTCAAGGATAGGATAGATATTTACAGACTTGATAATGGTAAAGCTGAGTCGTATTAACTCCATAAGTATTCTTAAGACAAATTGGAGAGTTCATTTATTACAGGCAATGTTACCACCCTGTGCAACAACAAGGCTTACTTATAGAAAAGGCTTGAGACACTTGAAGAATGCAGTTTGTTGTGTTGTCTCAAAGGAAATGGAATGCAGTTCATAGGTGACGTGATAAATCTGGGAAAGTATGTAAGCTCTAAAGGATTTAAGTATGATGCCAAGGGTTTAAGCAGGGTACTTATCTGCATAGATGTTTTTTAAACTGATAAATCTTAGAATGTAAAGGATGGACCAGAAGAGAATGAAGGCAGGAAAACCAACTAGGAAGCTATTGTAGTGGTTCAGTCAAGAAGCAATAAAGTCCTGAAGTTTGGTAACAGTGGTATGAATGGAGAGGAAGAGGTAGATTCATTAGAGATTTGAGAAGTAGAAATGAAATGACCTGGGGACTGATTGACGGCAGGATGTAATGACCAGAAAAGTGTCTAAGATCATCTTCATATTTCTGATGTTGATAACTGTAACTGGGTAAAGACAGAGAATGCAGGGGAAGGAATGCATTGGAGGGAAAGAGGACTAATTAGAGTTTGGACATATGGAGTTTGGAGATGCTCTTTTACTGATGCATATAAGGCCTTCCATGATCTGGCTCCTACTCTCCTTTCTAGTCTCATCTCCTATCACATCTTTTCCCAAATGCTGTGCTGGCCATATTAATTGTTCCCTGAAAAAACCATGTTCACTCCCTTCTCTATGCATTTGCTCAGAAATAGTAGTTTGGCTTATGAACAGTGCCCTCTAATTTATTTATTAATTCAGGCATTTATTAGAAATACTTTTTGAGCATCTACTATGTGCAAGGTCCTGTTTGAGATGTTGGAGATGTATCAGGGAACAAAACCATCAAAACCCTGTTGTCCAATTGCTCTAAATGTACCTATAGCTCTCAAAGTATCTTCCATAAACATTTCTTAGATTATATCAGTTAGATTCACTCATTAGTATTCCTCTATGTAGCATTTTGGTCATCCATAATATAATGGATCCCTCTATCATCAGCATCCATCATAGTTTATTGTGTGCATACTCTCTAGACCAATACTGTCCAGTATAATGTTCTATGATGATGGAAATATTCTATAATGCACTGTCCAATATAGTAGCCATTAACCATATGTGGCTATTGAATACTTGAAATGAATCTAGTATGACTGAGAAGCTTAATTTTACATTTTATTTAATTTTTTAAAAATATATGTAGAATCTGATCCATTCTTTTCTTTTTAAATTTTTTATTTTTATTTATTTATTTATTTATTTATTTTTGGTCACATTGGGTTTTCCTTGCTGCATGTGGGCCCTCTCCAGTTGCAGCGAGTGGGGGCCACTCTTTGCCGCGGTCCGCAGGCCTCCCATTGCGGTGGCCTCTCCTGTTGCGGAGCACGGGCTCCAGGTGCGTGGGCCTCAGCAGCTGTGGCACTCGGGCCCAGTTGCTCCGTGGCATGTGGGATCCTTCCTGGCCAGGGATTGAACCCGTGTCCCCTGCTTTGGCAGGCAGATTTCCAACCACTGCGCCACCAGGGAAGTCTCTATTTAATTTAAATTAACAGGAACTTAGTTATCCATAGATGGCTACTGGCTACTATATTCAACAGCACATTGGACCACCAACTCCTGGTGGGCAAGGAAAATGATTTTTTCATGTGAGTCAACATATCAGTTAATTATTTGAGCTTTGGGACCATACACAGCTGGATTTGAATTATGATTTTACCATTTGTTAGTTGGTAGCTTTAGGCAGTTTGGGTAACTTCTATGGGCCTCAATTTTTTTAAAGGAATATAAAATGGGAACAATGATAGGATCAAATTTTGAGCGTTGCTGTGAAGTTAAAATAACACTATTGGACAAGTTCCACTTCCAAGAAGATAGAGTAGACATACTTTCCCCTATTTTTCCTGCTGAGTGTTAACTAAAAACTGTGGGTATGATATGATATATGAAACAAAGGCAAGAAGACTCTGAGAGATGAACAGAAGGCAGATCAGCTGGTAAACTGTGAACTCAAAGAGTGACATAGCAGTGAGTTCCCTTGGCTTTATTTTTATTTCACCTCTTCTAGACTGGGTCCTGAAGAAACCAGCAGCCTAGAAACATCAACAGGCACAGACATTAAAAAAATAGCCTGCTTTCTCTAGTCGAAAGACCAGGAAAGGGGTAGCCTAGTAAGACAGAAAACTTTTGGACTATAACCAGAAACTCCCACCAGCACAGGCAAAAGGAGGAGCCTAGACTTGCACTCTTTCTAGGCTGTCAAAAGGTGCCCCACTCCTCCCTGCGCCCTTTGCAGTAGTGTCAAAAAAGGCTGAGTAAGGTGCTGAGACTTTTATCCCCAACTGGTGGTAACAAGTAAGTGTCCTGTCCAGTGGTGTTGGTGGAGACTGTGTGGAGAACTGAGGTGTCCTTCCCCCACCTCCCCAACTGAGGAGGGATCAGTGGAGGCCTAGTGGAGACTCAGGACTTTCACCACCTTGCAGTGGTAATAAGGCCACCACCCTTAGTGACAGTGGAAGCCTTATGAGGAGCAATAGGGAGGTACTTCTATGCTTCTAAGCTTGTGAGGTATCAGAGAAGGCATAATGGGTAAACAGAACACTCACTCTGCTCAGCAGGGACAAGGATAAGTTATGTATATTATGTAACACCAAGAGCAACCGTTAAAAAGTTGCTCAAAAACACTAT
Source organism: Eschrichtius robustus (assembly GCF_028021215.1). Lineage (NCBI taxonomy): Eukaryota > Metazoa > Chordata > Mammalia > Artiodactyla > Eschrichtiidae > Eschrichtius > Eschrichtius robustus. The sequence goes on from NC_090845.1 coordinate 111,446,987, forward strand.
TGATAAATGAAAAGTAAATTTTTAAAACTGTTTAAGTAAACCACAGAAAGGCAAGAAAAAGCAATCAGAGAAATGAAAAACAGAAGAAACAGAAAATAAATGGCAGACTTAAGCTATAAGATATCAAAAATTACCTTAAAAATATGTGATCTAAATATACCAATTAAAATCCAACTATATACTACATATGAGAGACTCACTACAAATATAACAGTATAGGCAGGTTGAAAGCAAGAGGATGGAAAAATACTTACAATGCAAACAATCAAAAGAAAGCAAGAGTAGGTGTATTAATATTAGATAAAGTAAACTAAAGAGCAAAGAAAATTACCAGATACAGGAAGGGGCATTATATATTGTAAAATTGTCAGTTCAAAAAGATATAGCAATCTAGATGTGAACGCATCAAACAACAAAACAGCAAAATATGTTAAGCAAAAACAAATAGAATTGAAAGAAGGAATATGCAAATCCACAATTATAATTGGAGACTTCAATACCCCCTCTCAACAACTTACAGAACAACTAGAAATAAAATCCACAAGAGTATAGAACTCAACAATAACATCAAACAAGCTGATCTAATTGATCTTTATACAGCACTTTATCACCCCAAAGCAGAAAACACATTCTTTTCAGGTTCCCATGGAAGATATACCAAGATAGACCATATCTTGGGCCATAAAACAAACCTCAAAATTTTTAAAGTAACTGAAATCATACAGAGTATGTTCTCTGACCACAATGGAATCACAGTAGGAATCAATAACAAGAAGATAATAGGAAAATCCCAGAACACTTGGGAAACAGACATACTTCTAGATAATCCATGGGTCGAAGAGGAAGTATTAAAGGAAATAAAAATATATTAAACTGAATGAAAATGAAAATCCAACATATTAAAATTTGTGGCACACCACTAAAGCAGTGCTGAGAGGGAAATTTACAGCACTTAGGCATACATTAAAAAAGAGGAAACATTTCAAAGCAATAAACTAGTCTCTTATCTGAAGAACCTAGAAAAAAAGAAGAGCAAGATAAATCCAAAGCAAGCTGAAGGAAGAAAATAATAAAGATAAGAGCTGAAATCAATGAAATTAAAAACAGAAAAACAATAGAGAAAATAAATGAAAGAAAGAGCTGATTCTTTTAAAAGACCAATAACTTCTACAAATTTCTAGCAAGACTGACAGAAAGAAGAGATAAGATACAAATTATCAATATCAGGAATTAAACAGGATATCACTAAAGACCCTGCAGACATGAGAAAGATAATAAGGGAATAATATAAACAACTATTCAAAAATAAATTTGACAACTTACATGAAATGGATCACTTCCTTGAAAAACACAAATTATCACAATTTATTCAATAGGAAATATTTAATTTGAATAGCCACACAAATATTAAGGAAATTGAATTCATAAGTTAAAAATGCCCCCAAAGAAGTCTTCAGGACGAGAATTCTACCATGTATTTAAAGAGGATTAACACCAATTCCATAAAATTTCTTCCAAAAAATTTAAGTAGCAAACACTTGCTAACTCATTTTATGAAGCTACTGTTAACTCTGATACTAAAACTAGACAAAGATAATGTAAAAAAGAAAACTATATACCACTATCTCTTATGAATATAGATGTAAAAATCGTCAACGAAGTATTAGCAAATTAAATCCAGCAGCATATTAAAAGGATTACACACCATACCCAAGTGGGATTTATCATAGTAATTGCAAGAGTGGTTCAACACAAGAGTGTCAATGTGTTTTGTATATGTATGCTATTCTCCATACATACATATGTTTTTAGCTTTATAGAAATTAAAATAATATCCTCTAAGAACTTATGGTAAAACTTGATAAACTGAAATTCATAGAATTAAAAATTTTAGCTCTGTGAAAAATCCCTCGAAAGGACGAAGGTGTAAATTATAGACTGGGAGAAATTATTTGCAAATCATATATTTGACAAAGGATTCATACCTAGCATATGTAAAGAACTGTCAAAACCCAACAGTTAAAAGAAACCCAAAATGGGCAAAAGACATTGAGACAAGTCACAAAAGAAGACGTACAGATGGTAAATAAGCACATGAAAAAATATTCAAAACATTAGCCGTTAGTGAGTGCAAATGAAAACTAGAATGAGATTTTACCACACAGCTATCAGAACGGTTAAATAGACACTATATAAAATATGTACACTATAGAAATAGTAACAACACCAAATGCTTGCAAGGATGCAGAGAATCTAGATTGCTCATACAACTGACAGTGAAATGTGAAATAGTATAGCGACTCTGCAAAAGTTTGTCAGTTAAAAACAAACAAACAAATAACACCCCCCCCCAAACTTGTGATTAGCATACAACCCAGCAATTGTACTCCTAGACATTTATCTCAGAAAAATGAAAAATTATGTTCAAACAAAAACTTGTACATGAATATTTATAGCAGATTTATTTGTAATAGCTCCAAACTGAAAATAACCCAAATGTTGTTCAGTGGATGAATGGGTAAACAAACTGTGGTACATACATACCTTGGAATACTACTTGGAAATAAAAAGGAATGGAACATTGATACAAGTAACAACCTAAATGAATCTCCAGAGAATTATACTTAGTGAAAAATAGCTGATACTAACACCTTACGTATTATACAATTCAGTTTATGCAACGTTCTTGAACTTGCAAAACCATAGACGCAGCAAACTGATCAATAATGACCAGAGGTCAGGGACAGGGCAGACGGTTTGGGAGGATGTGTTGGGTGTGGCTATAAAAGGGCAAAATGAGGGATCCCTGTGGTGATGGAAATGTTCTGTATCTTGACCGTATTAATGTCAATATCTTGGTGGTGATTTTGTACTATAGTTTGGGTAGGTATCACCATTGGGGGAAATGTGTAAAGGGTACACACAGGAGCTCTCTTTATTATTCGTTACAACTGCATGTGAATCTACAATCATCTCCAAATAGAAGTTAATTTAAACATGAATGCATATAAAATGATGCGTACAATTAGGAACAATATGTAAGTACTAAATAAAAGGCTTGGCACGGTAACCAACTGAGTGCCTGCATATAGAAAATAGTATTTACTATTGACTTGAATTGGTTTTTTTAATTGTTGTGGTTGTTTTTGCTTTGTTGTTGATGTTTTCAGCAAAAAGCTTTGTTTCCTTTTGGTTTGCGGCTTGGGCGAGGGCTCCAGCGTGGTTAAAAAGCTGCCTGGGGGCTGGAGGGAGAGGCTCCGGCAGAAGCCCCTGACAGCAGGGGGATGCAGAGGGGCCCCTTCAAAGGCTGCTGGGCGCCAGAGGATTGAGAGGGAGACTTTCGGAGGGCTACTGGCTCAGCATCCCCTCCCCCCTCAGGCGGGGTCAGTCAGCTGATCGCTATCTTCTTGATGAGTTTCAGCTGCTCCTCCAGGAAGCGGCTCTCCAGGAAGTCACAGGGGTGGGCGGTCTGCACGGCCCGAATACAGGGCACGCAGGTCCTCAAGGGCCTGGCTCAGGTTCTTCTCCGGGGTCGTGGCAGCTTCCTTAGCGCCCAGGGTTTTACCTCATTCATCTTGGGACGGCTTTTGCACGTCCTGGAAGAGGGCACAGCCACGGTGCCGGTTTTGCGTCTTCAGAAGAGGCTCAGCGCCCTCCACAGCCTCATCCTCGCGGTGGAAGTAGAAGCCCGGAGAGAGGTAGGTGTAGGTCAGCCACATGCAGGTTGACCCCGCGGTTGACGGCGGCCTCCACCTCAGTGGAATGATTCTGACAAATCTGGGGGCCCATGGTTGGTCAGCAGTAAGGAGTTGAGCGAAAAAAAAAATGGCGTTTGCTTGTCCGGGAGGCCGAGGAGGGCACAGAAGATGGCCCCGGAGTTTGCAACTGGAAAAGAGGCTGGAGGGTGGTCAGAGGCTGGAAGAAGGGGCGTCCCCGGGTCTGTTCGGTACAAATAATGTTGAATCAAGAGATCCACGGACCACTGGGCACACTATGAATAGTTTTAAATTTAAAGCCAGTCACTTCTTTAGGACAGACGAAAATTAGAAGTTCTAAGTATTGCCCTGTGGATACTGACAGGCTAAGTTATTTGGTAGGTAGTGAGAAAGAAGGCCTGAAATAGGAAAGGGCTACCCTGGAGAAGGAGGGAAAGGAAAGAAGGAAGGGAAAGCTTTTGAGGAGAAGGATAGTAGAAACAAAGAAGAGAGAACGAGAGAGACAAGGGAGAGAGAGGGAAGGGGGAAAGAGGGAAGGGATGGAGAGAGAAAAGCGTGAGTAATCAAGAGGAAATCTTCCATACAGGCCAAATAAACGTTAGCTTCTTGGTGAGAAATGAGTGACACCATTGTAAGGGACACCACCATTATACTCAAATACTGGTTTAGAGATTCATTAGAGATTTATTCCTTTGAATTAATGGCCTACAAAAGATTAGGGCAAGTGCCTTTCTGAGAGGTAACATGTTGCTCATCTCAGTTATTAGAACTCTTGTGTAAAGTCATTTATCAGTCATTTAGAGAATCTAGATAGAAGAGGGCAAAGAGTGAATAAATTAGAAAAGAGGGAGTAATTAAAAATTCACAACATGTGGCTCTTCCTAAATTGAGAGCATCTGGCAACTGTAGTCCCTGGTTATGTTAAAGTGTTTGGGGATGAGGGTGATGTGAGAGGCGGCGCCTGCAGGAAAGTAGGAGGACAGCGAGGAAGGAACCTTGTGAAAATAAAAGTCAATGTTTGAATCATATGAAATTGCCATTTTGGTTGGTTAAAAAATGTTTCATGTGGTTCCACCTAATATATGTGAAAGCACTTCAGAAACTCGAAAACGTTTATATAAATATGTTACTATGAGGCCAGTGACGATTCACAGTGGGAAAAAAGGACAGGATTTAGAATCTGGAGACCTTCCTTATGGTTCTAGCTTTGCCACTTCCTTGGGTTACTTTGAGCGAATTACTTCACCTCACTAAGTCTCCTCTTTTGTGAAATGAGAATGCTAACATTTCCCACCCTCTGCCCACCTTCAGAGTTTCTAGGTGAGGACAAAATGAGTTAGTTTATTTAAAAGTGCATTGCAAACCACACTCTTCTATCCAGGTGCAAATGAATCAGGGTAAATGCTGTATTCATATACATTAAAACAAGTTGTGTTGATTTTAGATGTAGATTTTTTTGTGTGTTTTTTTTAACTTTTGTCTTTAAGTTTTTCCTGTGGTGGCATTTGGGATACTTATCTTAACCTAGATGGAAGATTTTTGTTGTTTTCTGAGTTGCAGGTTTTTGGGGGGGGTATAGGAGGATTAAAGGAAGAATGACCCCTGCCATATGAGGAAGGTGGGTTCAAGGTACAAAAATAATGGGAGGATCCCACAGCCTTCCTTACTCCAAGCAAAACATCTTTGTTTTCTTTTTTTTTTTTTTGGACGCACTGCATGGCATGTGGGATCTTAGTTCCACGACCAGGGGTCAAACCCACGCCCCTGGCATTGGAAAGTGGAGTCTGAACCGCTGGACCGCCAGGGAAGTCTCTCTATTCTTTTTAAAGCCTGAAGAATCAATCTGCTTTCTATGAAGTAAATACACTTAAACTCAGATACTGTCAGATTCCTTTTCAAGCTGTATCATCATCTCGACATGGAAGGGTTATTTAGTTTGTCCTTCATTTATTTGGTGGGCAACCAAATTGCATCCATGACTTCCCTGGTGGCACAGTGGTTAAGAATCTGCCTACCAATGCAGGGGACATGGGTTCGAGCCCTGGACCTGGAAGATCCCACATGCCATGGAGCAGCTAAGCCCATGTGCCACAACTACTGAGCCTGTGCTTTAGAGCCCACGAGCCACAACTGCTGAGCCCATGTGCCACAACTACTGAAGCCCGTGTGCCTAGAGCCCGTGCTCTGCAACAAGAGAAGCCACCGCAATGAGAAGCCCATGAACCGCAACAAAGAGTAGCCCCCGCTCGCAGCAACTAGAGAAAAGCCTGCGCACAGCAACGCAGCCAAAAAAAAACAAAAACCAAAAAACCAAAAAACAAATTGCATCCATGTTTTTCCACTCTTGATCATTGTCAAGATTTTTTTCCTTTATGCTTGTCAAAGTTAAAAGGGCTTTGAGAGTACTTAAGTGGATAAGTGAAACATTTACTATACTTGTAGGTTGTTCTTCATTGATAAGCGTCTGTTGTGAATTTTTCCTTGTCACCCAGGCAGTTTGGAAGAAGCCATCAGCAGTCCAGCTCTAACGTGCCTTTGTTATCATTTTGGGTGGGGAAGGGAGGTTGTCATGACTAGTACTGCTGTCTCCACTTAGCTGATAGAGAAATTGAAATCCAGTAAGACTCTGCCTGTACACAAAGACAAAATGAAACAACAAAAGTCAACAGTCGACAATCACCAGACTGCATCATGAAAAACATCAACTGATAGACTGCTAAAGCAGGTTTCGATACACTTAAATAAACATGCTTGTAGCAATGTTTATTGATCACACACACACACACACACACACACACACACAAAATAGTCCCATCAAATTATGATGACTGATTTTGCCTGCTGCAGGGTATTTTGATGGCCATATATGACAATGACATTAGTAAAATGTATGAATGATTTATTTCTTTTGCAAAATGAATCCTCTCTTTCTAAAAACTAGAACTAAGGCTTTAGGATAATCTATAACCTCACTTGTTCAGTTATATTGTGAGATACTGCCATGTGGCGTGGATTGTCTCATTTTATAGGCTCAGTGTAACATATCAATGGTATATGTTCATACATATTTCACACAGTAGGTTTCATCTGGTACTGTGAGATGTATGACATCATGTCTAATCCCTTTGATTTGATAGACAAGATGTTAGATAGAAAAAAATCTGTCTCCTCTGGCTTGCCTAAACAATTAACAAAATGCCTTTTTTTAAAAAAAAAAAATTATTTATTTTTGGCTGTGTTGGGTCTTCGTTTCTGTGCGAGGGCTTTCTCCAGCTGCAGCAAGCGGGGGCCACTCTTCATCGTGGTGCGCGGGCCTCTCACTATCGCGGCCTCTCTTGTTGCGGAGCACAGGCTCCAGACGCGCAGGCTCAGTAGTTGTGGCTCACGGGCCTAGTTGCTCCGCGGCATGTGGGATCTTCCCAGACCAGGGCTTGAACCCGTGTCCCCTTCATTGGCAGGCAGATTCTCAACCATTGCACCACCAGGGAAGCCCCAAAATGCCTTTTATTTGTTGCTTATAACCCTGGATTTTCTATTCCTCCCAGCCAGAGCCCCTGTGTCTCGTTTCTTGGTCACCTCATTTCACACCAATATTACTTTCTGCTTTTGTCTTTATTGATTCCATTATTTTTACATCTACCCCTCTATAGATTCATTTCCACTAAGCACCAGTGAAGCACTTCCTTACTTCCTTCAAAATTTGGTTTAAAATTTACTTCTGTAGGATGTATTCCTTGCTATACTAAAGTGAGTTTGATTACTCCTTTATGGCACATTTCCTTAGAATTATTTCTCCATTACCAAGCCATTGTTTTCATGTATTCCTAAATGATGATATCAGGGAAACTGAGGATAAACTAGCATTCATTCGATACTTAAAACTTTATTGATCACCTTCATATGCAAGCCACTCACTTGAGAGTTGTAAAGAATAAAAAAAGAATAAGAGATGCCAGCACTATGCAAGGCAGAATTAAATCATTAAGAGACACACTGCAAAATGCTATGAGCAGATAGGAGGAAACAAGTTTATTCAATTCACTATTGTAGCTTGTTTTCACTTTCTTGATAGTATCCTTTGATGCACAGAAGTATTTAATTTTGATGAAGTCCATTTTGTCTGTTTTTAATTTTGTTGCTTATGCTTTTGGTGTCATATTTAGGAAGCCATTGCCAAAACCCAAAGCTTGAAAATTTGCCTTTGTTTTCTTCTAAGAGTTGTACAGTTTCAATTCTTAAATGAATGTCTTTAATTCATTTTGAGTAAATTTTTGTATATGACGTGATATAGGGAACAGCTTGATTCTTTTCATGTGGATATCCAGTTGTTCCAGCACCACTTGTTGAAAATAACTATTCTTTCCCCATTGAATGATCTTGGAATCCTTGTTGAAAATCAGTTGAACATATATGTCTTGGTTTGTTTCTGGACTGTCAGTTCTGTTCCACGGATTGATACGCCTATCCTTATGCGACCACCACATTGTTTTAATTACTGTAGCTTTATGGTCAATATTGAAATCAGGAAATGTGAATCCTCCAACTTTGTTCTTTTTTTTTTCAATATTGTCTCTGCTATTTCGGTTTCCTTGCAATTCCACATGAATTTAAAGATTGGCATTTCCATATCTGCACAAAAAGCCATTGGGATTTTGAAAGGAAGTGCACTGAATCTGTAGATTAGTTTGAGTAGTATTGCCATTTTACAATATTAAGTCTTCCTATTTATGAACATAGGATATCGTTCCACTTATTTAGGTCTTTTGAATGTGCTTGAACAATATTTTGTAATTTTCACTGTAAAATTCTTCTACATTGATTCCTAAGTATTTTATTGTTTTTGATCGTATAGTAAATTGAATTGTTTTCTTAATTTCCTTTTCTGATTGTGCATTGGCATTGTATAGAAAAACAAGTGACTTGTATATATTCATCTTGTATCCTGCAGTTCTACTGATTTGGTCTTTTAGCTTTAATATATATATTTTTTGATGTGTGTGAATTCTTTAGCAGTTTCTATATATAAGGTCATTTTGTCTATGAATAGATTTAGTTTTACTTCCTCCTTTCTGATTTAGATAGTTGTATTTCTTCCTCTTTCCAACTTATCTAGCTAGAACTTCCTGATACTATGTTGAATAACAGGGTGAAAGCGAGTTCCTAGTTTTCTTCCTGAACTTAGGGGAAAAGCTTTCAGTTTTTCACCATTGAGTATAATGTTAGCTGTGGGTTTGTCATGAATACCTTTATCATGTTGACAAAGGTCCCTTATATTCCTAAGTTTTGAGGGTTTTTATCATCAAAGAGTGTTGGAATTTGTCAGATGATTTTTTTTTTAAGATTAAAAAATATATATTTATTTATTTTTGTCTGCATTGGGTCTTCGTTGCTGCATGCGGCTTTCTCTAGTTGTGGCGAGCGGGGGCTACTTTTCGTTGCGGTACGTGGGCTTCTCACTGCGGTGGCTTCTCTTGTTGCGGAGCACGGGCTCTAGGCGTGTGGGCTTCAGTAGTTGTGGCACACGGGCTCTAGAGCGCAGGCTCATTAGTTGTGGCGCACCGGCTTAGTTGCTCCGTGGCCTGTGGGATCTTCCCAGACCGGGGCTCGAACTCATGTCCCTTGCATTGGCAAGCAGATTCTTTTTTTTTTTTTTTTAACATCTTTATTGGAGTATAATTGCTTCACAATGGTGTGTTAGTTTCTGCTCCACAACAAAGTGAATCAGCTATAAATATACATATGTCCCCATATCCCTTCCCTCTTGCATCTCCCTCCCTCCCACCCTCCCCATCCCACCCCTCTAGGTGGTCACAAAGCACCGAGCTGATCTCCCTGTGCTATGCGGCTGTTTCCCACTAGCTATCTGTTTTACGTTTGGTAGTGTATATATGTCCATGCCACTCTATCAACTTTGTCACAGCTTACCCTCCCCCCTCCCCGTATCCTCAAGTCAATTCTCTAGTAGGTCTGTGTCTTTATTCCCATCTTGCCCCTAGGTTCTTCTGATCTTTTTTTTTTCTTTTTTTCTTTTCTTTAGATTGCATATATATGTGTTAGCATATGGTATTTGTTTTTCTCTTTCTGACTTACTTCACTCTGTATGACAGTCTCTAGGTCCATCCACCTCACTACAAATAACTCAGTTTTGTTCCTTTTTATAGCTGAGTAATATTCCATTGTATATATGTGCCACTTCTTCTTTATCCATTCATCTGTTGATGGACACTTAGGTTGCTTCCATGTCCTGGCTATTGTAAAAAGAGCTGCAATGAATATTTTGGTACATGACTCTTTTTGAATTATGGCCTTCTCAGGGTATATGCCCAGTAGTGGGATTGCTGGGTCGTATGGTAGTTCTCTTTTAGTTTTTTAAGGAACCTCCATACTGTTCTCCATAGTGGCTGTATCAATTTACATTCCCACCAACTGTGCAAGAGGGTTGCCTTTTCTCAACACCCTCTCCAGCATTTACTGTTTGTAGATTTTTTGATGATGGCCATTCTGACCCGTGTGAGATGATATCTCATTGTAGTTTTGATTTGCATTTCTCTAATGATTAATGATGTTGAGCATTCTTTCATGTGTTTGTTGGCAATCTCTATATCTTCTTTGTAGAAATGTCTATTTAGGACTTCTGCCCATTTTTGGATTGGGTTGTTTGTTTTTTTGATATTGAGCTGCATGAGTTGCTTGTATGTTTCGGAGATTAATCCTTTGTCAGTTGCTTCATTTGCAAAGATTTTCTCCCATTCTGAGGGTTGTCTTTTCATCTTGTTTATGGTTTCCTTTGCTGTGCAAGAGCTTTTAAGTTTCATTAGGTCCCATTTGTTTATTTTTGTTTTTATTTCCATTTCTCTAGGAGGTGGGTCTAAAAAGGATCTTACTGTGATTTATGTCATAGAGTGTTCTGCCTGTGTTTTCCTCTAAGAGTTTGATGGTATCTGGCCTTACGTTTAGGTCTTTAATCCATTTTGAGTTTATTTTTGTGTATGGTGTTAGGGAGTGTTCTAATTTCATTCTTTTACAAGGAGCTGTCCAGTTTTCCCAGCACCACTTATTGAAGAGGCTGTCTTTTCTCCACTGTATATTCTTGCCTCCTTTATCAAAGATAAGGTGACCATATGTGCGTGGGTTTATCTCTGGGCTTTCTATCCTGTTCCATTGATCTATATTTCTGTTTTTGTGCCAGTACCAAACTGTCTTGATTACTGTAGCTTTGTAATATAGTCTGAAGTCAGGGAGCCTGATTCCTCCAGCTCCATTTTTCGTTCTCAAGATTGCTTTGGCTATTCAGGGTCTTTTGTGTCTCCATACAAATTGTGAAATTTTTTGTTCTAGTTCTGTGAAAAATGCCTGTGGTAGTTTGATAGGGATTGCATTGAATCTGTAGATTGCTTTGGGTAGTAGAGTCATTTTCACAATGTTGACTCTTCCAATCCAAGAACATGGTATATCTCTCCATCTATTTGTATTATCTTTAATTTCTTTCATCAGTGTCCTATAATTTTCTGCATACAGGTCTTTTGTCTCCTTAGGTAGGTTTATTCCTAGATATTTTATTCTTTTTGTTGCAATGGTAAATGGGAGTGTTTTCTTAATTTCAGATTTTTCATCCTTAGTATATAGGAATGCAAGAGATTTCTGTGCATTAATGTTGTATCCTGCTACTTTACCAGATTCATTGATTAGCTCTAGTAGTTTTCTGGTAGCATCTTTAGGATTCTCTATGTATAGTATCATGTCATCTGCAAACAGTGACAGCTTTACTTCTTCTTTTCCAATTTGGATTCCTTTTATTTCTTTTTCTTCTCTGATTGCTGTGGCTAAAACTTCCAAAACTATGTGGAATAATAGTGGTGAGAGTGGGCAACCTTGTCTTGTTCCTAACCTTAGTGGAAATGGTTTCAGTTTATCACCATTGAGGACAATGTTGGCTGTGGGTTTGTCATATATGGCCTTTATTATGTTGAGGAAAGTTCCCTCTATGCCTACTTTCTGGAGGGTTTTTATCATAAATGGGTGTTGAATTTTGTCGAAAGCTTTCTCTGCATCTATTGAGATGATCATATGGTTTTTCTCCTTCAATTTGTTTATATGGTGTATCACGTTGATTGATTTGTGTATATTTAAGAATCCTTGCATTCCTGGGATAAACCCCACTTGATCATAGTGTATGATCCTTTTAACGTGCTGTTGGATTCTGTTTGCTAGTATTTTGTTGAGGATTTTTGCATCTTTGTTCATCAGTGATATTGGCCTGTAGTTTTCTTTCTTTGTGACATCTTTGTCTGGTTTTGGTATCAGGGTGATGGTGGCCTCGTAGAATGAGTTTGGGAGTGTTCCTCCCTCTGCTATATTTTGGAAGAGTTTGAGAAGGATAGGTGTTAGCGCTTCTCTAAATGTTTGATAGAATTCACCTGTGAAGCCATCTGGTCCTGGGCTGTTGTTTGTTGGAAGATTTTTAATCACAGTTTCAATTTCAGTGCTTGTGATTGGTCTGTTCATATGTTCTCTTGCTTCCTGGTTCAGTCTCAGAAGGTTGTGTATTTCTAAGAATTTGTCCATTTCTTCCAGGTTGTCCATTTTATTGGCATATAGTTGCTTGTAGTAATAATCTCTTATGATCCTTTGTATTTCTGCAGTGTCAGTTGTTACTTCTCCTTTTTCATTTCTAATTCTATTGATTTGAGTCTCCTCCCTTTTTTTCTTGATGAGTCTGGCTAATGGTTTATCAATTTTGTTTATCTTCTCAAAGAACCAACTTGTAGTTTTATTGATCTTTGCTATCGTTTCCTTCATTTCTTTTCCATTTATTTCTGATCTGATCTTTATGATTTCTTTCCTTCTGCTAACTTTGGGGGTTTTTGGTCTTCCTTCTCTAATTGCTTTCGGTATAAGCTTAGGTTGTTTATTTGAGATGTTTCTTGTTTCTTAAGGTAGGCTTGTATAGCTATAAGCTTCCCTCTTAGAACTGCTCTTGCTGCATCTAATAGGTTTTGGTCATTGTGTTTTCATTGTCATTTGTTTCTAGGTATTTTTTGATTTCCCCTTTGATTTCTTCAGTGATCTCTTGGTTATTAAGTAGTGTGTTGTTTAGCCTCCATGTGTTTGCATTTCTTATAGATTTTTTTCCTGTAATTGATATCTAGTCTCATAGCATTGTGGTCGGAAAAGATAGTTGATACAATTTCAGTTTTCTTAAATTTAGCAAGGCTTGATTTGTGACCCAAGATATGATCTATCCTGGAGGATGTTCCATGAGCACTTGAGAAGAATGTGTATTCTGTTGTTTTTGGATGGAGTGTCCTATAAATATCAATTAAGCCCATCTTGTTTAATGTATCATTTAAAGCTTGTGTTTCCTTATTTTTTTTCATTTTGGATGATCTGTCCATTGGTGAAAGTGGGGTGTTAAAGTCCCCTACTATGATTGTGTTACTGTCGATTTCCCCTTTTATGGCTGTTAGTATTTGCCTTATGTATTGAGGTGCTCGTATGTTGGGTGCATAAATATTTACAATTATTGTATCTTCTTCTTGGATTGATCCCTTGATCATTATGTAGTGTTCTTCTTTGTCTCTTGTAATAGTCTTTGTTTTAAAGTCTATTTTGTCTGATATGAGAATTGCTACTCCAGCTTTCTTTTGATTTCCATTTGCATGGAATATCTTTTTCCATCCCTTCACTTTCAGTCTGTATGTGTCCCTAGGTCTGAAGTGGGTCTCTTGTAGACAGCATACACACGAGTCTTGTTTTTGTATCCATTCAGCCATTCTGTGTCTTTTGGTTGGAGCATTTAATCCATTTACCTTTAAGGTAATTATCGATATGTATGTTCCTATTACCATTTTCTTAATTATTTTGGGTTTATTATTGTAGGTCTTTCCCTTATCTTGTGTTTCCCACTTAGAGAAGTTCCTTTAGCATTTGTTGTAAAGCTGGTTTGGTGGTGCTGAATTCTCTTAGCTTTTGCGTGTCTGTAAAGCTTTTAATTTCTCCGTCAAATCTGAGTATCTTTGCTGGGTAGAGTAATCTTGGTTGTAGGTTTTTCTCTTTCATCGCTTTAAATATGTCCTGCCACTCCCTTCTGGCTTGCGGAGTTTCTGCTGAAAGATCAGCTGTTAACCTTATGGGGATTCCCTTATGTGTTATTTGTTGTTTTTCCCTTGCTGCTTTTAATATTTGTTCTTTGTATTTAATTTTTGATAGTTTGATTAATATGTGTCTTGGCATGTTTCTCCTTGGATTTATCCTATAATGGACTCTGTGTGCTTCCTGGACTTGTTTAACTATTTCCTTTCCCATATTAGGGAAGTTTTCAACTATAATCTCTTCAAATAGTTTCTCAGTCCCTTTCTTTTTCTCTTCTTCTTCTGGGACCCCTATAATTCGAACGTTCGTGCATTTAACGTTGTTCTACAGGTCTCTGAGACTGTCCTGAATTCTTTTCATTCTTTTTTCTTTATTCTGCTCTGCAGTAGTTATTTCCACTATTTTATCTTCCAGGTCACTTATCCGTTCTTCTGCCTCAGTTATTCTGCTATTGATCCCTTCTAGAGAATTTTTAATTTCATTTATTGTGTTGTTCATCATTGTTTGTTTGGTCTTTAGTTCTTGTAGGTCCTTGTTAAACGTTTCTTGTGTTTTCTCCATTCAATTTCCAAGATTTTGGATCATCTTTACTATCATTATTCTGCATTCTTTTTCAGGTAGACTGCCTATTTCCTCTTCATTTGTTAGGTCTGGTGGGTTTTTGCCTTGCTCTTTCATCTGCTGTGTGTGTCTCTGTCTTCTCATTTTGCTTAACTTACTGTGTTTGGGGTCTCCTTTTCGCAGGTTGCAGGTTCGCAGTTCCCGTTGTTTTTGGTGTCTGCCCCCAGTGGCTAAGGTTGGTTCAGTGGGTTGTGTAGGCTTCCTGGTGGAGGGGACTAGTGCCTGTGTTCTGGTGGATGAGGCTGGATCTTGTCTTTCTGGTGGGCAGGTCCACGTCTGGTGGTGTGTTTTGGGGTGTCTGTGGCCTTATTATGATTTTAGGCAGCCTCTGTGCTAATGGGTGGGGTTGTGTTCCTGTCTTGCTAGTTGTTTGGCATAGGGTGTCCTGCACTGTAGCTTGCTGTTCATTGAGTGGAGCTGGGTCTTGGCGTTGAGATTGAGATCTCTGGGAGATTTTCTCCGTTTGATATTACGTGGATCTGGGAGGTCTCTTGTGTACCAGTGTCCTGAACTTGGCTCTCCCACCTCAGTGGCACAGCCCTGAAGCCTTGCTGGGGCACCAAGAGCCTGTCCTGCACACGGCTTAGAATAAAAGGGAGAAAAAAAAGAAAGAAAGAAGAAGATAAAATAAAATAAAATAAAATAATTAAAATAAAAAATAAAAAATAATTATTAAGAAAAAAACAATATTTTTAAGTAATAAAATAAAAAAATGGACAGACAGAACCTTAGGACAAATGGTAAAAGCAAAGCTATACAGACAAAATCACACACAGAAGCATACACATATACACTCACAAAAAGAGAAAAAGGGAAAAAAATAAATATCTTTGCTTCTAAAGTCCCCTCCTCAATTTGGGAGTATTCATTGTCTATTCAGGTATTCCACAGATGCAGGGTACATCAAGTTGATTGTGGAGCTTTAATCCGCTGCTCCTGAGGCTGCTGGGAGAGATTTCCCTTTCTCTTCTTTGTTCGCACAGCTCCTGGGGTTCTGCTTTGGATTTGGACCCGCCTCTGCGTGTAGGTCGCCTGAGGGTGTCTGTTCTTCGCTCAGACAGGACGGGGTTAAAGGAGCAGCTGCTTCGGGGGCTCTGGCTCACTCAGGCCGGGGGGAGGGAGGGGTATGGATGCGGGGCGAGCCTGCGGCGGCAGAGGCCGGCATGACGTTGCAGCAGCCTGAGGCGCGCCGTGCGTTCTCCCGGGGAAGTTGTCCCCGGATCACGGGACCCTGGCAGTGGCGGGCTGCACAGCCTCCCGGGAGGGGGGTTGTGGATAGTGACCTGTGCTTGCACACAGCATTCTTGGTGGTGGCGGCAGCAGCCTTAGCGTGTCATGCCCGTCTCTAGGGTCCGTGCTGATAGCCGCGGCTCACGCCCGTCTCTGGAGCTCCTTTAAGCGGTGCTCTGAATCACCTCTCCTCAAGCACCAGGAAACAAAGAGGCAAGAAAAAGTCTCTTGTCTCTTCAGCAGCTCCATACTTTTTCCTGGACTCCTTCCCAGCTAGCTGTGGCGCACTTGCCTCCTTCAGGCTGTGTTCATGCCCCCAACCCCAGTCCTCTCCCTGGGATCTGACCAAAGCCCGAGCCTCAGCTCCCAGCTCCCACCTGCCCTGGCGGGTGAGCAGACAAGCCTCTCGGGCTGGTGAGTGCTGCTCGGCACCGCTCTTCTGTGCGGGAGTCTCTCCGCTTTGCCCTCTGCACCCCTGTGGCTGCGCTCTCCTTCGTGGCTCTGAAGCTTCCCCCTCCACCCCCCGCAGTGTCCGCCCGCGCAGGGGCTTTTCCTAGTGTGTGGAAACCTTTTCTCCTTCACAGCTCCCTCCCACTGGTGCAGGTCCCATCCCTATTCTTTGTCTCTGTTTTTTCTTTTACCCTACCCAGGTACGTGGGTAGTTTCTTGCCTTTGGGGAGGTCTGAGGTCTTCTCCCAGTGTTCAGTAGGTGTTCTGTAGGAGTAGTTCCACATGTAGATGTGTTTCTGATGTATTTGTGGGCCGGAAGTTGATCTCCGCTTCTTACTCTTCCACCATCTTGAAGCTCCTCCCCCGGCAGGCAGATTCTTTACCACTGTGCCACCAGGGAAGTGCCTTAATGTAGTTTTTACAGTATATAGTTCCATATAAGTAGTGCCTTTGCTGTATCTAATAAGGTTTGGTATGTTGTGTTTTGTTTTCACTGGGCTCTAAATATTTACTAATTTTCCTATGATTTCTTTGACCTGTTGCTTGTTTGAGAGTGTGATGTCTAATTTTCATATATTTGTTAATTTTCCAAGTTTCTTCTGATAAAAATTTTATTTCTAGTTTCTTTCAACAAAATTCATTGTTGTCAGAGAAGATAATTTGTATGACTGTAATCTTTTTAAATGTATTGAGATTTTTTTTGTTGCCTAACACAAGGTCTATCATGGAGAGTGTTCCATGTTCACTTGAGAAGAATTGCTTATGATGCTCTTTCTGTGTGGAGTGGTTCTGCCTATGTCTGTTAGGTCTAATTGTATATTGTTATTCAAGTCCTCTATTTTTTTACTGATCATCCATTTGGTTGATCTATCGATTATTATAAATGTGTTATTGAGTCTTTGATTACGTTTAACTGTCGTTTTCTTTCTTCAGTTCTGTCAAATTTTGCTTCATATGCTTTTGAGCCCTGTTGTTAAGTGTGCATATGTTTACAATTGTTATGTATTCTTGATACACTGACCTTTTTATCAGTATAAAATGTCCTTTGTCTCTGGTAACACTTTTTGACTTAAAATCTATTTTGTATAATGTTAGTATAGCCATCTGTGCTCCCTTGGTTACAGTTTGCATGGAATATAGTTTTCTGTTTTTCAATCTCAACTTATTTGTAGCTTTGGATATGAAGTGAGTATCTGGTACATAGTATGGTTGGATCATGGTATTTTATCTTTTCTGTCAATCTCTGTCTTTTAGTCAGTGTTTAACTCATTTACATTTAAAGTAGTTACTGATAAAGACTTCTGCCATTTTTTATTTGTTTTCTATACATTTTATAATTTTTGTTTTCTATTTCCTGTTTAGCTGAATTCTCTTGTGTTTATTTGATTTTTTTTTTGGCAGTGTACCATTTTGATGCCTTTTTCAGTTTCTTTTCTGTATATTTTTAGTTATTCTGTATATTTCTAGTCATTACTCTGGATATTACAATTAACATTTTAAAATTATGGCTATATAGTTTGAATTAATACTAATTCAGCTTTAATAATATACAAAAACTCTTATACAGCTTATGTCTCCCCCATTATGTTGTTGTTACAAATTACATCTTCATAGACTGTCTGCCCATTAACATAGATGTATAATTACTGTTTAATTCATTGGACTTTTAAACAATGTAGGAAAAAACAAGGAGTTACAAACCAAAAATATAGTAATAATACTTATCTCTTATATTTACTTATGTAGTTATTTTTATTCTTGTTTTCTTCATATGGCTTTTAATTACTGTCTAACGTCTTTTCATTTCAGCCTGAAGGACCTGAGGGACGGTTTCCTAGACAAAAATTCTCTCAGCTTTTGTTTTTCTGGGAATGCCTTGATTTCTCTTTCATAGTTGAAAGATAGTTTTGGCATAATTAGAATTCTTTGATGCAACTTTTTTTCTTTCAAAACTTTTAAACATATCACACTGCTTTCTGGCATCCAAAGTCTGATGAGAAATTGACTCTTAATCTTATGGTGGGTCCCTTGTAGTACTTGAGAAATTGCTTCACTCTCTTGACTTTAAAGATGCTTTGTCTTTTTATCATTTGATTATAATGTGTCTCAGTATGGACCTCTTTATAGTTATTCTGCTTGGAGTATGTTGAGCTTCTTGGATGTATAAATTTATATCTTTATGAAATCTAGAAAGTATTTGGCCATTAATTTTTCAGATAGTTTTTCTGTTCCCTTTTCTCTCTCCTCTCCTTCTAGGACTCCCATTAAGCGTATGTTGATATACTTGATAGTATCCCATAGGTCTCTTGGATGTTGTTTATTTTTCTTCACTATTTTTTCTTTCTGTTCCTCAGACTGGTTAATTTCAATTGAGCTACCTTCAAATTCACTGATTCTTTCTTCTGTCTACTCAAATCTGTTTTTGAAACCATTTAGTGATTTATTACAGTTATTGTACTTTTCAGTGTCAGAAATTTTATTTGCTTCTATTTTATAATTTCTGTATTTTTATTGTTATTCTTTTTTTGTTGAGGAAGCAGTGCCTCTGCTTTGATAGGGTCAGTTTCTGTTAATTTCTTTTTTTCCCTGTGAATGGATCATATTTTTTGTCTCTTCATGTGCCTTGTAAATTTTTGTTGAAAACTGGACATTTTGAATATTATAATGTGGTCACTCTGAAAATCAGATCCTTACCTTCCTCAGGGTTATTTTTCTTGCTTGCTGTGGGTTGTAGTTGTTTGTTTAGTGATTTTTCGAACCTGTTTTTTCAGGCTGTTATTCTTTTGTGTGTGGTTTCTGTTGTCCCTGTTTCTTTAGCTTGTGGTCAGCTAGAGGTGTGACAGAGGTATTCCTATATGTATGGAGCCAAAAAATAAATAAAATAGTAAAAAGAAAAAAAAGAAGAAAAGAAAATACACTGCCAGACTTTGCAGAGATTGACTCTGTTTTGGGGAGGTGTTTTAAAGCTTATTCAATAGGTCCTTTGCAACACTGCCTTAACCTTGACTTCCTGCTGACACTGAACCTAAAAATCTGCTGGAGGTGAAAGCTTAGGGTTTTCTCAGGTCTTTCCTGATCATGAGTCCCTGGACTTGTGCTTGGCTTTCTAGAGTCCCCATTATGTGCAGGTGCTTTGAGAAGCACCTGACCCAACTGTGATCTTTTGCCACTGGAAGCAGCAGCTTGTTTGTCTTCCAGTATTTTTTTTTTTTTCTTCTGGCCGCACTGGGCAGCACGTGGGATCTTATTTCCCTGACCAAGGATTGAACCCGTGCCCCCTGCATTGGGAGTGTGGTCTTAACCGCTGGACCACCAGGGAAGTTCCTGCTTTTCAGTATTTTTGAGGAAAGCTATATGCTTAGCCACTTTTCTGCCCTGAGAGAGTTCTAAGTTAGGTGAAACAGATGCAAGTATCCTATTCCAATCCTTTAGGGAAACTCCAGACAGGTCAAAACAGAGAAACAAAATTTTTTGGGAGCAAGGTCTGCTCTGCTATCCTCAGAGTCAGGTAACCACACTGGGAACATGGGAACTCATCTTCAAAATCACCCTCATGCTAGCGAGGGAGGTAGGACAAGGCTAAGTTCAAATGCTACAAAGTTCTCCTACTATATTTAAGTCACTTTTTTCTTGATTGAGCATTCACTTGGTTGTTATAAACTTTGACTATTTCTCAGAATTCTGACAAGTTGATTCTGTAACAGAATCAGTTTTTTGCTCACTTGCCATTTTTCCTGATGTTAAGCTCATGGAATTTTTCTTTTTTTTAAATAAACATTCAAAAATTAGTTTAGATTTCTAGAAAAACTGCAGAGCTAGTACAAAGACTTCCCATATACTCTCCACCCCATTTCTCTTAATGTAACATCTTACATTACCATGATACATTTGTCAAAACTAAGAAACTGGCATTGGTGTATTACCATTAATTAAATGATACACATTTTGGGGTTTCACCACTCTTTTCCTGTACTCCTTTCCTTTGAAAGACATTTTTAGAGCAGTTTTGTGTTTATAACAAAAACGAGAGGAAGGTACAGAGATTTCCCATATGTCCCCTGCCCCTACACAACTAAAGCCTCCCCCATTACCAGCATCCCTCACCAGAACTACTGTCCTTTTTTAACAATCCAGGATTCTATCCAGGAGACCAGATGAGATTTAGTCATCATGTCTCCTTAGGCTCCTAATGGTTGTGACAGTTTCTCAGATTTTTTCTTCTTTTTGATAAACTTGACAGTTTTGAGGAATTCTGGTCAGGTATTTTGCATAACGTCCTCAGTTTGATATTTGTCTTATAAGACTGAGGTTACAGATTTTGGGAAGAATACCACAGAAGTGAATTGGCCTTCTTATACCATAGAAGAGGGCATATGATATCCCTGTGGCTTCAGTGGTGGTATTAACCTTCATTTCTTATTTAAAGTGATGTTTGCCAGGCTTCTCTATTCTATAAAAGTAAGTCAGGAAATCCAGCCCACTCTTAAGGAGGCAGTTAACTTTTACTTCTTAGAAGGAGATGTATCTACACATATTATTTGGAATTCTGTAAGGAAGATTTTGTCTCCATTTATTTATTCAATCATTTATGGATCTATGCATACTTAGTTCGTATTTTTTTAATTTTATTTTGGCTGCACTGGGTCTTTGCAGCGTGCAGGATCTTCCTGGCGGCATGCGGGCTTCTTAGTTGCAGCATGTGGGATCTAGTTCCCAGACCAGGGATTGAACCCGGGCCCCCTGCTTTGGGAGCGCAGAGTCTTACCCACTGGACCACCAGAGAAATTCCTTATTTCGTATTTTGAGTTATAACCAGTAGTTTGCTATTTTATTTGCTGCTCAAATTGTTTCAGCTTTGGCCATTGGGAACTTTTACAGGTCGGCTCCCACGTTCCTTTGACATGCTCCCATCTTTTTGTGTTTTGAACACTTTCATGCTTTCTGGTACTGAATGTTTTTGAATGTTTTAAATGTTTTTGAAGAGGAGAGTTTCATGTATTGACTTGTATTTTAGAAAGAAATTGTTGGCAATTTAAAGGATAACTTGGAGGGGCATTATATATTAAGAGATACATGGGCAGGAGGATAATCTGGACAATGAAGAATCACGAAATACATCACACACACATATTGAAGAAGGTTATTGGATATGAGTGATGTTACATAGATTCTAGTCAGGGGTTTGCCATTAATATATGTTGTAACTTCTCTGAAGTCTCTTCCTTTCTCCAGATGTCAGCTAAAACTACCTTCTCAAAAATTTTACCAACAAACCCATAACAGATAAGGAAAATAGCTATGATTTCTCTGTAGACTGGGGTGTATGGCAGAAGCCCTTTTCAAATATGATATTTCATTGAAATTTCTTGTTTTATTTGGAAAATTCATGTGAATTTTTCACACCAGTTCCCTGTGTACCTATATTTTAATATAAAAATATTTTCATGCAGTGATTTTTGAATAGATGCTGCAGAACAATATGATTCGATTTCTCTCATGGCTTTCTCTGTGCCCTGGCACATATCTTGGTGGCTGAGTACTCTAATTTGAAAATCAGGGAACTCTCAGTTTTGGAACTCTATGATTTTAGGAATTCGCTCCAAATATTTAAAGTTCTATCATATAAATGAGACCAGACTTGTTCTTTATTTGTCCAAAGAGAAAATCTAGGTAGTACTAGGAAAGGAAATTGCAGAAATAAATTATTTACTTGATACAAAGAGTACATTCATTCAACAAAATTTTATTGAGTATGTACAATTTTCCAGGCACTGTTAAGTGCTGGGAATCCAGTATTACATGTCGAGTTTAGCGTGAGAGACAGACATCCTCCAAAAAATTTTTTAAAGATATCAGCCATCTCATGAAATGGTAAACTCTTCAGATTTGGAATTATCCATCAGGCTGAATTATCATCCCTCAGTGATGCTATATAAAAAATCTGAACCTCTGAGAATTATTCTTCATACTATGATCCTACTTAATTTTATGTATATGTGCGTACTTCCCTGTGCATCTAAACATTCCAATCAGAATTGAAATTTTATGAAGGCAGAGATACTTTCTTCAATCCAAGTCTCTCCACAGAGTGATGGGCAAATGATGCTTGTTGACTGTCATATGGTCATAAAGAAAAGTATCAAACCATAAGCATCATTAGGAAATAACCATCATCCTTATATCGGCTTGATTTTTAGAATATTACAAATATATTAGGATAATCTTTTATTTTTGTGTTGATATGTCTTTAATATGGAAGGAATCATAGCACGATAATTCCCCACCAAATACTCTGTTAACCAGTTACAAAATAAGTTTTATTTGAAGATTCAGTCATGTACCCTCAATGTCCAAGTTTCTAACACAGCTAAATTTATTACTCAGTGACCACATAGAAAATGGCTAGAGAGATGTTAAAATTATTAAACAATAGTCATTTATAACATTTTTCTATAATAGGAATTTTTGCTGGAGCAAGGTCATAATGAGGTTTACCAAAAAAATGTTGGGAAACAAAAGGTGATTTTAGAGAGGAAAATGGAAAATAAAACAACATATTAAAAAAACCTAGTTTGAGACTCTTGTAGATTCTCTACAATTTAACTTTCATGATTTTCTAGAACTTGAACAATGATCCATCACAATTGCGATATTCCAGTTAACTCGAGGGCCCTCCAGTGGGCAATTTTAAGAATTTCCAAACCAACTTTGAAAGTAATTTTCAAGGAATCTATGGGGGGAAGGGGGAGAACCAACCAAAACAAAACCAAAAACAAAGCATTGTGAAAGTCAAAGTGGAATCACCTTGAACAGAATATAATTCTACTCTTCGAGTGCGACCTTAGACGAGACCTTTTAATTTTGAGGGCAAATATTTCTTTGGAAGTTTGCTGTAGCTCTAAATATTGGTTTGACCAAAAAGTGCCTTCGGTTTTTAAGTAAAAATAAAAGACACATTTTTCATTTTCACCAAAAACTTTATTGAACAACGTATTCACCCTTTTGTTCCACTACCTTCTGCCATTTTTCAGGCAACTTCATAATTCCATCTTCCCAAAACTTTTTATCTTTTTGAGCAAAGAACTATTCCAGGTGCCTTTTACAGACTTCCAAGGAATTAAAATTTTTTTCCATTAAGAGAATTTTGTAAAGACCGAAATAAATGGAAATCTGAAGGTGCAATATCTGGTGAATACGGCGGATGAATCAAAACTTCTCAGACAAGCTGTAACTGTTTTTGCCTGGTCATCAAATAAATATGCGGGCTTGCGTTATACTGATGGAAGATTATGCGTTCCCTGTTGACTAATTCCGGACGCTTTTCATCGAGTGCTGCTTTCAGTTGGTCTAACTGGGAGTAGTACTTGTTGGAATTAATCGTTTGGTTTTCTGAAAGGAGCTCATAATAGAGGACTCCCTTCCAATGCCTCCATATACGCAACTTCACATTCTTTGGATGAAGACCGGCCTTTGGTGTGGTTGGTGGTGGTTCATTTTGCTTGCCCCACGATCTCTTCCGTTCCACATTATTGTACAGTATCCACTTTTAATCGCCCACTACAATTTGTTTTAAAAATGGAACATTTTTGTTACGTTTATGTAAAGAATCGCATGCAGAAGTATGGTCAAGAAGGTTTTTTTCTCTTAACTTCTGTAGAACCCAAACATCAAAGCGATTCACATAACCAAGGTGGTGCAAATGATTTTCACCACTTGATTTGGATGTTTTGAGTATGTCATCTCCCACGTGGTATAATGTTGATTGTTCTCAAATAATGTCTCAATTTGATCAATATCAACTTCAACTGGTCTACCTGACCGTGGAGCATTGTCCAGTGAGAAATCTCCAGCACGAACCTTCACAAACCACTTTTGACATGTTCGATCAGTCACAGCAGCTTCTCCATACACTGCACAAACCTTTTTTTGTGTTTCAGTTGCGTTTTTACCTTTCTTGAAATAATAAAGCATAATATGCCGAAAATGTTGCTTTTTTTCTTCCATCTTCAATATTAAAATGGCTACACGAAAATTCACCAATTTTGGTAAGTCTTTTTTTAAATGCACGCTGATATGACAGCTGTCACATACAATCTAACAAAAATTGTTTCCAATGAAGTTAAAGACAGCTATCTGCTACTAGAGCCATCTTACAGAAAAAAACGAACAAACCTTTGGCCAACCCAATATATTCTTTTTAGGATAATGGTTCTCAAGCTGTACCTACTTCAGATCCATAGGAGGATCTGTGGAAGGGAAACTAAAAGCTGAACATGTACATTTCATTATGGTCATAATTATGTATTATTTATGGATGGAAGAACGTATTTTGTACTAGGATATTTGATTTCACCATACATAGTCGATTTGCCCATTCTTTTTCTGTTTTGAATAGTCTATATATGTTGAGTGAAGAGGTCAGTGGAAGGAGAGTCAAATTATGAGGAAAACAGGGATGCAGAAGCAGATTTTCATCAGGTGGCAGAATGATGACAATACACTAAAGCCAAGACTACATGAGATAATTTTTCCTTCTTAAAGTTTTTGGCTGAAAAAATTTTTTAAAAGTATGAAATAGAAACATTTCTATTTCGGATCAAATTATAATTCTATAGTGGTCTACAAATATGATTCCAAATTATCAAGTCATTTTGGACAAATAATGTTTTTTCCAGGTAGTCAAGCCAGTTGTATAACATTATGTAGACAAAAAAAAATGGTCAGTGCATTTATTTATTTTTTTTAGCTGATGGCTTTGGCATTAGATTATGAGGTAGCTATCTCTGCCTGTACTCATATACTTCCTATAGTTGGTTAGTTACCTGCGATGTATTAGGCTTTATCGGCACTGTATTAAAATGTGGTGCCATAAGTATATAAGCTACAACTTGTAATTCTGAAACAATGATTAACATTTCTTCGTCCTTTGTCTGTTGTACCGTAGTTTAGCTGAAATATTTTATACATTGTACATTTTGCAGCCAAAGCACACATTATTTTTTGAATGTGTGAAATTTCCCTAATCCTTCTTTACTAAAGATGTCAATGTGTCACAGAATATTATTTCATTACTGGGCATCTTGTTTAACATACTTCTTTTTTAAACTTCAAATCACCCTTGCTAACTAATAAAGGGATAAAAGAACCTCACTGAAGAAATATTTATAGTAATATCAGAATGAGTTTTTAACCATCTTTCTGTAGTGTTAGACATTTCAGGTTTCTGATTTTCTTAATTATTTAAGAGCTTTGAGGCCACATGCCATTCAAACTTGAAATTTTCTATTCAGAGTTGATTTCAGAAGTCACAAACTCAAAACCCTAGGTCTACAGGAATATGTATGTAAATGTGAATGAGTGAAATAGGCTCTGTGTAAGATCCAGTAGAGTGGTGGAGAATGGTAAACTGAAACACACATCCTGTTTGATGGTGGAATCTCCTACCTAGCTTCTGCCAATTTTTGTCATGTGGGGATGAGGACCCAGTGTTTCCAGATCTTTTTATTTTTCAAGAGAAACCTCCCGTTGGGATTTTAATGTTAAATTCTTAAGTTTAAAATGCTGGCAAATAATACAAAAACAGTTTAATAATGTGTAGGTCTAACAAACACATTTGTGACAAGATTTGGCCCATGAGGTCATCCTTTTAAAGTGATCTCTAGACAAAATGGTTCAGTACACCAATTGATCTTTGGCAACTCTTGTTCCTTCCTTGCATTGAAACACAATACATAACTCAGTGTCTCCTACAGGATGGCAGGAATAGAAGAATGAGAATGGAACAGAGTTTCAGATGGCCTGAGTTTAAATCTTATTTCTCCTTCTAACTCATTTTTGACTCTAGGTCTTTTAGGGTCTTAGTATCCACTTCTGTAAAATGAGACCATTCGATTAAATACTTTCAAAGGCGTTTTCAACTCTAAAATCCTAGGATTCTCAACTTATTCAAAATCAAAATGTATCTATACTATTTTCCCTTTATCAGACTATTTATAACTGGAAGGTAATAGATTCCTCTGGCAAATTCATTCCTGATAATGTTTACCCTTCCCAAATAGCATATTTCCCTTGTTTAATGAAAAAACATGATTCCTTTAGGATTGGTGGTTGTTTTGGAAATGTCTAGCACAGTGACAGTCTACTCAGATGTTTCTTGTTCAGGTATTCTTGTAAGCACTTATCAGCATACATTAAAGTTTTGCTCTATTTTAAGAAATCTTGCAGGTTTACAAGGAAAAATGTCATATACCAGTAAAATGAGATTTTGATTAATTATCGTAGATCGTGAGTCCTGATGATTGGGTCCTGTGACTTGCCATTTTATCCCTCATCTGACTGCCCATATTGGTTCTCAATAATTGTTTATTGAACTGATTTTCCGTAACCAGTCTCTAAATACGACCTTACAAACTTTTGAAGTTTCCATTCATCACATAGTTATAACCCACCTACTCTTTACCAGTTGTGATATACTCCAGCTATATCACAGTTTGAGCACAGTCGATGCTGATCTATTTATTTATTTTTAATGATGTTCTATTGATTTATTTTTAGCCTTCTCGTTTCCTCACTATAAAGAAGTATAGCTTCTTTTTACTCTAACATTAACAAAATTTCATTTTTACTATTCCTTTTTACTATTTCCTTTACTATTCCATTCTAGAGCACATACCCTTTCCAGAAGCAGATGAAATCAGCCTTTCTCCAACTTCCCTTCCCTCATTTCTAGGCCGTCTAATAAATGTATACATAATCATAGACAGTCCCTTGTTTCTATTGAGTCCTTATGTTCCTTGATAAGTGTAGCAAGCACAGGAACATGTATGTACTTAACACCTTTGTGACCTTAACAAAAAACTAAAGTGCCACGAAGGTCATGGCCTAGATTTTCAAGAAAGCTGAGATGAACTTTTTCACCTGAGCTTCCAAAGCTTTTTGTCACTTTATGGCACTTGTTTAGCATCCTGGATCCCCAAGAGACTAGTGGGAAATCCTTAGAGCATCAGCTTTTTTCACCCTAGGTCATCTTCACCTCCAGCCCCTTCCCAATATAGTGGTAAGAGTATGAAGCAGTTAGAACAACTCCTTTCTCTGGGACTTGATAGAGCCCAGGCCTGTGACACATTTCCTTTTCTGTCCCCTTTGTGGGATCACACAGCCACAGCCTGACATTTCTTTAAGTATTTCTAAAAAGCAATAGCAGTTTATCAAGTAGCAATTCAAATCATAAAACTCTCTTAAAAACACTCAAAGGGAGAGAGGACAAAGTTCATACTTTGATCCATTGATATAATTATTTGTAGAGTATATGTGCTAGTAAAAAGGTGGCCATTATTACTGGTTTTGTGTATAGGTGTGTATTAATTAGAAAAGTATGTATGTAGAGTTTGCTTTATTTACATATAAGCATCTTGGTCCTTTGTTTTTGTTGTTAAGCTGCCATTTATTGAACACTTTTTTTTGGGTGCAAATTTAATTTTATTAAACCTTACAATGAATGTTGTGGCATATCATTTTCCATTGTGCGACAGTTTATTGGCTGGCATCTGAATACAGTACTTTTTGGCAAAATACACAATGGGAATTGATAAAAGGGAGAGAAACTAGTTGTTTAGTGGTATATGAGGGCAAAAAACAAAAGATGACAACCAAGTAATTTTAGTTTCCTTAGTATCTAACTCTAAAATGGTTAAAGTTCCAAATAATAATGCTGCTGTTACAGTGCACAAGAATATGGTCATTATCTCATACGGCCCCCACAATTCTGGGAAAATTACAAGGATTATTACACCTGTAAATTTCAACCTAAGGTTTCTGCTGGACAGTATGATTTTAAAGAGCTACTTTTTCAAATATAACCTAAACAATTTTCCCAAGTCATAGTAGGTGGGCCCTGTATTTAGTACACGGCCTCACACTCTAAATTGAGTGTGAGGCCGTGTACTAAATACTTTAATCTTAACATCAGCCCTTTGAGTTAGTTATTATTCTTCCCATTTTACAGACGAGTAAACTGAGGATTGGAGGAGGTGACATACTTATGTTACAGCTAAAAAGAGGAAAAGCCAGAGTTTGCGTTTCATTACACTTGACTCAAAAACCTGTACTTTTTAACCACTGCACAACACTGCCTCACTGTGGTAAAGTTGAGCATAGCTCAATTATAGCAAACATGAAGTAGACTAGTTGAACTTTGAATTTAAAGATAACTTCCCTTGAATCTATCATTTTGCAGTGTGAACTGTTACTCTTAATGTGCCTGTTTTATATATTAATATAAAGTAGTGTATCTGGAAAAACAACTTTATTTTTCCTGGAGAAATATTGATATGCTGAGCTTAAAAATTAAGACCCAGACATCTTCTGAAGATTCAAAGTTATTGAAACTTTTTGGGGGGAGTGGTCTGTTGTATCCTAATCAAGGCAGAATGAGAGGGAGGACCAAAGGTTCCCCAGAAAGGTGGGAAAAGCACTATTAAATTAAAAAAAAAAAAAAGATTAGTTGATGACAGGGAATTCCCTGGTGGTCTAGTGGTTAGGACTCAGTGCTTTCACTGTTGGGGACTGGGTTTGATCCCTGGTTGGGGAACTAAGATCCCACAAGCCACTTCGCGTGGCCAAAAAAAAAAAAAAATTAGTTGATGACAGCCGTATTACTGTCAAATATAAGTGCTATTAAACGCTATTAAAATTAAACATTTTGGCAAACACAAAACTAGATCTACACCTCCCCCCCTTTTTTTTGCACAGAAAAAGTGCTATTCCTATGCCTGAGCAAAAGAGTAGGAGCTATATCTTGGTGAGTTTGCTTTGAAGGGATTATGCTAAAAAATATAGCTCTCTCATCTATTAGCCAAAGTGGCTGAAAGATAGCACTCCCTTCTAGAAGGCATGCCACTTGAAGCCAACCTCATTCTTTTTTTTTTTTTTAAGTCGTTATTGAATTTGTTACAATATTGCTTCTGTTTTATGTTTTGGTTTTCTGGCTGTGAGGCATGTGGGATCTCAGCTCGCCGACCAGGGATGGGACCCACACCCCTTGCATTGGAAGGCAAACTCTAGGAGGGATTGAACACCATAGACTGGAAACAGTCGGAAAGAGAGGGCTGAACACATTTTAGCCTCTTCCCATTTGGGCTGTGATCCACGACAATGTGGGGGTAGCAACTTTGCCTGGAATATTGATTGATTGTGATGAATATGATGGACTGCACTTAAAGGTTTGGAACCAAAGGGTCCTTAGAGAGCAGGTTTGGCTCTCATCGCAATGCTGTAAAGTCAGTCAGTTGAAATGCATTTGCAAAGGAGTTGTTTTTGTCCTCATCTAGATATAAATATTAGAAAGAGAAAGAGGAAAGTTAACATCATTTCAGATTTTCCTTGTTGAGGTGATGATAGTTATTAATACCACACTTCTTGCTTATGTGTTTCTGATGAGAATCTGACAGGGCAAATCTGTCTTTTTTTGGAAACAAACTCTTCAGAGCCATCAAAAGAAAGCTCAGTGAGATGTAAACCCAGTGGGAGAGATTCAGAGAGAGGGTCACAAGGAGAAGCATGAAAAAGCTGCCCTGAGAAACAGCTTCCTCACCATACTTCCTCGCCTGTTGTTCTTCCTAATGCAGAACTTGATGTTCAGAAGATGGGATCAGGGGTTAGAAGGGTAACTTCAAAGTTAATGCAAGGTTTTTGTTTTTGTTTTTTAGTAAGTGGTGTAGGATGGAAAGATGGAATGATGGCCACTTAAGCTCCAAAAACATTTGTACACAAGTGTCATAAGAGTGAATGAGTCCCTTAAAATAAAACATTAGTGATCACTATAATAATTCACTTCTACTGAAAGTGAACAGCCAAGTACCACTTTTAAGAGTTATATGTAAAAGTGCAAGGCATTTCTCCCCATTGCTCTTTTATAGTGGCCATCATGCCAAGGCTTCTGAATCTGCCATCGCTTTAAGAGCACATAGCTCTGAAATAACATGGCTGAACTGTAAAATGCACGAAGTAAACATAGGATAAGCCACTTTAATGCCATTTAGTCTGGAATAGCAAGAAATGCCTGTTCATTGGTATTTGCGTATGCAATTCAGAAGATTCTGAACAATTCAGCCTTTTCTCAATAGGAGGTATTCAAATGTCTACAAACAATTGTATGAATATCAATAATTCAACAAATACCAGGTTATTCCAGCTCTTAATGTGAAAATCTATATACGAATGTAAAGGCTTATGGAAGCAATTTCCTATTACTTATACTTTCTGGTATAAGTAAAAAGAAAGACTGAAATATTTTTAAATGGAAATGCATAGAGAACAAAGGGTAACATGAGTTCCATTTTTAATAGCCTTTCATTTTTATTGAGAAACAAGCAGAAATGGGAAAATTCACATAAAAACAGGTAAGTGCATGGATGCTTTTTGCATATTCTTATCAGTTGCTTGTGTGTGCCCAGAAATATATGGGTCACTTGCAAGAATGCATTAAAAGATAGCCTAAGTGGGACTTCCCTGGTGGTCCAGTGTTTAAGACTCTGTGCTTCCAATGCTGTGGACGTGGGTTCGCTCCATGGTTGGGGAACTAAGATCCCACATGCCACATGGTGCGGCCAAAAAAAATTTAAAAAAAAATTAAATAAAAAGATAGCCTAAGTAGAGACAAATAGGTGGAACAACAAGAGGGTAGGGGAATGACTATACCAGTGACAACTCCCAATGTAACTGCTAAGGAAAGCAGCAGTGTGGTAGTAGAAGGAGCACTGATCTGGCACTCCGGTGAGCTCCTGTGTATTCTCAGTCTAGTTCTGAACTGCTGAACTGGTAACTCTGGGCAAAACCTTAGGCCAAGAATTTAGTTACTTTTAGAAGAGATGACTAGAAGGAAGAAGGAAATTAATTTTTTGGAAACATAGTCTGAAGGAAATTGAGTCCCAAAGGCTCTGATTGGCCATCTGTAGAATGTCTATTTCTGTATAGAAATCTTTTCTACAGCATTCCTGATATATGGTCATTAGTTATTTGCTTCAACAATTGAGGAAAGGAAATTGCTATGTAAAAGTCATACCAATCTAGTTGTAAAAATGTTCTGATTGTTGGAAAACTGTCCTTACTTAAAACCCTTCAGGTTATTTTGTGCACCATTACCTTTTCAAATGTGTGTGTGTATGTATATGTATGTGCGTATATAAACAGAAATGAAGAACTTTACATTAATCTTTTGCATTAATCACCTCAGCCTATGAAGCCTATTTTGAATCATAATTCCATTATGTAATATAATAACTGTGCATTTCAGTTTATATTTTTGGCAAATTTAATAGGCTTCTATTTATGTCATCAGTGAAGTCACCTATAGAATCTTGACTGACATAGACAGGGACAGAGCAACATGAGATATCACCAAAGAGACCACCCTCCTGGTTCTCTGTTTTCTGGAGGGAAGCCAATGAGACTAATGTTTGCCTCTATAGTTTGTAAACATATGCCATGAATTGTATCTTTTGTAACCTACTGAACCAGGGACAGGCTCTATAGCCAATGGTAATCATCTGTAGCAGCATTCTCAACTCAGTAACTTGTGACCCATATATAGTTTGCTTACCTCTCATACTGCTAAGAAATGAATTAATTGTCAACATGGTGGGCCCTTCTTTACAAGGGGGACCAGCAGACTCTAAGTTGGCCTTGCTTAAGAATTCTGACTAGCACAATGTGTGATATGGAGGGAAGTATAGCTGGAGTGAAGAACGAAGATAAATAGTAGGAAACAAAGAGGGTAGATAGAGAAGAGAGATGTTGAATCTTGAGGTTGTGTAAAGTCACTAGTGTAGGCAGCGAGAGATACCCACTTTTCCAGAGTTGGCAAAACGATATACAGTCACCAGACCTACTATTGGTTCACAAGAGCTAGTTGTGTAATCTGAATGATGCGATATTTTTCTAGCTATGCATAAGGTATAGTTGCAAAAGTGCTAAGATAGTGCCTGTGATTTTTTTTTACTTTCCAATATATACTTCAAATGAACACCCATCAACTGATGTATCGATGTAACAAAATGTACCATTTTTGGATATATTTAATTCATTAAAGTTTAGGAAATTCTTCCTCATACAGAACTCATACAAAGATTGACCTTTATTTTCTTTTAATATGTTTATAGTTTTATTTTAAATATTTGAAGTTTTAATTCAAGTGTAATTTAATTTGTTGCACTATTTGAGGCTACCCTCTTAGTTGATTTTTGCAAAATTAATTTTTCCAGCATTTTTTTTTTTTTTTTTACTGAGCATCTTTTATGTGCCAGAAAAAAAATGTTACCTTAATATGTTATTTAATTTAATCAGCATAGCAACCATTAAAACAGGCATTATTGTCACCAATGTACAGATAAGGAAGTTGAAGAGGAGTTAATTAACACCCCCAAATCACACAGCTAGTAAGTTCTATTTCCACTATTTAAATTTTTACTTTCCAGTCCCTGAATGCTTTGTACTATTCTATGCTTTCATTCCCATGTGTATCATAAGAAACTTTGTTAAACACTGGTGGAAAAATATTTACTCTTCCTAATAGTTTTACTTGGATCAATTATATGATGACATCAGTAGCAGCAGCAGCAACAACAATAACAACAAGAAATGTAGTTAGCTTTGTGAAGACCAGTGATCCCAGGATGGTTTGTAGTGATAACAGCTTTCTAAATCATAATAGTGACACAACCTCCAGTATTTGGAGCATGATTAGGACTCAGTTAACACTTGTTAGATAAGCAGAGGAAATGCCCCAATCCTGTTTTGAGCATAAGGTTGTAGAGGAGAGAGGTTGTTTTGTTTCATTTCTTTTAGCTGGCAAAAAGGAAAGTTTCTTCAGACTCATATTTCATGTTCTGCAAATCAAAGTACCTTCAGCAGTGCTCCCAGAAGAGTGTTCTTTGCCACTGCCACAATGTTGATTCACAACCTTGGGAGTTCCCTGGGTGAAATCTGAAACTGGGCCTGTACACAGAGGGCAAGAAAGAGGCAGACTACCCCAGATTGGTAGGTGGCAGTTTTAATAAGCATGGGAACTTACATACAAGGCTTGCTTTGGGTGGCCACAAGACAAGTTGATTGCTGCACCCACCTGCCTGAATCATAAAAGTTTATATAGAGACCTTAATTAAGTTCAATCATATATACTATCCAGATGGTCTCAACAACACATTACTCTCTGAAGACTGTGGCTCTGAAGCCACTCCTACTGTGGGAACAGTGGGCAGAATGTACATTCCAAGTGCAGAGGAGGGTGTGAGGAGCCACTGATTGCCGGGTCCAGCTTGCAGTCCACTTTGTAGGTCAACCAGTGGTCACCAACTTTCAGTGGCCTCCTCCAACACACAGTCCCTTCCCAGCAAAAATAAAAACAAAGGGAGAGCCTCTGCTCCTTTTGTAACTGTAGTAAATTTTAGTCAATTGTCTCATAATATGTTAAACACATCTTATCAGTCTATGTTGCTAAAAGAATCGATGGAAAGCTGGAGAGACATAAAAAGCACCAGATAAATGATGTCCTCAAACTAATTTAAAACATTTTATGACTAGAAAACTAAACTATTTCCAAGAAATTCAGTCAAAATCACATTTTGACTAAGAGCAAATACTTCTTTGACCAAAAAGTCAATCAATATGTAGTCAAAGCTTTTATTAGAGGTAGAATTAATAGATACACAATTAAAAGGTGGCTTAAAAAACTCATACTCAAATGAATATAAGGCAGATAAGATAAACCATACAGAAGTGTAACAGGGGCTTCCCTGGTGATGCAGTGGTTAAGAATCCGCCTGCCAGTGCAGGGGACACGGGTTCGAGCCCTGGTCCAGGAAAATCCCACATGCCGCGGACCAACTAAGCCCGTGCGCCACAACTACTGAGCCTGCGCTCTAGAGCCCCTGAGCCGCAACTACTGAGCCTGAGAGCCACAACTACTGAAGCCTGTGTGCCTAGAGCCCACTCTCTGCAACAAGAGAAGCCACCGCAATGAGAAGCCTGTGCACCGCAATGAAGAGTAGCCCTCGCTCACTGCAACTAGAGAAAGCCCATGTGCAGCAATGAAGACTCAACGCAGCCATAAATCAATCAATCAATCAATCAATCAATCAATTAAAAAAAAAAAAAGAAGTGTAACAGGGCAGTTGAATCACTATTCCACACACTTTCTACCTGTTGCCCTATATAGGATTTTTCTACTCTGTAGGTCAGAGTAGTCAAAATGTTGGTGGCCTGCCAACCAGGGAAATCCCCCAGTGGACTTTGTCCATGAATACCTAAAATATACTGCAGTAGGAAAGGTTGAAGAAATGGAGTATCCTGAATTTTTGAAGGCACCTTATGTTAGATAATCCAATTTTGGCTAATACAGTGGTTTTCATATTAATTTAGATGTTTTGAAAATAGTACCTATATATTGAACATTACATTAATTAAAGTATGCACAATGTGACAGCCTTAATAACCTAAATTAGTAGACAGGTTTTGAGTTTGTTTCCTCCATTCCGTTTCTCAAGAATTAAGCTCTAAAATTGTTACAAGCATCGTTACTTGTTCAAATATTCAGTAAGTATCTTCTCTGTACTAAGTTTTGGGGAACAAAGTGGTATAAAATGTGGTGAACCTTGAGGATAGTCTCACCAATAATGTATGAGAATTCAAATTTCTCTACATTCTCATCAATGCTTGTTATTGACTGTCTTTTTATTATAGCCATGCCAGTGGATGTGAAGTGCTATCTCTGTGGCTTTGATTTGTATTTCCCTGATGGCTAATGATGTTGAGCACCTTTTCATGGGCTTGTTAGCCATTTGTGTATCTTTGGAGAAATTCCTATTCAAATCTTTTATCCATTTATAAAAAATTGAATCATTATTTATTTACTTGAAATGTCACCTTTTAAATAGACTTTTTAAGAATAGTTTTTAGCTTCACAAAAAGCTGAGGGGAAAGTACGGAGAGTTCCCATATACCTCCTGTCACCACACAAGCAAAGCCTTCCTCTCTATCAACATCTTGTCCCAGAGTGGAAGATATATTATAATCAATGAACTTACATTGA
The DNA here is from genome assembly GCF_028021215.1 of Eschrichtius robustus. Classification (NCBI taxonomy): domain Eukaryota; kingdom Metazoa; phylum Chordata; class Mammalia; order Artiodactyla; family Eschrichtiidae; genus Eschrichtius; species Eschrichtius robustus. The sequence continues at coordinate 111,482,180 of NC_090845.1, forward strand.
CATATCATTATCACCCAAAATCCATAGTTTACATTAGGATGCCCTCTTGGTGTTCTTCACCAAAAGTGAAGAAACACATACAACCTATGGGTTTGGACCAATGTATAATGACATGCATCCACCATTATAGTATCATAGAGAATAGTATCACTGCTTTAAAAATCCTTTGTATTCCAACTATTCATCCCTTTCTTCCCTCTAACCCCCAGCAACCACTGAATTTTTTAATGTCTCCATAGTTTTGCCTTTTCCAGAATGTCATATAGTTGGAATCCTATAATATGGAGCTGAAGGAAACCAAAATATGTTATCCCAAAATATACCTCTTTGATGTAAAAATTATTTTGTATGAAGGTAATTAGGAAGCAGGAAACACAGCAAAAGCTCCCCAGTTTGTTCCTAAAGGCAGGATATAAGTTCTTCTTTACTGGAGACAGAATCTTTTGAGCCCAGAGATGGCACCAGAGGAATCTTCAAGAAAAGCTTACTCCTTCCATATATTTACTTCCCATAGTTTGCCACCCTTGGAAACCTAAAACTGCTTTCCTTTATCCTGTCATTTGTCAACAAATGTATTGTTTTTTGGTTGAAGATGCTATATGAACTGGAATTCTAAGCTGCCATTTTGAGTTACTTTGTGTTAGGTTTCTCCCTCATGCTGTGTGCTGCGTATGTTAAACCTGTTTTTCTCTTGTTAATCTTTTATTACAGGAGTCTCAGGAAGGAATCCAGAAGGGTAGAGGGCAAATTATCTCTCCTTCCCTACTAGTCTTTTCAGATTGGCTTCTTTCACTAAGTAATGTTTATTTAGGTTTCTTCCATGCCTTTTCATGGTTTAATATAGCACATTTATTTTTAGTGCTGAATAATATTCCATTGTCTAGATGTACCACAGATTATTAATCCACTCACCTACTGAAAGACATCTCGGTTGTTTCCAAGTTTTGGCAATTATGAATGAAACTTACCAATATTGTGCAGGTTTTTGTGTGGCCATAAGTTTTCAACTCTTTTGTGCAAATACCAAGAAACATGATTGTTGGATCATATGATAAGAGTACATTTAGTTTTGTAAGATACTGCCAAATTTTCTCCCAAAGTGCATTTCTACCAGCAATGAATAAGAATTCCTGTTGCTCCACATGCTCACCTGCATTTGGTGTTGTCAGTGTTCTGGATTTTGGCCATTATAATATCTCATTATTTTAATTTGCATTTTCCTGATGACACATGATATGGAGCATGCTTATTTGCCATCTGTAGATCTTCTTTGGTGAGGTGTCTGTCAAGGTTTTTGGTTTATTTTTTAATTGGATTGTTTTCTTATTATTCAGCTTTAAGGTTTCTTTGTATATGTTAGATAACAGTCCTTGATCAGATGTGTCTTTTGCAAATATTTTCTCCAAGTCTGTGACTTGTCTCCGTAGTCTCTTGACATTGAATTCCTCAAAGTAGAAATTTTTAAATTAATGAAGTCCAGCTTAGCAATTTCTTTCATGGATTGTACCTTTGGTGTTCTATCTAAAAAGTCATCACCATACCCAAGGTCATCTAGGTTTTCTTCTGTGTTATTTTCTAGAAATGTATAGTTCTGGATTTAACATTTTGGTCTGTGATTCATTTTCAGTTAATTTTTGTGAAGTGTGTAAGGTCTGTGTCTAGATTTTTTTTTTTTTTTTCTTTTTCCACGTGGGATGTCCAGTTTCAGCACCATTTGTTGAAAAGACCATCTTTACTCCATTGTATTGCCTTTGCTTCTTTTTCGGAGATCAGTTGACTATATATATGTGGTTCTATTTCTGGCTTTTCTTCTTTTCCATTGATCTACTTGTCTATTCTTTGCTTTTTTTTTTTTTTTTTTTTTTTTGGCCACACTGCACGGCTTGTGGGATCTTAGTTCCCCGACCAGGGATCGAACCTGTGCCCTCAGAAGTGAAAGCATGGAGTTCTAACCACTGGCCCTCCAGGAAATTCCCTACTCGCCTATTCTTAAATCAGTACCACACTGTCTTGATTTACTGTAGCTTTAGAGTAAATCTTGAAGTCAGGTGGTCTTAATCTTCCAACTTTGTTCTTGTTCGATATTGTGTTGGCTATTTTGGGTCTTTTGTCTCTTCACATTAATTTTAGAAGAAAGTTATCAATATCCATAAACTAACTTCATAGGATTTTTTTTTTTAAAACCAGATTTTATATTTTATTCAAATCACATTTATTTTTAAATTTATTTATTTATTTATTTATGGCTGTGTTGGGTCTTCGTTTCTGTGCGAGGGCTTTCTCCAGTTGGCGGCAAGCGGGGGCCACTCCTCATCGCGATGCGCGGGCCTCTCACCGTCGCGGCCTCTCTTGTTGCAGAGCACAGGCTCCAGACGCGCAGGCTCAGTAATTGTGGCTCACTGGCCCAGTTGCTCCGTGGCATGTGGGATCTTCCCAGACCAGGGCTCGAACCCGTGTCCCCTGCATTGGCAGGCAGATTCTCAACCACTGCGCCACCAGGGAAGCCCACTTCATAGGATTTTAATGGGGATTACATCAAATCTGTAGAAAAAGTTGGAAAGAACTGAGGTCTTGAAAATATTGAGTCTTCCTAATCATGAATATGGAATATCTCTCCATTTATTTAGTTATTTTTTGATTTCATTCACCAGAGTTTTGTAGTTTTCTTCTTATAGATATTATACACGTTAGATATGTACCTCAGTGTTTCATTTTTGTGGGTGCTGATGTAAATGGCATTGTGTTTTTAATTTCACTTTCTACCTGTTCATTGCTGGTATTGTCAATGATTGACTTTTGTATATTAACCATGTATCTTCTAACCTTTCTATTATCACTTATTACCTCCAAGAGATTTTTGTCAGTTCTTTTAGATTTTCTAAATAGATGAGCACATCATCTGGGTACAAAAACAGTTTTATTTCTTCCTTCTCAATTTGTATACTTTTGATTTTCTTTTCCTGTCTTTTTGCATTAGCTGGAACTTGTAGTATGATGTTGAAAAGGAGTAGTAAGAGGGGACATTTTTGTTGAAAAGCTTCTAGTTTCTCATTTATAGGTTTTTTTGTAGATTTTCATTGTCAAGTAGAGGAAGTTCCCCTCTATTCCTAGTTTACTGAGAGTTTTTTAAAAATTATAAATGAGTGTGAGATTTTGTCAAATGCTTTTTCTGCATCTATTGATATGATCATGTGATTTTTCTTTTTTAGTCTATTGATGTGATGGATTACATTAATTTATTTTTGAATGTTGAAGCAGCCTTCTATACCTGGGATAAATCCTACTTGGTCGTGGTGTATAATTCTTTTTATATGTTGTTGAATTCTGTTTGCTAATATTTTGTTGAAGATTTATACATCTATGTTCATGAGAAATATTGAGCTGTCTTCTTGTAATGTCTTTGGTTTTGATATTAGGGTAATGCTGGCCTTATATAATAAGTTAGGAAATATTCATCTTGCTTCTATCCTTTGAAAGAGATTTTAGAGAATTAGTATAATTTCTTTCCTAAATGTTTGGTAGACTTAACCAGTGAACCCATCTGGTCCTGGTCGTTTCTGTTTTGAAAAGTTAATTATTGATTCAATTTCTACAATACGTATAGGCCTATCCAGATTTTCTATTTCTTCTTGTGTGAGTTTTTGCAAATTGTGTCTTTCAAGGAATTTTTCCATTTCATGTAGGTTATCATATTTGTGTGCATAGAGTTGTTTACAGTATTCCTTTATTATCCTTTTCTTGCTGTTACTGATTTCTAGATTTGTGTGTGGCTTTGAACAAGTCTCTTTACTTCTTTTTGTTTCAGTTTCTTTCTTTGTGAAATGGAAATTATAATGCTAATCTGGCAGGGCTGTTGTGAGGATCAGCAATGGGGAACCTAAAATGACTGGCACTATGCAGTTGTCAATAAATTATAACTGCTATTGTACTATGGTCTGGGAGCATTTTGTTGTTTTCTCATAGAATTTTTTTTTAACATCTTCATTGGAGTATAATTGCTTTACAATTGTGTGTTAGTTTCCGCTTTATAACAAAGTGAATCAGTTATACATATACATATATCCCCATATCTCTTCCCTCTTGCATCTCACTCCCTCCCACCCTCCCTATCCCACCCCTCTAGGTGGTCACAGAACACCGAGCTGATCTCCCTGTGCTATGCGGTTGCTTCCCACTAGCTATCTATTTTACATTTGGTAGTGTATATATGTCCATGCCACTCTCTCACTTTGTCCCAGCTTACCCTTCCCCCTCCCCGTATCCTCAAGTCCATTCTCTAGTAGGTCTGCGTCTGGAATATTTTTCTTGTTATTTTTTAAAGAACATTTGAGGAAAATAATCTCAGATGTTTAAAATCTTCTTTTATGTTAAGAGATGTTAGAAATAGATGGTTCCTTATCATTTTAGTTAAAGCTTCTTGAGGCTCTCTGATCGTTTCTAATTTTCCCAATTAAGGTCTGAAGGTTGGTACATCATCAGGACAAATTTTTGTATAAGAACTTGTTACTAACCATATCAGTAATCCATAGGAATCCTAATCAAGTTTCTATGATCATATTTTCTTGAATGACATATGAAACGTATTTTTTAGAAATACTGACTTTAATGAAGAGATTGTTGGTGGTCTATTAAAATAAATTTTATGTAAATGTCAAAAGCGGAACTCATTAATTTTTTCATTTTCTTTACTAATGTTTAACCTTCATTATTATTATTTCATAAATATTTATGCTCATCCTGAATAATTGGGAAAAACAGAAAAAAGAATACAGAAGAAAAGAATATTCATAATGTCTCAAGCAAAGGGATCTACCAAAAATATTTTGTACTATGTAACAATAAGGATATGCTAGATTATCTTGCAATAACAAACAAGCTGCACACACAAGTGGTTTAAAACAGCAATGTTCTTTTTTTCTTGCTCATGCTAAATGTAAAACAAAGATGAGCAGCAAGCCTATGCCTAGAGTATTCACTCAGGGATATAGACTGGTAGAGCCTCCACCACTTTTTAGGACACTAAATTCTCCACATGAGACTTCAAAGTTTGATGACTGGGAAGGTAACCATGGAAAATCATGCACTGGCTGCTAAATATTCCTGCCTAGAGACCAAAAATGTTATTCTTGCTTATTCCATTGACCAAATAAAGTTAATATGGTCAAGTATCACTTCAAGGGGACAGAGAAGTGTACTCTTCCCTTGTGCCTAGAAGGAGAAAAGTATGAAAATATTAGCAGTCACTTACAGTGTCTGAACAGGCTATATATTTCCAGTTTTTTTTTTTTATTGTGTACTTATGTAAGTATGCGTTCATACAATTGGTGTCTTACTGTAAGACCTGATTTCTGTTAATTTTTACTTAACAAGACATGGTAAACGTTTTCCCATAACAGTAAATATTCTTCAACCTTATTTTTTGTTACATCACTTAGATGTACCAAAATTTCTTTTTTCAGATCCCAAACTGTGATGTATTTAACATTTTCAGTTTTATGTATCTTAATAATACCACTGTAAAAGCCTTATTCATAAATATTTGTCCAAATTGTTTTTTTCTCAGGATAAATTCTATTATGTATAATAATATATCAAAGGGTATGAGTATTATAAAAGCCACTGAAGCCATTGAAGTATTATAAAAGCCATTTCATTCTTACTGTGCCTTCTCTATCTCTGTACTCCAAGTCATGTTCTACACCACAGCAGAATTCCAGAATAAAAAATTTAAATGTCTATTATTTCATTATTTTTCCTCATTCTTCATGGAAATCTGTGGATACTATTATATATGGTCCAATTGACTGTTAAGTTATAATTACTGCATATTGAAAATGGCAAGTATAAGCCAAAGGTTTATGATAAAGTTCCATCCTAGGAAAGGTCCCCAATTAAGGAGACTAAAAATGTAAACTTCACAGTAGTTCTCTTCTATATAGATTTTGTAAAGAGCTTGTAATGTTCTGCATATTTTAAATCAAATACTGCCTCATTTTCCTCTATATATCTCTACCCTGTGCCTCTGTAAGAACAGATAATCTAACAAACAATAGCAAATATATTAAATTAGGATTTTGTACTAAAGAAACACAGTAGAAATGAAACCGTGAGCATATGGCATTTCTTATGATGCCAGGTAATAGCAATATATTTTGCTTTATGATCAATTTGGGGGATGTAAACTATTATAAACATAGTTGTCCTGTTTTGCATTTTCAAAAGTTGCCATTTGACCAAGTGTTATGACCAAATTTAATAAATTGTATATAAAAAACATGTAAAATCTAGAACTGTGAGATTCTTGAATGTGTTTTGGTTTCCCTGTTTAGAACCTAGAAACAGCACACTTAAACCTAGAAAATTATAACACAATCGAGTTGAGAAATTCTGATCCAAAATTAAAAGGTGAAGATGTAGAAGCAAAGCAGTATTTTATAAATGATTCTATGCATAAGTCAAAAGATGTCTAAGTATATTATGTTCCTTCAGAATTAGCCATTTTATATAACTATGTGAATGGAGAGGTAGTGATCTAAACATATTATCCAAAAATTTGTGTGGTGCCAATTTATGTTACATCAGCATAAATTGGGGTGATTAGATAACTATTATTTGTGAATGGAGGTTCCTATGTGAAATAAATAGTTGCCTCTCTGATCCTTTGTGGAAAATGAGTAAAGTTGGGAGAGCTGGCTAATTTTGTTTATGTATTTAAATGGTTTTTACTACAGCTATATTTACAAAGCTATCAAATCTGTTTTCAAAGGCCAAGTGCTACCCTATTGAGATTTGCATCATATTTGCATTTTATTTGTCACAAATGACAGTGCAAGCCACTCAGGTAATTTTGGACACACAAACACGTACCCACACACATACAAACACACACACACAATTTTATTTTATTTTATTATTTTTTAAACATCTTTATTGGAGTATAATTGCTTAACAATGGTGTGTTAGTTTCTGCTTTATAACAAAGTGAATCAGTTATACATATACATATGTTCCCATATCTCTTCCCTCTTGCATCTCCCTCCCTCCCACCCTCCCTATCCCACCCCTCTATGTGGTCACAAAGCACCGAGCTGATCTCCCTGTGCTATGCGGCTGCTTCCCACTAGCTATCTATTTTACATTTGGTAGTGTATATATGTCCATGCCACTCTCTCACTTTGTCCCAGCTTACCCTTCCCCCTCCCCATATCCTCAAGTCCATTGTCTAGTAGGTCTGTGTCTTTATTCCCGTCTTGCCTGTAGGTTCTTAATGACCTTTTTTTTTTTCTCTTAGATTCCATGTATATGTGTTAACATACGGTATTTGTTTTTCTCTTTCTGACTTACTTCACTCTGTATGACAGACTCTAGGTCCGTCCACATCACTAAAAATAACTCGATTTCGTTTCTTTTTATGGCTGAGTAATATTCCAATGTATATATGTGCCACATCTTCTTTATCCATTCATCTGTTGATGGACACTTAGGTTGCTTCGATGTCCTGGCTATTGTAAATAGAGCTGCAATGAACATTTTGGTACATGACTCTTTTTGAATTATGCTTTTCTCGGGTATATGCCCAGTAGTGGGATTGCTGGGTCATATGGTAGTTCTATTTTTAGTTTTTTAAGGAACCTCCATACTGTTCTCCATAGTGGCTGTATCAATTTACATTCCCACCAAAAGTGCAAGAGGGTTCCCTTTTCTCCATACCCTCTGCACCATTTATTACTTGTAGACTTTTTGATTATGGCCATTCTGACCGCTGTGAGGTGATACCTCATTGTAGTTTTGATTTGCATTTCTCTAATGATTAGTGATGTTGAGCATCCTTTCATGTGTTTGATGGCAATCTGTATATCTTCTTTGGAGAAATGTCTATTTAGGTCTTCTGCTCATTTTTGGATTGAGTTGTTTGTTTTTTTGATACTGAGCTGCATGAACTGCTTGTAAATTTTGGAGATTAATCCTTTATCAGTTGCTTCATTTGCAAAGATTTTCTCACATTCTGAGGGTAGTCTTTTTGTCTTGTTTATGGTTTCCTTTGGTGTGCAAAAGCTTTTACGTTTCATTATGTCCCATTTGTTTATTTTTGTTTTTATTTCCATTTCTCTAGGAGGTGGGTCAAAAGGGATCTTGCTGTGATTTATGTCATAGAGTGTTCTGCCTATGTTTTCCTCTAAGAGTTTGATAGTGTCTGACCTTACATTGAGGTCTTTAATCCATTTTGAGTTTATTTTTGTGTATGGTGTCAGGGAGTGTTCTGATTTCATACTTTTACATGTACCTGTCCAGTTTTCCCAGCAGCAATTATTGAAGAGCCTGTCTTTTCTCCACTGTATATACTTGCCTCCTTTATCAAGATAAGGTGACCATATGTGCGTGGGATTATCTCTGGGCTTTCTATCCTGTTCCATTGATCTATATTTCTGTTTTTGTGCCAGTACCATACTGTCTTGATTACTGTAGCTTTGTAGTATAGTCTGAAGTCAGGGAGCCTGATTCCCCCAGATCCGTTTTTCTTTCTCAAGATTGCTTTGGCTATTCGGGGTCTTTTGTGTTTCGATACAAATTGTGAAATTTTTTGTTCTAGTTCTGTGAAAAATGCCAGTGGTAGTTTGATAAGGATTGCATTGAATCTGTAGATTGCTTTGGGTAGTAGAGTCATTTTCGCAATGTTGATTCTTCCAATCCAAGAACATGGTATATCTCTCCATCTATTTGTATCATCTTTAATTTCTTTCATCAGTGTCTTATAATTTTTTGCATACAGGTCTTTTGTCTCCTTAGGTAGGTTTATTCCTAGATATTTTATTCTTTTTGTTGCAGTGGTAAACGGGAGTGTTTTCTTAATTTCACTTTCAGATTTTTCATCATTAGTGTATAGGAATGCAAGAGATTTTTGTGCATTAATGTTGTATCCTGCTACTTTACCAAATTCATTGATTAGCTCTAGTAGTTTTCTGGTAGCATCTTTAGGATTCTCTATGTATAGTATCGTGTCATCTGCAAACAGTGACAGCTTTACTTCTTCTTTTCCAGTTTGGATTCCTTTTATTTCTTTTTCTTCTCTGATTGCTGTGGCTAACACTTCCAAAACTATGTTGAATAATAGTGGTGAGAGTGGGCAACCTTGTCTTGTTCCTGATCTTAGTGGAAATGGTTTCAGTTATTCACCATTGAGGACGATGTTGGCTGTGGGTTTGTCATTTATGGCCTTTATTATGTTGAGGAAAGTTCCCTCTATGCCTACTTTCTGGAGGGTTTTTATCATAAATGGGTGTTGAATTTTGTCGAAAGCTTTCTCTGCATCTATTGAGATGATCATATGGTTTTTCTCCTTCAATTTGTTTATATGGTGTATCACGTTGATTGATTTGTGTATATTTAAGAATCCTTGCATTCCTGGGATAAACCCCACTTGATCATAGTGTATGATCCTTTTAACGTGCTGTTGGATTCTGTTTGCTAGTATTTTGTTGAGGATTTTTGCATCTTTGTTCATCAGTGATATTGGCCTGTAGTTTTCTTTCTTTGTGACATCTTTGTCTGGTTTTGGTATCAGGGTGATGGTGGCCTCGTAGAATGAGTTTGGGAGTGTTCCTCCCTCTGCAATATTTTGGAAGAGTTTGAGATTTGAGAAGGATAGGTGTTAGCTCTTCTCTAAATGTTTGATAGAATTCGCCTGTGAAGCCATCTGGTCCTGGGCTTTTGTTTGTTGGAAGATTTTTAATCACAGTTTCAATTTCAGTGCTTGTGATTGGTCTGTTCATATTTTCCATTTCTTCCTGGTTCAGCTTCGGAAGGTTGTGCATTTCTAAGAATTTGTCCATTTCTTCCAGGTTGTCCATTTTATTGGCATGTAGTTGCTTGTAGTAATCTCTCATGATCCTCTGTATTTCTTCCGTGTCAGTTGTTAGTTCTCCTTTTTCATTTCTAATTGTATTGATTTGAGTCTTCTCCCTTTTTTTCTTGAGAAGTCTGGCTAATGGTTTATCAATTTTGTTTATCTTCTCAAAGATCCATCTTTTAGTTTCATTGATCTTTGCTATCGTTTCCTTCATTTCTTTTTCATTTATTTCTGATCTGATCTTTATGATTTCTTTCCTTCTGCTAACATCGGGGTTTTTTTGTTCTTCTTTCTCTAATTGCTTTAGGCAGAAGGTTAGGTTGTTTATTTGAGATGTTTCTTGTTTCTTAAAGTAGGATTGTATTGCTATAAACTTCCCTCTTAGAACTGCATTTGCTGCATCCCATAGGTTTTGGGTCGTCGTGTTTTCACTGTCATTTGTTTCTAGGTATTTTTTGATTTCCTCTTTGATTTCTTCAGTGATCTCTTGGTTATCAAGTAGTGTATTGTTTAGCCTCCATGTGTTTGTCTTTTTTACAGATCTTTTCCTGTAATTGATATCTAGTCTCATAGCGTTCTGGTCAGAAGAAACTTGGTACGACTTCAATTTTCTTAAATTTACGAAGGCTTGATTTGTGACCCAAGATATGATCTATCCTGGAGAATGTTCCATGAGCACTTGAGAAGAATGTGTAATCTGTTGTTTTTGGATGGAATGTCCTATAAATATTATTTAAGTCCATCTTGTTTAATGTGTCATTTGAAGCTTGTGTTTCCTTATTTATTTTCATTTTGGATGATCTGTCCATTGGTGAAAGTGGGGTGTTAAAGTCCCCTACTATGATTGTCTTCCTGTTGATTTCCCCTTTTATGGCTGTTAGTATTTGCCTTATGTATTGAGGTGCTCCTATGTTGGGTGCATAAATATTTACAATTGTTATATCTTCTTCTTGGATTGATCCCTTGGTCATTATGTAGTGTCCTTCATGTCTCTTGTAATAGTATTTGTTTTAAAGTCTATTTTGTCTGATATGAGAATTGCTACTCCAGCTTTCTTTTGATTTCCATTTGCATGGAATATCTTTTTCCATCCCCTCACCTTCAGTCTGTATGTGTCCCTAGGTCTGAAGTGCGTCTCTTGTAGACAGCATACACATGGGCCTTGTTTTTGTATCCATTCAGCCAGTGTACGTCTTTTGGGTGGCGCATTTAATCCATTTACATTTAAGGTAATTATCGATATGTATGTTCCTATTTCCATTTTCTTAATTGTTTTGGGTTTGTTATTGTAGGTCTTTTCCTCCTCTTGTGTTTCCTGTCTAGAGAAGTTCCTTTAGCATTTGTTGTCAAGTTGGTTTGGTGGTGCTGAGTTCTCTCAGCTTTTGCTTGTCTGTAAAGGTTTTAATTTCTCCATCAAATCTGAATGAGATCCTTGCTGGGTAGAGTAATCCTGGTTGTAGGTTTTTCCCTTTCATTAATTTAAATATGTCCTGCCACTCCCTTCTGGCTTGCAGAGTTTCTGCTGAAAGATCAGCTGTTAACCTTATGGGGATTCCCTTGTATGTTATTTGTTGTTTTTCCCTTGCTGCTTTAATATTTATTCGGTGTATTTAATTTTTGATAGTTTGATTAATATGTGTCTTGGCATGTTTCTCCTTGGATTTATCCTGTATGGGACTCTCTGTTCTTCCTGGACTTGATTAACTATTTCCTTTCCCATATTAGGGAAGTTTTCAAGTATAATCTCTTCACATATTTTATCAGTCCCTTTCTTTTTCTCTTCTTCTTCTGGGACCCCTATAATTCGAATGTTCGTGCATTTAACGTTGTTCTACAGGTCTCTGAGACTGTCCTGAATTCTTTTCATTCTTTTTTCTTTATTCTTCTCTGCAGTAGTTATTTCCACTACTTTATCTTCCAGGTCACTTATCCGTTCTTCTGCCTCAGTTATTCTGCCATTGATCCCTTCTAGAGAATTTTTAGTTTCATTTATTGTGTTGTTCATCACTGTTTGTTTTCTCTTTAGTTCCTCCAGCTCCTTGTTAAACGTTTCTTGTGTTTTCTCCATTCTGTTTCCAAGATTTTGGATCATCTTTACTATCATTTTTCTGAATTCCTTTTCAGGTAGACTGCCTATTTCCTCTTCATTTGTTAGGTCTGGTGGGGTTTTGCCTTGCTCCTTCATCTGCTGTGTGTTTCTCTGTCTTCTCATTTTGCTTAACTTGTTTGGGGTCTCCTTTTCACAGGCTGCAGATTCGTAGTTTCTGTTGTTTTTGGTGTCTGTCCCCAGTGGCTGTGGTTGGTTCAGTGGGTTGTGTAGGCTTCCTGGTGGAGGGGACTAGTGCCTCTGCTCTGGTGGATGAGGTTGGATCTTGTCTTTCTGGTGGGCACGTCCACGTCTGGTGGTGTGTTTTGGGGTGTCTGTGGCCTTATTATGATTTTAGGCAGCCTCTGTGCTAATGGATGGGGTTGTGTTCCTCTCTTGCTAGTTGTTTGGCATAGGGTGTCCTGCATTGTAGCTTGCTGTTCATTGAGTGGAGCTGGGTCTTGGTGTTGAGATTGAGATCTCTGGGAGATTTTCACCGTTTGATATTCCGTGGAGCTGGGAGGTCTCTTGTGGACCAGTGTCCTGAACTTGGCTCTCCCACCTCAGTGGCACAGCCCTGACGCCTGGCTGGAGCACTAAGAACCTGTCCCCCACATGGCTCAGAATACAAGGGAGAAAAAAAAGAAAGAAAGAAAGAAAGAAAGAAGAAGATAAAATAAAATAAAGTAAAATAAAGTTATTAAAATAAAAAATAATCATCAAGAAAAAAAATTTTTTTAAGTAATAAAGAAAAAAAATGGACAGACAGAACTTGGCACAAATGGTAAAAGCAAAGCTATACAGACAAAATCACACACAGAAGCATACAAATACACACTCTCAGAAAGAGAAAAAAAGGAAAAAAACATATATCGTTGCTACCAAAGTCCAGCTCCTCAATTTCGGATGATTTGTTGTCCATTCAGGCATTCCACAGATGCAGGGTACATCATGTTGATTGTGTCGATTTAATCCGCTGCTCCTGAGGCTGCTGGGAGAAATTTCCCTTTCTCTTCTTTTTTCGCACAGCTCCTGGGGTTCAGCTTTGGATTTGGACCCGCCTGCGCGTGTAGGTCGCCTGAGGGCGTCTGTTTTTCGCTCAGACAGGACGGGGTTAAAGGAGCAGCTGCTTCGGGGTCTCTGGCTCACTCAGGCCGGGGGGGGGGGAGGGGTTCAGATGTGGGGCGAGCCTGCGGCGGCAGAGGCCGGCATGACGTTGCAGCAGCCTGAGGTGCGCCGTGCGTTCTCCTGGGGAAGTTGTCCCTGGATCATGGGACCCTGGCAGTGGCAGGCTGCACAGGCTGCCGGGAGGGGAGGCGTGGATGGTGACCTGTGCTTGCACACAGGCTTCTTGGTGGCGGCAGCAGCAGCCTTAGCGTCTCATGCCCGTCTCTGGGGTCCGCGCTGATAGCCACTGCTCGCGCCTATCTCTGGAGCTTATTTAGGCGGCGCTCTGAATCCTCTCTCCTCGCGCACCAGGAAACAAAGAGGCAAGAAAAAGTCTCTCATCTCTTCGGCAACTCCAGACCTCTTCCCGGACTCCCTCCCGGCTAGCTGTGGTGCGCTAACCCCTTCAGGCTGTGTTCTCGCAGCCAACCCCAGTCCTCTCCCTGCGATCCAACTGAAGCTCGAGCCTCAGCTCCCATCCCCTGCCCGCCCCGGCGGTTGAGCAGAAAGCCTTGGGCTGGTGAGTGCTGCTCGGCACCGCTCTTCTGTGCGGGAATCTCTCCGCTTTGCCCTCTGCACCCCTGTGGCTGTGCTCTCCTCCGTGGATCCGAAACTTCCCCCCTCCGCCCCCCCCGAGTCTCCGCCCGCGAAGGGGCTTCCCAGTGTGTGGAAACCTTTCCTCCTTCACAGCTCCCTCCCAGTGGTGCAGGTCCCGCCCCTATTCTTTGTCTCTGTTTTTTCTTTTTTCTTTTACCCTACCCAGGTATGTGGCGAGTTTCTTGCCTTTTGGGAGGTCTAAGGTCTTTTGCCAGCATTCATTAGGTGTTCTGTAGGAGCTGTTCCCCATGTAGATGTTCTTGTGATGTATTTGTGGAGAGGAAGGTGATCTTCGCGTCTTACTCTTCCGCCATGTTGAAGCTCCTAATCCACGATTTTAAAAGTGCTTGAATTGATCTGGTAACCTTGAAATTATATTTTTAATCTATTTATTGAATCAGTCAACAAATATATTTTGGTACTTACTATGTATCAGATGCTGTTAGATGTGCTAGTGTCAGTTAAGACACTGTTATTGACACCTAGTAGGGGAAACATATAGTAAACATATATACACACACATACATATGTATATTCTATGTAAAGTGGAGATAAGCTTATGAAGAAGACTAAAATAGGATAGGGGAATAAAAAACCAGCGTGTGTTTGTAGTGAAGGGGAGTTCTGTTTTCTATAGGGTGATCATGGAAGTCTTCTCTATTATGTAGTCAATTGATCTTTGATAAAGAGCAAAGACAATTCAATGGAGAAAGGATGGCCTTTTCAATAAGAAATGGTGTGATTGTCCACATGCAAAAAAAAAAGAATTTAGAAACTGACCTATAAAATTCACAAAAACTTAACCAAAATGGATCATAGATCTAAATGTAAAACACCAAGGCATAAAACTTATAGAGATAACGTGTGAGAAAATCTAGATTATCTTGGGTTTGGCAGTAAGCGTTTATAGATACAACACCTGAATCATGATCTGTATAGAATAAAACTGATAATGTGGACTTCATTAAAAATGTCTGCTGTGTTGAAGTTACTGTTAAGAGAATGGAAAGACAAGCCACATAGTGGAAGAAAATATTTGCTAAAAGAACTTGAATCCAAAATATATAAAGACATCTTAAAACTTAACAATAAGAAAATCAGCAACCCACTTTAAAAAATGGGCAAAAGATCTGAGAAACATCTTCCAAAGAGGATATACAGATGCCAGTAAGTGTATGAAAATATATTCAACATCATATGCCACTATGTAATTTCAAATTCAGACAACAGTGGGACTACGCTATACCTATTGGAATAATCAAAGTTCGAAACACTGAAACATGAAATGCTGGCAAGAATGTGGAGCAGCAGGAACAGAAATGCAAAATGGTATAGCTGATTTCAGAAGATAGTTTTGCATTTTCTTACAAAGATAAACATAATTTTACCAGGTATTTTCCCACATAAGTTGAAAATGTATGTCCACACAAAAACCTGCACACAAATGTTTATAGTAGCTATATTTGTAATTGTCAAAAAGTGAAGCAACCAAGATACCTTGCAATCAGTGAATGAATAAACAAATTTTGGTATTTCCATGCAGTGGAATACTATTCAGTGATAAAAAATAAATGAGCTATCAAGCCTTGAAAAACATGGAGGAATGTTAAATGCGTAATGCTTAATGAAAGCAGTGAGTCTGAAAAGTGTAAAAAGCTGTATGATTCCAACTATATGAAATTCTGTGAAATGCAAAACTATTGAGACAGTGAAAAGATCAGTGGTTGCAGAGGTTTGGTGTGTGGGGAGGAAGGATGAATAGGTGGAGCACTGGCATTTTTAGGGTAGTGAAACTATTCTTTATCATGGAACAGTGGATATATCATAGTACACATTTGTCAGAACACATAGAACTGTGCAACTCAAAGTGAATCCTAATGCAAACATTGAACTTAGTTAATAATCAATATCAATATTGGTTCATCAGTTGTAACATATGAATCACAGTAACTGAAGATGTTAATAATACGGAAAATTTGGCAGGGTGGTAGTGAGGAGGTTTATGGGTACTCCCTGTACTTTCTCCTCAATTTTAAAAAGCTGCTCTAAAAATAGTCTATTAATTTAAAAAGCTTTTACTGAGTTATGAATAGAAACAAATTTCCTTAATCTGATAAATGGTGTCAAAAAAACCCTACAACAAATACCATACTTAATGATAAAATATTAAAAGCTTTCACACTGAAATCGAGAATGATAACAGTTACATTAACTATCACCATTTCTATTAAAATTTTTTCTAAAAGTACTAGCCAGGGTAATAGGGCAAGAAAAAAGTATTCAGATTGTGAAGGAGAACAATAACAATATCAGTTTCCATAGACAGTATGTTTGTGTATGGTGAAGGTGATTTTAAAAATCAAGAAGATCAAGTATTATTAGCCAAGATGTGAAATACTCCACTTGACAGAAAGAAATTAGAAAAATCTTTTGGAAAACTCTTTGGCATATATCAAGTAAAGCTTAACATACACATGCCCTATAACCAACTATTCTACTTCTACATAATATACATGAAAGAAATACGCATGAAAAAGCATGTGCAAGAATGATCACAGCACCACTATTTGGAATAGGCAAAAAATGGAAATAACATAAATGTCCTTCAAGAGGAATAATAGACAAATTGTAGCATATCCATTTTAAATTCATAAAATGAAATTCTTTACAACATTAGGAATGTGTAGACTGTTACAACAATCCTCAAAAATGTAAAATTGAATGAAAGAATACAGACAGTGGTATGCATGCTGTATGATTCCATTCATATAATGCTCAAAAGCAGGCAAAATTGAGATGTAAAGTAGAAGTAGCAAGTAGAAGGGTAAAGAAAAGGGATTTTGGTTGGGTTGGTGCTTATATAAATATGTTCATAGTGATAATTAATAGAGCTGTATCTTTTTTGTACTTTTAAAATATATGTATATTTTATGTTATATAAATTTATAACTGAAATATTAATATTTATATTAATGTATTTATATAAAATACTATAATTTAAAACGTTTAACAACTCTTCATAATTATCTCCATATAAGTTTACTCATATATATATATATATATATATATATATTTGAATTAACACAATATTTTATGTGGGTTTAAATTTATACCATTTTCCAGGCCTGGGACTGCTGTGTAAATCGAAGGAAGATTGTACTTTATTATGTTCAGCACTTTTCCAAGAATTGCTCAGCAATCATGCCACAACAGCAATAGAATTTGTGGCATTTGATGTGGCAAAACAAAATATTTCTGTCAATGTGGATCTGTAGATGTCACATACTGATTTTAAATGTAGGTGCAAGCGTCTGATTACTTCACTATATAATGTGGAAGAGTGATACTTGGTCATCTATATAGTAAAATATACATTGTTTCATTATTTTTTAAAAAGTTAAATGAGGTGATTGAAAATTAAAGGTAGAAGAAAGCATACTAATACATAGAACATAAATGTAGACAATATAAGGAAAAAATAAGAAACCTTGAGGATTGAACCATGGAGTCCAAAAAAGGAATGAAAGAGAACAAGGGGGATGACATTTTTTTTTAAAGAGAAAATAGGAAAGAAAAGATGCAAAGCTTTAAGAAGGATTGAAGCATTCTATCAATACTTGAAAGGACCTATGAAGTGTCAAGCAGCATAATTTTCTTGTGTGTGTGTGTTTGTGTGTAATTCTTTGTTATTTTTCCACCCTTGTTCTAAGTGATTATATATGTATATGTGTGTGTATATACATGTATTGTGTGTGCGCATATATATCTGTGTGTGTGCATACACACGCACATACACACATAATAAATACACATATATACTCCCTTTTAACAAGGAAAAATGAAAGAAGGATGAAGGGAGAAAAAGAGTTAAATATCCAAGTTTTCCAAATTCCTCTCATTTCATGCCAGGGAGGAAATAGGTATTAGATATTGTGCAAAGTAGGAAATTAATAAGTAGAGGTATAAAAAGTACAGGTATAGGTAGCCTTTATTTGTGAAAAATAGGTAAGTTGAGAAGTAGAGATATCAGGAAGGTCTTCTTTATTTAGAGTAAAAGATTTTATCACCAGAATAACTAAAAACCCAACTGTTTAAAAGTGTTTACTTATGAAGAATAGGAGTGGAGCCAGGGCATAAGACATTAAGTTTTCATTTTACAGTATTGAGTAGTTTATTTTCTTTTACCTTATGTATATATAACTTTTAAGATAATAATAAGATTAAATAAAAGGGAGACAAGAACTTTGAAAATAAATGAATACATGAAATTAGGCTAATCTGAGCTACTACTAACCACCCTCAAAGGGTTTCTGAAAATTTGCCTCAGCCCCTCTTATGTAAGTATTATACTTTTCAAGGCTTTTCTTAATATAGAAACAACTTAAATGCTTTTCACTACAGAAACAGTTAACTATTATGGCACATTCATAGAACAGAAATTATGCAGCCATGAAAACTGATCTTATGAAAACTTTTAAATGGCATTAAACAGTATTATGGACTAGCAATTACTAGAGGCTTTGGAACCATATAAGTTTGGGTCTTAATCCAGAGTCTGCCACCTACTACCTATGTAGCTTGAGCAAGTTTCCTTCCTTGGAAGTCCATTTTTTCCCACCAGCGTAATTGGGATAGATAATAATATTTACCTCCGGATGTTATTGAGATAAGTAATTGGGATAAAATAAAGCACTTATCACAGTGCCTGACCCATACATATTTGAAAGGTAAGTAGTAGTAGTAGTAGTAGTAGTAGTAATAGTAATATATAAGGTACAAGAAATCAGAGTACAGCTGTGAAAACAGTACAATTTTACCTATATAAAGAGAAATGCATGAAAAGAGACTTAAAGCAAATATGTGAAAGTAATAGCCATAGTTATCTATGAATAGTGGTATCATGGGTGATTTTTTTCTTCTTTATACTTTTGTGTAGATTACACATTTTCTACAATGAGTACATTATTCTTATAATAAAAAACAAAACAAAAGAAGAAAAATTAAATTCTAGGCCATAAAATCAACAAGATGCTGCCACTAATGTAAGTCAATAGTATATAAGCTTCTATTTTTCCATGCATCTCATTACTAGCTATTATTTGGCCTTACAGAAAAGTCAGAATCCTCTGTTTATATTACCTATGATTTTTGTCTGTGTTCTGCAATAGTTATTGCTGTCACTGGTTTTTCTGGGCAAAAGAGTATATATGTGGGACCTGCACTCTTCCAATTAACTTCTCTTCAGTCTCCTCATTTCTAAATTTAAAAGCCCAGAGTATACGGTATAGTTTTTGTGAGATCTAGGACACAGCATTTACAGAATTATGAACATGATTGAATTACCAAACTCCATGTGTGTAGGAAGAGGAGATGTAGGAACAGTTGCTGTCTTTCCCTTCTCCAGTGACTCTTTCATTGCCTTTTCATGACTGGAAGAGACAAGGAAATCAGTAAGGATTTTTGATAATAGAAAATTATTTAGACTTTAAGATGAAAAGAGAAGTGTGGCGAAATACTGGGAGTGAATGGCTATAAAGTGGTAACCACTGTTAGGGAAATTGTATGGAAAAAGAACAATGTACAGTCAGCACACACTGTGCTAGGTCATTTCTAAATCAGTCTACTCTCAGATAATAGGATATGGCAGATGGATGCAGTCAACACCTATGTTTGGAGAACTTAAATGAAAGATAGTATGTGCAATGCCAAGGTTATTACTGACTGAAAGGTACTGATGGGCTCTTTGCCAGCTGAGTGCATCAACTAGGTGAGGAACTGGGATGGGTCTAATAAATTTTGGGTGATACATAGGAAAGAAATGTAACATGTTCCACCTTTACTTTCCTATTTCTCTACATTTGTGTGTTTCTTGGGAACTCACATGTATGGTGAAATTCTACCACTGTCTCTAGATATCTATGTGCCAGTGATAATATTAGATTTAGCTTCTTGTGCAGTTTGTTAGTATACTTGGTGTAATGGATTATTGGTTTCTCCACCTATTTCTTCACTGTATACATGGACTAAATCTGCTCAATTTGAATTATGTTGTTATAGAGGTTACAATCCAACTCAACAGATGACAGCCTATACAACAAAATTATATGGAGATATTTTTAAAACTCTAAGTGTAATTTGGTGATGACTGAGGTATTTGATCCTTTAGTAATACCTATAGTGGTCTTCAAGGTTAGGTTACCTGGGAAGTACATTCTAAGATGGGGCTTTGGATTCAGAGAGTTACAGTATGCTCTCTGGGACAACATGTTGGAGAGTGAAAGAAACAGGATTGGGCAGAGAGAGAACACTGAAGCAGTTTCAATAAAGGGCTCAGATGATCCCCTCAGGAACTTCGGAATTGGTTTGGCCTTTCAGAGTTGTCCTGAATTGAGAGGAGTCAAACCAGGCTTTTAATACTCTTTCGTCAACCAGTTATTGAATGTGAGAGGTTCCCTGGCAGGGGAGTGACCACTGACATGGAAACTCTTTTCAGCCCAAGGTAAGTTCTGGAAAGGAACATAATTGAGAGCTGTTGGACATCAATGCTCAGAGCAGCTAGAAGAATAAATGTTTCAGTTCTAGAGAAAGAGAGGAGGTTAAGGGCAGCAAACCACAGCATCCACTGCAAGATATATGTCCTTATATATGTTTTTCATGTGCTTTGGGTAGTTTTTTAGGGGGTGCTTTTATTTTTTCAGAAAAATACCAGAATATTCTGCTTGATGTAGGATGTGCTGCTCTTGTGGGGGCAGTTACTATAGAAAATAGGCATGTCCAGAAAGGCTGCAAATATGAGTAAAAGTATTATGAATTTTACAGACCAAACTGCTTTCAACTCTAATAATTAAATTCTTACAAAACAAAGGTCAAGTTTTATCATAGTATCTATAAGTTTGGCAATTACGAAGAAACTCCTAAGCAGAGTCAACAAAAATAGAATTAAAGACTATTACTGTTACATTTTTCATATAATAATATACAACATGGAAAAATATTGAAATTTGTAACATTTCCTCACTGAATAATGAACAATCGTACTCTGAATTTATTCTTAGCTTCTTGCATGAAATTCTAGCTACTTAAGCTATGTGCTTGATTTATACACCTACTAACACCTATTTTTATATTGTATGAAATAGTACACTTCATTTGGTTGATTTCTAGTTATAGTAAAAAAGCAACTTGAGTATGTAACCATGTTCCTGGCTTATTTATAGTCATTAATTAATTTAACTACCCCTTAATTTCATAGCTCTTGCTTTCTTTATGATCCTGTCAAGGGTTCAATTCATCTAACAAACACTTACGAAGACCCTATTCTAGGACTGACATTATGTTAGCTACTAAGGCTAAAATTATGAACAAGACACAGTCCCTGCTTTCAAGGGCTTCAGACTAGGGTATCTGATTTTTATGGTAAGCACCTTTATAGTACCTTCTGAACTGGATGGTGTGTTAGGCAGAACTTAAAAAAGGGCCCTCCAGATTCCATGCTCACATGGTATCACTCCCATGATTAGGTTTCTGTCTCTGTCTCTCTCTCTGTGTCTCTCTGTCTCTCTATATTCTCTCTATATAACCTCTATCTATCTATCTATCTATCTATCTATCTATCTATCTATCTATCTATCTATCTATATCAGGATAGGGAAATTATCAGGATGGGCATAATCTAATGACATGAGCCCTTTTAAAAGCAGATGGATTTATGCAGCTGGTAGCAAAACAGGAGGGCAGAGATTAAAAACACAAGAAAAATTTGATTTGTTATTGTGAATTTGAAGATGGAGAACCCATGTGCCAAAAATGTTGAGAGCTTTTAGTTGCTGAGTGAGGCTTCTGTCTGATAGCCAGCAAGAAAATAGGAATATCAGTCCTACAACCACAATAAACTGAATTCAGACAATTCTTGATGAACTCAGAAGTGGATTTTCCTCAAGAGCCTCCAAATAAGCACTTACTCCAGCCAAAACTTTGATTTGAAAATCCTCTACTCCATCAAAGTAAGACGAACACTAGTAAAAATTCTCAAAATCAACTTTTTCGGAACTCAGGCAATTAACAAAAGACTTGCAACAATCTGAGGAATGTTTATTCAAGGTTAACAGCAGAATATCAGTAAGAAAAATGTTCTTTATTGCATTTTACCTTCCCCTATTCCTACCCCATCTCCCCAGTTCCATGGTACTTTGCATACAAACAGCCTTCTATCATTTTGAAAACCAGCAGCCTAGGAGGCACTGGAGGAATCAGAGTGAGACTGAAGCTCTTTTAAGAGCCCATTTTCAAGGAGTTGTTGTCATTTGACCTGTCTGGCAGTTCCCTGGAAAACTCCTAAGTCATAAGACTCCAATTTGACCTGGCTCAAAGCTGCACAATGTGAACAGTTTTTTCACTAAATATGTTTGTCAAAAACATTCAGTGGCAATTGTTTAATATCGTATCTGCCCAAGATGGAAATAACAGTTGGGGAAAACAAGAAGCTAACCAAAAAACTTAAAAGGAAAAGCTGGGAATGAGATATCCATAGAGGCTTTGAAAAGCTCAAACATATCCCTGGGAAAATAGAAGATGATAAATGCATGGAACTATGCACATGCTTAGGGCTGTGGACATACCCAGGATAGACCTGAGACTGTCCTAAAATCTCAACCCTGGCTAACTTTGAAGTTCTCGGCAAGCAGGAAGTGATGGCTGTGGCGGAGTTTTCAACTGGCACTGGAAATTAACCAAATGTTGCAATAGTCTGGAGAAAATTTATTCAAGAAATATAGCTAAATCTCCAGAAGAACAATAATACTTAGCCTTGGGAGTGGTAAAGTTGCGTTCCAAAATGCACACAGAGATGATCAGCAAAGAATGGGAGATTTATTGGTTCCAGGCAATTAATGAAGTATCTATCCAGTCACTAGTTGACTATTAAGGTATCTGAGTAATGATTTCAGTGGTAATACAAGGTAAAAATAAAGAAATCTAGAATAAGTTCAGCAAGGTTACTAAGCAGTTGAATAGTAAAATCGACAAACACTAGCAACAGCAAAACCTGAGAAGGCAAAAATCTGATTTTCAGTGTTGCTACATTGTATTACGTAAAATGTACAGCTATTAACAAGAATTACAAGACATGCAAAAAAAAATGCGTGACCTATACATAGGAAATACACCAGTCAATATAAACTTTTCCAAAGGAAGTAGAGATATTGGACTTATTGCATGAAAACCTTAAATCAGCTATTTTAAATGTGTTCTAGGAACAAAAGGAAACTGTCTAAATAACTAAAAGTGTGCAAACCATGCCTCTTTAAATAGAGAATATAAACAAATAGACATTATGAAATAAAAAGCCACACAGAAATTTTGAATTTGAAAATTATAATAACATATTCAAAATGCTAGGAAGATTATATAAATCAAGAATTCTGTATCTAAAGAAGTTACCTTTAAAAAAAGAAGGAAAAATTAAGACATTCCCAAATAAACTAAAGCTGAGAAAGTTTATTGTTAGGATATCTACCCTATACATGCTACTAAAGGGAGTATTTCAGGCTGAAATGAAAGGATGCTAGATTGTAAAAGGAATCCATATAAAAGAAATAGAGTACCAGTACAGGTAACGAACTACATAGGTAAATATAAATGACAGTATTAATGCATTTTTAATACTTTTTTCTCTTATTTGATATAAAGGACATATACATATAGGAAAAATTATAAATCTGTGCTAATGAGAATATAAAGTATAAAAGTGTAACTTCTATGTCAATAATAGTACAAAGGAGGGTGGAGGAAACAGAACTATATTCGAGCAAAGATTTATATACTATTGAAACGACAACAGTATTTATCTAAATTAGATTGTTAAAAGATATGAATTGAAATCTCAAGGTAAACCACTAGAAAAATAGCTCAACATGCAGTAAAATAAGTGACAAAATAATTTAAAAGGTACAGTAGAAATATAAATTTAACACAAAGGCTGTGATGGAGGATTACAGGTACAAAAAAGATGTGAGGCATACAGAAACATAGAAAAATGGCAGACAAATGTTACTGTATAAGTAATAACATTAAATATAAATAGATTAAACTCTCCAATTAAAAAGTGCAGATGGGCAGAATGGATAAAAGAAAAATTAACTGTGATCCAAATATATGCTGATCAAGAAACATACTTTAGGGACTTCCCTGGTGGTCCAGTGGTAAAGAATCCGCCTTCCAATGCAGGGGATGCGGGTTCAATCCCTGGTCTGGGAACTAAGGTCCCACATGCCGTGGGGCAACTAAGCCCACGTGCCACAACTATTGAGCTCACACTCCTCAATGAGAGAGCCCGCGTGCCGCAAACTACAGATCCCACATGCCCTGGAGCCCGCACACTGCAACT
Source organism: Eschrichtius robustus (assembly GCF_028021215.1). Lineage (NCBI taxonomy): Eukaryota > Metazoa > Chordata > Mammalia > Artiodactyla > Eschrichtiidae > Eschrichtius > Eschrichtius robustus. The sequence continues at coordinate 111,506,261 of NC_090845.1, forward strand.
AGAGAGAAGGCTGAGTGCTGCAACGAAGAGACCGCATGCCTTAACGGAAGATCCCATATGCATGCCTCAATGAAGATCCCGTGTGCCGCAACTAAGACCCGATGCACCCAAAAAAATAAGGAAAATAAATAAATAGAATAAATATTTAAAAAAAAAACACTTTAAATTGAAAGACACAAATAGATTGAAAGTAAAATGGTGGACGAATTTACCATGCAGAAACTCACAGTAAGAGAGCTATAGTGTCTAACCTAATATCAAACAAAAAATCTTTAAGACAAAAATTGGTATAGATGGTCAATCCATCAAGAAGATATAACAGTGATAAACATATATCCATTTAATACCAGAGCTTTAAAATACGCAAAGCAAAAACTGGCAGAATTAAAAGGAGAAATAAACAATTAAACAATAATAGTTGGAGACATCAATAACCCAATTTCAATAATGTACACAACTAAGTCAATGATCGAGGAGGAAATAGAAGATTTCAAAAACATAAAAAAATAGACCTAACTTCTGTTTTTTCATTCCACATATAGTGAGCTTGGGGTTGCCACTCAATCCTAACAACAAGCAAAAAGCTGAGAAGACTGAAAAATTAACTCTTCTTAGATCCATAAGAAGGGGGAGGACACAAGGCAAACCACTGCCCCCCAAGAACGGAGAGACAGGAAGTCTTATTAGAGTAGACTCACCATCAGAAACTGCCACATGATCTAGTGCTGGGAAGAAAAACCTGAACTGTAATGGAGAATTTCCGGAGGCTCAGTATGGACAATTCTGAAAGTTAAAAACTCCAGGAAGACTTCGTCATGGGGAGGGGGGGCCCAGTATTGTGAGATTTACTTCCAGGAGCTGAACCAGGTTCCCACAGTTAATATCAGAGAAAAATTCTCTTGAGCTTCCAGCAGGGGAGTGGTAAATAAACCATTTGAAATACGCATGAAATAGGCCTGCACTCAAGAGAAATTAGTTGATCAGAGCCTAACCTTTTGGGGTACAATCAGTGCCTAACTGAATTGAGGCAAGGGAAATAGCCAACTCTGGTCAACTCTAGCCTTCCACTTGGGAGAACGGAAATAACCAACTGCACCCCACTCTGGCCATCCTGTCCCACCTAGGGGGAGAAAAAACTGAGCAACAATTGTGAAGCTCACATTTTAGAGGCATAGGCTCACTAAAAGACTGAGACCTAATCGTAGGACTATTGAATATTTCCTCTCCTCTACACCTTACCACCATATTACTAAAGGCCTATTTACAGCAGTTTCTTTTACCAAGTACATTATGTCTAGTGATCAAGAAAAAAATGACAAGAAATACTAAAAGGCAATAAACACAATTTGAAAAGACAGAGGAGGTATCAAAAATAGATATGTCAGGGATGTTGATTTGATACATATATATTGCAAATTGATTGCCACTGTAGCATTAACACCTCCATCACGTAATTACCATTTCTTTTTTTGTGTGGTGAAAACATTTAAGATATACTCTCTTAGCAACTTTGAAGTACATAACACCGTATTCTTAACTATCACCACAATGCTGTGCATTAGATCCCTGGAACATAGTCATCTTATGACTGGAAGTTTGTACCCTTTGACCAGTATCACCCCATTGCCCCCACCCCCCAGCCCCTGATAACCACCATTCTACTATTTGTTTCTACAAGTTCAGTTTTTAGATTCCACATGTAACTGATATCATACAGTGTTTGTCTTTCTCTGTCTAAATTGTTTCATTTAGCACAGTGTCCTCAAGATCCATCAATGTTGTCACAAATGGCAGGATTTGCTTCTTTCTTGTGACTGAATAATATTCCACCGTGTGTGTGTGTGTGTTTGTGTGTGTATAATCAAAACATCTTTATCCATTCATCTGTTGACAGACACTTAGGTTGTTTCCATATCTTGGCTATTATTAATAATGCTTCAATAAACATGAGAGTGCAGATATCTATTCAGTATCCTATTTGCATTTTCCTGGGGTATATATACTGAAGTGGGATTGCTGCATCATATGGTAGTTATATTTTTAAATTTTTGTAAAACCTCTGTGTTCCATAGTGGCTGTGCCAATATACAATCTCACCAGCAGTGCATGAGGGTTCCCGTTTCTCTACATCCTCCTAGCATTTGTTATCTCTTGTCTTTTTAATGATAGCTATTCTAATAGATGTGAGGTGATATCTCATTTTGGTTTTGATTTGCATTTCCCTGCTGTTTAGTGATGTTGAGATCTTTTTATGGACCTGTTGGCTATTTGTATGTCTTCTTTGGAAAACTGTCTATTCAATTCCTCTGCCCATTTTTAAAAATCAGATTGGTTTTTTATTGTTGTTGTTGTTATTAAGTTGTGTAAGTTCTTTATATACTTCACACATTAACAGCTTATCAGATATGGTTTGCAAATATTTTCCCCCATTCCATAGGTTGCCTTTTTATTTAGTAAATTGTTCCTTTTGCTGTGCAGAAGCTTTTTCACTTTATGTAGTCTCATTTGTTGATTTTGGCTTCTGTTGCTTATGCTTATGATGTGAATTCCAAAAAATCATTGCTAAGACCAATATCAAGGAGTTTTTCCCTGTATTTTCCTGTAAGAGTTCTGTGGTATCAGTTGTTATGTTTAAATCTTTAGTCCACTTCAAGTTAATTTTTGTGATTGATGTAAGTTAGGGGTCCAATTTCATTTTTCTGCACGTGGTTATCCAGTTTTCTCAACACCATTTGTTGAAGAGATTATCCCTTTGCCATTGAGCGTTCTTGGATCCCTTGTCAAATATTAGTTGACCATAATTGCAGTGGTTTATTTCTGGGCTCTTTATTCTTTTCCATTGGTCTGTATGACTATTTTTATGCCAGGACCATACTGTTTTGATTAATGTAGCTTTGTTATTTAGTTTGACATCATGAAGTATGATGTTCCAGCTTTATTCTTCTTTCTCAGGATTGCTTTGGCTATTCAGGGTCTTTTTTAGTTCTACACAAATTTTAGAATTATTTTTCTATTTCTGAGAAAAATGCCATTGGAGTTTTTCTACATTGATCTATAGTTGGCTTTGTGTAATATGGACATTTTAACAATATTAATTCTTCCTATCCATGAATGTGGGATATCTTTCCATCTGTTTGTGTCTTCTTTAAGTGTACAGATCTTTCACCTCCTTGGTTAAATTTATTCCTAAGCATTTATTTACTTTTTTGATGCTATTGTAAATGAGTTTGTTCATTTAATTTTCAGATATTTTGTTCTTAGTGTATAGCAACACAACTGATTACTGTATATTGATTTTGTGTTAAGCAACTTTATTGAATTGATTGATTAGTTCTAATAGTTTTTTTTTTTTTTTTGGTGGAGTCTTTAGGATTTTCTGTACATAAAGTTATATCATCTGCAAATGATGACATTTTTACTTCTTTCTTTCGAGTTTGGATGCCGTTTACTTATTCATCTTGCCTGATTGCTTTAGCTCAGACTTCAGTACTATGTTGAATGAGAGTGTTGAGAGTGGGCACCCTTGTCTTATTTCTAATCTTAGAGGAAATGCTTTCAATTGTTCACTGTTGAGAATGTTGTTACGTGTGGGTTTGTCATATATGACCTTTAATATGTTGAAATATGTTCCTTTTGTACTCAATTTGTTGAGCTTTTTTTGTTTTCCATGAAAAGATATTGTATTTTGTCAAATTCTTTTTTTGCATCTTTTGAGATGATATGATTTTTATATTTCATCCTATTAATATGTTGTATCACATGCATTGATTTGCATATGCTGAACCATCCTTGCATCCCAGGGATAAATCCCATTTGGTCATAGAGTATGATCCTTTGAAGGTGTTATTGAATTTGGTTGACCTAATATTTTACTGAAAAATTTTGCATCTATATTTGTCAGAGATATTGGTTTATAGTTTTCTTTTCCTGTAGTGTCTTTATGTGACTTTGCTCTCAAGGTAATGCTGGCCTCCTAAGATGAGTTTGGGTGTATTCTTTCCTCTTCAATTTTTGGAAAAATTTGATAAGAATTGGCATCAATTCTTCTTTAAATGTGTGGTAGAGAGCACCAAATCCTAACCACTAGACCACCAGGGTATAGACAATCTTATTTACAAAGCAGAAATAGAGACATAGATGTAGAGAATAAATGTATGGATACCAAGGGGGAAGGGAGGGGTAGGATGACTTGGGGGATTGGGATTGACATATATACACTATTGATACTATATATAAAATAGATAACTAATGAGAATCTACTGTATAGCACAGGGAACTCTACTCAGTGCTCTGTGGTGACCTAAATGGGAAGGAAATCCAAAAAAGAGGTGATATATGTATACATATGGCTGATTCACTTTGCTGTACAGTAGAAGCTAACACAACATTGTAAAGCAACTATACTCCAATAAAAATTTTAAAAATAAAAAAAAATTATTTTGAGATTTAAAAAGAAAAAAATGACCTAATTGCAAAAAAAAAAAAAAAAAAAAAAAAAGTTTGGTAGAATTCACCAGGGAAACTATCCGGTCCTGGGCTTTTCTGTGTTGGGAGGTTTTTGATTAGTGATTCAGTATACTTGCACGTTAGTATTCTGTTCAGATTTTTCTATTTCTTCATGATTCAGTTTTGGTAGGTTGTATGTTTCTAGAAATTTTCTACTGCTTCTTGGTTATCTAGTTTGTTGGCTTGTAGTTGATCATAGTAGTGTCTTATGATCCTTTGTATTTCTGTGGTATTAGTTGTAATGTCTCCTCTTCCAACACTTATTTGAGCCCTCTCTCTTTTGTCCCAGTTACTCTAGCTAAAGGCTTATAAATTTATGTTTTAAAAAAACCAGCTCTTAGTTTGTTGATCTTGCTATTGTACCTAGGCACATGGTATTGGGTCCCACAACAATCACAGAGGCACTCTTATTTGTAGACGGATAATGAATTTTTGTTGTTGAGGGAGGGGACAAAAAACAAGGGATGTCTTATGCCACCATGCTGCTGACTTCACTCCCCCAGACCTGGAATTTAAAACAATTATGATTAATATGCTAAGGGGGGCTCTAATAGATAAAGTAGACTACAAGAACAGGTGAGCAAAATAGGCAGAGAGATGGAAATCTTAAGAAAGAACCAAAATGAAATGCTAGAGATCAAAAACACTAACAGGATGAAGAATGCCTTTGATGGATTTATTAGTAGACTGGATATAGCTGAGGAAAGAATCTCTGAGTTTGATGAAATGTCAATAGAAATCCCAAAAACTGAAAAGCAAAGAAAGCAAAGCTGGAAAAAACAGAACAGTTTTGAACAATTACAAAAATTGTAAAATATGTGTATTGGGAATACCAGAAGGAAAAGATAGAAAGGAACAAAAGAGATATTTGAAACAATAACGACTGAGAATTTCCCTGAGTTAATGTCAGAGAACAAACCACAGATCCAGGAATTTCAGAGGGCACCATGCAAGATAAATGCCCCCCCACAAACTACACCTATACTTATCATTTTCAAACTAAAGAATATCAAAGATAAAATCCTGAACATAGCCAGAGGAAAAAATACCTTACCTGTAGAGGAACAAAGATAAGAATTACATTGAACTTCTCCTTAGAAACCATACAAGCAAGAAGAGTGATACAATACAATAACAACCAACAAGAGTTCTATATACCCTGTGAAATTATCCTTCAAAAGCGAGGTAGAGGTAAATCATGTCATCAACATGCCTGAATAAGATGTCCCTTGTTGTATTCACCTCTCAACAACAACAATCTGTCATTTACCCATGGACAAAAGTTCCTTTGTGTGAGCTGTGGGATCCAGCACCATATGCCAAAGGGCCCAGAAGGAGTCTTGCCCAATTGTACATCAGATAATAGGCATATGTAGACCTGGCTGTGGATTCTGCAGTGGCTCCAGCCCCTCTTGGCCATGGTCCAGAAACCCCTAGAGAACATTATCTTAGACAATCACCTGTAAATGAGAGAGCCTTTGTGGAATCCCAGGTTTCCAGCAGAGAATTCCAACACACTATTGGAGAAACAAAAATACGAATTTGAGTGCATTGGAGAGGGTAAGAGGAACAGTTTGACTTTATCCATCCCCCCGCCTCCTCCAAAGTGGAACAGATCAGTGCCAAGAGAAAACTTCTCAGCCTGTGATTTCTCCCTCAGGGGAAAAGGAGAGCATATTCATGAGTGTTTGACTCACCCAGCTATATGAGAAGTTGCCAAAGAGACCCAATTCTTTCTCACCCCATCCAGAGTGCTGAGTCATGAGCTATATGCTGGGGGCGGGACAAAAGAGGCTGGGAGAGATAGGACTCTCAGAGGCATTAACGGGATGTGGATCCTACTAACTGCATCACAGACTCCATCAAGAAGCCTGCTAATGAGCTACTGGGTTTGCCTCACCCTCAGATCCCTCGGATGACCCACAGATACACCCAGCTCCCTGCATGCCTCACCCATTGCTGCATCCTCTGGCCAGTTATCTGTGCACTCTCCCGATGGTGGTGAAAGCAAGCTTCGGCAAAGGGGCAGTGAGCATACACAGAAAACCCACCCAGATCTGCTAGGGAGAGACCATAAACTTGAGCTTTAGCTCCACCCTTGGGAAAGCAAAAAGGAGGCTGTCATGACCAGGCCTGGTGTGTTCCAGGATCCAAAGACAGTGTATAAGCTTCAGAATTCTGCCACAAGAGGGAACAAGAAGCATGGAGTAGGGATATCCACAGAAGATCTGAGAAAGCCTCAGAATCCCTAATAGGTCTGACAGAAGTCATTTAGTCAAGCATGGAGGAGGTGGCTACAACTACAAATACAACCAGGTCAAAAGTGTACAACCAGGTCAGTGATGCAAGTCTTCAATGAAAATGAAAAATCAAAGAAACTTGGTACCATCAAAGGATCACAACAATCTTCCAGTAACTGCCCCCCAAAACAGAAGATCAGTGATTTACCTGATCTGATAAATAATTCAAAATACCTGTTTAAAAAATGTTTTTAATTGAAGTATAGTTGACTTACAATATTGTGTTAGTTTCAGGTATATAACAAAGGATTTTGATAATATATATATTCTTTTTTTCAATTCTTTTCCATTATTGGTTATTACAAGATATTGAATATAGTTCCCTGTGCTGTACAGTAAATCCTTGCTGTTTATCTATTGTATATATGGTAGTGTGTATCTGTTAATCCCATACTCCTAATTTATCCGTCCCCCCATCCCCTTTGCTAATCATAAGTTTGTTTTCTGTCTGTGAGTCTGTTTCTGTTTTGTAAATAAGTTCATTTGTACCATTTTTAGATTCTACATATAAGCGAAGCTATATGATATTTGTCTTTCTCTCTCTGACTTCACTTAGTGTGATAATGTCTGGGTCCATCCGTGTTGCTGCAAAAGGCATTATTTCATTGTTTTTTATGGCTGAGTAGTACTCCATGTGTGCACCACATCTTCTTTATCCATTTATCTGTCATTGGATGCTTAGGTTGTTTCCATGTCTTGGCTATTGTAAGTGGTGCTGCTATGAGCATTGGGGTGCATGTACCTTTTTGAATTAGAGTTTTTATCTTTTCTGGATATATGTCCAGGAGTTGGGTTGCTGGATCATATGGTAACTCTATTTTTAGTTTTTTAAGGAACTTCCAGACTGTTTTCCATGCTGGCTGCAACGATTTACATTTCTACCAACAGTATAGGAGGATTCCCTATTCTCCACACCCTCTCCAGCATTTATTATTTGTAGGTTTTTTGATGATGGCCATTCTGACTTGTGTGAGGTGATACCTCATTGTAGTTTTGATTGCATTTCTCTAATAATTTGCAATGTTGAGTATCTTTTCATGTGCCTGTTGGCTATCTGTATGTGTTCTTTGGAGAGGTGTCTATTTAGGTCTTCTGCTCATTTTTTGATTGAGTTGTTTGTTTTTTTGATATTGATTTGTATGAGCTGTTTGTATATTTTGGAAATTAACCCCTTGTCGGTCACATCATTTGCAAATATTTTCTCTCATTCTGTAGGTTGTCTTTTTGTTTTGTTTATGGTTTCCTTTGCTGTGCAAAAGCTTATAAGTTTGATTATGTCCCATTTGTTTATTTTTGATATTATTTCTTTTGCCTTAGACTGACCTAAGAAAATATTGCTACAATTTATGTCAGAATGTTTTGCCTGTGTTCTCTTCTGGGAGTTTTATGGTGTCATGTCTTAAGTCTTTAAGCTATTTTGAGTTTATTTTTGTGTGTGGTGTGAGGGAATGTTCTAACTTCATTGATTTACATGTGGCTGTCTAGATTTCCCAGCACCACTTGCTGAAGAGATTGTCTTTTCTCCATTGTACATTCTTGCCTCCTTTGTTGAAGATTAATTGACCATAGGTGTGTGGGTCAAAGTACCTGTTTTAAGGAAGCTCAGTTATCCACAAGAAAATATGTGGAATCTAAAAAAAATGGTACAAATGAACTTATTTACAAAACAGAAATAGAGTCACAGATGTTGAAAACAAACTTATGGTTACCAGGGGGGAAAGGGGGACGGTTACCAGGGGGAAAAGGAGGGGAGGGATAATTTGGAAGATTGGGATTGACATATACATAGGTAACTAATAAGGACCTACTGTATAGCACAGGGAACTCTACTCAATACTCTGTAATGACCTATATGAGAAAAGAATCTTAAAAAGAGTGGATATATGTATATGTATAATTGATTGACTTTGCTGTACACCTGAAACTAACACAACATAGTAAATCAATTATACTACAAAAGGAAAAAAAAAAAGAAAACAGATAATTCAACAAAATCAGGAAAACAATACACAAACAAAATGAGGATTTTTCCAAAGAGATAGGAATAATAAAAAAGAACCAAACAGAAATTATGGAGCTGAAGAATTCAATAAATGAAATGAAAAATATAATAGAGAGCATCAACAACAGATTGGTCGAGTAGACCACGTTATCTGTCAATTAGAATACAAGAGCTTTGAAATTACCAGTAACGTTACAAAGCAGAAACTAACACACCATTGTAAAGCAATTATACTCCAATAAAGATGTTTTAAAAAAAAAGAAATTACCAGTCAGAGGAGAACAAAGAAAAAAGATTGAAAAGAAGTGAAGAAACCCTATGTGATCTAAGGAATACCATCAAAAGAAAGTCATTGGATTATTGTAGTTCCTGAAGGAGAAGGGAGGGAGAAAGGGACAGAAAGCTCAATTAAAAAAATAATGGCTAAGAACTTCCCAAATATGTGGAGAGATTTGGACATCCAAATTCATGAAGCTGATAGGTCACCCCATAATTTCAATCCAAAACAATCTTCTCCAAGACACATTATAACTTTCAAAAATCAGAGACTTAAAAGCATGAAGAGAAAAGAAGATTGTAACCTAAAAAGGAACCAGAATTAGGCTTTCAGCACATTTCTCATCAGAAACCTTACAGGACACAAGAGAGTAGCATGGTATACTCAAAGTGCTGAAAGAAAAAAAAAAAACCTGCCAACCAAGAATACTCTATCTGGCAAAGTTGTCCTTTAGTAATGAAGGAGAGAGAACTATTTTCCCAGACAAACAAAAGCTGATGGAGTTCATCACCACTAGTCCTACCTTATATGAAATGCTGAGATGAGTTTTTTCAAGTTGAAATTAAAGGACACAAATCAGTAACATGAAAATACATAACACTCTTGTAAAGGTAGATATAGTCAAATTCAGAATCCTCTCATACTGTAATATAATGGTGTGTGAACCACTTAACTATAATATAAATGTTAAAGGACAAGATTATTAAAAATAGCTACAGTTACTATAATCTGTGAATGAATACACAGTATGAAAAGAAGTAAATTGTAACATTAACATAACAAGGGGTAATGAAAAGGTAAAATTTTTGTATTCAATCCAAGTTAAGTTGTTATCAGTGTGAGATAGGTTATTATATCTATAAGATGTTTTATATAAGCCTTACGGTATACACAAAGCAAAGACCTATAGTGGATTCACAAAAGATAAAGAGATTGTAATTAGAGAATACCACTACAGAAAACCAAAAATTCCAAAGAAGGCAAGAGAGGAAGAAAGGAACAAAGGAACTATGAAACAGCCAGAAAGCAATATGATGGCATTAGAAGTTCTTATCTATCAATAATTACTGTAAATGTAAGTGGATTGAATTCTCCAATGAAAAGGCATAGAGTGGCTAGATGCATAAAAAAATAAGACCCAACTATATGCTGCCCACAAGAGACTCACCTCAGCTTTAAGGACATGCGTAGAGTCAAAGTGAAGGAATGGCAAAAGATATTCCATGCCAATGGAAACCAAAAGAGAGCAGAGGTAGCTATGGTTATATCAGACAAAATAGACTCTAAGCCAAAAATGGTATGAAGAGACAAAGAAGGTCATTACATAATGATAAAGGGGTCAATCCATCTGGAAGATATAACAATCATAAATATATATGCACCCAACATTGGAGCACCTATATATATTAAGCAAATGGATCTGAAGGGAGAAATAGATAACAATACAGTAATAGAAAGGGACTTCAGTACCACTTTCAGCAATAGATAGATTATCCAAACAGAAAATCAGTAAGGACACATTCGACTTGAACTATGTTTCAGGTCAAATGGACAAACTATTGTTGGATTCTTAATTTTATTTTTTAATTATCTTTACAATTTCTCAGGAAATTTTATCAGTTTATGTGAGGAATAAGTCAGTATTCAGGAAATGTTTGTTGTAATCTTTATTTTTTTCCCCCTAAAAAAATCTCAGTAACTCTCTATCATATAGTAATTGAATGTACAAGATCACTTCAACTATGAAAAAGTGAGACTAATGAGCATGTTTCATTTGACTTCTGCTTGTTTGAAATGTCTTTGATACAGTGAGATGACCTGAAAAAGAATGAGCAAATGTTTACTTATGTTATTTAGATCTAATAGTTTTCTATGCTTGTGAAAAATCATCTAAAATTGTACCTATGAACAAAGCAAATAATTTATGAAATTTTGACATATCTGTTACATGAACAGGTTGTCTGGATCACTCATTAAAAAAATGGATTTGGACTTCCCTGGTGGTGCAGTGGTTAAGAATCTGCCTGCCAATGCAGGGGACGCAGGTTCGAGCCCTGGTCCAGGGAGATCCCACACGCCACGGAACAACTAAGCCCCTGTGCCGCAACTACTGAGCCTGCACTCTAGAGCCTGCAAGCCACAACTACTGAGCCCACGTGCCGCAACTACTGAAGCCCGCGCGCCTAGAGCCCATGCTCTGCAACAAGAGAAGCCACCACAGTGAGAAGCCCGCACAGTGCTACGAAGAGTAGCCCCCGCTCGCTGCAACTAGAGAAAGCCCGTGTGCAGCAACGAAGACCCAAAGCAGCCAAAAAGAAATAAATAAATTTATTAAAAAAAAAAAAGGATTTGGGCAAAGTTTATACACTTTTCAGAGTGCTTCTTTTACTCAATATAGTATATACTGCTCTTTATTCAAAAAAAATTCTTTGAGCAGGACATTTATATATAAGCAACACATAGAGCTCATTATGTTTCTATTTTGAGCACTTTGGGATCTTCCAATACTACTGTTTCTTTCATATGCTCTGATCTAATTTTCTGCTTTGGATCTCTGACACTATTGATATACGAGCTACTTGCTTTTTCCAAGGCAATGCATAGCTACAGTGTTTGGATTATTCACTATGTACAGTGTTGACACTATTCAATGACAGTGTTGAGAAACAGCAATCTAAGATATATTACCGTGATTTTGTCTGGCTTAGTACCTATATAAAACCATGGCTTAGTTTGAAAATTCAGTGAATATTAATATTGTTCAAGCATCCATTGCAGATGCATTGTGCAACATTATTGTTTTTCATTGTGTGATATATTAAATAAAAAAGTATATCAAGTCGGTAGACTGGGGAAAGTTTTTTTTGTCATCCAGGAAGATGGTTTAGTCCTAGTTACTTAGCTTTATATTTTTGGAGGTAAGGAATGAAACTATATTTTTCATGTGTGGAATATGTAACTCCCATAATATTCTGACTCCCAACGCACCGTTGAGATACTCAATAAATATTAGTTGCTTGACTGATAACAAAAACCTTTGTTGTGTTGTCTATCCAGGCCTCATTGGTATTCTCAGGGAGCTATGAGTCACATCATATCTATCTACACTTTCAGTATTATAGTAAGGCTGATTGAAAAAGGAAGAATAGATTTTTATTGTCCAAGATTAGTGAGATAATTTAGTAGAGAAACATTTCTTGAATCACTGATGTCGGCACAGAAAGTTTGACATGTCTCCATAGTACATTGTTTGTTCCCATTACCTTGAACATAGATTAAGGAAAGCACAATACATCGTTCCCATTTTCTTATGCTGCCTATTTATTTGGAGAAGGATAAAAATAATATTTATCACTATTCAGAAAATACAAAAGGTCAGGGCCAGATCTGTGGAGGTTATGTGTGCATAAACTAAAATTATGTAGTTGCTTACATGTGTTCATGATAAATGCTAGGTTGAATGTATGAATACTCTTACACACATGGGGACATGGTGACTATTTTTCCCCCCAGGATTCAGTAATGTGGTCATATATTCTTGTGGTGTCATTATATTTTTTATTCTTTGTAATACAGGTATATTTGAAAAATTTGTAACTGAACATAAAGGGAGTTAACAGAATGCAGTTGTAAGTTATTTAGGTATATACACAGGAGGTTAGGAGACTCTGCCTACAATATGTCTTAACTCTCTAGCTCCCTCAGTAACTAAAATCTAGTTATTCAGAAATCACATTAGAAGTACAGGTTACTTTGGGTCCTCTGTAGAATCAACGTGCATAAAATATATCAAAATCCAAGAGGAAAACTCTGCCATGTAGTAGTCAGTTCATCTGTCTAATGAAATCACTTGAGACCTGTGAGTGTAATATTTAAATTAAGTGGATGAATTCTGTCCTTGGTTTAGCACTTGTGCAAAAGTATGACTGTAGCCAGCAATTCATTGACTATTAATGAAGCTTTTAATAATCCACTGGCTAGGGTGTCCTTTTAACTAGCAAATTCTGACCTTTAAATGGATACTATGCTGTTAAATTGTTTTATCTTGTGTTTTCATAACAGTGTTTTTCTTTTTTGGCACATAAAGTACTTTCTTAGTTTTGAAAAGCACGTATGCATTTCCTGGAGGATAATCATAAAAATTTAAAGTAGAAATATACAATTAATTTCAGTATAAACCAACCAAAAGAGATATGGACCATGGTCATTAAAGAAGGATCATGTTTGCTAGATTTATTATCTTTTCCTCCAAGCTCATTAAGAAACAGTCCAGCAAGGGGCTAAGGTCTCAATTAATTTTAATGGGCATGACCAAGGTTTAATAAAGTGTGTGTTTTAATTGCCTGAGATTAGGCTAAATTGTAGCCTCAGTTTGCTATTGATAGAAATGAGATTTTGATCAAAAGGTACAAAATAGTTTTCTAAGAGAAATTGATAAAGCTGGTAACCTATGGGAAAGAGCGTTGGTTTTTCTAGAAAAAATAAGTTATTAACATAAACTTCAAAAATAAATGAAGAAAACTGGCCACTAACTAAATATTATAGAAACATTTTTCAAATACAGATGCTAATCCAGATATAGCAGGTGATGGATACAAAAACCCATCTGTCATCACATTGTTTGTGACTATATAGGTAAACCATCCAAGGCGCTGAATATCTATGTCATGGATGGCAAGCAGTATCATTTGTAATTCAAAATGGCTTTCTTGCAGCCTTTAATCATTAACTAGCCAGTCAAACATGTTGGTGGGACAGAGGTGTTTCTTTTCCAAAATGGTATTGGCTAAATGATATTTTATCTTGAGAGGTTTTAAGCTTGGTTCAAGTAGTGTTGGTCACTTGCCAATGAATGCTGTAATGAACACGTTTATCTTCAGTGCTATTAGCTAAGCAAAACTGCCTAAGCATTTTACACATTTTGGAAATCTCAACCCCTGTGAATGATAGAAAAAGAAAACAGCCTCCTCACAGGAATCCTACTTTATCCTCAGTAAATTAGCATATTAACTGTGATACAATTAATTTCAGAGAAAGGAAGAGCAGACTTCTCAGAAAGCCACTAAGGAAAGTTCTATTTTTAATAATTCATGAATTTTCACTACTAAAATATGTTATTTAAATTTTTCTTTAAATATCCAGTGTGATTATTTTAGTTGTTTAGAACACAGTAATAATGAAGCCAGTGTTGTGCACGTATGTGTTTGTATGTGTACACATGTGTGTTTGTATGTGTACCTATGTGTGTTTGGGGGGGTTGATGGGTAATTTTTGTGTCAAGTTGGGTAGGTTGTTTGGTCAAACACTTGTCTAAATATTACTGTGAAAATATTTTTGTATGTAATACAAATTTACAATCAGTTGACTTTAAAGCAGATTACCCTCCATAATGTGGGTAGACTTCATCCAATCAGTTCAAGGCTTTAAGAAACAAGCCTGAGGTTTCCCAAAGATGAAATTTTGCCTTGAGACTGCAGCATAGAAATCATGCCCGAGTTTTCACTCTTCTTGCCCGTTTTATGGATTTTGGACTCAAAACTGCAACATCAAAAAACAAAAACAAAAAACTGTAACATCAACTCTTACCTGAATTTCCATCCTGCTGGCCTGCCCTACAGATTTCAGATTTGCCAGCCTCCATAATCACATGATCACATTCCTTAACATAAATTAATCTCTCAATAGACAGATGGATAGATATAGATATATAGACAGATACAGGTATATATGTATATATCCTCTTGGTTTGGTTTCTCTGGAGAACCATTACTGATACATGGGTTTTGCTAACTTTGCCCTAGACATATATTTCACAAAGATAGGTGTTTTATCCAAAAGGCAAAGTATGTTGGTATGGATAGCCTGGAATAAACCAAAAACCACTGAAAAATCTCAGTGTTTTTATTCTCCCTACAGAGGATCTGGGATGGGAAAAAAGAGTACAATCGAAAAACAAAAGGTTTTAAAAATAACCTCAAACTCCAAAGTAAATGATATTTTTTTCATCATCATTTATTATCTCAACTAAAGCTTAAAATTTGACTTCAGTGACTGACAGGGAGTCTAGTAAGTGAGACAGTTAAATTTGTGAAGTATCAAGCATGCTTGTACGTGACACTCAAGCTATTAAGGAAACTTCTGCCTTGGGTTTTTCAGCTACTTATTATGATTTCCACAATGTCTGGAACTTGTTTTGAATTGACATCCGTATCCATCTTGCCTTGGCAAACGAACAAGTAGAAAGATTAATTAGTTCTTGGGTACTTTATATTCCAGGTCTGTGACTTCTCCAGCTAAGTGGCATAGTTAGTGCAGTGGACTTGGTTTATTTTGCACTAACTGTGACAATGCCAGAAGCCTGTGTTTCTGTATGTTGGTGTGTGTTCCTTTTTGGCGCTCAGGCTGAGCTTAGTAATGACTGTGGAATCAACACAGCTAGTTGTAAATGATGTATGAAATTAAAAAATCTCTGGCCAGCACATTAAAAGAGTGCAGAGTAGAGAGGAAATGCTGTGCAGAGCCGCTCTGTAGTTTAGTTTGTGGGTATCTTGGATATGCTGCCAAATCAAGAAGGGGAAGACTGAAACCCAGCAAATTTGGGAACACTAAACCTTATTGCATTCTAGTCTTTATTATTTTTGTTTGGCTCTCTTCTTACACTTATTTAAAAATATCTGATAGGTGCTTTAATTGTAGAAATTAAAAACAGTAGTAAATATTGATGCTTAAATCTATGGAGAAGGGAAATATAGGACATGGAATTTTTTTTTTAACATCTTTATTGGAGTATAATTGCTTTACAATGGTGTGCTAGTTTCTGCTCTATAACAAAGTGAATCAGCTATACGTATACATATGTCCCCATATCTCCTCCCTCTTGCATCTCCCTCCCTCCCACCCTCCCTATCCCACCCCTCTAGGTGGTCACAAAGCACCGAGCTGATCTCCCTGTGCTATGCGGCTGCTTCCCCTTAGCTGTCTATTTTACATTTGGTAGTGTATGTAGGGACATGGAATTTTTGCCAGGTGTAGTTCATTTCCTCTCAGAGAGGTCTTTCTCACTATCTTCTACCTAAACAACCTGCATGTTATGTGTCTATTGGTCCATGTACCTCCAATTGTCTCCTTCCATTCTTTTGTCTTTCTATGAGTGATCAATGCTGCTGAAGAATATGTTAACTTGTTATCTGTTGATTCAGTAAATTGAGTGAAATAAACAGTTTGTGGAGAGAAGAAGATAATCAACCAGGTATTTCATTGAATCACTGGTTTTCTTAGTCAAAAGTTAGGTCAGTGTATTTTGGGGGAAGTCTACTGTCTAATACCTCAGAATACAATAGTGGTAATGAGTCCCAAACCTGGAGTCAGATTGCCAGGGTTTGAATTCTGGCTCCAACGCTTACTAACTATATGTCTTTGGTAAAATCATTTATACTTTCTCTACTTTACTTCCCCCTCATCCATAAAATTATCCTAGTTTAGTATTTATACCTTTATTGTGAAGATGATTATTTTGAAGATTAAATGAGATGACAAATGTAACACTTTTTGGAGAATGGCTGATATGTAAATAGAGCCAAGTCATGGTGGTATTCTTTTTTTTTCCTTCTCTTTTTTCCCCCTAAGCTTTACTGAGGTATAATTGACAAACAAAATTGTAATGCATTTAACATGTATGTGATGATTTGATATATGTACACAATTTGAAATGATTACCATGGTCAAGTTAATTAACACATCCATCACCTCACACAATTATTACTATTTTTTTTGGTGATAATGCGTAAGATCTACTCTCAGCAAATTTCATGTATACAATACAGCATTACCTATAATTACCATGCTGTACATTAAAGCCTCAAAACTTATTTTTCTTATAACTGAAAGTCTGTACCCTTTGACAATATATCCCATTTCTCCCACCCCGCCAGCCCCTGGCAGCCACCATTCTGTCTTCTGTTTCTATGAGTTTAACTTTTTTTTTTTATTATGATTGTCTTCTTCTATTAGAACCTTGGGAAGTATCAACTGTAGCAAAAAACAGAGACACGTGAAATAAACGCTCTTCACAGATTTTTGGTTCTACTTTAAAACTCTATATGACTACAATAGGTATTCTTATATTTAACCCTTCTGTGACTTTTTTAATGCAGTAGCTGAGATTGGATAGGTCTGAAATCTATAAGAATTGCAAATGCTATGTATTAGGCAAGAACAGACTGTTTCATCAAATCCCTAAATTTTAAAATTAAAGGGCGTGCTTTAGAAAACTCAGTAGTCCTATTTCACACAGCAAGCACTAAACTCATGAAACTCCTCAAACTATCCAAAGAGAACCCACAGGATAAAAACATTTATTTATTGTGAAATGTTTAGTAAATACATAGAATTTAAAGACATAATGACATCTTAAGGAAAACTGCAATGAAATCAAAAGAACATATGCTCTTCTACAACATGACTGGCTAGAGCATTTAGGCCAGAATCTTCATGAACAATGAAGACCCAGTATGTCCATAGTGAATATCATATTTTCAGAAGTTGACAAGTTATCTAAATTTTCCGAGTTATTAGAATTCTTTTGGTAAAACAACAAATAGCTCTTTTGCAAGTAGATTATACATACACTATATATATGCATTTTGTGTATAATATATATACCTTGCCAAAGTCCTCCATTTTCTTTCATAGATGGGATGTCGCTGAACATAATCTGAAAAGATGTAGATCTTTAAAAAGTGTTCTGAAGATGTAGGAAGAGCTAGAGAATGGAAATGTTAGCCAAACACAATTCACTTTTAAATGATAAGACAATTTTTAAATGAAAATTTCAAGGAATCCTTCTGAATACAACAGAGGCATTTAATATAAAAATTTAAATATTTTCTCCTTTAAATGAAAGTAATATTTTCCCATGTTATTAAAAGTCATTTTCAAAACCAACTTAATTGCTTTAAAGTTGTATCATATAACTATCATGATTTAAATAGTTGTTGCTCATATAGATTATTTCTAATTTTCTCACTATAAATAATGCTTATGTTGATATATTTGTTTAAGATTGTTTTCTGCATTTTGGATCAGTTTCCTTAGGATAAATTCCCAGAAGCAATATTATTGGGAAAATGGATATATGTTTTGAATTCCTGAAAGTTTATTCTCCCAAGTAGTCATTGCTCTCTCCATGCTCTCACTACCACCAAAATTGAATTTTAATCTTTTTAAATCTCAAAAGATGCAGCAGATTTAAGTGAATGTATACTCACTCCATGCTCATATTTGTGGACTTTCAGAACACTGGCAGCAGAAAAGTTTCAAGTCTCTAAAGAAGGAAAAAAAAGTCACCTGACAGCATTCAGAATTGCTTTATATCTCTTAATAAAACCCTGCCGACTTGAATACAATTGAGCAGCGCCTTCAAAAGTCTGAAGTACAATGCATTTAAACCTAGAATTCTATACCTAGGCAAACAAAAATTAAGTATAAGTGTAGAATGAAGACATTTTCAGAAATGCATATTCAGGGAATGTTTACCTTCTCTGAACCCTTTCTCAAGAAAATACTAAGATGTGTGCTCCAAAAGGAGGGAGTTAAAAAAGACAAATGGGCTTACAGAAAACTGGAGTTGTTACACAGAAGAGTAAAAAGGTTCTTCAAGATGATACTGGAGGGAGATACTAGGATGGAACTCATCAGGCCTTGACTGGAGCAGGGCGGCTCAAGAGACAGGCAAATGGAAAGTGTTCATCATCTTGTGAATTTTTGAAAACATGTAGAATAATTAAAAGAATAAACACCACTTTCACCTGATGGAATTAATGAAGGATGCACTCCACAAAACTTAAAAAAAAAAAGTTTTAGAAAAATAGAAAAGTATGATACCCAGAAATCAGGAAATACAACTGAAGAGAAAGGCAAAAGTAAGTTCGAGGATGACAGTTGTTTAGCAAACCTAGAAAACAACCAGTCTGGAGAGAAGTTATGTGTAGATTTCCAGGAGAGAGAAGTACAAAAATAAAAATATAGAAATGATAAATAACTGAATGGTAATAAAACTTGTGGGAATTGTGTTGAAAGTCCATGAGAAGGAATGGAAGAATGAGCAATAGAAAGAAAACCAAGCAAGTTAAAAGCAAAAAAGTAATAACTAAGCTTCAGGAACAAAAGTAAGAAAGGAAACATGACAGAGGAGACTACAATGTGTTATCTGCCATAAAAGGAAATTAATAGATAGTAAAAAAAGAAAAGACTAAGAACGTGAATAGACATGTTTTCATAAAAGACATCACCTCATGCCTGTCAGGATGGCTATTATCAAAAAAAAAAAAAAGACAAATATTGCTGAGGATGTGGAGAAACTGGGACTCTTGCACAATGTGGGTAGGAATGAAAAATGGAGTCTGAGAGCCTGATTCCTCCAGCTCCGTTTTCCTTTCTCAGGATTGCTTTGCCTATTCGGGGTCTTCTGTGTTTCCATACAAATTGTGAGTTTTTTTGTTCTAGTTCTGTGAAAAATGCCATTTGGTAATTTGATAGGGATTGCACTGAATCTGTAGATCACTTTGGGTAGTATAGTCATTTTGACAGTATTGATTCTTCCAATCCAAGGACATGGTATATCTTTCCATCTGTTTGTGCTGTCTTCAATTTCTTTCATCAGTGTTTTATAGTTCTTGGAGTAAAGGTCTTTTGCCTCCTTAGGAAGGTTTATTCCTAGGTATTTTATTCTTTTTGAGGTGATGGTAAATGGGATTGTGTCCTTTAATTTCTCTTTCTGATCTTCTATTGTTAGTGTATAGGAGTGCAAGAGATTTCTGTGTATTAATATTGTATCCTGCTACTTTTCCAAATTCACTGATGAGCTCTAGTAGTTTTCTGGTAGCATCTTTAGGATTTTCTGTGTATAGTATCATGTCATCTGCAAACAGTGACAGTTTTACTTCTTCTTTTCCAATTTGGATTCCTTTTATTTCTTTTTCTTCTGAGGAACAATAGGGAGGTTCCTTTAAAAACTAAAAACAGAACTACCATATATGATCCAGCAATCCCACTCCTGGGCATATATCCAGAGAAAACCATAATTCAAAAAGATACATGCACCCCAGTGTTCATTGTAGCACTATTTACAATAGACAGGACATGGAAGCAACCTAAATGTCCATGGACAAAGGGGTGGATAAAGAAGATGTGGTACATATATACAATGTAATATTACTCAGCCATAAAAAGAATGTAATAATACCATTTGTGGCAACATGGATGGACCTAGAGATTATCATACCAAGTGAAGTAAGTTAGACAGAGAAAGACAAGTATCATGTGATATCACTTATATGTGGAATCTAGAAAAAAATGATACAAATGAAGTTGTTTCCAAAACAGAAACAGACTAACAGACTTTGAAAACAAATTTATGGTTACCAAAGGGGAAAGGTGCAGGGAAGGGATAAATTAGGAGTTTGGGATTAACATATACACATTACTATAGGTAAAATAGATAGTCAACAAGGACCTACTGTATAGCACAGGGGACTCTACTCAATATTCTGTAATAACTTAAATGGGAAAGGAATCTGAAAAAGAATGGACATATGTATGTGTATAACTGAATGGCTTTGCTGTACACCTGAAACTAATGCAGCATTGTGAATCAAACATACTCCAATATAAAATAAAAAAGTAAATTAAAAAATGGAGCAGCCACTATGGAAAACAGTATGGAGGGTCCTCAAAAAATTAAAAATTGAGCTACCATATAATCCAGCAATCCCACTTTTGGGTATTTTTACAAAATAATTGAAATCATGATCTCAAAGAGATATTAGTATGCCTGTGTTTCTTGAAACACTGTTCACAATAGCAAAGATGTGGAAACAACCTAAATGTCTATCCACAGATGAGTGGGTAAAGAAAATGTGAGGTATACATACAATATAATGCTATTCAGTCTTAAAAAGAAGGAAATTCTGCAATATGCTACAACATGGAAGAACCTTGAGGATATTATGCTAAATGAAATAATTCAGTCACAGAAAGAAAAATACCACATCATTTCACGTATATGAGGTATCTAAAATAGTTAAATTCATAAAATCAAAGAGTAGAATGGTGGTTCCAAGTAGGAGAAAATTGGGGAGTTACTAATGGGGCATAAAGTTTCAGTCAAGCAAGATGAATTAGTTCTAGAAATCTGCTGTATAACATTATCCCTATAATCAGCAATAATGTGTTGTACATGTAAAAATTTAAGAAGGTAGATCTCATTTAAGTGTTCTTACCACAATAAAATAAAGTGAAAGTATGCATAGTGCTTTACATGGACGGTGAATCAAGTATTATTTAAATGCTACACTAAATTTTTTAAGCAAAATACTTCTTTTTATAAAGCAAATTACATTCCCTAAAATATCTGTTATGTAAATCAGAATTTTCTGATATTGTTTTGCATAGAGAAATGTTCACCTACATTTATAGATTATTTTTATGTTTGCCTCCTTCCATAACTAGAGCTCAAGAAATATTGGAAGGTAGGGTCTATAATGGGAATACTTTTAGAGATTATCTAAGAACAGGTTATAGAGTAAGAATATTGTTATTGTTGTTGTTATTACATTATTGCAATAGGTAAATTAATAGACTTTAACTATAAAACTAAGCATACAAAGCTTTCCTACAGGATTAACAAGTCCAATTGGCAAAAGCAAGATGATAATTCACTCCTGGAAAACCCATTCCCATATCTTAAAACCGTAATAACTTTCCAGTCTAATTTTAGGTATTTGCATGAATTGTATTTGAAGATGAAGTCATAAGAAAAGGAATATGAAAATAAGGAGGAAACAGCTACAGTCTTTCAATATGACACGTTTTGAACATAGGAAGATGAAAATGACATGCTTGACCTTAAAATGCAATGGTCCTTTTTATAGATCTTTCTGTTTGTGTTAGGAATGTCAATCAAGTATCTCATGAATATATTTCAGCAGCTGTGAAATTTGATTAAAATTTAATGTAGCCTCACTTCTTCCCTAAGTCTGAATGAATTTAGATGGGCAACTATCTGTGAAATTATGATTTTGCTTGTTAATTGTTCATGATCTTTATATGAGGGGAAGTTACTTTGTTCTAGAAACTGATGGGGATTATATTAACTTCATGACAATTTTATCACTTGCATATTCCCGACACAATGTCTAATAAGAGAGTTATTAATTATAAGAAGTACATTTTCTTCAGGAAGGTAAGAGTGTATACGCACACACACATGTGCACTTCCGAAAATTCATTACTTCCAGAGTACCCTTAAGTAAAATGGGACTAAAAATGCTAGCTTAATGAATAAAGATACTATAGAAATTAATGAACATTTGTAACTTATGAGATATTGAGATCTGAAAAAAACGTTTGGTCTTATTTACTGTTGGAAGATGTCTAAGGAAAGTAAGTTAGAAAACAATAATTAATAACGGATACAGAATGGTTGTCTTCCCTCATAGTGTTGTAAGCTATATAACTACTCAGAAAAATAGATGAAATGTATCTTGCATACTAAATGGAATCTTGAAATGGTTGCGACCTCCCTTACCTAGGATTTTTTTTACCCTAGTTAATATTATTTCAAGCCCATTATATTATCATTGAAAGGATCTTGAACATTGTTGGAGTAAAGGAAATCAGAGATATCAGGTGGATTAAGTTACAAATATAACTGGATTTTGGTATTTTATTCAATTAATTGTTCCTGATCTTTAATTTATCATCTATCCACTGTGTGCTGTGTATAAGACTTGGTTCTATCGTTCAAGCTGCTTGCAGTCTCCTAAGGGAGATAAGACACATGAAACAATTAGAAAACAAGAGAATGTATTAATTTTCTATTGCTGTATGACAAATTGTCACAGATTTAGGGGCTTAAAACAACACCCATTTATTAGCTCATAGTTCTATGGGTTAGAAGTCCAGGCAGGCTCGACTGGGTTCTCTGCTTATGGTGTCAAAACACCACAGTCAAGGTATATGGAAGGTTTGGGGATAATCTACTTCAAAACTCATTCAGGTTGTTGAAGATTTCATGTCTTTACAGTTTTAACACTGAGGTCTCAGTTTCTTTGCTGGTTGTCAGTGGGGGCCCACTTTCAGCTTCTAGAGGTGACCTATATTCCTTGGCACATGGATCCCTCCATCTCAGGACAGCAATGGTGCATTAAATGTATTTCACACTTCTCATTGCTCTGACTTCTACCACTAGTTAAAGGAAATTGCCCATATGGTATTGGGGTGGCCAAAAAGTTCGTTCGGGTTTCCCGTGACATCTTATATATTGTTTCTCCATCGTTTTACTTTCAAGCTATGTGTTGCTTTGGATCTCAAGTGTCTCTCTTGTAGACAACATGTATTTGCATCATGTATTTTTATCTATTCTGCTGATTGCTGTGTTTTAACTGGAGTGTTTAGTTTATTTATAATTAATGTAACTACTGATAAAAAGGACCAATATCTGCTATTTTGCTATTTTTTTCTATATATATATATATTTGTCTTTTTTGTTCCTCTGTTCTGGCATTATTGGCTTCTTTTGTCTAAAAATTTTTATAGTGTACTATTTTTATTCCCTTCTTATTTCTTTTACTATATTTTAAGTTATTTTCTTAGTGGTTGCCCTGGAGTTTACAATTAACATTAAAACAATCTAGCTTCAAAAAAAATCTAGCTTCAATTATTACCAACTTAATTTAAATAACATAGAAAACTTTACTCAAATATAGCTCCAGTTCCTCTCCCTGTTTTTTGCTATTTTATACAAATTTACGTACTTGTATATAACTTTATACAAATTACATACATTCTAAGTCAATTAAAAACACATTTGAAATTACTGTATTATGCATTTGTCTTCTACATCAGATGGCACATAGGAGATAGAAACAATAAATAGATTAATACTATTTCATATTTATGTATGTTGTTACATTTACTAGTGTTCTTTCTTTTTTCGGTGAGGATTCAGATTACTTTCTAGGGTCCTTTCATTTCAACCTGAAGAACTTTCTTTGGTATTTCTTGTGGGGCAGATCTGCTAGTGATGTGTTCTGTAAGTTTTTGATTATCTGGGAATTATTTAATTTTTCTTTAATTTATGGAGGATACTTCTACTGGCTATACAATCTTTTTTAAAAAATTGAGGTAAGAATACTTAACCTGAGATCTAACCTTTTAACAGTTGTTTAAGTGTACAACACAATATTGTTACCTATAGGCACAATGTTGTATAGCAGATATCTGGAACTTAGTCATCTTGCATAACTGAAACTCTCTACCAGTTGAATAACAACTCCCTATTACTCCCTTCCCTCAGCCCCTGGCAACCACCCTTCTACTCTCTGCTTCTATGAGTTTGAATATTTTAGATACTGCATGATTCTACTTATAGAAGGTATTTGTGTGACTGGATGATTTCACTTAGCATCAAAGTTCATCCATATTGTTCCATATTGAAGAACTTTCTTCTTCTTTTTTTTTTTTTAAACATCTTTATTGAAGTATAATTGCTTCACAATGGTGTGTTAGTTTCTGCTTTATAACAAAGTGAATCAGCTACAGATACACACACGTTCCCATATCTCCTCCCTCCCGCATCTCCTTCCCTCCCACCCTCCCCATCCCAGCCCCCAGGCGGTCACAAAGCACCGTGCTGATCTCCCTGTGCTATGCGGCTGCTTCCCACTAGCTATCTATTTTACATTTGGCAGTGTATATATGTCCATGACACTCTCATCCTGTCACATCTCACCCCTCCCCCTCCCCATATCCTCAAGTCCATTCTTTAGTAGGTCTGTGTCTTTATTCCCATCTTGCCACTAGGTTCTTCATGGCCTTTTTTTTTTTTTTTCCCTTAGATTCCAAATATATGTGTTAGCATACTGTATTTGTTTTTCTTTTTCTGACTTACTTCACTCTGTATGACAGACTCTAACTCCATCCACCTCATTACAAATACCTCCATTTCATTTCTTTTTATGGCTGAGTAATATTCCATTGTATATATGTGCCACATCTTCTTTATCCATTCATCCAATGATGGACACTTAGGTTGCTTCCATGTCCTGGCTATTGTAAATAGAGCTGCAATGAACATTTTGGTACATGACTCTTTTTGAACTATGGTTTTCTCAGGGTATATGCCCAGTAGTGGGATTGCTGGGTCGTATGGTAGTTCTCTTTTAGTTTTTTAAGGAACCTCCATACTGTTCTCCATAGTGGCTGTATCAATTTACATTCCCACCAACAGTGCAAGAGTGTTCCCTTTTCTCCACACCCTCTCCAGCATTTATTGTTTGTAGATTTTTTGATGATGGCCATTCTGACCGGTGTGAGATGATACCTCATTGTAGTTTTGATTTGCATTTTTCTAATGATTAATGATGTTGAGCATTCTTTCATGTGTCTGCTGGCCATCTGTATATCTTCTTTGGAGAAATGTCTATTTAGGTCTTCTGCCCATTTTTGGATTGGGTTGTTTGTTTTTTTGTTATTGAGCTGCATGAGCTGCTTGTAAATCTTGGAGATTAATCCTTTGTCAGTTGCTTCATTTGCAAATATTTTCTCCCATTCTGAGGGTTGTCTTTTCATCTTGTTTATGGTTTCCTTTGCTGTGCAAAAGCTTTTAAGTTTCATTAGGTCCCATTTGTTTATTTGTGTTCTTATTTCCATTTCTCTAGGAGGTGGGTCAAAAAGGATCTTGCTGTGATTTATGTCATAGAGTGTTCTGCCTATGTTTTCCTCTAAGAGTTTGATAGTGTCTGCCCTTACACTTAGGTCTTTAATCCATTTTGAGTTTATTTTTGTGTATGGTGTCAGGGAGTATTCTAATTTCATACTTTTACATGTACCTGTCCAATTTTCCCAGCACCACTTATTAAAGAGACTGTCTTTTCTCCACTGTATATGCTTGCCTCCTTTATCAAAGATAAGGTGACCATATGTGCGTGGGTTTATCTCTGGGCTTTCTATCCTGTTCCATTGATCTATATTTCTGTTTTTGTGCCAGTACCAAACTGTCTTGATTACTGTAGCTTTGTAATATAGTCTGAAGTCAGGGAGCCTAATTCCTCCAGCTCCATTTTTCGTTCTCAAGATTGCTTTGGCTATTCGGGGTCTTTTGTGTCTCCATACAAATTGTGAAATTTTTTGTTCTAGTTCTGTGAAAAATTCCAGTGGTAGTTTGATAGGGATTGCATTGAATCTGTAGATTGCTTTGGGTAGTAGAGTCATTTTTACAATGTTGATTCTTCCAATCCAAGAACATGGTATATCTCTCCATCTATTTGTATCATCTTTAATTTCCTTCATCAGTGTCCTATAATTTTCTGCATACAGGTCTTTTGTCTCCTTAGGTAGGTTTATTCCTAGATATTTTATTCTTTTTGTTGCAATGGTAAACGGGAGTGTTTTCTTAATTTCACTTTCAGATTTTTCATCATTAGTATATAGGAATGCAAGAGATTTCTGTGCATTAATTTTGTATCCTGCTACTTTACCAAATTCATTGATTAGCTCTAGTAGTTTTCTGGTGCCAGTTTTAGGATTCTCTATGTATAGTATCATGTCATCTGCGAACAGTGACAGCTTTACTTCGTCTTTTCCGATTTGGATTCCTTTTATTTCTTTTTCTTCTCTGATTGCTGTGGCTAACACTTCCAAAACTATGTTGAATAATAGTGGTGAGAGTGGGCAACCTTGTCTTGTTCCTGATCTTAGTGGAAATGGTTTCAGTTATTCACCATTGAGGACAATGTTGGCTGTGGGTTTGTCATTTATGGCCTTTATTATGCTGAGGAAAGTTCCCTCTATGCCTACTTTCTGGAGGGTTTTTATCATAAATGGGTGTTGAATTTTGTCGAAAGCTTTCTCTGCATCTATTGAGATGATCATATGGTTTTTCTCCTTCAATTTGTTAATATGATGTATCACGTTGATTGAGTTGCGTATATTGACGAATCCTTGCATTCCTGGAATAAACCCCACTTGATCATGGTGTATAGTCCTTTTAATGTGCTGTTGGATTCTGTTTGCTAGTATTTTGTTGAGGATTTTTGCATCTATGTTCATCAGTGATACTGGCCTGTAGTTTTCTTTCTTTGTGACATCTTTGTCTGGTTTTGGTATCAGGGTGATGGTGGCCTCGTAGAATGAGTTGGGGAGTGTTCCTCCCTCTGCAATATTTTGGAAGAGTTTGAGATATGAGAAGGATAGGTGTTAGCTCTTCTCTAAATGTTTCATAGAATTCGCCTGTGAAGCCATCTGGTCCTGGGCTGTTGTTTGTTGGAAGGTTTTTAATCACAGTTTCAATTTCAGTGCTTGTGATTGGTCTGTTCATATTTTCTATTTCTTCCTGGTTCAGTCTCGGTAGGTTGTGCATTTCTAAGAATCTGTCCATTTCTTCCAGGTTGTCCATTTTATTGGCATAGAGTTGCTTGTAGTAATCTCTCATGATCGTTTGTATTTCTGCAGTGTCAGTGGTTACTTCTCCTTTTTCATTTCTAATTCTATTGATTTGAGGCTTCTCCCTTTTTCTCTTGATGAGTCTGGCTAATGGTTTATCAATTTTGTTTATCTTCTCGAAGAACCAGCTTTTAGTTTCATTGATTTTTGCTATTGTTTCCTTCATTTCTTTTTCATTTATTTCTGATCTGATCTTTATGATTTCTTTCCTTCTGCTAGCTTTGGGGTTTTTTTGCTCTTCTTTCTCTAATTGCTTTAGGTGCAAGGTTAGGTTGTTTATTCGAGATGTTTCCTGTTTCTTGATGTAGGCTTGTATTGCTATAAAATTCCCTCTTAGCACTGCTTTTGCTGCATCCCATAGGTTTTGGGTCGTCGTGTCTCCATTGTCATTTGTTTCTAGGTATTTTTTGATTTCCCCTTTGATTTCTTCAGTGATCACTTCGTTATTAAGTAGTGTATTGTGTAGCCTCCATGTGTTTGTATTTTTTACAGATCTTTTCCTGTAATTGATATCTAGTCTCATAGCGTTGTGGTCAGAAAAGATACTTGATACGATTTCAATTTTCTTAAATTTACCAAGGCTTGATTTATGACCCAAGATATGATCTATCCTGGAGAATGTTCCATGAGCACTTGAGAAAAATGTGTATTCTGTTGTTTTTGGGTGGAATGTCCTGTAAATATCAATTAAGTCCATCTTGTTTAATGTATCATTTAAAGCTTGTGTTTCCTTATTTATTTTCATTTTGGATGATCTGTCCATTGGTGAAAGTGGGGTGTTAAAGTCCCCTACTATGATTGTGTTCCTGTCGATTTCCCCTTTTATGGCTGTTAGTATTTGCCTTATGTATTGAGGTGCTCCTATGTTGGGTGCATAAATATTTACAATTGTTATATCTTCCTCTTGGATCGATCCCTTGATCATTATATAGTGTCCTTCTTTGTCTCTTGTAATAGTCTTTATTTTAAAGTCTATTTTGTCTGATATGAGAATTGCTACTCCAGCTTTCTTTTGATTTCCATTTGCATGGAATATCTTTTTCCATCCCCTCACTTTCAGTCTGTATGTGTCTCTAGGTCTGAAGTGGGTCTCTTGTAGACAGCATATATATGGGTCTTGCTTTTGTATCCATTCAGCCAGTCTGTGTCTTTTGGTGGGAGCATTTAATCCATTTACATTTAAGGTAATTATCGATATGTATGTTCCTATTCCCATTTTCTTAAATACTTTATGTTTGTTATTGTAGGTGTTTTCCTTCTCTTGTGTTTCTTGCCTAGAGAAGTTCCTTTAGCATTTGTTGTAAAGCTGGTTTGGTGGTGCTGAATTCTCTTAGCTTTTGCGTGTCTGTAAAGCTTTTAATTTCTCCATCAAATCTGAATGAGATCCTTGCTGGGTAGAGTAACCTTGGTTGTAGGTTTTTCTCCTTCATGACTTTAAGTATATCCTGCCACTCCCTTCTGGCTTGCAGAGTTTCTGCTGAAAGATCAGCTGTTAACCTTATGGGGTTTCCCTTGTGTGTTATTTGTTATTTTTCCCTTGCTGCTTTTAATATGTTTTCTTTATATTTAATTTTTGATAGTTTGATTAATATGTGTCTTGGCATGTTTCTCCTTGGATTTATCCTGTATGGGACTCTCTGTGCTTCCAAGACTTGATTAACTATTTCCTTTCCCATATTAGGGAAGTTTTCAACTATAATCTCTTCAAATATTTTCTCAGTCCCTTTCTTTTTCTCTTCTTCTTCTGGGACCCCTATAATTCGAATGTTGGTGCGTTTAATGTTGTCCCAGAGGTCTCTGAGACTGTCCTCAGTTCTTTTCATTCTTTTTTCTTTATTCTGCTCTCCAGTATTTATTTCCACTATTTTATCTTCCAGGTCACTTATCCGTTCTTCTGCCTCAGTTATTCTGCTATTGATCCCGTCTAGAGTATTTTTAATTTCATTTATTGTGTTTTTCATCGTTGCTTGGTTCCTCTTTAGTTCTTCTACATCCTTGTTAAATGTTTCTTGCATTTTGTCTATTCTATTTCCAAGATTTTGGATCATCTTTACTATCATTATTCTGAATCCTTTTTCAGGTAGACTGCCTATTTCCTCTTCATTTGTTAGGTCTGGTGTGTTTTGACCCTGCTCCTTTACCTGCTGTGTGGTTTTTTGTCTTCTCATTTTGCTTTTCTTACTGTGTTTGGGATCTCCTTTTCACAGGTTGCAGGTTCGTAGTTCCCGTTGTTTTTGGTATCTGTCCCCAGTGGCTAAGGTTGGTTCAGTGGGTTGTGTAGGCTTCCTGGTGGAGGGGACTAGTGCCTGAGTTCTGGTGGATGAGGTTGGATCTTGTCTTTCTGGTGGGCACGTCCACGTCTGGTGGTGTGTTTTGGGGTGTCTGTGGCCTTATTATGATTTTAGGCAGCCTCTCTGCTAATGGATGGGGCTGTATTCCTGTCTTGCTAGTTGTTTGGCATAGGGTGTCCAGCACTGTAGCTTGCTGGTCGTTGAGTGAAGCTGGGTCTTGATGTTGAGATGGAGATCTCTGAGAGATTTTCGATGTTTGGTGTTACGTGGAGCTGGGAGGTCTCTTGTGGACCAGTGTCCTGAAGTTGGGTCTCCCACCTGAGAGACACAGCCCTGATGCCTGGCTGGAGCACCAAGAGCCTTTCGTCCACACGGCTCAGAATAAAAGGGAGAAAAAAATAGAAAGAAAGAAAGACGATAAAATAAAATAAAATAAAGCTATTATAATAAAAAATAAGAAAAAAAATTATTAAGAATAAATGTATTCAGAAAAAAAATTTTTTTTTAATTTTTAAAAATAGATTAATTTTTTGTAGTAAAAAATAAGAAAAAATTTATTAAGAAAAAAATGTTTAATTTTTTAAAATAAAAAATATGAAAAAACTTACTAAAAAATTTTTTTTAATTTCTAAAAATAGAAAATAAGGAAAAAATTATTAAGAAAACATTTATTAGGGAAAAAAATTTTTTTTGAGTAAAAAAAAAAAAAAAAAAACAAACACGGACGTACCTAACCCTAGGACTAATGGTGAAAGCAAAGCTATACAGACAAAATCTCACCCAGAAGCATACAGATATACACTCACAAAAAAAGGAAAAGGGGAAAAATTAATATATTCTGCTCCCAAAGTCCACCTCTTGAATTTGGGATGATTCGTTGTCTCTTCAGGTATTCAACAGATGCAGGCACATCAGGTTGTTTGTGGAGCTTTAATCCGCTGCTTCTGAGGCTGCTGGGAGAGACTTCCCTTTCTCTTCTTTGTTCGTACAGCTCCCAGGGTTCAGCTTTGGATTTGGACCCGCCTCTGCGTGTAGGTCGCCTGAGGGCGTCTGTTCCCCGCCCAGACAGGACGGGGTTAAAGGAGCAGCTGCTTCGGGGGCTCTGGCTCACTTAGGCCGGGGGGAGGAAGCGGTACGGAGGAGGCGGGGCGAGCCTGCGGCGGCAGAGGCCAGTGTGACGTTGCAGCAGCCTGAGGCGCGCCGTGCGTTCTCCCGGCGAAGTTGTCCCTGGATCACAGGACCCTGGCAGTGGCGGCCTGCACCAGCTCCCGGGGAGGGGCGGTGTGGAGAATGACCTGTGCTCGCACACAGGCTTCTTGGTGGCGGCAGCAGCAGCCTTAGCGTCTCCCGCCCGTCTCTGGGGTCCGCTCTAATAACCGCGGCTCATGCCCGTCTCTGGGGTCCTCGCTGATAGCCGCGGCTCGCGCCCGTCTCTGGGGCCCGCGCTGATCGCCGCAGCTCGCGCCCGTCTCTGGAGTTCGTTTAGGCAGCGCTCTGAATCCCCTCTCCTTGCGTGCCGCGAAACAAAGAGGCAAGAAAAAGTCTCTTGCCTCTTTGGCAGCTGCAGACTTTTTCCCGGACTCCCTCCTGGCTAGCACCGAAGCCCGAGCCTCAGCTCCCAGCCCCCGCCCGCCCCGGCGGCTGAGCAGACAAGCCTCTCGGGCTGGTGAGTGCTGGTCGGCGCCGAGCCTCTGTGCGGGAATCTCTCCGCTTTGCCCTCCTCACCCCTGTGGCTGCGCTCTCCTCCGTGGCTCCGAAGCTTCCCCCCTCTGCCACCCACAGTCTCTGCCCACGAAGGGGCTTCCTAGTGCGTGGAAACCTTTCCTCCTGCACAGCTCCCTCCCACTGGTGCAGGTCCCGTCCCTATTCTTTTGTCTCTGTTATTTCTTTTTTCTTTTGCCCTACCCAAGTACGTGGGGAGTCTCTTGCCTTTTGGGAGGTCTGACGTCTTCTGCCAGCGTTCAGTGGGTGTTCTGTAGGAGCAGTTCCACGTGTAGATATATTTCTACTGTATCTGTGGGAAGGAAGGTGATCTCCGCGTCTTACTCTTCCGCCATCTTGCCCCTCTCTCTCTTCTTTTTTAAACATGCATAATAGTCTGATTTGATTTGTGACCCAAGATATGATCTATCCCGGAGAATGTTCCATGAGCACTTGAGAAAAATGTGTATTCTGTTGTTTTTGGGTGGAATGTCCTGTAAATATCAATTAAGTCCATCTTGTTTAATGTATCATTTAAAGCTTGTGTTTCCTTATTTTCATTTTGGATGATCTGTCCATTGGTCAAATTGGGGTGTTAAAGTCCCCTACTATGATTGTGTTCCTGTCGATTTCCCATTTTATGGCTGTTAGCATTTGCCTTATGTATTGAGGTGCTCCTATGTTGGGTGCATAAATATTTACAATTGTTATATCTTCTTCTTGGATCGATCCCTTGATCATTATGTAGTGTCCTTCTTCGTCTCTTGTAATAGTCTTTATTTTAAAGTCTATTTTGTCTGATATGAGAATTGCTAATCCAGCTTTCTTTTGATATCCATTTGCATGGACTATCTTTTTCCATCTCCTCACTTTCAGTCTCTATGTGTCCCTAGGTCTGAAGTGGTTCTCTTGTAGGCAGCATATATACAGGTCGTGTTTTTGTATCCATTTAGCCATTCTTTGTCTTTTGGATGGAGCATTTAATCCATTTACATTTAAGGTAGTTATCGATATGTATGTTCCTGTTACCATTGTCTTAAATGGTTTGGGTTTGTTATTGTAGGTCTTTTCCTTCTCTTGTGTTTCCTGCCTAGAGAAGTTCCTTTAGGATTTGTTGTAAAGCTGGTTTGGTGGTGCTGAGTTCTCTTAGCTTTTGCTTGTCTGTAAATGTTTTAATTTCTCCATTGAATCTGAGTGAGATCCTTGCTGGGTAGAATAATCTTGGTTGTAGGTTTTTCCCTTTCATCACTTTAAATATGTCCTGCCACCCCCTTCTTGCTTGCAGAGTTTCTGCTGAAAGATCAGCTGTTAGCCTTATGGGGATTCCCTTGTATGTTATTTGTTGCTTTCCCTTGCTGCTTTTAATATTTTTTCTTTGTATTTAGTTTTTTTAACATCTTTATTGGAGTATAATTGCTTTACAGTGTTAGTTTCTGTTGTATAACAAAGTGAATCAGCTATATGCATATGTATATCCTCATATCCCCTCCTTCTTGCGTCTCCCTCCCACCTGTATTTAATTTTTGATAGTTTGATTATTATGTCTCTTGGCATGTTACTCCTTGGATATATCCTGTATGGGACTCTCTGCGCTTCCTGGACTTGATTGACTATTTCCTTTCCCATATTAGGGAAGTTTTCAACTATAATCTCTTCAAATATTTTAACAGACCCTTTCTTTTTCTCTTCTTCTTCTGGGACCCGTATAATTTGAATGTTGGTGTGTTTATTGTTATCCCAGAGGTCTGTGAGACTGTCCTCAATTCATTTCTTTCTTTTTTCTTTATTCTGCTCTGTGGTAGTTATTTCCACTATTTTATCTTCCAGGTCACTTATCTGTTCTTCTGCCTCAGTTATTCTGCTATGATTTCTTCTAGATAATTTTTAATTTCAGTTATTGTGTTGTTCATCATTGTTTGTTTGCTCTTTTGCTCTACTAGGTCCTTTTTAAACGTTTCTTGTATTTTCTCCATTCTGTTTCCAGGAGTTTGAATCATCTTTACTCTCATTACTCTGAATTCTTTTTCAGGTAGACTTCCTATTTCCTCTTCATTTGTTTGGTCTGGTGGCTTTTTACCTTGCTCCTTCATCTGCTGCATATTTCTCTGTCTTCTCATTTTGTTTAACTTACTGTGTTTGGGGTCTCCTTTTTGCAGGCTGCAGGTTCGTAGTTCTCATTGTTTTTGGTGTCTGCCCCCAGTGGATGAGGTTGGTTCAGTGGCTTATGTAGGCTTCCTGGTGGAGGGGACTGGTGCGTGTGTTGTGGTGGGTGGGGCTAGATCTTGTCTTTCTGGTGGGCAAGGCCACGTCTGGTGGTGTGTTTTGGGGTGTCTGTGAACTTAGTATGATTTTAGGCAGCCTCTCTGCTAATGGGTGGGTTTGTGTTCCTGTCTTGCTAGTTGTTTGGCACAGGGCATCCAGCACTGGAGCTTGCTGACCGTTGGGTGGAGCTGGGTCTTAGTGTTGATACGGAGATCCCTGGGAGAGCTCTCACCAGTTGATATTACATGGGGCCGGGAGGTCTCTGGTGGTCCAATATCCTGAACTCCACTCTCCCACCTCAGAGGCTCAGGCCTGACACCAGGCCAGAGCACCAAGACCCTGTCAGCCACACAGCTCTGAAGAAAAGGGAGAAAAAAAAGAAAGAAAAGAAAACAAAAAATAATAATAAATAAATAAAATTATTAAAATAAAAAAATTAATAATAATAAAAAAAGAAGAGAGCAACCAAACCAATAAACAAATCCACTACTGATCACAAGCGCTAAAAACTAAACTAAGATAAACATAAAAATCTGAAACAAATCAGTCACAGACAGCAAACCCCAAGTCTACTGTTGCTCCCAAAGTCCACTGCCTCAATTTTGGGAACATTCTCTGTCTATTCAGGTATTCCACAGATGCAGGGTACATTAAATTGATTGTGGGGATTTAATCGCTGCTCCTGAGGCTGCTGGGAGAGATTTCCCTTTCTCTTCTTTGTTCTCACAGCTCCTGGAGTTCACCTTTGGTTTTGGCCCCACCTCTGTGTGTAGGTCACCCTCAGGCATCTGTTCCCTGCCCAGACAGGAGGGGGTTAAAGCAGCAGCTGGTTAGGGGGCTCTTCCTCATTCGGGCCAGGAGGGAGGGAGGGGTACAGTAGTTATAATTAGAATGCGGGGCGAGCCTGAGGTGGCAGAGGCCAGTGTGATGTTGCAACAACCTGAGGTGCATCATGTGTTCTCCTGGGGAAGTTGTCCCTGGATCATGGGACCCTGGCAGTGGCGGGCTGCACAGGCTCCCAATGGGGTGTGGGCAGTGACCTGTGCTTGCACACAGGCTTCTTGGTGGTGGCAGCAGCAGCCTGCCTTAACGTTTCATGCCTGTCTATGATGTCCCCGCTGATAGCGGCGGCTCGTGCCTGTCTCTGGAGCTCGTTTAGGTGGTGCTCTGAATCCCCTCTCCTTCCGCACCCTGAAACAATGGTCTCTTGCCTCTTAGGCAGTTCCATACTTTTTCCCGGACTCCCTCCCGGCTAGCTGTGATGCACTAGCCCCCTTCAGGCTGTGTTCATGCAGCCAACCCCAATCCTCTCCCTGGGATCTGACCTCAGAAGCCCGAGCCTCAGCTCCTAGCCCCCGCCCGTCCCGGCCGGTGAGCAGACAAGCCTCTCAGGCTGGTGAGTGCTGGTCGGCACTGATCCTCTGTGTGGGAATATCTCCACTTTGCCTTCTGCACCCCTGTTACTGCACCCTTCTCTGTGGCTCTGAAGCTTCAGCCCACCACCTCCTGTCTCCGCCCGCGAAGGGGCTTCTAGTGTGTGGAAACCTTTCCTCCTTCACAGCTCCCTCCCAGTGGTGCAGGTCCCATCCCTATTCTTTTGTCTCTGTTTTTTCTTTTTTCTTTTGCCCTACCCAGATACATGGGTATTTTCTTGCCTTTTGGGAAGTCTGAGGTCTTCTTCCAGAGTTCAGTAGGTGTTCTGTAGGGGTTGTTCCACATGTAGATGTATTTTTGATGTATTTGTGGGGAGGAAGGTGATCTCCACATCCTACTCCTCCGCCATCTTGACGGTCCCCTCAAGATTTTATTTTTGATAGTAAATCTCAACAGAGAAATAGAAACTATCTGTTCACTCACTAAGATGACTTTCTTTTACTTCTTAAAAAATATGGGTTAAGTTTGGATTTCATTTTGAGTTAGTTCCTATTGAGTTTCCTAACCCTGAGAATAGATCACATTTTGTATTGCTATGAAAGTATAGTAATTTCTGGAATCCAGATAGTTCAGATATGTTTTAGTGACTCTGAGTTCTGGTCTATTCTTCTGGGGAATTTTGTTGTTATTGGTCTTGTAGGCAGTTAGCTTTGGCCAAATATCAGATTCTGTCCACCCTATAATGGGCAGCAGCTGATTTTTCTTCCCAGTTCTTATAGCTTTTACCTGCTGTATTTTTTTAATGTGGCTCCCTGCGTTTTCCCTTGAAGCTGTATATTTATTTGCTAAACCGAAAAGTTGGACTGGCTTTATAGACAGATTTTGGCATTAATCCTCTCTGTGGTTTCCTTGCTTCTGAGGATTCTACTCTAAGTTTCCAACTGATTGACCATTGTTGGGCTCTGTCATCTAGTACCTTAAGCCAGCAAGACTTCATTTTCTGCTTTCCAAGGTGGTCTTCATTGGGGAATACTTTAAAAAGTAGCAACCTCAAAAAGTTCATCCACTACAGCTTTATCTTTGGATTCAAAATTCTTCTTTAGGCCCTGTCAGTTTTTTCTTTTTCATTTTTTTGTGCGTTTCTTTTTGCTATGTCACCTGGCTTCTCTCTTGCCCCTATGTAGTTTAGTGGATAGGAATAGAGTTTACATTCAGATTTTGGGTCTCATTCTTTCTCATATCTTTTGCTTCCAGAATTTCTACCTTAAATTTCTGGCTGCTTTTCCAGTACTAAGCTCTGCTCTCTGTTCTATGTCAAACTGGTAAAGCTACAATTTTCTGCTCACCATGGGTGTGGTTTGGAGAACTCCCTCAGAAAAGAAAAGTACAAACTTGCCTTTCTTGCCTTGTGCACATACAGTTTTTCAAGAGGAAACTGCTCTGACTTTGCTCTTCTTTTGGATGCTTTCCAACACCTTTAAAAATAGTTGCTTTTTATTATTAGTCCAGGTTTTATAAATGTTATCTGCACACAACCACGTCACTCTTCTTCTATCATGGACGTTCTCGCCAAGAAATATGTTTCAGAAAAAAAGAGTATGTGTATAAACAACTTCACTCTAACATTTTATATCAGTGAAATTTGAATAGTAAAGTAACTTATGAAAAATCATATCAATGCATTATTATGCAGTTAATGAGATGATTATGAAGGCTGTGCAAAACAGAAAATGTGTACTATATAATATTAGTTGATTAGAGAAAAATGTAGAATTATATCTTCAAGACACGTGTTGATAATACGTAGTAGAGCATGTGAAAAACAATCATTTATTTTGAGTGTAGGATTATGAGAAGCTTCTCATTCATTCATTCATTCAACAAATACAGTGACTACTACTAAATACCCCTGTACATAAATAGCTGAAACAAAAATATTACCATTCTCATGGAGCTTAAAATCTTACAGAAATGCATATACAAACAAAAAATTGTTATAATGGACAAAATTTGCAAATATATAAGCTGGGCATTATTTATTGGGAATAGAAAGAAACAGATCTTAAGTATTTAACTCATTTTTTTCTATTAGAAACTATTACATTTCTTATTCAAATAGTAATAGAAAAGAAAAAAAGATATATATCTGCTGAGTAGGTTGTAACTTTAGCTGACTTTTCAGGGAAGGTTAGACTTTATCAAGTTGGCTCTGAGTTGGAAAACAGAAACCATTTTAGGTCCTTATTTATGTATTGTATTAAATATAACAGAACCAAAAAAATTTAAGCATTTGCATTATGGAATACAGTTTTATATACTACAACCCTGACATATTACATTCATGGCTTCTGCCTTCTAGATTTTTACAACCTAATAGTACTGACTTAAGTGAAAGTGATATGAGTCATAGGTTACAGGAAATATAGTATTTGGCAACCAATACTTGTATACACAGATTTATATACATATGCATAATACATATATATGGTCTGCTAAATGTGTCCTTTGATTAAACATAAGCCTTGATCTATGGCTTCAAAAAGAAGATATTCCTAAGAATAATGTGATTCTGAAGATATTAACTTAGAAGCAAAGTAGAATTCTACTGCTTGTATTGTAGTTGTTAATATACATTTTCTGTCATTCCACCCTTTTTTGTTCATGTTAAGCTCCTTGAGGGAAAGGGCCATATTGGAGTCATATTCTTATTCTCTACAGTTTTTTCACAATGACTTACACATAAGTACATCATTTCAGAAATATTTTATACAATTTTTTTGCTAAAAATGGAATATATGCATCTACAGGAATATGAAGCAGAAAAGATCTTTTTGATTCACTTGAAAATATAACCAAAAATATTTAAAACAGTTTTAACATTTATCACCATCTCACTTGTTTTCTTCTCTCTTCTTCCCCTCTGTCCCTATTTTAAACTACAGCCAAATGTCTTATCTTGCAAACTGTACATATGCAGTGATATTAGTATGGCTGACACTGAAAGAAGCAATGAGGGCATGCGTGAAATAAAGTTAATAGATTCTTAAACCAATTCAATACATCTTTCAAGGCTGCTTAAAAGGAAAATCCATCCGTAGCTATTTATGCATTTGTACAGCAACAATTACTTTGATAGAGGAAAGACTTTTTAAAATTATTCTAGGCTAAGAATAGAGGCCAGAACAATTGACTTCAAGACCAAAGAATAAAGCCTAGACTTTTAAAAGTATATCACAAATTATTTAGTTTAAGCTCAACCTTGGATGATTTGTGTAGCATAGTTCATGTTGGGTATAAGTGATATATAACTATAAGTTGAAAAATATTTACTAAGCCCTAATATTTACCAAGTTTGATATTAGGTGCTGAGGTTTCAATGGTGAAATAAATAGTCTCTGCCATCATGAAGCTTACATTCTAGCAATCATAACTAATCTAATAATTAACTTTGGTCATAATGATCAATAAAATATTGCCCTTAACTTAGCATAATTAACATAGAATCAGAAATAAATAACAATTACTTTATTCGTATTGTTTACTGCAAACATCCAAAGAAGTAGGCTCAACTGAAAGTTATATTTAGAATAATTGTTCTTTTAATTTAATAGTAATAATAGCTGATATTTAGTAATTGCCTACCACTTGCCACACAGCACTCTAAGCCACTGACAGGTATTAATTTATTTAATTCTCACAGTAGCCCTGAGAGGCATTACTATGATTATCTCCATTTTACACATGGGGAAACTGAGGCTTAAGGAGGTCAATAAGTTGACCAAAGTCATTTAGCTGTAAAGCAACAGATCTATTGAAACCCAAGTATTCTGGTTACAGGGTCAGTGCCTTCTATCACTCTGCAGCTCACCAGTTGTCTAGGATTTGGGACAGAGTTACACAGAAGACAACGTGAAGGTTATTTTCCAAAGGTATCAAGGACCATTTAAAAATGTTTTAATTCTAGGAGAAACAAAATTCAAGTGCACATCTGTGTGTACGTGAAGGATCAAAAGAAAACTATTATAACTTTAATAAATTCACTTTATTATTGAGATTTGTGTAAAGTTGATTACAAATAGCACTGCCAATTTACATTATTTCTCTGGTTAAAAAATCTCTCAGAATGTTGCAGTGATCCCATCATTAGTTGTATATCTAAATACATATTTCTAATTCACTCCATAGACCTATTGTTGAGTATACTATATACAAGAGGCTGGGGATATAAGGAGTTTAGAAGTTAGGGGAGGATAAAAGGAAACTAAAATGCATTTTCAGTGAGTGCTAAGGAGAGCCCTGTTGGACCATAACTGCTTCATGATTATGATCGCTTTTTAATACACTTATCAATTTTAGAACAGATTTAAATTTACAGAATTATTGCAAAGATTGTACAGAGACTTCCTGTATGCCCACTCCCAGTTTGCTCTATTAATATTGTACGTTAGTACAGTACATTTGTCGCATTTCATGAACCAATACTGATAACATTATTATTACCTAAACATATAGTTCATTCAGAATTCCTCACTTATTTCCCTAATTTTTTTTCTGTTCCAGAATTCCTTCCAGGATAGCACATTACCTTTAAAAATGATTAGTCCTTAGGCTCCTTTTAGCTGTGAGAGTTTCTCAGACTCGCATTGTTTTTGATGACCTTTACAGTTTTGAGGATTACTGATCAGGTA
Organism: Eschrichtius robustus; assembly: GCF_028021215.1. NCBI lineage: Eukaryota > Metazoa > Chordata > Mammalia > Artiodactyla > Eschrichtiidae > Eschrichtius > Eschrichtius robustus. The sequence goes on from NC_090845.1 coordinate 111,546,163, forward strand.
TTTTGTAGGATCTCTCTCAATTAAGATTTGTCTAGTGTTTTTCTTATGATTAGATGGGAGTTATTGGTTTTGGGGAGGAAGTTAACAGAGGTTAAGTGCCACTTTCTTCACATCACATACTATCAACACGACTTACCACTGTTGGTGTTAAACCTGATCACCTGGTTGAGGTAGTGTTTGTCAAGTTTTTCCACTGTAAAGTTACTCTGTTTCCCTCTTTTCAAACTGTACCCTTTAGAAAGAAGTCACTATGAACAGCTCACATTTAAGGAGTGAGGAATTATGCTCATTTTGTTGAGAGTGGAGTATCTACATAAGTTACTTGGAATTCTTCTGCAAAGGAGATTTGTCCCTCCTCCTCCCACCCCGGTTTATTTATTTATTCAATCATTTATTTATATATAAGTGTGGTCTTATGGGTATTTATTTTACACTTTAGCTTATACTCCAATATTTTTTATTTTTTATCCAATATTTATTTTGTTCCTCAAATTCTTTCAGCTATAGCCATTCTAAACTTTTTCAGTTGGCTCCTGTACCCCTTTGACATACTCCAGTTATTTTTAAGCAATTTATTTCTCTGTGGTACTACAAGGGAGCATAATTTCTTAGGTGGCCTGGAAAGTCTTCAGGATGAATTGAAATTTTGCCCTGAACTTTAAAAGATCAGTGGGATTTTATGAGATTCAGAAAGTTCCTCCATGCAAAGGGGGGAAGCATATTCAAAGACATAGAGATGTGAAAGAACATGGTATCCTTAGAAAAGCAATAATTTTGTGTAGCTGCTTGGGAAGGTGATTGGAATCAGAAGAATGATTGGAAAGATAATTTGAAGCTGACTTTTGTGTTAAGATTCTTCCAATTTAGACTTTCTCTTTGTGTCTCTAAGAATATAAAACAAGAATGTAGAGTCAATTGAGAGAAGTTACTAGAAATTAATATACACAGTTTATTTTTTTATTTTTATTTCACAAGTTTAAAGTTAGCTAACGAACAGCATTAAAAAGAGGAAACCATATATTCACAGTGAAATTTATCTTCTTGCAACTGAGGTCCAGTACTATCACATTCTGACAGCATATCAAAAGTGTAAGAAAAATGATTGGGAGGCTGGGACTTTATAACTGCTAAAACAGTATAGAAAAAAACTCTCCCAAGATGGCAGCTTTGTGATTCCTAGTCTTCAGGGTGGTTATTTATCATGGAACTTATCATTAGAGATAGCGATTGTCTCAAACTCTCTTGACACTGCATATTTATGAGACATACTTGACAAGACCTATTAAGTCATTTGATTGGCTATTCATTTAATGGGTTTTGTATTAGTCTGCTTGGGCTGCTATAACAGAATACCACAGGCTGGGTGGCTTAATCAACAGACCTTTATTTCTCATGGTTCTGAAGGCCAGACGTCAAGATCAAGGGGCCAGCTTTGCAAGAGGGTCCTCTTCCTTGCTTGCAGACAGCTGTCTTTTCATTGTGTCCTCACATGGTGAAGAGAACACAGTCTTTCTCTTATAAAGCCACTGATCCTATCATAATAGCCCTACCTTCATGACTTTATCTAACAATGATGACTTCCCAAAGGCCCCATCTCCAAGGCTTAAATAGGAATTTTGGGGCTGGGGGACACAATTCAGTCTTTAGTAGTTCTTTATTACATATTTTAACATATAGCATTCATGTAAAAATTAAATTTTATTGACTTCTTTAGTTAGGGTTTATTTAAAATATCTTCACTTAAAACATTCTAAGATTGATATATGTGTATTATCTAGTCAACTTGGTTTCAAATAAAATATAATATGGTTTCACAAATAAACAAAAAAAAATGACCTAAACTTTCACCACAGGCTGGTAAAATTATATTCTAACAAGAGGGTAGCAGATGTCCAAATAGAGCTTGCAAACATTTTAAATGCCACTTGTTTTACCAAGGTCTCTGTTAGAAATACATTTGTCAAAATTTCAAAACAAAATCTTTTATAGTAGAGCTGAAAACTGACTTATTTAGAAACTCATTTAATACAGGTGCATATTCTTTTTAATTACAGATGTTATTAATAAACTTAGTGAGTATGGACCTTTTAATATCTCACGAGAGTGTGTGACAGCCCCATCTATCCATGGGGGCCAAAGAAGGAAAATTGGAAGAGTCATAGTTTTTTTTTAATTTTTAATTTTTTAAATATTTTTTTATAGATTTATTTATTTTTATTTATTATTTATTTTTGGCTGCATTGGGTTTTCATTGCTGCATGCAGGCTTCTCATTGGAGTGGCTCCTCGTTGCAGAGCATGGGCTTTAGGCGTGCGGGCTTCAGTAGTTGTGGCACGCGGGCTCAGTAGTTGTGGCTCTCAGGCTTAGTTGCTCCATGGCATGTGGGATCTTCCCAGACCAGGGATCGAACCCGTGTCCCCTGCATTGGCAGGCAGATTCTTAACCACTGTGCCACCAGGGAAGTCCCATGGAAGGGTCACAGTTTTGTTTGAATTCACTGTGGGCACATCATCATCCCCAAATCAAGCAACCTAATGATATCTGCCTATTATTTACATCCTTTTTAAGGGACATCATACCTGAAAATATACTTTGTGAATTACACTTTTATAGACAATTTCTAATTGGAAAAGACAACTCCACACCACCGCAGTAATTTACCATAACTCATGTGCTTCTTACACTGTGTAATTTACAATTGCTCTCCTTCTTGAACAGGATTAAAGTCATACCTCATGGGTGATTAGATAGCCCCTTTGTACCCTTAGGTTCAAGGAAATAAATGGGAACAATTTTCTCTTCAAGCAAATAAACAAGCAAATACACAAACATGCTTTAAAAGGTCAGCCATAATCAGCTGGCTTGGCTATGGCAGTATCTTAAACATATATGCAGTAATAAACCTGATTAAGAATACCTGTTATTTCTTATTATAATATTTTCTTCTGGATTATAACAGTATGCCCTTGGAATTTTCAAAGAAAATAGAGACTTTATAGATTCTTTAAAAAGATTATGTTAAAAATAGCAAACTCTCTCACTCTACCCATTCAAGATCCAAATTTATTTTTAAAGGTCTTCCATTTTTCTCCTAATGTATGGCATAGTTTTTGGAGGGAATTGTATTTGTTTGACATATTCCCTTCTCTGATTCAATCCCATACAGTATAAAAATAAATATTTTTCAATTAAAGATTACAGTTAACGTAGTGAGCTTTGAAAAGGTCAAAACCTGAGTCTAGGCTTCACCTAGACCCATAGTGTCTTTTACAGTATTTTATTTCTTTATTATTGATAATATTATGTTTGCTCTAAAGACAGAATCAGTCAGAGAGAGAAAAACAATACAAAATAGTTTAGCTTTCTTACTTTCTCAAACCAAAATCTTTGATAACAGAAAGGACTTCTGGCTAGTTTTTGCCATATCCAGAAAGAAGTTTACCTTGTCAATATGTTATTTGAGATGGCATTGCTTCCTTGGTACAGTACCCAAGAGAAGGGCTGTATCCCTTTTCTAGTAATATACAATCCACACAGCAGGAAGAAGGCAGTTCATGTACTTTTGAAATAGATTTTAAACTTTGAAAGAATATGAATCTATCTGGATTGATGGTACATTTGTGTGTACATTATCTTTGCCTGTGTACTCAAATGGTGCATCTGTCTTTAATCTGACAGTATATCTCATGAACATACAAATCGAGCAAGATCCGAGGTAATCAAGTTCTCTGTGACAACCTCAGCAATCTTTCTGTTTTAGGGTGGGTGACATATCTGTCCTCCTGGATAAAGCCATGACTAATAGATGAGAATGTTAACATCTTTCATCCTTTATATCTATCCAGAGATAATTCAGAGGACAGAGGAGATAGTGTGTGCCACATTAGGGCTTGTTTTGTTCATTCTTTAGACAATTAAGTGGAGACAGGTGAATATGAAATATGACAAAACTAATATTTTTTTCAGCAGTAATGTTTTTACTTGAAATCCTTCCTTTGGTGAGGGAGTTTCTTATCAGCACATTTATATATCATATTTCTATTTAAATGGAAGTTTGTAGTTCACTGTGTGATTATGTGCCATGCTGAGGCTTCTGAGAACATCTTTTCAAAGAAGACAGTCTCTAACTGGTCAAGCACCTATTCCCTTTGAAAAAGAGCGAAGTGGGAAACTCAGACATTCAAAAAGTAATATAAGAAGCTACTGTAGACCTAGGATTCCTTTTACTGCTGGAATCAATGTGTTGAAAGACAAGAATATTTGGGGATACATGAAGGATTTTTATTTTGCTTGTTAAGAAAAAAAAGTGAGAGAAGCTACGTGAAGATCACACCCATGGTGGTATTTAAAATGCATTAATTTTCTTCCCTTTTCTACTTCATTTTCTGGATTATCTTCTTTCACTTTTATGTCCTAATTCTACAGTGTCGTTTAGGACCAGGGATGCAATATCAATATTAGTATTTTTTCATTCTGTCTATGGTGAGTGAATACATTTATCATCTTGCTTCACCTCTTCCATAATTTACAGTAATAATGTTGAGCTTTGGAATTCTTTAGAGGTCATGAAAATAGGACTGTATCAAGAGTAATAAATCTGGGCTTACCTGGTGGCACAGTGGTCTGGAATCTGTCTGCCAATGCAGGGGACACGGGTTAGAGCCCTGGTCTGGGAAGATCCCACATGCCGCGGAGCAACAAAGCCCGTGCGCCACAACTACTGAGCCTGCGCTCTAGAGCCCGCGAGCCACAACTACTGAAGCCTGTCCGCCTAGAGCCCATGCTCTGCAACAAGAAAAGCCGCCGCAATGAGAAGCCCGCGCACCGCAACGAAGAGTAGCCCCCACTCACTGCAACTAGAGAAAGCCTGCGTGCAGCGACGAAGACCCAACGCAGCCAAAAATAAATAAATACAATAAATAATTTTAAAAAAGAGTAACAAATCTCATATTTCTGGCTTTCACGCCACATGTTGATAAAGAATGTCTCGTCCCTTTCAAGGGGTTCTGTTTATTCACTGTTGGAGGGCTTGTTGTGAAGACCATTAAAGATATTTGAATATCATTAAAATATAATGTTATAGTAGAGATAAGCAAAGTTCAGTATTTGGAGCTAGTTAGGTTTACATTTAAGCCCCAATATTTGCCAATAGTGTATATATGAAGGTAACATAATGTTTGTATATAATGAAGGTAACATTAATGTCTACCTTTAAATTTAGGGCACTCTGGAAAACGTGTTTGATTTTTTGACAGGGCACATGAACTACTTTTTTAATGATGCAGAAAATGAAAGAGGAACAGATAGGATCTAGCAGAAAGAAATATTAGTCAAGCTCTTTGAGGTTGCAAGGAAGAGACAAACCTGGTTACTTCCAGTTTGGGAGATTTGTTATAACAATATGCAAGAATGATTTATTATTAAAGGCCACTCCATCAACCATCTAGTTTCGGATGTACACCACAATTTATGAAAATTGGAAAATTTACTCAGTGTTCCTTTACCTGGCTGAAATAACCTATTTTCTCTTTGTAACCCTAACACAGTTGCCCAAATGGAGATTCTGACTGGGTTGATAGACTGCTATCTCATATGGAGTAACTTATGGAGAGTTGGCCTCCTTCATACTCAGCCCATATACTGTTGCTTTCAAACAAAGAGTTCACGCCTAATTTTAGGGCAGCAGAGATGGTTTCAGTGAGATGTAGTGTCAAAACTAAGTCATTGCAGCCAATGCCTGAGAGAGAACACTGAAACTAATGATAATCATTAGCAAGTGTATGCAGCTATACAAGAATGGTATTAAGTATTGACTATAGTATTTTGATGCTGATGAAGTCCATTGCTTTTGTTTCTCTCTATGAAACTATTTGACCTTGGAGTACAAACTAATATGCATTTCCCCTTAGGGTGCAATTTAGGAAACTGTAATTTAATAGGTAATATGTTATTTTTATCTGGTTTAAAGTAATATTCAAACTCCCTTTCCTAATCCCTAATTGGCTAAAGTATTACAAAACCAAATTACATAATCCTGAAGAAACAGTCATGGGAATATAAGTAGTATCACAATGGATTGCTTCATTCTTCTAGTTTATCCTACATAATTTAGGTTTTCTTCATTTTACCCAAGAATACCTCTGGCATTTATTATTCTGCAGATAGGTGAAATATAGTATTCCTAGATGATTTCTAAGCAGGATTTTGGAAACTCTGAAGGAGGAAGGAGCCATGGGAATCTTGTATTAGGGTCTATGTTGTTTGGCCATTGCAGGAATTATACTTTGTAGGCTAAGGCATATATTGTTTAGCAGAGAGCTGATTTTGATAACTTTTTTCAGAATGGTTTTTGATATTTGGCAAGCATTTTGAGGTTTTATATGTATTACCTGGAGCTCATACAGTACAAAGAGGTAGCATACTCGAGGCGGGATTAATAATTTTTGGCTTATTTGATTAGTAATTTTTGGAAGAAGGGGCAAAGTTAATGGAGCACGATTCCAGATTAGTGAAGAGAGGATGAAATGGTCCAGTGGTTCTGCCACCATTGAAATCTAAATAAAGTGTGAGAATTCCTAAGAATGAGCTAGTTACTATAAAATCAGGTCGTCCAGATCCTCACTGGATTTTAACACTAGCAGTCTTGCATCCCAGGCCTCTGGTTTGCATGACCAACTTGTTGCAGTTTTCCAGAGACTGTCTTCGATTTACAGCAGTCCCAGGGAAACCAGGACTATTAGTTACCTCCTCATGAGAAATCTTAGGCCCAAATCACCCAGCTAAGCTGCTCCCAAACTCCTAACTCACAAAAATAAATGTTGATTGATTTAAACTACTATGTTTTGAGGTAATTTCTACACAGCAACAAATAACTAATACAGTGCCCGTTTTACAGTTGAAGATATATAGAGTCAGGCATTTTAATTTCAGAAAAAATTCCCTTTTACAGAGTTGCTTAGCCCAAGTATCTAGTATGAAAATATATTCAATGGGATTGTGGACCACAATTACCAGTAAGTTATGTGTGCCAAAGTGATATGAAATTGAAAAAATATGAACTATCAATAATTCAGGTTTCAGCCAAGGCCTGAGATTTGAAAGAGAACAAAAAAAAACATTGGTCAGGTAAACATCAAAATCTTCCGATATCTTCAGAATTTACTATTGAGGAAGTTGAGTAATCAACAGAATTTTCAATAAATTAAGATCAATTGCTCTCTCTAGGCCATCGGTATTTTGAATAAATTGCTCCACTCAACACCTTAAGTCTTCCTTTAGACTGCTCAGACAATGAACTGGGTTACATATATTCGCATTTAGTGCAATGAGGCTTTCACAATAAGCCTCATTGTTCCTGTAAGTATTTTGAATTAACAATCAGACATGCCCAAAACAGATGCAAATTTTAGCAGATAGTCTGTCTTAAGTAGCCCAATAATGAAGGTTTTACTTGCAGCAATATCATTTATTGCATTGTTTCAGTTCTTTTCTGTTATATACAGAGTTACTGCCAAAGGCCTCCTAGCGTTCCAAGAAATGAGAAAAAAAAAAAAAATCTGCCTTTTAAAGTTGGGTTGTTAGAAAATTGATAGTTTAGCATTTCATATCCAACCTCTGTGAAACCCAGACTTGCATGAAAATTGCACTTGCTTTGGATAAGTGAAAAGAAATCTTTGTTCACACTCAAGTCAGTTAGAAGATTTTAAAATTAATGAAGTTTACTGTTTTTTAAAACGTATTTTCAAGTAAATATATAGTGACCTTAAGGTCAGATTAAATTGGACTTTGAATGTCAAATTGAAGACTTTGAGCTCTGCTTCAACTCCAGCAAATCCTCAGTCTTGCTGTACCTCAGAATGACCTGGGAGCTTTAAAAGTACAGATTCCAGGACTCCAACCCAGATTGAATAGCCAAGGTAGGCATTAATGTTTTTTTTTGGCTTTTATTTGTTTTTATAGTAACTTGATGACAGGGCAAAAGTGTTTTAGGAAGACACAACATTTCATTCCAGGTGAAATGTACAGGATGGACTGATGGGAAGATAGAGTGAGGTGAGACAAGCCTCTTGAGAGACAGTGGAAGCAGGTATTTTAGATAAGGGGTTTTTCATATAGTTTTAGGCATAAAGGTGAGCGCCAAGATTAGGATAGTGGCAATGGTAAGGAAGAAGCTTGTTACTGATGTCAGACATTTCCACAGAAGACTGTTTCTCTTCGCTATTTTTGGTTTGGTCTTGTCCTGCTCTCGTGTGCTCTTCCTTTAAAGGCCAGATAATGTTAAATTTACATCTGTATAGAATAAGCCACCAGAAATTCAAACAGTTAGAAATGTCATCCTATCGGCCGGGATTATGCCTTTCAGGAAAAGAAAAGCTTGGACTTCCCCTGAGGTTATATTTGATCCTCACATCTTTCTGTTCCCACCAAAAGAGAGGTTAAGAAGAGAGAAATATCCTCAAAAAATGCTCTCTGCAAACAACTAACACCTAAACAGAGGAGAGAGGATGAGCAAGGTCAGGAGAGGAAAGTCTCAGATAAGAGCACCCATTTATGTACAGAATATTACACATCTGTCTAAGCATGTTGATATTGAGTAGCAACTTGCTATTATACGTGTTCAATCAGATATCCTTGACAGGTGCTCTTTGCACCCAGTCCAATCTTGAACATTCTTCCCAAAGATTGGGAATCTTTGGGAATTGGATTATGGCATAATAATTCTATTTATTATATCTTATGTCAGCAACTACTGACATAACAAAATGGTGTACTATATAAACTTCTCTGTTTTATCCAATCAATCGCCCCAAAATCAATCTAGAAGATATTTAGAAATGCAAAGAAATATATATATATTTTATCTCCCCAAAAGAAATATATATGTCATCTCTCTAAAAGCAAATAGAAAGGTAGTTTACTGAAAACAATGATGCATTGTAAATCAAATTGTATTTTGTTTTGTGTTGTTTTCCATAACACTAGCTGTTTAGTATTATTGGTATAGGACTCCCCTGCATTTGAATGACGAGCTACACTTTCATGGTGTGCTCAGAATAAACATCAACATGATAATTGGACTAGGTATGTCTGCTGGGGAAAAAAGGCTAGAATACTGCTCACCAGGAGGAGGGTCAAAACATCTCTTGTATAAAAAAAAAAAAAAAAAAATCTCTTGTGGTTATGGGAGGAAAGATCATAAAATATTAACTTAAACATTTGCATCATCATACACGGAATTTTCTCACACATCTGTCCTGTGTTCTGAGAGTCACCACAACAATTATGTCTATGAATCAGCTGAAGTAAATATTAATAACAGTAAAAACAATGACAGTAGCAACAGCAGCAGTGACAGGTTATTGAAAACCTATTTGGTGCCAGCTATCTTTGGAATTCACAAAGCTCTGTGAGAGCAGGGACTTTTATCTGATAACTGCTGTATTCTCAGTGCCTAGCACCATGCCTGGGACCACACTATGGGCTTGCTATAAGTAGTGGTTGAATAAATAACCAACTACTGTGTTCCAAGCATTATTTTTTTAAAATCAAAAAGTGAACAAGACAAATAAGATATCTGCCTTCATGGAGTGTATAGTCTAGCAGATTATTTTCGCATTGAATATATACACACGCATACACACACACACATACACATGTAACTGAGAAATATCATGTAAGGGTAAGGACTTTAAAATTTGTGCATTTAATTTTTTTTAAAGTTTTTTTTTGAGTTTTAAAAATTTTATTGGAGTATAGTTGATTTACATTGTTGTATAAGTTTCAGGTGTACAGCAAAGTGATTCAGTTATACATACACATATATTCATTCTTTTTCAGATTCTTATATAGGTTATCATGGAATATTGAGTAGAGTTCTCTGTACTATACAGTAGGTCCTTGTTGGTTATCTATCTTATATATAGTAGTGTGTGTATGTTCATCCCAAGCTCCTGATTATCCCTCCCCCACCCTTTTCCTTTTTGGTAACCATAAATGTCTTTTCAATATCTGTCAGTTTCTATTTTGTAAATATGTTCATTTGTATCATTATTTTTATCATCTACAAATAAGTGATATCACATGATATTTGTCTTTGTCTGACTTACTTCACTTAGTATGATAAGCTCTAGGTCAATCCATGTTGCTGCAAATGGTATTATTTCATTCTTTTTTATGGCTGAGTAATATTCCATTGTTTATATTACCACATCTTCTTTATCCATTCCTCTGTCCATGGACATTTAGGTTGCTTCCATGTCCTGGCTATTGTAAATAGTGCTACAGTGAACATTGGGGTGCATGTATTTTTTGTATTATGGTTTTCTCTGGATGTATGCCCAGGAGCGGGATTGCTGGATCATATGGTAGCTCTAGTTTTAGTTTTTTAAGGAACCTCCATACTGCTCCCCATAGTGGGTGTACCAATTTACATTCCCACCAACATTGTAGGAGGGTTCCCTTTTCTCCACACCCTTTCCAGCATTTATTGTTTGTAGACTTTTTGATGATGGCCATTCTGACTGGTGTGAGATGATACCTCATTACAGTTTTGATTTGCATTTCTCTGATAATTACTGATGTTGAACATCTTTTCATGTGCTTTTTAGCCATCTGTATGTCTTCATTGGAGAAATGTCTATTTAGTTCTTCCCCCCATTTTTTGATTGGGTCGTTTGTTTTTTTGACATACAGCTGCATGAACTGTTTGTATATTTTGGAGATTAATCCCTTGTTGGTTGCTTCGTTTGCAAATATTTTCTCCCATTCTCTGGGTTGTTGTTTGTTTTGTGTATGGTTTCCTTTGCTGTGCAAAAGCCTTTAAGTTTAGTTAGGTCCCATTTGTTTATTTTTGTTTTACTTTTCATTTCTCTAGGAGGTGGATCAAAAAAGATCTTGCTGCGATTTATGCCAGAGTGTTCTGCCTATGTTTTCCTCTAAGAGTTTTATAGTATCTGGCCTTACATTTAGGTCTTTAATCCATTTTGAGTTTATTTTTGTGTATGGTGTTAGGGAGTGTTCTAATTTCATTGTTTTACATGTAGCTGTCCAGTTTTCCCAGCACCACTTATTGAAGAGACTGTCTTTTCTCCATTGTACATTCTTGCCTCCTTTGTCATAGATTAATTGACCATAAGTGCATGGGTTTATTTCTGGGCTTGCTATCCTGTTCCATTGATCTATATTAAAATTTGTTTATCATGCCTTTTTCCCCATTAGAATGTAAGTTCCATGTGGACTGGGACCTCGTCTGTCTCATTCACTATATCCCCTAATGCCTAGAACAGTATCCTGCATATGATACTCAATAAATAATTAAACTTTTGATCTTTCTACCTAAACTTGGTTTACATTCCCTGGGCATTTATTTACTTTGAAAAAGGGGGAGCTTACACTGAACCTAGAGTGCTTTAGTTGAAAGATATGAGTAAAAGTCACAGAGAAAGGACTGAAAGATAGGAAGGGGAAACCAATAAAGATTACTTCCTAAAAGCAACGGGAAATGTCAAAATTATAGAAATGGGGAACAGATTAGAGGTTTCCAGAGGTTAGGAGCAGGGTGGGATGGGAAAAAAAAGTGAGTATAGCTATAACAATGCAATTCAAGGACCCTTGTGGTAAGGGGACTGTTCTGTATCTTGATTGTGTCAATGTCAGTATGTATCCTGGTTGTGATACTGTACTGTAGTTTTCCAAGATGTTACCATTGGGAGAAACTGATTAAATGATACATAGGGTCTCTCTGTATTATTTCTTACAATTTCATGTGAGTGTACAGTTGTCTCCAAATAAAATGTTTAGTTTAAAAAGTCGCTGTAAATGTGTCAGAAATAATGCATAAAGAATATTTAGATATTTTAAATACAGACAGCCATTTTGCTCCCTCATAGAACGCTCACATCTAACTTTATTTTCAGTGGATTGATAGAGACATCTCAGAGGCCCAAGCCAGCAATTACTGACACAAGACAAAGTGGTGTGCTACATAAACGTATGTGTTTTACCCATCTCTGTTGCCATGAAAAATATTTCTAAAATCCAAAATGTCATGTTTTCAAGTTATTCTCAAAGCTGCTGGCAGTTGTAGCTGTTTCTAACATTGATTCTCAGTCTGGAATGTATGCCGAATAACGCGAACATGGCTCTGGGATTTGGCGTGTAGGTCTGTTCACTCTTTTCAATGATTTTGGATGACATCCAAACAAACTCATAAATGTAATATTCAGAGCATAGTTCTTTTCTTTCCCAGCCTTATCCCAACATATAAATCACTTCCAGGGGTGTGTATTTGGATATCCCCCCTCTCATTTTAAACAGGGAGGCAAGAGTTAAAAAAAAAACAAACGTATGTCCTTCTGGATCAACTCTTATATGAAAATTCTGTGGAAAAGGAAGATCCATTTTTAAATGACAGCCTAGTATGTGAGTCTCCAACTTCTTGGCAGCAACTTTTTGTGTTTGTTTGGTATCATAGGTAAACAGTATTTAAATGAAATATAAATATACGTCAAATCTTGTACCAATGTTGAGTCCAAATTGATCACTTTGAAATATTATGTAAAGGTTACAGACTAATTCCTAAAGCTTCTGGTTTTGCATGAGATCAACTCAACTAACAACATTACTTTACACACAACATGGTCACTATAAATGGTGTGTGAAAAATGTTTGATTTTGTGAAACTTTCGTGAAACTATCACTTTTGGTAAATATTTAAATCTAATCCTACTTTGTGTGATTTTAAAGCTTCTATTTATAGATTGCTTCTAATGCTTTTAAAAAAGGTGTGTATTGATGATTGTTAAACTGCCTCAACCTCATTGAATCTAGAATTCTTTTCTACTTGATACTTAATGTAGCACATTTCATAATTTTATATACTGTTATAGCACCTGAAATACAAATTATCCCCTTGATAATTATGTGTTTTTCTTTGTATATAGTTGTCTGATAACTGTTATTTCTTTATTTTTTTTATACATCTTTATTGGAATATAATTGCTTCACAATGCTGTGTTAGCTTCTGTTGTACAACAGAGTGAATCAGCCGTATGCATACATATATCCCCATATCCCCTCCCTCTTAAGCCTCCCTCCCACCCTCCCTATCCCACGCCTCTAGGGATAACTGTTATTTCTTTAAAACCTAATTTTCCAAATATAAATCTATGTTCAATGTAAAGATATGTAACACATAAACAAAGAACAAAAGGCAGTCATAGATAATTTCATTAAAAAGGGAAAGCTATTTAGCCTTTTGATGATTATGTTACATACATTTATTTACATATGGTTTATGTATTTCACCATTTAATTTCATTTTTTACAATGTGGTGATAGTTTCTGATATATACATATGGGAAAGTTATGTATTTTTAATTAAATCAATTGGTTTAATTTTTTTTTTTTTTTTTTTGCCTTTCACTTTCTAACTACATGAGTTTTGGATAATTCATGTAACCTCTCTGATCTTTATTTTCATACCTGTTAAATTAAGATGATAATACCATATACTTCTCCAAGTTATTGTGAAGATTAAATGAAATAATCCATGCAACATTTTCATGATACCTGGCTTTTAGTGAGTACTCAGTGAATATTAGCTGTTGTTGTTGTTACTACCAGCACTAATACCAGCACCATCACCAGCAATACTACATACTTTTGTGTTCTGTAATTATTGTCTTTAAGTTTATTACTTAAACTTAGACTTTAAATAAGCTTTTCTATAGGATATTAGGGCTCTATATAAACATAATTTAATACATACAGATGTATTTCATTAACTTTATCATTCTTAAATAAATGTTTTATAAACAACAACTTTATGAACATCTTTGGGAGTAAAACTTAAACTGTTTTTTCTATACTGTATTTTTCTTTGAAAATAACCCACCACAAATTCCATCAAGTGGTAGTCCCAAGTATTTTAATTCAGTGCTGAGTTATATCAGTTATATAAATTTTTATTACCTGGACTTGGAAATCTAGATTGTTTTTTATACAGGGTAATTCTACACTCCATCTATTAAAGTAAACAAATCCAATAGAACCCACTTAATTTATAAAGTGGTGATTACATATAATTATGAGCTTGATGTTTATTTTCATGCTTGCATGCACATGTATATCATCCTATATATCTATATTGATCAATCTATGTATATCTACCTACCTATCTATCTGTATCTATAATAACAGAGGCATCTTCACAGTCATATAGGTAGGCCACTCCATAAAGAGTTACTGGCGGTAGGATTATATCTAGAATATTAAAGGAAAATCTTTAGTCTGTTAAAAACCTCACCGTCCCAAGCTTTTTATGTTGTTCGATGACATTTTGGAATTAGGACACAGCTGGTAGCAGTGATGGAAAGAAACAATGAAAAGGGAAAATGATTGGTAATGCCGCTAATGAACTGATTTGACACAGTGCTTAGCACAGAGTTCATTATAAACTTGTAGATGACAGACATTTAGACAATTCTGTGTGACAGTATTAAGAAAGAAACTAAAGCAGAGTCTGTAGCTGATACTGCAGAAGTCATCTACAGTATTGAAAAGGTCATTTATAATTTGCAAAACTACACATTACTTGATGAACTGAGCATACATAGGTAAGCTTGAGTAAGCTAGAAGGTTAATGATATGGCTAAAACTCTTACCAGAAGGAAACATATTTGACAAATGGTTTGTAGCATGTTAAAAAAAAATCTGAACATTAAAATAAGCAAGAAATTCCTAGTTTAAATGAGTTGTTTAATATTTATTATAGATACATAAAGACAAATGAGAATTAGTTTTTAAATGGCGAGGGAAGTTAATGAACTCTCTAAAGTATTGAAGTTACAAAATGTAAATAAGGTGAGCCTTCTAGACATCTAGTTTTAAGAAGGAATAAAGAAAGGAACGGCTAATGCTATCAAAAACCATGCCAAAACATTATTCTTGTTTAAAAATAAAAATCCCTGCAAAATTTAGTGATACTAGAAGACTTATGTAACTCTGTGCCACGATATATGGGGAAGAGCTGCCAAATACAGAAAACTCAGAGGACACAGAGAAATACACAAAGGAAGAAAGTCTGCACCTATGAATTTCAAAGTGGTATTGCTAAATTTGTCAATCCGTTGTTTAGAAAGGCAAGCATGGGCTTTTACAGAGTACTTCCCCATATTCCTTGCATTCCATTAGGCATTAAAGGAAGGCAGGCTTGGGAGTTCCCTGGTGGCCTAGTGGTTTGGATCCTGGGCTTTCACTGCCATGGCCTGGGTTCAATCCCTGGTTGGGGAGCTGAGGGAACTGAGATGCCGCAAGCCATGCAGCATGGCCAGAACAAACAAACAGAAATAGGAGGCTTATTGAAGTATTAAACAGGAAGTAGTCTATGGCTGGTTAGGGAGAAGTAAATATTTAAATAACTCACAACTCTGTATCATAAGTAAAAAATACTAGTCCTTCCTCCACATAAGCCCCTGTAAACTGCTGGTCCATAGATACTTGGTTTATTCGAACATAAGTAATTACTAATGAGGAACCAGCAAAAGATCTACAAAAATATACCATGAAAAAATACAGGCATACCTTGGAGATACTGTGGGTTCACTTCCAGACCACCACAATAAAGCAAATATTGCAATAAAGCGAGTTACAGCAATTTTTTGGTTTCCCAGTGCATATAAAAGTTATGTTTACACTATACTGTAGTCTATTAAGTGTGCATGGCATTATATCTTTAAAAAGTGTACATCCCTTAATTAAAAAAAATACTTTATTGCTAAAAAATGCTAGCCATCTTCTGAGCCTTCAGGTAGTCTTAATCTTTTTGCTGGAAGAGTGTCTTCCCTTGATGTTGATGGCTACTGACTGATCAAGGTGGTGGTTGCTGGAGGTTGGGGTGGCTGGGTCAATTTCTTGAAAATAAGACAACAGTGAAGTTTGCCTCACTGATTGTCTCTTCCTTTCACAAACGATTTCTCTGCAGCACATAATGCTGTTTAATAGCATTTTACCCATAGTAGAACGTCTTTCAAAATTGGAGTCAATCCTCTCAAACATTGCCACTGCTTTATCAACTAAGTTTATGTAACATTCTAAATCCTTTGTCGTCATTTCAAGTCTTCACAACATCTTCACCAGGAGTAGATACCATCTCAAGAAACCACTTTCTTTGCTCATCCATAAGAAGCAACTCCTCAGCCATTCAAGTTTTATCATGAGATTGCAGCAATTAATTAATATCTTCAGGCTCCACTTCTAATTCTAGTTCTCTTGTTGTTTCCACGCCATCTGCAGTTACTTCCTCTGCTGAAGTTTTGAACCCCTCAAAGTCATCCATGAGGGCTGGAATCAACTTCTTCCTAACTCCTGTTAATGTTGATATTTTGACCTCTTCCTGTGAATCACAAATGTTCCAAATGGCATCTAGAATGTTGAATCCTTTCCAGAAAGTTTTCAATTTACTTTGCCCAGATCCATGAGAGGAATCCCTATCTATGGCAGCTATAGCCTTATGAAATGTATTTCTTAAATAATAAGACTTGAAAATCAAAATGACTTCTTCATCCATAGGCTGCAGAATGGATGTTGTATTAGCAGTCATGTAAAGAACATTAATCTCTTCGTCCACCTCCATCAGAGATCTTGGGTGACCAGGTGCATTATCAATGAGCAGTAATATTTTGAAAGAACTCTTTTTTCTTAGCAGTAGGTCTCAACAGTGGGCTTAAAATATTTAGTAAACCATGTTGTAAACAGATGTGCTGTCATCCAGGCTTTGTTTATGCTCCATTTATAAATCACAGACGGAGTAGATTTAGAATAATTCTTAAGGGCCCTAGGATTCAGAATGGTAAATGAGCATTGGCTTCAACTTAAAGTCACCAGCTCCACTGGCCCCTAACAAGAGAGTCAGCCTGTCCTTTGAAGCTTTGAAGCCAGGCATTGACTTCTCCTCTCTGGCTATGAAAATCCTAGATGGCATCTTCTTCCAATAGAAGGCTGTTTCGTCTCCATTGAAAAGCTGTTGTTTAGTGTAGCCACCTTCATTAATTATCTTAACTAGTTCTTCTGGATAACTTGCTGCAGCTTCTACATCAGCACTTGCTGCTTCATTATGTACTTTTATGTGATGGAGATGGCTTCTTTCCTTAAACTTCATGAACCAATCTCTGCTAACTTCAAACTTTTCTTCTGCAGCTTCCTCACCTCTTTCAGCCTTGATAGGATTGAAGTGAGTTAGGGCCTTGCTCTGGATTAGATTTGGGCCTAAGGGAATGTCGTGGCTGGTTTGATCTTCTATCCAGACCAGTAAAACTTTCTCCATATCAGCAATAAGGCTGTTTTGCTTTCTTATCACTCATATGTTCATTGGAGTAACGCTTTTAATTTCCTTCATGAACTTTTCCTTTGCATTCACAACTTGGCTAACTCTTTGGTGCAAGAGGCCTAGCTTTTGTATCAGCTTTCAATATGCTTTCCTCACTAAGAATAATCATTTTTAGCTTTTGATTTAAAGTGAGATACATGCAACTCTTCCTTTCACTTGGAAACTTAGAGGCCATTGTAGGGTTATTAATTGACCTAATTTCAATATTGTTGCATTTCAGGGAACAGGGAGGCTGGAGGAGGGGAAGAGGGATGGGGGAACTGCTAGTAGATGGAACAGTCAGAACACACACAACATTTATTTATTAAGTTTGCTATCTATTTGTATGGGTGTGGTTTGTGGTACCCCCCCCCCCCACAATTACAATAGTAATGTCAGAGATCACTGATCACAGATCACCACAACAAATGTAATAATAATGAAAAAGTTTGAAATACTGTGAGAATTATGAAAATATGACCCAGAGACAGGAAGTGAGCCAATGCTGTTGGAAAAATGGTGACAGTACACTTGCTTGATTGTTCCACAATCCTTCAACCTGTAAAAAAAAAAAAAAATCAATATCTGCAAAGTGCAAAACAGTGAAGCAGAGTAAAAGGAGGTATGCATGTATAATGAAAGGAACATGGAAGACAAGTGGTTAGTGAAGAATATTAACAAGAAAAATACTCTAAATTAACAGATGACATAACTAAATATATTATTGTAATTCAGGTAGCTCAATAAAACAATCATAACTTTAATATAGGAGCTCATTTCGCAATATATACATATATCAAATTCTCACTTTGTATACCTTAAACTTATACAATGTTATATGTCAATTATATCTCAATAAAGCTGGAAAAAAATTAAATAGTATTTCAAAGCAATCATATAAGAAGTCAGAGAAGACGTTTTAAAACAACAGAAAGAGCTAAAACATGAGCCAGCTGAATTAAGAGAAAAAAGTGGAAGAGAGAAATAAAGCCATCTTAATTTTGATGTACCATAAAAGAAAATAACTGTTGAAAACACAGCAAGGGATGTGGAGATGAGGACTGAGAAATGGTAAAAGCTAGTAAGAGAGAGATGGACATGAACAAAAAGTTTAAAAAAAGATTGATTAAAATAATAAATATGGAAGACAAGCAGAAGAACCAACTTACACATAATTGGTGTCACTAAAGAAGAGAAATAAGTAGAATAGAAAATCAGTGTTTAAAGTATATTTCATAAAACTTTTCTTGAAATAAGATTTTAATTTAAATGCCTTTAAGGGTACACTGAGTCCCAGTCGGGAAAATGAAACAAAACAATGAACATCAAAACGCATCATAGTAAACTTTCTGGATTCAGAGGTAAAGGAAGATTCTTTGGACATCCAAGTAAAAATGTGAAGTCACCTGTAAGGGAAAGAAACCCAGATAGTCTCAAAAATGTCCGCAGGCTCAAAAATGTCCGCATCACCTTCCAATATTAGAAACCAGCAGAACAGTGTTCACAGAATCTTAAATAAATAAATAAAGCGTGACCTCTATTTTATCGCTAGGCAAATATTAATTCAAATATAATGATAACAGACTATGATTTTTGAATATGCAAAATTTCATGGAGAATAGTTTGCATATGTCCTATTGAACTGATCTAATAGAAGAAGAATTTCAGATAACCAAATGATGAAAGAGAATCTATGTTAAACAGAGAGATGGCAAGCATTAAATCCATTAAACCCTAGCCTTAAAACTAAAACTGAGAGAATTATTGTTTCAGAGCAGAATTTAAATATTATAAATCATGATACCATAGTAATATTCTAACTAAATAAAGTTGGATTGGGGTGTGAAAGAGAAAATAGAAAGTAATACAAATAGATTTCCCAGTCTTCTATAGCCTGAGGGTGAAAGTATATAATTTAAAGCTAAAGCTAATAAAGTAATAGGTTACATATATAATGATATAATGTTAAATATAAGAGAGCAAAAAAGTTAAAATTATGATGGGGAGGTAAAAGAAATCAGAATAAATGCATAATAATTCTACCATTATTATTGATGGAGTCTTATAGGTAATATCATGTTAAATAGAATATTAATATTAAAATTATAGTTATAAAAAGTAATCTCTTCAAAAACTAAAATCAAAGCTCATATTATTGGAAGGAATATATACAGAAAAACAATGCAAAGAAAACACTAAGCACAAATAAATAATGTGAATGAAGAGATAAAACCAGAAACCACAAATGTAGAATATTATGGCAGAATTAAGACAAAATCTATCAATAACTGTAAATGTGGTAAATAATCCATTGAAAAGAAAACCATCACATTTCAATTGGAGCAAAGTGTGACCATATGCTATAGAACTGTGATACAAGGAAAATCAAGTGGCTCAGAAAGGTTGAAAATAAAAGTCAAAAGTATTTCAGTTGTGTATTAAAAAAAAATAACA
This sequence comes from Eschrichtius robustus, assembly GCF_028021215.1. Lineage (NCBI taxonomy): Eukaryota > Metazoa > Chordata > Mammalia > Artiodactyla > Eschrichtiidae > Eschrichtius > Eschrichtius robustus. The sequence continues at coordinate 111,565,982 of NC_090845.1, forward strand.
TGCCAGAAGTCTTGATGGTAATATGAGTCAAAATCTGAGGCAAAAATAATTAAAGAAGATAAAGAAGAGTAATTCTTACTAATAAAGTACACTCCTACATCAAAGTGTGACAGTTATTCATCAAATAAGATACCTTAAAAAGTCATAAAGCAGAAAATGTCAGTAAATGCAAGGAGAAATAGATAATATTAGTAGTAGAATAACTTAGTTAACCTCTCTCATCCATTACAATTCTAGAACAAAAGTAAGAATGTAGAAAACCTCAAAGGCATACATGATCAGTTAGATCTAATAGATACCTAGCTGAAAACAGAAAGACCACATATAAATTAATTACAGAATTTTTACAAAATTTGAGCAGGTATTAGGCCAAAAGAAAACTAAAAGTAAACCCCCATGAGTAGGAAATTACCAAAAAAGAAAGATTACTGGTAAAATACATAATTGATAACCAAACCAGAAAAAAGTTCTAACATCTAGATATATAAAAATAAAAACTGTCAACATCTGAGGCAAAGAAGAAATATGAACTAAAATTAGAAAATAATGGGAAAGAAAGCTACATATCAGACACTTGAGGATGAACATAAACAATAAAGGAAATTTCATACACTTTTCAATGTACGTTAATGGATAAGAAAGAATGGAATTCAACATAGTACTGGAGTCCTAGCCAGAGTAATCAGGTAAGAAACATAAATAAAAGGCATAGAATTAGAAAAGAAGAAGTAAAATTGCCTCTCTTTGCAGATTACATGATTTATATATAAAAAATCTTGAAGACTCCACCAAGAAACTTACTTCTTTTTTTTTTTAGTTTTTATTTATTTATTTATTTATTTATGGCTGTGTTGGGTCTTCGTTTCTGTGCAAGGGCTTTCTCTAGTTGCGGCAAGTGGGGGCCACTCTCCGTCACGGCGTGCGGGCCTCTCACTATCGTGGCTTCTCTTGTTGCGGAGCACAGGCTCCAGACGCGCAGGCTCAGTAGTTGTGGCTCACGGGCCTAGTTGCTCTGCGGCATGTGGGATCTTCCCAGACCAGGGCTCGAACCCGTGTCCCCTGCATCGGCAGGCAGATTCTCAACCACTGCGCCACCAGGGAAGCCCGAAACTTATTTCTAATCAACAAATTTAGGAATGTTGCTGGGTAAAATTTAACATGGAAAAACCAGTACCATTTCTATACACTGATAATGAATTACTTGAAGAAAAAATTAAAAGTTCCCATTTATAATAAGCATCAAAAACAATAAAATACTTAGGAGTAAATTCAACCACAAAACATTGATGAAAGAAATAAAAGAGATGCTAATAAAAGGTATCTTGTGGTCATGTATTGGAAGAATATTGTTAATATATCCATACTACTCAAAGTCACCTATAGATTCAGTGCAATCCCTATCAAGATTCCAATGGCATTTTTTACAGAAGCAGAAAAAAAGTCTTAAAATTGATATGGAGCAACCAACAAGGGATTAATCTCCAAAATATACATACAGCTTATACAGCTCAATAGAAAAAAAAAAAAACAAAAAAAAACAATGCAATCAAAAACTGGGCAGATGATCTAAATAGACATTTCTCCAAAGAAGACATAAAGATGGCCAAAAGGCACATGAAAAGATGCTCAATATCACTAATTATTAGAGAAATGCAAATCTAAACTACAATGAGGTATTACCTCACACCAGTCAAAATGGCCATCATCAAAAAGTCTACAAAGAATAAATGCTGGAGGGCGTGTGGAGAAAAGGGAACCCTCCTACACTGTTGGTGGAAATGTAAATTAGTATAGCCACTATGGAGAGCGGTATGGAGGTTCCTTTAAAAACTAGAAATAGAGCTACCATATGATCCTGCAATCCCACTCCTGGGCATATATCCAGAGAAAACCATAATTTGAAAAGATACATGGATCCCAGTGTTCATTGGAGCACTATTTACAATAGCCAAGACATGGAAGCAACCTAAATGTCCATTGACAGATGAATGGATAAAGATGTGGTGTGTGTGTGTGTGTGTGTGTGTGTGTGTATGCAATGGAATATTAGCCATAAAAAAGAATGTAATAATGCCAACTGTAGCCACATGGATGGGCCTAGAGATTATGATACTAAGTGAAGTATGTCAGACAGAGAAAGACAAATATCATGTGATATCACTTATTTGTAGATGATAAAAAAATGATACAAATGAAATTATTTACAAAACAGAAACAGACTCACAGATACAGAAGGCAAACTTATGGTTACCAAAGGGGAAAGGTCGGGGGAGGGATAATTAGGAATTTGGGAATAACATATACATACTACCATATATAAAATAAACAGCAAGGACATACTGTATAGCACAGGGAACTATATTCAACATTTTGTAATAAACTACGTAGGAAAAGAATCTGAAAAAGAATGTATATGTGTGTGTGTGTATATATATATATTACACATATGTATATGCATATACATATGTATATATATCTGAATCATTTTGCTCTACACCTGAAACTAATACATTGTAAATCAACTATACTTCAATAAAAATTAAATTTATAAACTTTTAAAAATTGATATGGACCCATAAAAGATCCTGAATAACCAAACCAAAGCTGAGAAAAAACAGAATGGGAGGCATCATACTTCCTGATTTAAAGCTATTTTATAAAGCTATAATAATCAAAACAGTATTGTACTGGTATAAAAACAGACCCATAGACCAATGGAACATATTGAGAGCCCAGAAATAAACCCATGTGTATATAGTCAAACCTTATTTCAAAAGATCCAAGAATACTCAGTGGAAAAAAGATAGTTTCTTCAATAAATGGTCCCAGGAAAATTGTATATTCACATGTAAAAGAATGAAATTCGACCCCTGTATTACACCACTCATAAAAATGAACTCCAAGTTCACGAAAGACTTAAATTTAAGACCTCCCACCATAAAACTACTAGAAAAAAACAGGAAAAAACTTCATGACAAGGGTCTTGGCAATGATAATTTTTGGATATGACACCTAAAGCACAAGTGATAAAATAAGTCAGACCACATAAAACTAAAAAGCTTTTGCATATCAAAAGAATCAGTCAACAAAATGAAGAGGCAACCTACAGAATGGGAGAAAATATTTGCAAATCATATGTTTGATAAGGGATTAATATACAGAATATATAAAGAAGTCATACAACTCAATAGCCAAAAACCAAATAACGCAATTTAAAGACTGGGCAAAGGACCCAAATAGAGTTTTCCAAAGAAGTTATACAAATGGCCAACAGTTACAAGAAATGGTATTTAACATCAGTGATCATTAGGGAAATGCAAATCAAAACCACAATGAGATATCATCTCACACGTATTAGAATGGTCATGATGAAAAAGGCAAGAGATAACAAATGTTGGCGAGGATATGGAGAAAAGGAAACCCTTGTGCATGCTTGGTGGGATTGTAAATTGGTTCAGCCACTATGGAAAACAGTATGGAGTTCCACAAAATTTTTAAAGTAGAGCTACCATATGATCCAGTGCTTCCATTTCTGGGTATATAGGTGAAGGGATATCTGCACCCCAATGTTCACTGCAGCATTATTTACAATAGCCAAGATATGGAAACAGCCTAAGGTCCATAAATGGATTAATGGATAAGAAAATATGGTATATCTATAGAATGGAATACTCTCCAACCATAAAAGAGAAGGGAATCCTGCTATTTGGGATAACCTTGATGGCATTATGATTAAGTGAAATAAGTTAGAGAAAGACAAATACTGTATGATCTCACTGATATCTGGAATCTTTTTTTTTTTTTATTTCTCATGTTTTACTTTATGGTTTTATGTTGTATTTTTTAACTTGACTTTGTACACCTTTCCCCATGTCACTTTTTTTTTATTGGAGTATAATTGCTTTACAACATTGTGTTAGTTTCTTCTGTACAACAAAGTGAATCAGCTATATGTATACATATATTCCCTCCCTCTTGAGCCTCCCTCCCAACCCCCTACCCCACCCCTCTAGGTTATCACAGAGGCCCGAGCTGATCTCCCTGTGCTATGCAGCAGCTTTCCACTAGCTAGCTATTTTACACATAGTAATGTATATATGTCAGTGCTACTCTCTCAATTCGTCCCATCCTCCCCTTACCCCCTTGTGTCCACAAGTCTGTTCTCAACATCTGTGTCTCTTAAAAGCAAATCAAACTCAGAAAAGGAGATCAGATTTGTGGTTACCAGTGGTGGGGGTTGGGGGATTTAGGGAGATTTGGGTGAAGTGGTCAAAGACACAAAGTTCCAGTTGTAAGACAAACGTGTAATGTACATGAGGACTGTAGTTTACACTGCTGTATGGTATATTTGAAAGTTGTTAAGTTAGTAGATCCTAAAAGTTCTCATCACAAGAAAAGAAACTTTTTAAAAAATTTATTTTTGTATCGATATGAGATGATGAATGTTAACTCAACTTATAGTGGTAGTCATTTTATGATATATGTAAATCAGTTCATTATGCTATATATCTTAAACTTATGCTGTACTTATTTCAATTATATCTCAATAAATCTGAAAGAAAAAATCTCGAATTTCAAAATTATCATACACTAAAATTTACTTATAATTTTCAAAAAACTCTGTTTTCATAAAGCCATCTTTGTTATGTTCCCCAGTATACTAACTGGGGACACATTTCCCAAGAATTTATTTAGGCAAGTGTTTTGCCTCATAAAAATTTAACTCAGGAAAAAATTAGTAACCTTAATAGATCTATAATTATTTGTTAAAAGTCAATAATGTAAAAATCAATGTGTTTCCAATTTAAATCCTAACATGTTTTTCATGGAATTTGAAAAGCTGATCATAAAATTCACAGAACCCCAAAATACCAAAAGTATTGATAAGTAAGAATAAAGAATGGGAGCATGCTCTATCAGATATCAAGTTTTGTTTTATAGCTAAAGCAATGAAAATCATATGTATTGGCTCAGGGGTGGCTATACATACCAAAGGAATATCACCAAGGTGTCAAACAGAAAGATCAATGGGGAAAACATGGACTGACTGTAACATGATCCTAGGTCCACAGGTTGTCAAATTGGAGAAAAAAAAAGAAAAAAGAAAGAATGGAAACAAATCCTGTAAGAATTATGTAAGTCAATATGATAGATTAACCACAGTAGGGACAAAAGTGAAGCTATACACAAACAAAAAAGGAAAGCAAATTTGAGCAATTTATTAATTGATGATTTGGAAAATAGCAGAACTAATAAATCAATCTAATTTCTGACACACACAAAATACGTATTAGAAATTACCTCATTTAATGAATGAAAAAGCAGAAAACATGAAAATATGCAAAACAGAAATGATAATGTTAAAACAACTGTTGCAGAGAAAAATAATTATAAGTAGCTACATTTTGTCAACTGATTATGAATATATATGAAAATCTGGATGATTTGGATTAGTTTCCAGGAAAATATAAATGACCAAAACTGAACTCAGACTAGGAAGCAAATTTTAACTGTTCAATTTCCATAAAATAAACTTTTTCAAAGAATTATCCCCTCCTCCCATCACTTAGCCTGCAGAAAAGTCCTAAGCTGTATGATTTCACAGGGGAATTCTACCGAAATCTTAAAAAGATTCAACTCACATGCTATTATTAACCACCACAGCAAATAGAAAAAGAAGGAAAGCCTTTAAACACTTTTATAGTGATAGCATTAATACCAAACTGAGAGAGATAAGAAAAAATTAAAACTACAATGTATTTTAATGTTACTGCTAAATCTTTGTTACTAAGCAGGATCATGTTGCAAATGTTTAAAGATGTTATGAGAATTATGCCCCAAAATGATTCATGGCAGGGATGTAGCAATGGATCAATGGTAGCAATTCTATTAATATAAATTTTATAAAAAAAACTGACAAAAACACTAACCATAATTGCTCAAAAGATCTGACAAAATTCAACATTAATTTAGATAAATAGAAGTTGACAAATAACACAATCTTTCTATCTTTATGATTTTCTATCCTACTTGAAAGAAGGGGTAACTATACTTATATGAGACAAAATGGACTTTAAATTACACATGGTCAAAAGAGACAAAGAAGGTCATTGTGTAAAGGGGTCAGTTCATGTAGAAGATATAACAGATGTAAATATGTATGCACCCAACATCAGAATACCTAAAAATAAAAAGCAAATTCTAAGAGAATGTAAAGAAGTAAATAGCAATATAATAATAGTTGGGAACTTTAAATACTTCACTCTCAATAATAGATAGATCATCCAGACAGAGAAAAGATAGGAAACAAGGGATTTGAACAGCACTGTAGACCAAATGAACCTAACATACATATCCAGAGCATTCCAAGTTTCTATCAACAGGTGAACAGGTGAAGAAAATGTATATGCAGTGAAATATTATTCACACTTTAAATAGAAGTAAATCCTGTCACATGCTACAATATAGATGACTCTTGAGGATGTTGTGCTAAATGGAATAAGCCAGTCACAGAAAGATAAATAATGCATAATTCCACTTAAACGAGGTGTTTCAATTAGTCACATTCATAGAAACAGAAAGTGGTGGCTGCCATGGGCTGGAGGGAGAGAGAAATGGGGAATAGTTCAGTGGGTATAGGTTTTTAGTTTTGTAAGATAAAACGTTCTGGAGATCTATAACACAACAATATGAATATACTTAACACTACTGAACTATAGACTTAAACATTGGTAAGATGGTAAATTGTTATGTTTCTTTAAACCGCAATTAAAAATTTAAAAATCATTAAAAAAAAAAAAAAGATTCCCTCCTAAGATCAGGAACTAGAGAAAGATGTCCACTCTTGACACTTCTAGTAACCATTATACTGGAAGATCTAACCAGGATAATTAGGCAAGAAAATAAATAATAAAACACATCCAGATGAACAATGAATAATCAAAATTATCTCTATTTGTAGATAACATAATTTTTCTTGTAGAAAATTATAAGGACTCCACAACATGCTATTGGGGATTAAAAAAAGAAGTTCAGCAAAGTTTTAGCATACAAGATCAATATACAAAAATCAATTGTGTTCTGTACACCAGCAATGCAATATCTGCAAGTGAAATAAAACAATTACATTCATATCATCTGAATAATAAAATACTTAGAAAAAAAAATAATAAAATACTTAGGAATAAATTTAAGCAAAGAAGAATAGTACTTTTACACTGAAAACTACATAACATTGCCAAAAGAAGTTACAGAAGACCTAAGTAAATGTAGAGATCTACCATGTTCATGGTTTGGAAGATTTAATATAATTAAGATATTCCCCCAAATGGATCTATGCATTCACTGCAATCCCTACCAAAATTCCAACTGCTTTTTTTGTAGTAATGATAAAGTTCATCCTAAAATTCATATGAAGTCACAAGGCACTCTGAATAGCCAAAACAGTCTCAAAAGAGATGAAAAGAGTGGGAATACTTAACAGTTCCTGATTTCAAAATGTACTACAAAGCTATGATAATCAAACCAGTGTGGCACTGGAATAAGGCTAGACATACGGATCAATGCAATAGAATTAAGTGTGCATAAATAAATCCATAACTCTATGGTCAATTGATTTTTGACAAGAGTCCCAAGACCATTCAATAGAGCAAGAGTAGTAATTTCAAGAAATTGTGCTGTGACAACTGGATACCTACTTGCAAAAAAAAAAAAAAAAAAAATGAATTTGGACCTTTCCCTCCCACCATATACAAATATATATAAAACTCTTAGAAGGGAACATATTTGTAATTCTTCATTACCTTGGATTCAGTTTCTTAAATACTTTAGCCAAATCAAAACAGCAAAAAGAAAAATAAATTGGATTTCATCAAGATTTAAAACTTTTGTGCATCAAAGGACACTATCAAATAAGTGAAAAGGCAAGTCACAGAGTAAGAGAAAATATTTGCAAACCATATATAATGCAGTTTTATAGAATTTATAAATTGATAAAACAACAAAAAGACAATTCAATTTTTAAAATGGGCAAAGTACTTTAATAAACATTTCTTCAAAGGTGGATAGTCAATAAGCACATTAAATGCTCAAGTTCATTAGTCATTAGGGAAATATAAATGAAAAACACACTGAGATACCACTTCATATCCAATAGGTTGGCTAGACTAAACATAAAACAAACAAAATGACATGGCTTGGTGAGTATGTGAAAAAAAATGATCATTCATAAATTGTTCCTGCATACATAAAATAGCTCAGCTGCTGTGAAAACAGTTTAGAATTCCTCACAATATTAGAGTTACCATATGATGTAGCAATTCCACTCCTAGTCATATAACCAAGAGAATTCAAAACCTGTGTTCACACTTGTTCACTAATGTTAAAAGCATCATTCATAATAGCTGTCAGTAGTGGAATCAACTCAAATATCCATTAAGTGATAAATGGATAAACAGAAAATTGATATACTTATACAGTGGAATATTATCCAGTCATAAAAAATGGAGCATTAGTATATGCTACAACATGGATGAATCTTGAAAACATTGTGCTAAGTGAAAGAAACCAGTCACATAAGACCACATATTCAAAAACACATCTCCATACTTCATACATTTTCTTAGCAAAGACACACCCTGTTTTCCTTGCATAGATATGTTTTCCTTATTATTTCTAGTAGTTTTAATTACATATATTAATTATAATTCTTAACCTTTAGAATTGTTAATTCCTAGTAAAAACTAAGAAGTATGAAATTGTGGACTGTCTGTTACACTAACATTCTGTGGATTGGCAAATTTATAAATACATTTCATAGACTTAGAAAACAAACTTAACGGTTATCAAAGGGAAAAGGTGGTGGGGAGGGATAAATTGGGAGTTTGGGATTGACATATACACACTGCTATATTTATCAATGAAGTAGATAACCAACAAGGACGTACTGTATAGTACAGGGAACTCTGCTCAACTCTGAAACAACCTAAATGGGAAAAGAATTTGAAAAAGAATAGATACATGTATGTGTATAACTGAATCACTTTGCTGTACACCTGAAACTAACACAACATTGTTAATCAACTATACTCCAATATAAAATAAAAAATTTAAAAAAGATTTTAAAAAATACATTTCATAATTTCTAGAAATATATTCTTCCTCACAGTAGAATTTTCAATGTGACATAAACTATGTTTATTAATAGAACCAAGTATCTTTAGTTCCTCTGTAAAAGGAAGCCAAAAGTGGATAAACCTACATTCAGTAATTAATGTTTCAGTATTTTATCTTATTTGGAAATAATCTAGATATTGAATGAATACCCATCATTTAACTTATCTCAGTATAACTTCAAGATTTCAAGTTACCAAAAAGATTTTCATGTAGACATACCATAAAGAATATTTATTGTTGAAAAGTTTATTTTTGAACTTTATCTTACATCTATTTAATTTACTTGTTCTTAAGAATTAGATTACTCATGAAAGTTTCATGAGAAATTAGAGTTAACCATCATCTTAAGTTATCATCCTTGCTAACAAATTCTGTAACAGAGGTAATGTGAGTTTGTTTGACTTTTAGTAAACCTGGGTAGAATAAAAGTTGGATGTCTGCATTATATTTAATGATGATAACGCTAAAGACATGCCTGTTTTAATTAAACTAACAAACTTAAAGTAGCTTTTACTAATCAAAGATTATCCTAGATCATGTGAACTTGAAAAACATTTGAGGTAGTTTCTATATTTCTGAGAGTGTACTTGATTTATATAAATATTTATTTTTCCTCAAGTCAGCTAAATAGAGCTTTATACAAACTAGTTTTAGCAATACCATCCAGAGGCAGAAAAAAATCACACGTTTACAATATACATACATAGGCATACATAAACATACAGACAGAAGCAAACAGGTCTGTAAGCCACCAACCTGGTGGACTGTTGTTTACAGCCTTGTAGTATCTTCAGAGTGAAAAGGCAATTCAGATAGAGGATTAGTAGACTGTGAGTATTCCGATAAAGGAGGGTAAAGGGGGAGTAGTAGGAGTCATGTCAGTCTTACAGTTTTGTTTTAGGTACCTCTTGTGTCTTTAATTTTTCATTATTGGCCCTGTGCAATGAATCTTTCAGTGAAACTATTCTTAAATTATTTTGGAGGATTCCGCATGCTGGTTAAAATTGGTATCCCGTTCTGTTTGTTTAATTTAGGAACGTTTACTCTCAAGTGTATTTTTAAAATGATCTTATCTAATTGGAACTGTAGGGGAGGAAAATTGTACCCTTTACCCTTTCTAGGTTCTTTGGCTGGCCTAATAATTAAATTGACATGAGACAGATTAACAGGAGAAAAACAATTTACTTTTGTATGTACAAGAGCCCCATAAAAATATGAGACTCCAAGAAGTGACCAAAGCAGGGAGCTTTATACCTTTTAGACAAAGTAACAATAAATTAGTGAAGAATTTACAAGACAAAGGAGTTTGGGCTTGGAGGATAGTAAATTAGTGAAGTAAAAAGGTTTGTTTTTATAGCCTTTTCACCCTAAATTTCCTGTTTTTGGTGATAAGGATATCTTCTATCCTTAAGGTATAGGGAGGGTACCTTTCATGGGAGGTTTATTTCCTGCTTTCAGGGTGACAAAGGAGGGCCAGAGTGTCCTTCTCGCACTGGCTGCTTCTCAAGTAACTTTAATTCAAAATAATCAATATGCCAAACTGGCATATTTTGGGGTTGCATATTCTGTACCCATTCAGAACATTTCCCATAATGGCCATTGTAATTCTAGGTTGTCTTAATAAGTTTTTGCAATTTTTATTATTTACATCTTCCAGGAGAACAGTTCTTAGACATAAAATAAGCAGAAGGTGTACTCAGTTCTCTGAAACTTGAGGATCACAATTCTTTAGCTAAGCATTGGGTCTCAGCCAAATTAATCCCCAAGAGAGATGTGCCACTGGGTTAAGGATTTTGTGTTGTTTTATAGTGTACCTCATTGCATGGAAATTTTCTTGAGGGTGGCTTGTGACTTAGTTCTAACCTGTTCTGTGACCAGTTTATCCTAGCACAGGATCTTAGAGTTAGATGGCAAACACTCTAACATCTTTTATTATTTATTTTTAAAAATTGAAATATAGTTGATTTACCATATTATTATTAGTTCTAGGTGTACAGCATAGTGATCTAGTATATTTGTAGATTAGATTCCATTATAAGTTATTACAAGGTAATGGCTATAATTCCCTGTACTATATAATATATCCTTTTTGCTTGCTTATTTTATACATAGTAGTTTGTATCTGTTAATCCCATACTGGTAATTTGTCCCTCCCCATTTCCCTCTCCCCTTTGTAACCATGAGTTTGTTTTCTCTATTGGTGAATCTGTTTCTGTTTTACATATTTCATTTGTATTGTATTTTAGATTCCATATATAAGTGATATAATACAGTATTTGGCTTTCGCTGTCTGACTTATTTCACTAAGCATAATATTCTCTAGGTCCATCCACATTGCTGCAAATGGAAGAATTTCATTTTTGTTATGGCTTAGTAAAATTCCATTGTGTGTGCATGTGTGTGTGTGTGTATCTCACATCTTTCTGCATTCTTATGTTGATGGGCACTTGGGTTGCTTCTGTGTCTTAGCTATTGTAAGTAGTACTGCTATTAACATTCGGGTACATGCATCTTTTTGAATTACTGTTTTCATTTTTTCCAGATATATACCATGAGTAGAATTGCTGGATAATATGGTAGTTCTATTTTTAGTTTTTTGAGGAACTTCGATACTGTTTTCCACAGTGGCTGTACCAATGTATATTCCCACTAACAGTGTACAAGGCTTCCCTTTTCTTCACATCCTCTCAAACACTTGTTATTTGTAAACTTTTTGATGATAGCCATTCTGACAGGTGTGAGGTCATATCTCATTGTTTTCATTAATATTTCCTATTAACAATGTTGAGCATCTTTTCATATGCCTGTTAGTTTTCTGTATGTCTTCTTTGGAAAAATGTCTATTCAGGTCTTCTGCCCATTTTTTTGATTAGGTTGTTTGTTTTTTAGATATTGATTTTTATGAGCTGTTTAGATATTTTGGATATTAACATCTTGTTCACCACATCATTTGCAAATATTTTCTCCCACTCTACGGGTTGTCCTTTCATTTTATGAAGTTTCGTTTGCTGCACACATCTTTTAAGTTTGATAGGTCAAATTTGTTTATTTTTGTTTTTATTTCTTTTGCCATGGTAGACTGATCCAAGAAAATATTGTAACCATTTATATCAGAGAATGTTTTGCCTATGTTCTCTTCTAGGAGTTTTATGGCATCCTGTCATATATTTAGGTCTTTAAACCATTTTGAGTTTATTTTTGTATATGGTGTGAGGGAGTGTTCTAATTTAATTGATTTACATGAAGCTGTCCAGCTTTCCCAACACCACTTGCTGAAGAGGCTGTCTTTTCTCCATTGTATATTCTTGACTCCTTTGTCATAGATTAATTGACTATAGGTGCATAGGTTTATTTCTGGGCTCTCTATTCTATTCCATTGATCTATGTGTCTGTTTCTGTGCCAGGACTACACTGTTTTGACTACTGTAACTTTGTAGTATATTCTGAAGTCTGAGAGTATTATACCTCCAACTTTGATCTTTTTTCTCAACACTGCTTTGGCAATTTGGTGTCTTTTTTGGTTACATATGAATTTTAGGATTATTTGTTCTAGTTCTGTGAAAAATGTCATGGCTATTTTGATAGGGATTGCATTAAATCTGTAGATTGCTTTGGGTAGTATGGCCATTTTAACAATATTAATTCTTCCAATCCAAGAACATGGGATATCTTTCCATTTCTTTGTATCATCTTCAATTTCTTTCATCAGTGTTTTATAGTTTTCAGAGTATAGGTCTTTCACTTCCTTGGTTAAGTTTATTCCTAGATATTTTATGCTTTTGATGCTGTTTTAAATGGGATTGTTTTTTACTTTCATTTCTGATATTTCATTATTAGCATATAGAAACACAGTAGATTTCTGTATGTTAATCTTGTATTCTGCAACCTTGCCAAATTAATGTGTTAGTTGTAATATAAAGTATCATGTCGTGTGCAAATAGTGACAGTTTTACCTCTTCCCTTCAATTTGGATGCCCTTTATCTCTTTTTCTTGTCTAATTGCTGTGGCTAGTACTTCCAATACTTTGTTAAATAGAAGTGGTGATAGTGGGCATCCTTGTCTTGCTCCTGAAATTAGTGGGAAGACTTTCAGCTTTTCACTGTTTGTATGATGTTGGCTGTGGTTTTGTCATAAATGTCCTTTATTATGTTGAAATATATTGCCTCTATACCCACTTTGATGATAGTTTTTATCATGAATGGATGTTGAATTTTACTACAAATTTAATTGCACTTCTAGTGATCAGTCTTTTCAAATTTTCCGTTTCTTCTTGATTTAGACTTGGTGGGTTGTGTGTTTCTGGAAATTGGTGCATTTCTTCCAGGTTGTCCAATTTGTTGGCATATAACTATTCATAGTATTCTCTTGTGTTTTTTGTATCTCTGTGATATTGGTTGTTATTTCTCCCCTTTTACTTCTTATTTTGTTTATTTGAGTCCTCTCTTTTTAACTCTGTATTTTATTTACTTCCTCTGTGATCATTATTATCTCCTTCTGCTGACTTTGAGCTTTGTTCTTTTTTTCTAATTCTTTTAGGTGGTAGGTTAGATTGTTTATTTGAGATTTTTCTTGTTTCTTGAAGAAGGCCTGTATCACTGTAAACTTCCCCCCTTGGAACTACTTTGCTGCATCCTGTAGATTTTGGAAAGTTGTATTTCCATTTTCATTTGGCTCAAGGTATGTTCTGATTTCCTCTTTGATTTCATCATTGACCTTGTTTTTTCTTTTTTCTTGGCAACTTGCTGTTTAGTCTCCACATGTTTGTGCTTTTCCCAATTTTCTTTCTGTAGTTGATTTCTAGTTTTATACCATTATGGTGGGAAAATATGCTTGATATAATCCCTGTCCTTTTAAATTTTTTGAAACTTGTTTTGTGACCTAGTATGTGATCTGTCCTGGGGAACGTTTCATGTGTGCTTGAAAACAATGTGTATTCTGCTGTTTTTTGGATGTAATGTCCTGTAGATATCTATTAAGTCCACATGGTCTATTGTGTCATTTAAGAACACTTGCCTTATTGATTTTCTGTCTGGTTAATTTGTTCATTGGTGTCAGTGGGGTGTTATTGTCCCCTCCTATTATTGTATCATTGTCAATTTCTTCCTTTATGTCTGTTAGTATTTACTTTATATATTTAGGTGCTCCTGTATTGGGTACGTTATGTTATTAGTATAATAGTCTCCTCTTGTGTTAATCCCTTTATCATTATATAATGCCCTTCTATGTCTTTTATTATAGCATTTGTTTTAAAGTCTATTTCGACTGATATGATTATTCCTACCTCCATTTTCTTGTCCTTTCCGTTTGCTTGAAATACCTTTTTCCATCGCCTCACTTTCAGTCTATGTGTCTTTAGCCTTGAAGTGAATCTCTTGTAGGCAGCCTAGTGAAAGGTCTTGTTTTTTATCCAATCAGCCTCCCTCTGTCTTTTGACTGGAACATTTAGTCCATTGACATTTAAAGTAATTACTGAAGCCAGGACATGGAAGCAACCTAAGTGTCCATTGATAGATGAATGGATAAAGAAGATGTAGCACATATATACAATAGAATATTACTCAGCCATAGAAAGAAACGAAATTGAGTTATTTGTAGTGAGGTGGATGGACCTAGAGTCTGTCATACAGAGTGAAGTAAGTCAGAAAGAGAAAAAGAAATACCATATGCTAACACATATATATGGAATCTAAAAAAAAAAAAAAAAAAAGGTTCTGATGAACCTAGGGGCAGGATAGGAATAAAGATGCAGACATAGAGAATGGACTTGAGGACAGGGGGAGGGGGAAGTGTAAGCTGGGACGAAGTGAGAGAGTAGCATGGAGATATATACACTACCAAATGTAAACTAGATAGCTAGTGGGAAGCAGCTGCATAGCACAGGGAGATCAGCTCAGTGCTTTGTGACCACCTAGAGGGGTGGGATAGGGAGGGTGGGAGGGAGGTGCAAGAAGGAGGGGATATGGGGATATCCCCATATAGCTGATTCACTTTGTTATACAGTAGAAATTAACACAACACTGTAAAGTTATTATACTCCAATAAAGGTGTCTTGATATTCAAAAAAATAAATAAATAAAGTAATTATTGATAGGTATGTATTTATTTCAATTTTATTACTTGTTTTCCAGTTGTTTTTTAGTTCTTCTCTGTTCATTTCTTCTTTTTGTTTCTACCATTGTGGTTTGATGATTATTCTTAGGTAGTATGCTCGGGTTCCTTTCTTTTTGGCTTTTGTGTGTCTATTGTAGGTTTTTGATTTGTGTTTACCATGGGGTTCATACACATTTATCCATAAATACATCCACTTGTTTTAAACTGGTAGTAAATTTAGTTCAAACACATTCTAAAAGATCTACATTTTTTTTACTCCCCTCCCCAACATTTTGTGTTTTGGATATCCTATTGATATTTTACAGCTTCATGCTTGCCCATTCATTAACTATTCATTTTAGTTATAGTTGCTTTTATAGTTTTTTTATCTTTTACTCTACATACTGGCTTATTTAAGTACTCTTCAATTCTTGCTATATATCTGCTTTCCTTGTGCAATTTTCCCTTTCCTGTAGATTCTTGCTTCTTTTGTATTTAGAGAAGATCCTTCAATATTTCTTTTAGGGTAGGTTTAGTGTTGCTGAATTCTTTTCGTTTTTGCTTGTCTGAGAAATTATTTATCTCTCCTTTTATCTAAATAATAATCTTTCTGTGTACACTACCCTAGGTTTCAGGATTTTTGCCTTTCAGGACTTTGAATATATCATGCCACTCCCTTCTGGCCTGCAAAAGTTTGGCAGAGAAATCAGCTGATAGCCTTATGGGGATTACCATGTATATCACTCTTTGTTTTTCTCTTGCTGCCTTTAGAACTCTCTCTCTTTATATTTAACTTTTGTCATTTTAATTATGATATATCTTGGTGTGGGTCTGTTTGGGTTCATTTTGTTTGGGGCCCTTTGTGCTTCCTGTACCTGGATATCTGTCTCCTTCAGTTTGGGGAAGTTATCAGTCATAATTTCTCCAAATATATTTTCAATCCCCTTCTCTCTCTTTTGCCCTTCTGGAACACCTTTAAAGCAAATGTTGGCACTGTTATTATTATTTCAGAGGTTTCATAAATTGTTTTCATTG
The DNA here is from genome assembly GCF_028021215.1 of Eschrichtius robustus. NCBI lineage: Eukaryota > Metazoa > Chordata > Mammalia > Artiodactyla > Eschrichtiidae > Eschrichtius > Eschrichtius robustus. The sequence continues at coordinate 111,582,282 of NC_090845.1, forward strand.
TTTTTTCATATGTCTTTCTGTCTGCTGTTCTGATTGGGTGATTTCCATTATTTTATTTTCCAGATCACTTATGTGTTCTTCTGTATCCTTAGTCTACTATTCCTTCCTTCTAGTGTGTTTTTTATTTCAGATAGTGAATTGTCTATTTTTAATTGTGTCTTTTTTATATTGTCTTGTTCCTTGATAAAGTGGTCAGTATTTAGATCAATTCTTTTCCCTAATTCAGTCAACATTTTTATTACCAATGGTTTGAATTCCTTATCTGGCAAATTGTTTATTTCTGTTTCAGCGTTTATTTTTTCAGGGGTTTTCTCTTGTTCTTTCAACTGAGAGTAGTTCCTCTGACTTTTCATTTTACTTAACTTTCTCTGATTATGAATTTAGGTGAAACATTTATGTATTTTGGTCTTTCAAATGGGTGTTCTTATGTGAGAGCATCCCTATGTAGACAGCATGTGCCCCATGCGCCTGGTGGGAGAGCTGGATTTGAGGTGGAAGCCAGTCACATCTTTCCTCAGGGTGTGCTGGCAGCTATCACCTTGGTAAGGGGTGGGGCTGGAGATGGAGGAGCTAGACCCTGTGCAGGGTGTGAGGTGTGACTTCCACTCTGCTCAGTCACCATCATTTCCCTGTCAGGGGTGGGGTCTGATCCCAAGTTGCTGGAGTGGAAGACCCTAAGTGTCAAGCTCTAGCTGGCTCCGTTTTCTTTTAATGTGTGTTTTTCCTTCTCTCTGTACCGGGAGCTTTGTCCTGAAGAAGGGGAATGATGATGCAAGTGGGGCTCCTGTGCTTACATAGGTCTGATCCTCTGCCTATGTAGGCATCTGTGGCTCTGCTCAGGTGTGGCCCATGGTTGCATTTTTTTCCCTGATGGTGACCACCCCAGATCTAGTGCTCCACTGTGGCATGGAGTGAGCAGGGCAGGAGCATTTGCTCAGCTTTGGCTGGGGCACACAGTGAGGCTGTCACAGGAAACCTGGAGCCATGCTGCCATCAGAATTCTGGCTGTTTCTGGGGTGCCGCTTGAGTAAGCACCAACCATGGCCATCACCACCCCACCTGGGCTCTGCCCCAGGATTCATTTGCCTCCTTGTCCCAAGGTCAAGTCTTTTCAAGGTCCTGGCAGCCCTGGATCCAGTGCTGCACTGTGGCTTGGAGAGAGTAGGACCAAGGTGTATGCTTGGCTTGGGCTGCGGAGTGCAGGGTGGCGAAGTAGTTGTGGAGAAACCCAGCAACCACTAGGGCAGATGTCTCTCAGTCCTGCCTGGGGGCAAGCTAGCACCTGCATGCTCCTCATGTGTGGAGTCTAGGCTTTCCAGCCTTTCTATCTGTCTTAGCATTTCTCCAGCCAGCCAGGGGGCTTGTCTCCTATGTATAGGACCCCAGGACTGAGTCACTCAGTCTGTGGCTTGACCCGTTTACTCTCCAGTGTGGCTCTTTGCCCTGCCCATACTATCTGTCTTTTCCTCTGAGACCCCTCTCAGGGGCAAAGGTCTGGACCCAGTCACTTTTCTTCCCATCCTACCTGATTTTGTGTATATCTTTCTTCCAACCTTGGTTGTACAGGTGTCCTTCTGCCAGTTTCCAGTTAGTTTTCAGTGAGAATTGATCCACATGTAGATGTATTTTTGATGTGTTTGGGGGCAGCAGTGGGGAGGTGAGCTCCACATCCTCTTACTCCACCATCTTGATCTCTCTCCTCTAGCAGCTTTTAAGTACTCGACTCATGCTCACCAATTTTGTAGCTTTGGCTGCCGAGATTCCTGTTAGGAACAGATCTATTGTTTCTTTCAGGAAAAGATCTATTTATAGTGGTAGATGCCCTAATGGCTTCTATTAGTCTGGCTTGTGCCTGCTTAGATTTTGAGGTGTCGTTGGTCAAAACAGTTTGAATTTCTTGCCCTAATTTATTTCCCCAAACCCCCTAGCAGTTTATGCTATGGACTTACCTTGAGGCTTTGTGAATCTCCTAATAGCTACCATCTTGCTTTCTTCAGTTGAGTTGTACCCATTATTTTCCCTTGTTGAAATAATCCTCCTTAATTCAACCAGATTTATGTTTCTGGCTTCCTGTGCACAGTTCCTGAGACCTGTCAGGACCTCCAAAAGGCACTCACCTTGTAGATGAAGTTTGCCATGAAACCCAAATGCTGTGGCCCAGTAAGTCTCACTGTGAAAAATATGGAGTCTCTCATACACGAGTATTCCACCTGGAAGGATTAGGAAACGTGTGAAGAGCTCAGAAGGCAAAATATGTTGCTTGACCTGAGAGTAGCTTATTAGTGATCCTGGAGAGTAGCCCAAGAGGCAGTGAACCAAAAGGGCTCTGTGGGTATCTTTACTTGCATCTAGGAGCCGTACCTGAAATCATCAGCAGCTGGTTTTGGGTCTCATCTTATTGCCAAACCTGTCAAATGACAGACTAAAACAATTTAGTAATGAGTTTGATGTCCTTTATTCAAGGAAAAATAATCCATGGATTGAGGGTGTATAGTGCCTCACAAGCAGTGGAGAGTAGTCTTCCCAAAATCTTTTGGGAAGAGTGAGTTTTATAGAGAGTTAGAAACAGCAATGCTGAAACAGGGCATGATTGACTGGGAGGTTGGGAACTTCTTTTTTTTTTTTTTTTTTAAATATTTATTTATTTATTTATGGCTGTGTTGGGTCTTCGTTTCTGTGCGAGGGCTTTCTCTAGTTGCGGCAAGCGGGGGCCACTCTTCATCGCGGTGCGCGGGCCTCTCACTATCGCGGCCTCTCTTGTTGCGGAGCACAGGCTCCAGACGCGCAGGCTCAGTAATTGTGGCTCACGGGCCTAGTTGCTCCGCGGCATGTGGGATCTTCCCAGACCAGGGCTCGAACCGTGTCCCCTGCATTGGCAGGCAGTTTCTCAACCACTGCGCCACCAGGGAAGCCCGAGGGAACTTCTTTTCTTGTTGTTGAGGTATAGTTGATATATAGTATTATATAATTTTCATTTGTACAACATAGTGACACAATTTTTAAAGATTATACTTCATTTGTAGTTATAAAATATTGACTATATTCCCTGTGGTGTACAATATATCCTTGTAGATTATTTTATACACAGTAGTTTGTACCTCTTAATCCCCTACTCCTATGTTACCCCTTCCCCCTGCCCTCTCTCCCTGGGGATTTCTTTATAAGGCTAGCTGATCCTATTTTTATGGTAAGGTGACCTCACTAAAGCTAAGTTGGAAGATTGTGATTGGTATATGTTAGGTTTCCTTGACAAGTATTTCCCCTAAATGCAGGCTGACTTAGGTTTAGATTTGTGATGTGGGCTGGGCCCTTGGGGTGGCCATCATTTTTTGGGTCCTGATATACAAATTAATTTTATCAGCTCCAGTCCCAGAGTGCTTCAGGGCATATATATTATGTCTTATATTATATTACTATAAAATATATTTAGAACATAATACAAAAATATATTTTACATATAGTATTTTAGGGATTTATTTTTATTAAGATTAACAGACTTGATGTCAACCTATAATATATTAGATATATTTAAAACAAATGTATCATACTGAAGAAACAATATAATACTAAGCAATAATATATTATTCCTAAGGAAGATACATACAAATAATACACACAATTATAGAGAGTTGAAAAATAAGGAATTATTTTCAACATGTATCATGAGGCCAGCATAACTATGTGATATTCTCACTTTTGTGCAATCCCCTCCAGTTGAATATGGGCTGGACCTAGTGACTTTCTTTGAATTAAATGTGGCAAAGGTGATGGGATGGTACTTCCAAGATTACATTACAAAAGTCTGTGATTTCTGTCTTTGTGACGTTCTCTTGCTCTAGTTTGATCACTGTGAAACAACCAGCTGCCATGTTGTAAACTGCCCTAAGATTTCTGTACCCAGGAATGTCTGTAAGAATGTATCTAGATGAGATTAGCATTTGAATGGTGGACTCAGTAAAGTAGATTGCCCTCCCCCATGTGGGTGGGCAGGCATCACCCAATTCATTGGGGACCTGAATAGAACAAAAGACAGAAGAATGAGGACTTTGCCCCTTATTTTCATCCTGTCTGATTACTTGAGCCATTGCTCTGCCCCTGCCCTCCAAACTCCTGGTTCTTAAGCCTTTAAATCTGAACTGAAATCTACACCACTGGCATCCCTGGTTCTCAGGCCTTCAGAATAGGACTGATTTACATCACTGGCTTTCCAGTGTCTCCAGCTTACAGATGGGTAGATCATGGGAATTTTGAGCCTCCTCTGTAATTACATGAGCCAATTCCTTACAATAAATATCCTCCAAAAATATCCTATTGTTTCTGTTTCTCTGGAGAATACTGGCTAATACAGTTACTAAGCATTGGTGTAAATTGTTACACAGTGATAGGTAACATCTAAGAAGAACATTATGAGTAGGTGAAATTATATGCCAATTTTATCCATAGACTTAGATGCAAAAACATAAACAAAACATTAGTAAGCCAAATTCCATGATGTAAAGCGGTAATATACTACAGTAGACTAGGTTTGTTTTGAATGCAAGGTTTGTTCAGTTTTTGAAAACTGCTTTCTCGCAGTATCAGAATAAAAGGGGAAAATCATATAATCATTTTTATAGAGTGTGTATTCTTAAAATGATAGAATAATAGATCAGTCAAATATAATGGAGAATGCAAACACAAACTCATAAATATGTGGACAAAATTTATAACAGTTCATACCACAGTGCAGTGGGGAGAGGATGCTGTTTTTCATAAAATGATGCTGGTCAAGTACGTGGAGAATTTTTTGGAAGGAAAAGATACTTGATCTTTGTCTTACACCCTCCCTCTCCACACACATCATATAGATATAGGGGATTGTAGAACTGAGTGCTAAAGGCAAATAATAAAGATTTGGAAGATAACATGCGGGGATAGCTTCATGATGAGTAGGGAAAGCAATAGCCATAATGGAAAAGATTAATATATTATAACTTTATTAAAATTAAGAACTTTTGTTACTTATCATTAAAAGAATGAAAATATAAACCATGGAGTGAAAGAATATATTAATAATACCAATACTGAGTTCATATCTAAAACCTACAATTTATTAAAAAAGGGTAGAAAACAATGTAGGGAAAAAAAGACTTTTCATAATAAGATAAGCAAATCACCAGTAGGCATAAGGAAAGGTACTTAAACTCAGTAATAACCAACAAAATAAAATTATAATCGGATACTACTTATATCCATCAGAATGGAAAAAATTTAAAAGATTGACAATTTCAAGTGTTGTGAAGATGTGAAAGAACTCTCATATGCTGTTGGTGGGAATATAAATTGTTACATCTCTCTAGGAAATAATATGTCATTATATATTAAAGTTAAAAATACATATGTCCTGTGCTCCCACAGATACATTTCTAGGAATGTATCTTCCACATATTCTCATACATATGTAAAATGTACAATGATCTTCAGTACAGCGTTTTTATAGTGGCATAAGACTGAAAAAAGTGTTCATCAATGGGGATTGATCAGATAAATTCTGGTATTTCTGTGCAATGTAAACTATGCAGTTGTTGAAAGAATGATGTAGTTCTATATCTACCAATGTAAAACTATATGACTGATATATAAGATAAAATATTAATATGCAACGGAGTATATGTTTCTTAAAAGTGAGCTATCTATAGATATATTTCTTTTGTAAAACTATTTTATTTTAAAAATGGATAAGAGTAGTTGCTTCTAGAGAAGAAAACTGGTGGTAAAAGAGTTTGTATCTTTTGTATCATATGCATATATTACCTATTTAAAAATAACTTTTAAAAGAACTACAGAAAAGACAGGAAGTAGTAGCTAATGATGCATTACTTTGATTATAAAAGGACCCTCAGAAATATAGGAACTGTAGGTACCATTTTTTTGTGTGATATTGAAAATAAGCACAGTCTCTAAAATTGACAGTTTTCTATGAGATGCTTGATAAGAGTTGTTTGGTGTTTAATATTGCTGCCTTATGTATTTATTCTTTGCTTAATGCATTTGTTAACATAGCTGCTCATACAGGATGGTGGGGAGGAGTGAAGGCAGGTGAAGGGGATTGATCATAGACATTGCACTACCTTAACCAGAGGGATGGAAAGTTTGCTAAGTTACATTGGGGAGATTTCCTGAAGTTTTTACTCCAATCCATATATGCATCTTCTGCAGTCTGGGCTCAAACTGTGTAATAGTTGCACCTGCTATTCTTAAAATGTAGCCAAAGATTGAATGGTGAACTAAATAGACACTTGATTTTGCTATTGAGACCAATGACTGCAGGTGTAAGTAATTTTGCATTCTATTCTGTCTCCTCCAGCTTACGGCCAAAAACATATCTTTTAAAATCTAGATTCCTGATGTCAGTTGGGAGGAGCATATGACGTTTGAGCAGCACCCAGAAATTTGATTTTCAAAGAGGATATGACAATCTATGTTTAAAGGCTTTGGTGGAAACCCAGGGTCTTTGTACCTAACGACAGATCTAAGAACTGCATTCCACTCTTTTTATACATTTTTGCATTTTTAAATCTCAAAAATTTACCACAACTCCTCTTTCTAAGGTTATAAGAGTTTACTGCAAACAATTTCTTTGTAGAGGAACTTAATTAAAAAGTATAGGTGGGACTCACATTTGCAATGAGTATTTCCCTGAAGAATTGTGTATATCCTGAATTCTGGAAAATTAAATTACATTTTACATGCAGTAGGGGAGTTTTCTATTTAAGGACAATCTTTGATTTGTCATTTCATTTTATTAGGCTTGCTTAATTAAATTTAGCATAGTGGAGGTAAAATTACCCAGTACCTGGCATTGTTATCCACTACCAAAAGCAGCATTTAATTTAGTTTAAAGCAAAAGAAAAATCTTACAGATGTTTGAACTTATCAATTTAGTCCACAAAATTGATTAGGTAGCTATTTGATGACAAAATTTGAAAGTGAAACAAAGTAGCAGGGACTATAGAGGATATACAGGCTATGCTCTTGGGAAGCTTACACTGCAGAGTTGGAAAAAGTACGAACCCCTTTCCTGAAAATGTAACAAAATATTTATTAAGCAGCGCTCAGGGCAAGTGATCAGTGCAAAGTTACATATTCAACATAGAACAGGAGAAAATACATAGACCAAGGAAATGAAAATTGTGGATAAGTTAAATAGAAGCTACTTAGCAAGAAAAGGTTATCTGTTCACCAAGCAATGAGTACATTCATACTATCAACATATCTGCTTTCCTTTTATCAACATGAGCACTTTCCTCTTCCCTCCTCCTTTCTCCTTCTCTGTCTTTCTTCTCCCTTCCTCCCTTCCTTCCTTCCTTCCTCCCTTCCTTCCTTCTTTCCTGCCTCTCTCCCTCCCTCCCTCACCCCTCCACGCACACACAGAGAGTGTCTGTTACTCCCCAGAACCAATAAACAAAATTGCAAAGATTTTTTTCCTGATGAAACTTCCAAGTTTAGACTGAGTCTGTGCCCAAGCCCTTTAAGAGCTTGAAAGCATTTTCATAAATTGTTCCCTGGTGCCTTTGACCTAATTTCTGAAAACTATTTGAAAACCTCAGGTGTCTGAATGCAAATTTTATCCTTATAGTTCATTAATAGCTCTATAAAAGTTAAATATATGAGCTGCTGCAAATTGAAACAGCTAAACTATTTGCTTAATGGATACATAGCCTGGGTACCATAATACTAAGAGGAATATAAGGTCATAGTATCAATTTCACTTGCTCATTTATTTTTTTTCCTTTCCTCATTCCTGCTTCTATGTGTTAAGGATGCAAATTTCTACTAGAATATATCAAACTAAAAATAATCTTTAAAATAATGTAAGAAAATAAAGAGTACTCTTTTGGTCAAGGCCTAATTTGAGAAAATATATACTATTTATTGAATATCAAATCTACTCTTGTGTTAAATGCTATATATATATATATATATATATATATATATATATATACATACACACACACATACGTATATACACACACACATATATATATTATCTCATTTAAAATAAGACACAATAAGTTAGGTCATTATTACCATGTAACAGATGAAATGAGCGGATAAAGACTTAACAACTTGCAGAAGGTCATGCAGCTAGTAAGCAATAAATCTGACTCCAAAACCTGATTTTTTCAATTTCTTTTACACTAAATTGGAGTCAGATTATCTAAGTCCACATTTCATCTCTGTCAATTATTAAATATGTGACCATGGGCAAGGCAGTTAACATCTTTCTGTCTCATTTTTTTTTTTTTTTTGTCTTTAAAACAGGTATACTAATGTATAGGATCTATATCTAGGAGGTTCTGGAGAAAAAATTAGTTGCTATATATGAGGCACTTAGAAGAGTGCCTGATGTGTTAGTTATTTTATTGTTGTTGTTGTTATAATACTGTTGGGGGAAAAGGAGATGAATTGCCTTATTTTTATTTACTGAAAGAGCTTGATATGACCACTTGCACTTGGTAATCCATCACAGTTGGAGAATGGAATGTTCTGATTAATTCAATATTGTGTTTGATAGAATGTTATAAAATACATCTTATTCACATAATTATCAAAGAATGTAAAAACATTATATATACTATACCAAACTTATAGTGAAGAAATTTTATCTTTTAAATAAATCAGAAAATTCTTCCATATATGTTGCAGCTTTATACTCACCAATAAAAAAATCCACTTATAGACTTTTGGTTACCAGTCCAGCATGTAAGAAGTTTAGAAGTCACCACTTCATCCTCGAAGTAAATACTGAATAAACTGAAAATTCAACAGCTATTCTTAGATCTGTAAGAGAAGCGAGTTCACAGGCCAAGAGCAGAAACCTCCATAGGAACCAGTGCCAGGGTAGGAAATCCTAAACCGTTATTAATTGCTGGAGTCTCAGTGTGGACAAGTTTGAGAGTTAAAAACTCCAAGGGGACCCAGTCATCAGGACCCCCATACTTTTGTGAGTTTTACATCCTAGAGTTCTACCAGATTCTTACAATGAATATTGGAGAAAAATCCCTTCCTGCTTCTTGCAAGGGAGGGAACAAAGCACCATTTTGAAATACACCAGAGCTTTCTGTTATTTTTAACAATGTCTGCCCTTAGGAGGAACTAACCAGACCTTAACTTGCTTGGGCTTTTACTAGAGCCTAACTGACCTGGGGGGAAGGAAATACTCAACTCAAGTCAGCTCTACCCTTCCACATGAGAGAAGGGAAATACCCAACTCAAGCTTACTCTACCCATCCTGTCCCACCAAAGTGGAGGGGGTACTGAGCATCATATGAAATGTTCAAAGACAACCACAAAAGGCAGCCAAATAATGGAAGACAAGAATAGGAACTAAGGGGACTTCCCTGGTGGTCCAGCGATTAAGACTCCATGCTCCCAATGCAGGGGGCCCAGGTTTGATCCCTGGTCAGGGAACTAGATCCTGCACGCCTCAACTAAGAGCCTGCATGCCTCAACTAAAGATCCCACACACCACAGTGAATAGCCCGCATGCCGCAACTAAGACCTGGTGCAGCCAAATAAATAAATAAATAAATAAATAAATAAATATTTTTAAAAAAGAATAAGAACTAAGAATAACAAAAAATAGAAAAAAGTAACAAATATGATAGATAGTAATCCAACTATATCAATAATGACTTAGAGCATCAATTAAAAGATGGAGACAGGCAGGGTAGGTCCCCCAAAATGACCAAACTTTATGTTGTCTACAGGAAACCAACTTTAAATATAAAGACACAAATATTAAAAGTAAATGGATGGAGAAAGATATATCATGCTAACACTAATCAAAAGAAGGCAGGAGTAGCTGTACTAACTTCAGATAGAGCAGCCTTCAGATCAAGGAAAGTTATCAAAGATAAAGAGGGACATTACATAGTGATAAAGGGATCAGTTCTCCAAGATGACACAAGAATCCTTAAAGTGTATGCACCTAACAACAGAGTGCCGAAATATGTGAGACAAAAACTGATAAAACTGCAAGAAGAAATAGATGGATCCAGTATCATAGATGGAGATTTCAGCACCTCCCTATCAGAAATGGACATATTCAGTAGGCAGATTATCAGTCAGAATAAAGTTGAACTCAACAATATCATCAATCACCTAGATATAATGGACATCTATAGTCTACTTGATCCAACAAAAGTAGAATATACGTTCTTTTCAAGCTCACATGGGACATTTACTATAAAACACATAGAGGATAATATAGGAGAAAATCTAGATGACCTTGGGTTAGGTGATGACTTTTTAGATACAACACCTAAGGCAAGATCCATGAAAGAAATGCTTGATAAGCTGAAATTCATTAGAATTAAAAAATTCTGCTCTGCAAAAGTAATGTCAATAGAATGAGAATAATTATCTATGGACTGATAGAAATCTTTGTGAAAGACACATCTAATAAAGGACTGTTATCCAAAATATACAATGCATTCTTAAAACTCAACAATAAGAAAACTAACAACCAATTAAAAATTGGTCCAAATACTTTGAAACCCCACCAAAGAAGATGTACAGATGGCAAATAAGCATATGAAAAGACCCTCCATATCATATGTCATCAGGGAAATGCAAATTAAAACAATGTGATGTCACTACACATACATATTAGAATGGCAAAAATCCAGAACATCAACAATACCAAATGTTGGTGAAGATATAAAACTGTAGGAAGTCTCATTTATTGCTGGTGGAAATACAAAATGTATAACCACTTTGAAAGACAGTTTGGCGATTTCTTACAAAACTAAACATACTTTTACTATATCATCCAGCAATCGGGCTACCTGGTATTTACCCAGAGGAGTTGAAAACCTATGTCCACAAGACCTGTACACAGATGTTTATAGTTGCTTAGTAATTGCCAAAACCTGGAATCAACCAAGTTGTCCTTCAGTTGGTGAATGTATAAACAAACTATGGTACAACCGAAAAGTGGAATATTATTCAGCACTGAAAAGAAATGAGCTATCAAGCCACGAAAAGATAGGGAGGAAATATAACTGCATATTATGAAGTGAAAAAAGCCAGTATGGAAAGATACATACTATGTGATTTAAACTATATGACATTTTGGAAATGGAAAAATTATGGAGACAATGAAAATATCAGTGATTTCTAAGGTCTAGGAGGGAGGGAGAAATGAATATGCAGAGCACAGAGGATTTTAGGTACGTGAAATTAGTCTGTATGATACTATAATGGTGGATACATGCCATTATCCATTTGTCCAAACCCATAGAATGTACAACACCAAGGGTGAACCCTAAATTAACCATGTACTTTGGGTAATCATCATGAGTTAATGTAGGTTCATAAACTCTAACAAGTGTATCCTCTGTTGGTGGATGTTGGTAATGGCAGAGTTTCTGCATATGTGGTGGTAGGGGAAATACGGGAGATCTCTGCACATTCTGTGGAGTATTGCTGTGAACCTAAAATTGTTCTAAAAAGTAAAGGCTATTAAAAAAATCACTTGCCTTAATTTTTTTCAGCAATGAAATATAAGGCAAGAGTCTAATGAGTTACAGGATAGAAAATAGAGTTTACTCTTAAAGAATAAACTAACTTTGATGCTTTGGGTTTATTCAAGGGATTAATTTGAAAGTAGAAAGTATTCTACTTGCTGATAGATAAAAATTAAAAATTGTCTTTTTTTGTGAAAAAAATACATAATGTCATAATTGTAGGGAATTTTCCAGAGAATACAGACCTTCTACACAAGGGAAAGGGTGTTCTTCATTTATACCTGCTTTGGCTTGCCATTAGGTCTAATTCTGAGCTTTCATTCAAAGATGAATTTCTTTCTAACTAGTATCCAATTGAGCAAACAAACGAGACAGTTCATTGGATATATTAAATTCACATTTATTAATCATTGCTTAAATTATCTCTGTGATACAGAGACAAATAGCTGTTTTCCAGGATTAATGAACAAGTCATTTCGATTAAAAGAAATCATTAAAATGCAAGTTCCATTTTCTGCAAAAGTCTGGACAACACTTTAAGTAAATAGTTAATTTTTTTCAGATTTGCTTGAGGATTTAATTGTTTAACTTCATGTAAAGTTAATAGGGTTCAAATACTGGGATGTTTATTTCGGGACAAGATATAGTAACAGAGACTGGAATTGCCACCACATCATGCGCCCAAAAACAAGAGGAAACAAAACAAACAAAACCCTGGTAAAACATGAGAAGTGATGGTTATCAGAAAAATTAGGACAGTGATCCATAAGAGATTGGGGAAAAATCAAAACAAAAAGTAAGTCCCATCATTGTTCCACTTTACTGACTTGAGGGAGTTTCCACGCTACGTTGAAGACAGAGGGAGCTGGATCAATCAGACTCCCTGAGTTCAGAAGAGGGAGCTGAGAATCTGGGGACATCAAGGTGAATAGAATTGTGTGTCAGAGTAACAGAGAGGTGAGAGGTACATAGAGAGAGAACTTTAGAAATCCGTGTATAATCATCCTTGAGCGTTGAGCAGAGTACTGATTGGTCAATGTTTGTAGGGAAGCTACTTGAAGGCAAGGAAAGAACCAGTGGAGAGGATAGAGGGAACAGTGGTCAGCAGTCACACAGGACCAGGAATAGTGTCTATTCTAACTTGCAGAGAGGAAAAGCCTCATAATTCATGGGGCACTGGGTAGATAATTCAGAAGGGTCTCTTCTCAATATTGGTAATAACTAGATTGAACTAAGTGGTCCTGGCTAACTAATCTCGAAAGCAAGACTCAAAAGGATAAAATAGTTTCCAAGTAATTTACATGCATCCCATAATAAAGTACAAGAATACTTATAGGATTACAAAAACATGCAACTCCTAACAAAGTAAAATTCACAATGCTTGGCATCCAATCAGTAATTACCAGGCATGAACCGAAGCAAGGATATATGACCCATAATGAGGAGAAAAATCAAGCAATCAAAACCAACCCAGAACTGACACAGATGTTATTAGCAGACAGACTTCAGAACATTTATTATAACTATGGCAGATGTTAAGGAAGTTAAAGTGAGACATGAAAAATATCTTTTAAATGCCCAAATCAAATTTAGAGAGATGGAAACTACAGTATCTGAGGTTAAGAAAAAATACAAGGGGTGGAATTTAGAGGATATTAGACCTTGAAGAAGAAAAAAATGAGTAAACTTGAACATACAGCAATAGACAATTTCCAAAATGAAAAAAGAGAGAAAACGAGTCTCAAAAGTTAAAAAGAGTGTTTGTGAGTTATTGTACAACTTCATATGGCCCGAGACATGTTTAATTAGGGTTCCTGAAGAAGAAAGAGAGGAGAGGACAGAAAAAATATTTGAAGAGATAATGGCTGAAAACTTACAAAATTTATGAAAACTGTAAACCCGTATTTCTAAGACACTCAACAAAGCCCAAGCACAAGTAACATAAAGAAAATCACAGCAAGATGCAACTTAATCAACTGGATCAAAACCAATGATAAAAAGAAAAATTTTAAAGCAGCAATGGGAAAACAAACACTTTACATACAGGGGTACAAAGTTGAGGATGAGCACTCTGACTTCTATTCAACATTATGCTAGAGGTTAGAGTCAGTGCAATAACAGAATATAAAGAAATAAAAGGCATCCAGAATGGAAGAAATAAATAACTGTCTTTACTTGCAGAATACCTGATGGAATCTACAAAAAAGCTATTAGAACTAATAGTTTTCAGGATACATGATAAAAACGCAGAATTAACTGCATTGCTCTATACTAGCAGCAAACAATCAGAATTTGAAAAAAATCACCATTTATAATAGCTTTGCAAAATATAAAGTACATAGGGATAAACCTGACACAAAATCTGCAGAAACTGTACACTGAAAATTTCAAAACTTTGCTGAGAGAAATTAAAGAAGATCTAAATAGAAAGATACTCTATCTTCTTTGGCCAAATGACTGATTACTGATAATACATTTCTTGAAACTGAATTATAAAGTCAGTGTAGGGACTTCCCTGGTGGTCCAGTGGTTAAGACTCCGTGCTTCCAATGCAGGGGGCGTGGGTTTGATCTCTGGTTGGGGAACTAAGGTCCTGCATGCCACGCGGCATGGCCAAAAAAAAAGAAAAAAAAAAGTCAGTGTAATCCCTATCAAAATCCCAGTAGGCCTTTTAATGCAATTGAGAAATTAATTATAAAAGTAGTATAGAAATACAAAGGATCTAGAATAGCCAAAACAATTTTGAAAAAGAAAAACAAGTTGTATGGCTAATATTACCTGATTACAAGAATTATTATGAGGTACAGTAAGCAAGGCAGGATATCCAGATAGTTGAGTAGAACAGAAAAGAGAACCCAGAAACAGACGCACACATGTATGGAAACTGATTGTTAAATTTATAGTAAAATACACATAAAATTTATCATCTTAACAATTTAAAATTGTACAGTTCAGTGATATTAAGTGTATTCATATTGTTGTTCAAGCATCGCCACCATCCATCTCTAAAACTCTTTTCATCTTACAAAACTGAAATTATGCACCCATTAAACAATAACTTCCATTGCCCCCTCTCCCCAGCTCCTGACAATCACCATTATACATTCTATCTTTATTAATTTGACTATTCTATGTACCTAATATAAGTGGAATTTATGGCATTTGTCTTTTGGTGACTGGCTTATCTCACTTAGCAAAATGTCTTCAAGGTTCATATATATTCTGAGTCAAAATCTCCTTTTTAAATATTCCATTGTATGTATATCCCACACTTTGTTCATCTATTTCTCCATAGATGGCTATTTGGGTTGTTTTCACCTCTTGGCTCTTGTGAAAAATGCTGCTATGAACATGAGTGTACAAATATCTCTTAGAAACCATGTTTTAAATTCTTTTGGGTACATTTCCAGAACTAGAATTTCTGAATCATATGACAATTTTATTTTTAATATTTTTAGAAACTGCCATTCTGTTTTCCATAGCAGCTGCACCAGTTTATATTCTCACCAACAGTCACACACAAGAATTCTACTTTCTCCACATCCAAATCAATTGTCACCTTATGATTCTTTTTTTAATAGTCACCATCCTAACAAGTACGAAATGGTATCACATTGTAGTTTTGAATTGCATTTCCCTAATTATTCGTGCTGTCGATCATCTTTTCATATACTTATTGGCCATTTGTATATCTTTGGAGAAATATCTATTTGAGTCTTCTGCTCATTTTTGAATCAAGTTGTTTGTTTTATTGTTGTTGAGTTTTAGGAGTTTTCTATATATTCTGGATATTAATTCCTTATCAGATATGTGATTTGCAAATATTTCTCACACTCCACGGGTTGCCTTTTCACTCTGTTGATTGTGTTTTTTGATGCACAGAAGTTTTTAATTTTGATGTAGTTCAATTTATTTTTCCTTTTGTTGTCTGTGCTTTTGATGTCACACTTATGAAATCATTGCCAATTCCAATGTTATGAAGATGTACCCATATATTTTCTTTTAAGAGTTTTATAGTTTTAGCTCTTATGTTTAGCTCTTTTATCTATTTTGAGTTAATTTTTGTATACAGTGTCAGGCTAAGTTACAACTTCATTCTTTTGTGTGTGAGTATCCAGTTTTCTCAGTATTTGTTGAAAAGACTGTCCTTTTCCCATTGAATATTCTCGGCATCCTTGATAAAAATCATTTGTCCATAATTGTGAGGATTTATTTCTGGTCTATCTATTCTATTCTATTTGTCTATATGTCTGTCTTTATGCCAGTACAGTACTGTTTTGATTATTATAGCTTTGCATGTAGTAAGTTTTGAAATCAGGAAATGTGAGCCCTCCCACTTTATTCTTTTTCAAGAGTGTTTTGGATATTTGATGTTTTTGTTTTTCTGTGAGAAACATCATTGGCATTTTCATAGGGGTTGCACTGAATCTGTAGATTGCTTTGGTAAGTATTGATATTTTATGGTATTAGTCTTTCAATCCATAAACATGGGATATGTTTCCATTTCTTTATATCTTAATTTCTTTTTGCACTGCATTGTAGTTTTTGTTGTACAGGTCTTTCGCTTCCTTGGTTAAATTTATTCCTAGATATTTTATTATTTTTGATGCTATTGTAAATGACATTGTTTTCATAATTTCCTTTTAAGATTGCTCATTGTTACAGTACGTACCTGAAATGACCCCCCAAAAAGATAATCCATCTATAGCAACCAACAGTGTTTGGAATACACTAACTAAATTGTGCATATTTTTATTTATTATAATTCATACTGGTGCCATGAGCTCATTCCCTCTAATACAGCAAAACTAGCAACCAGCCATGACCTAAAATCCATTGATCTGCCCTTCATCCCCATGATATTCTTCATTTCTTTATAAAATTAAATTTCATTTTTAATTATTATAATCATCCCTTTTTGTGTACACTTTTTTTTCCTGTCCCCTTTCTCCCTTCCCTAAACTCAATTGACCAAACCAATCCCAGCTATCTATTTATTGCACATTAGCACTCATGCAGCTGAATGTGACTAGAGAAAAACACACAACTCTATAGGGTGATGTTTGTGTAAATTCAAGACCACAAACCTCAAATGGATTCTTAATGCCGCCATATAATGGCAGCTCCCCTATCTCCTAGATAACTGCTTTACCTCTTCTCTCTCCTCATATTCCAATATCTTCTCCCCAGTTTTTACTCTTCATTGATGATCTTTCATTCTATCTCACTAAGGAAATTGAATTAATCACAAGGGAACTATATTTTAATGTAAACACAATTAAAAATATCATCAGCTAGATAATTTATTATGAATTTCATTTGGAAAAAAAACCCACATAAAGCTGTGATAAAAAGAACAATGAGAAGTGGGATAAAATTAACAGACCTTAAAATATGTTATAAAAGCCTGTTTTAAAATAATATGGTATTGGTGCTTGAATAGATTAATGAGACAGAATTATTAAAGTTCTCCCAAAGGCCCAACTTCACATGAAAATTCAATATTGATGAAGACATAATCCCCAATCTGTGAATTAAAGAGGGACGTTTTAATAAGGGATGATTTGAAAACCGGATAGTCAAATGAAATAATATAAAAGTGGATAAATTCTTCGTATCATGCACCAATAGAAATTCTAAATGTATCAGAGGTCTAAAAGTAAAACATGAAGCTATATAAGCATTAGAAGAAAACATGGATAAATTCCACTATAACCAGATGTGGTAATCTTTCCAAACTATGATCCCAAATCACGAAAGCTAGGAATGGCAAGGAAATCTTGAACTACATTCACTATTCTTGTTTTTAGTATAGATATCAATGTTGTTACTTTGATTCAATTATCAATATATTGTACATCATATAATTAATTATGTTAATATCATTAAGAACCAATATTTCCAGTATTAGATAAAAAGAGATATAAAATAAAAGAAGTTAAAACTCATAACATTATATCTAAAAAGGAAATAGAATAATTCGTGATCTATATTTTATTTTTTAAACTATGGAATATTCTAGCTATGTTTACTAAGAAATCCTAGAAACAACAACAACAACCCAATAATAATGGACACCCTTAGTACCCAGAAAGTGATTTCTAAATACCATTTCTCACTAAAAGAAACAAGAGCGGACTTCCTTGGTGGCACAGTGGTTAAGAATCCACCTGCCAATGCAGGGGACACGGGTTCGATCCCTGGTCCGGGAAGATCCCACGTGCCGCGGAACAACTAAGCCCGTGCGCCACAACTATTGAGCCTACACTCTAGAGCCCGCGAGCCACAACTACTGAGCCTGTGTGCCACAACTTTTGAAGCCCTTGCACCTAGAGCCCGTGCTCTGCAGCAAGAGAAGCCACCTCAGTGAGAAGCCTGCGCACCACAACAAAGGGTAGCCCCCATTTGCCGCAACTAGAGAAAGCCCATGTGCAGCAACAAAGACCCAACGCAACCAAAAATAAATAAATAAATATTTTAAAAAGTTGCTGTCTCTCAAACCACTAAAAAAAAAAAGTTTTTTTTTTTTTTTTTAAAAGAAACAAGAGCTCCTTGAAGAAATTTCTAATTCCATATCTGAGACAAAAAAATAACATGATGAGTCTGGATGATATCATTTGTGCTGGGAAACAGGGAAACTATTAAATAGTACTAGGATCAATCCAAAAGGACACAGGAGCTAATTTGAAAGGACCTCCAGTGCCAAAGACAGGACAATTTGAGCATTGAAAAAAATGACTAAAATGAATTGAAATGTATTAATTTTATATTAAAATTCTAAGAGTTTATAATGATTCTTAAAACAGAAATATCTGAGGTAATCTTTGGAGGCTGCTAAGGCACCAACTAATTACTATGAAAGTTGGTGAATAAGGAGAAAGAAGTGTTTATTCTACCTTTTCTGTATGTACAATAATCAGATTGCTAATGAAAGTTACTTCATATAGAATAATTCCAGAAAGAAGTTTAGAATTAGAAAAATAGCCAGTTTGCAATGCCTAAAGAAATAATGGACCTAAGCAATGAAAATCATTGTATGCTAAATACATTAGGTGAAAGGTTGATATTTATAATTAAAGGATTAAATCAACACCACTTAATTTCAATAACCAATTTTAAGTTGACTAAAAATAGAACAATAATACATATGGCCACATGTTTTAATTCAATAGAAAGCACATAGTAAAATCTATTAATTATTCTTGCTAAAGAGAGAGAATAGAACCTGAATCATCAAGCATCCAGATCTAACTACTACTAGTTTACAGAAAGTATGTAAGCAAGAGGAACATATTGAAGGGTACCACAAGAATAGAAATGGACAAACACAGAGTATGGAAAATTTTATAGTGGCCAAGTTTCTTCAACATATAAGTGGTATGGGAAAAAAGTCTTAAATACAGATTTAAGGAGTACATTAACCAAATGCAGTGTGTGAACCTTGTTTAGATCATGATTTGTACAAATCAAATATGAAAATATAGTTTTGAGATAATCAGTGAAATTTGAGGATGGAATGAGAATTAGATAATATTACAACATTATTCTTAAATTTATTATTGTGGCAATGGTATGGTAGTTATGTTAAAAGCAAAAGCCTTTTAGAAATAAATGCTGAAGATTTTATGAGTGAAATGATATATAATATCTGGTATTTGAATTACAATAGCTCAGCAAAAAATCAGGTTTTTTGATGAAACAAAATTGGCAAAATGATGCTAAATTTGAAACAATAACGGTACATAGAGATTTATTATACTATTTTCTCTTATAAATTTGAGTTTCCAAAATAAAAATGTTTTAAAACAAACTTCCACAGTCTCCTGGTACCACATATACCCACCAAATTGATCTCTATGCCAGTATACTTTTTTTTTTTTTTTTTGGCTTAAAGCAAAATCACATAAATTTTATTTGCTAAATAATATGAGTAACAGTTTTCATAGCTCTAAAACAAGCACATATTAACAGCCAATATACTTCTTGTTTCATAGATGAACTCTCTGTGCGTCTATCTAAATTGAGTCCCTCCACCTATGCACGAAATCTCCTTCTTTCCTACTCAAGAATAATACTCCAGTAATTCTCCCCTTTTTCCTTCATCATTGTTTGTTTTCTATTGAATTATTTTCATCAGAATACCAACATACTCTTATTCTTCCCATCTTAACGACAAACAAAAAGCTACTCTTGATCTTTCCTAGCTACTGACTAATTTCTTTGTACTCCACCTGCAGCTAAATTCCTTGGAACGGTTGATCATACATAGTACCTCAAATTACTCTTATCTTATTTTCTCTTAAACCTATTGCCAATTAAGCTTTTATTCCCTTAACTCCACCAGACCTCTCTCTGTTGCTATTAGGCAATTTCTCACTCATTTCTCACTCATCTTATTTGATTACTTCTGACTCCTAATAAACTTTTTCACATTCCTAAACTCTGGGCCACTGTATTCAATTACTTCCTAAGCATTTCCACTTGGAAATCCAACAGACATGTCAAAGGCAACGTGTTCAAAACGGGAACTCCTCAAACTTGGTCTTCCTGGGGCCTTCTTCATCTCGGTTTATGGTAACTCCAAAGTTCCACTTGCTCAGGTCCCAAATCTTGACTCTGTCGCAGACTCCTTTCTTTTTTTCACACTCTGTATCCAATCCATCAGCAAAGCCTGTCTATGTAACCTATGAAACACATCCAGAATCTGACCATTTCTCACCACCTCCACTGCTACCACCCTAGTCCAATCTATTAATTTCCCTTGGTCTAAATTGGTTTTTCTGACTCTCTTCTTGCCTCTCTGTAATATATTCTCAACACTGCAGTCAAAATATTATTTTAAAATATAAGTCAGAATACTGTCATGACTCCCCAAGTTAGAGTAAAATTCAAGTTATTGACTTGAAAGCTTTCCATGATCTGCCTTCCACTCCCATGTTACTTCCTTGACTTCATTTTCTACTGTTCTTCCTTCAGTTTCTCTGTTCTAGCCCCACTGGAATCCTTTCATTGTCTCCATCATAATGGGTACATTAAAAAATGTAGAGCCTTTTGTACTAGCTATTTTTTCTCCTAGAATGCTCTTCTCCAAATATGATTAACTTTCTTACCTCTCTCAAGTCTTTGCCTAAATGTTATTGTGTAAATGAAGCCTATCTACTATGATCTCTATATTTAGAATTATAAACTCTATCCTCACCTCAGAACTTCTCATTTTTTTAATTCTGCTTTACTATTTTTGCCATAGCTCTTATCTCCTTTCAGCATACCATGCCATTTATTTATTTATTTATTATGGTTATTGTTTATTGTCCTTCTTCCTCTGTCTTACTAGAATATCATCTCCATGAGTGCAGGAAGTTTTGTTTTACTTTCTTTTTTCTTTTAACTGATACATTCCCAGGCACCTATGAGTTCCTAACACATAATCACTGTTCAACAAATGTATGAAAAATAAGTACATTGTTTCCTTTTTTTGTGCCTGAAAGCTAGATATTTGTATGCATGGTATGCCTTCCTTTCTGTGATAAGCAAGTTCCTGTGATTTTTCTTCCCAGAATTCTTATTCTAAAGTCATCTTCAGCTTCATTCAGATGGACTGGTAATGGCAATAATTTCTGAAGTAGTTAGTACAATAGTACTTTTTCATTGACCACAACTGTGAAACCCTCTGGATCAGGATTCTTTAAAATATATTTATTTATCTTGTCCTTGGTGAAACAAAATTAAAACAGTATTAAAATGTTACAATGATAGCCTTACTAATACATTGATATTAAAAATAAGATAAAAATAAATATCACCAAAGGCTACCGTTACCATATCACCACTTGTATTTCTCTAAAATACAAATCTCATTGTGCTAACTGCTTAAAACATTTCAGTGACTCCCATCTGACCTTTAAATATCTAACTATGATAAGAATTATGATGATGATAGTTAAGTGATAAGATTTATTGAGTACTATGTTCTAGTCATTGTGCCTAGAATTTTATATTAATTCTGTCATTTAATCATCCCAATAACCCTATGACATAGGAATTATTATTACTCCCATTTTGCCAATGAGAAAAGGGATTTGTCAGAGTTAAAGTATTTGCACAAAGAATTTTTTAATTTAGAAAACATTCTACTTGTATTTGAATTTAAATAATTTTCATATTCTCAAAATTCAACACAGTTAAAACAACAGAAAATATAGTTATGTTGGGAATAAATAGCAAATATTTAGGTCATTTTTCATAATTTTCATTTTGCATCCTGTACATCAATTCTTATCATCTCTTTCTTTTCAACCCCCAACTCCAAGCTCATTATTTGTCTAATTGGGACATTTCATGATGGTCCTGTGAGGTCACTGAGTCCTTCCATTAAAATATACCTTGACTAGAAGCTGAGATTGAATATGGGAGGGAATCTTAAATTTTCCCTTTCTAGTCTTGGAATAGGATTAGAGAGAAAGAGAAAAAAATAAACAGGGTAATCAAAAACTATTCACTCCAGACTTAAACCCACTAGGAAAAGTGAAAAAGTCATGTGAATAATTGCAAAGTGAAAAATTCATCTGTAGAAAATTGAAAGGAGACTGTGTGTGTAACAGTTCTGTCCATTGGTAACCATCTTGATCAGGGCTTCTTAAGCTTGGATCTATAGGTCCCCAAGAGACCCATGGATAAATTTCAGGTATTCCATGTATTATACTTTCCTTCCTTATGAATGTAGGAAGCAAACCACAGTATCATTGGTAGTGCCTGTGATTTTGTCACCAGTAAAAATCACCTATATTTTCCTATCATATTTTAGTTTTGAAATATCATCTATGCTCATTACTACTCTAAAATTATGATCGTTATTAGACCAGCCATGAGATTGCTCACTATTTGGAGTTGCACACTATTACAGAGACTTTAGTAAAGTCACATGGACTGGAAGATATTAAGATGGTTTGTGGATGGAACAGAGGAAAAATTTAGAAGTGGGTCCCTATACAAATGTTGTGCTTTATTCTTGAAGCAGATCATAAAGGAATTAGTAGACTCAACATTCCCATTGACTGTGTAACTAGATGAAGCTATAGTATAGGCATCTCTTAAGGTAGCCAACAGATTGTTTTTGTTCATGATGTGCATACTGACACTTTCAAAAAAAGAAATCTTATTTTGTGAGTCCCTTTTGGATGCTGAAAAAGCTGCTGTTGTTTGGAAATAATAAAAAGTTGTTTGCCAAACAAATATTTGATTGGGATAAAAAGGTTCATATTCTTTGTGCAGATGGATCTTCTACAATGATTGGTAATGCATCTGGTTTTGCTACTTCAGTTAAAAAAAAAAAAAAAAGGAATCTCCTTATGTCATTGTCACTCACTACTTTATACAGAAATATGCACTGGCAACAAAGACTTTTGCAATAAGGCTGAAAGAAGTTTTGTCAAGAGCCATAAATGTTATTAATAAAATCAGGTGCAGATCTCTGAATCTCTTCATTTTTAAAGATTTATTTCCAAAAACTGGAAGGAGGATATTATGCTCTACTCTACCACACAGAAGTTCTGTGGCTTCCAAGACAAGTCTTGCACTGATGGTTTAACCAGGGGCAGAAATTTCACTTTTTCTAAAAATAAAACAAAACAAAAACAAAACCCAAAAAACTCTCTTCAATCACTTTGAAAGAAATGATTTTACCCATTGGATGATTTACTTGACAGATATTTTAACCATATGAATGATATAAAATTTTCAACATCTTAAAGTCCCCATTGCAGGTGCTTCTTAAAAATTCCAAGCTCTCTTGGCTAAGCTGCCAATAATGAAGAAGAGTAGAGGTCAACATTCTTACAAACTTTAAACACTGGAGGAAATGCTTTACCCAAACGGAGTGGAGATGTAAAACTCTCTGTTAATTTATTTGAAAAGAGAAATCTGCAAACATCAGAAAACACATCAGAACATTTTCAACAGGTATTTTCCATTAATAGCATTAAAATTAACACATGGATTCACATTCCTTTCTTCTGATATAAACTGTATCAAAGATGTTAAACTAGCTAAAGATGAACTCATTGATTGTTAGAACAAAAGAATTTACTACAATTGGAGTTTAACTCCAAAATCCTTGGACAATCCTAGTGTTCAGTTTGAGAAACCTATCCTTGCATTTTAAAGAGAGCTATGAAAGTTTTAGTTCCATTTTCAATAATATATCTTTGCAAATAGATATTTTCTGCTCTTGTGACTGATTTCGGGTGGCCTTGGCCTGCAGTGGCTTGAAGCAGGATTTCAGTTTCCGGCCAGAGACTGAGGTCGGGCAGTGGCAGTGAGAGCGCTGAATCCTAGCCGCCAGACCACCAGGGACCAGTGGCCAGTGACAAGGCCCTGGCCCGTCAGCTGTATAGAAATGAATTTCCACAAAGAGATGGAAAGTAGTTAGGAAAAAGTACAGTACCTGTGGATAGACATATGGACGGGCTCAGAGAGAGAGTCGCACCCTTGTGGAAGTTTGAATCACTTTTATGGGGCATTTCTTCTGGGTTTCCTTTGACCAATTATCTTGCTTTGCCTGGTTCTGAGTCCGTATTTGGTATACTTCAGGGTCCTCCCCTGTGTGCATGCGCATTTCTTAGCCAAGATGGATTCTAGCAAAGAGGCCTATGGGTAGTTGACATCACTTACTATGGGGTGGCACCCCCTCCCTTTTTGACCTCCAGGGAGCCTTTCTGCACATGTGTAGTCAGGGAGGTCTCCTTGATTTCGAGAATGGGGATTATGTGGTCTTTTATCTCTTATCTGGGCAGGGCCCAGCCTCCTCTCTCAATTTATTTTGGCGTTTCTGTCCAAACTCCAAAAAGGAACAAACTCCAGTTGCTTATCCTGGGGCCCATCTATCTCCTGCCATGAAAATAACAATAAAAAATAAAAATTGATTGGATATCCAACATGACATGTGTATTGCCCCACAGGTTAATGGCCTTATTCAAACCAAGCAGCCACTGTCTTCACACTGAAGTGTTAAATTAATTTTAACTTGCTTTTCTAAAATATATCATTTTGTTACCGATGCACTGATAAAGAAACATGTATATTACTATATAGTACATTCAGTTGCTAATATTTGGTAAGTGATTCATTATAATATTTCTTTGAAATCCTATCTATTTTGTTTTATGCATTAAAAATATTAGTCTGAGAAAGGGTGTTCATATACTACTAGATTGCCATAGCACAAAAATCCTGACTTAGATCCTGGTGGTTTTTTTCCACCTATTTAATATATTCATTAGAAAAAATTTTTTCTAGTCTCCAACAGAGAGATTATAATATACCAATTTAATAAAAAACTAAAGCCACTTACTAGTATTCTGGACACTGAATGAAGAAGTGCATTTCTCCCTGTGCTGAGACTAAAATATTTTCCAACTATAGTTAAATGCATTCAGAGGAAATAATGAGATACAGATATATGCTTATTTATAAAATATTTTCATGTCACAATTTATCCCCAGGATCAATTGGCAATAGGTACTGACTAGAGTTCACAGGCATTCTTGTATTGTTTATGTGTCCAGTAGAGGGCTTTAGTATTGATTCTTTGTCTGCATCCTGTTAGTTCTTTTCCAAATGAGTTCTGTGGCTTGACCTTGGAAAAAAATCTTAATCTTATGTCCGCAGGTTTATTCTAATTGCAGTTGTTTCTCATGGACCACACCACACTAACCTGCCACTCATCAAGTCCATTTGTCTGTGAACTGACTTAATTAAACTTCTCAAATCCAATTTACTTGATCCTTCTACCATTAAGGGGGGAAAATCCCTGTCTATCACTTAAAATGAAATTGGTTAAAAAAAAAGAAAAAAACCCCACAGCAACCAACAAAAAAAAAGAAATGAAAAGAAAGAAGAAGGAAAAATGGTTTCCTTAAGGATTTTAGTGGCTTAACTCTGTGTTGCTCAAAATAATATGCTGAATGCAAAACAAAAAAAAACCAAAAAGAGTAATTAAAAAGCCATATAACATTAGCTTCACTCTGAATGCTTTATTCTGTTTCTGTAAAGTAAAGGACAAGTTAAAGGAAATAGGTAGCCTTACTTCTTTCTCTCAACTACAGTCATCCCTATGACAACATCTTAAAATCCCATCAATGGCTCTCTTTTGCCTTTCATATGGAACTTGTAATCGAGCATTATTTTTCTGACAATATACCTTTTAGACTTTCAATCCATTTGTTCAACTAAAACTGTACTTGACTCCTTTGTTCTCCTTAACTACTATTCCCAGAGCAGTTATCAAAGCTTAGTCCCCAGACTAGCAGCAGCAACGTCACTTGGAAACTTTTTAGAAATGCAGACGCTTGGGCCCCACCCCAGTCTTCCCGATTCAAACTCTGGAGATGGAGCCCAGCAGTCTCTGTTTTAATAACCTCTGTTTTATAAAGATGATTCTGATGCATGCTAAAGTTGGAAAACCGCTGGTAGATAAAGGTAATAATCTAGCTTTAATATTGGAGTTATAGTCAAACCATTCACCACCTTTGTGAATTTTTGCAATTTATGTAACCTACCTGGGTCTCGGGTTCACTACTTGTAAACTGCGAATTAAAATTAAAATACCTATTATATGGAGTGTCTGAGAGTATTGAAGGTTGGTAACTTTGCTTCCTCACCTCTCTGAGCCCCAGGTTTCTCAGATGTACAATCATGATAATACTACCTACCTCCAAGAGTTGTGAGGATTCATAAATACTAATGTTAGTACTAATACTAATAATGCAACTTCTAGCACTGTGTGGCACATATTAAGCAGAAAATAAATGTTAATTTTATTCCTTTGCACATAGTAGGTACTAGATACAAATTGTTTAATTTCAACTGAATTTTTTCAAGTGTCGGTTGTCTTAAAGAGAAAATTCCGGTCTAGGTTTTCCTTGGCTGCCCATTTTGCTTCTTTTGTCATTTCAGCCAATGTCTGCTTATTTTAGAAGTATGTATTTCTTCCTTTAGGCTAATGATTGAAAAATGCTCTGCTTATTTGAATTTTAAGAAAACGTGATTGCCTTTGACAAAACACATTTAGAGTTGCCACTTAGAATCTCCTTAAAGTGGCCAGTCACTTTTGATTTCTACTGCAGTATATTCACAGCACAATCACTGATTATGTTGAACTCATTAGGAACTACTTTTATGTAGTTATAACTTGTAATTTGTGAGGATTGCTTGGTAATTTTTCATTAATGAACACCTACATAGGAGTCAAGGTAATTAATATGGTTTAGAAAATTCAAGTCATAACAGTAGCTCAGTAGAAAGTGCAAAGCCTTTCTCATTCCCCAGGTGCTTGATAGAACTTAAATTTAGATTCTCTTCAGAGATTGTGTAGAAATCTCTGTAATACTTGACAGGTTTTTTTCCTTAATGTCAAATACTTCCATGTTCCTTTAAAAGTCCTCTTCAAGTTATTCATCAAAATTTTTCAAAACCTTGCTTATGGTTGTGATAAAGAATTGATTAATATGACATTTTGTAAAATTAACAGTGGGTAGCCTTCAGATGAAAGTAATAAGACTTGAAAAAATATGAACCGTGAGTCTCTTAGGCAACAGAGTGAAAAGAGCACCGGCTATAGAATCAGGAAGCACATGAGCCCTGACAGCAACTGTATTTGTAAACTTGGGCAACTTTCTCAATCTACATCAAAGCTTCTTACTTGTAAAATGGACTGCTGTGAGGACAAGATGGGGTAACATGAGTGTAAAAACTATATAAATGCATCATTTTGTTTCAAGTATTCCTCGGCTTACATTTAATCATGCTTACAGAACAACTCTGGCAAATGTACTCATATATATACACATACATTTGTCTCAAAATTACTGTTAAAATTCCTCATTAGAATGGAATGGAATGGTTAATCAAGGCACTTTTACTTTTATTTGTTACTATAAAATTAAGTCAGAGATTACAAAAAGCAGAAGTTTATGCAATTTGTTACATAAATTATGATATGTTAAATCAAATCATTTTATTAAATCTAATCATAATTATGATAAATCATGATGTATTAAATATAATCATTTTAAAATGGTTTCAATATTTCTCTGCATCATGAATTTGAGTACACCATAGTACATACATAGTGTAATATATATGATAGTTGCATACCTGCAGATGCATTACTATTTTTAAAGCATTTTAGAGAAGACTAATAATTGTCTTATAATAGTGATATCCAAGTTACCTGCAACACTATAATTACACTTGAACACCTTAAGTTCAGGGCAAAATCTGGATGAGAACCAAGGAAATTCATACCAGGCTTGAATGTATTCCCCATGGGAAGCAAAAAAGGACAATGTAACAACAAAAACAGCTTTTCCAAAAATACTAGGGATGTATCAATAATAAGAAATGAGAGGGACCTATGTGAAGAAAAATCTGCAAGGCATGTGTAAAAAATTGAATACATAGAGAAATAAGAGTTGTACTTGGCTAGGAAGACTCAATAGTTTAATGATACCAGCTCTCCCTACGTTAATAATAAAATCTAACCCCTTTGGCTCTCTGTGTTTACAAGTAAAACATTAAAAAGATGACAGGAATCCCTGTTTTCATAGGGGATATTTGGATTGGTAGGACTTGCTATAGAGTAATCAGGTAGAGACCCAGCCATTTTTAAGGATGAGATCCATAGATATTATTGCCTGATACATGTTATATGAAGACATATTTAGGTGTAAGTATGTTCATCAGAGTAATACAAAAGTGAAAAATTAGAATTATTAGAAATGCCCAGTGATAAGGGATTGGTTAGATCCATTAGGTTACACTAATATTATATAGCTTTGAAAATATTACATTGTAGAATAAAATTTTGACATGGTAATGTAGTCATGCTAATGCTTACAGGCTTACAATTTTAGAGAGATTTGTGTATGCCAGGTACTTCTAAGAATGCTTCACAAATGTTCAGTGATTTAATTTTCATGAGAGCTCTGTGAGACATGTATAACTATTATTCTTCCCATTTTACAGATGGGAAACTGAGGCACAGAGAGGTTATTATATGAAGTGACCAAGTTCATAAAACTATTAAGTGGAAGAGTTTAGTAATCCAGCCCCAGGTTCTGTACACTTATATTTTAAGGTATATAAGTGGGCATTTCAAAATAGCACTCTATGTACAGCATGATTCTAAATTTGTAAAGCAATTAAGTAAATACTCATATGGAATTATGTACAGATATATTTAGAAGGAAAGATTGAAACAATATAAACCAATATTTTAAGAGAGTTTACAAGCTATTTTTTAAAATGTTTTAAAGCTTTTCTTATTCTCCCAATTGCCTGTGGCCGATTTATATTCCCTTGGAAGTAATTTTTGAAACAATACAGAAACATGGATCCTGGTGTTTTAGTATGCTCAGACTGCTGTAACACAATTCCATAGAATAGGTGGCTTATACAACAAATACGTATTTTTCAAAGTTTTGGAGGCTAGGAAGGCCAAGATCAAGGTGCCAGCAGATTCAGTGTCTGGTGATAGAGCTCTTCCTTGTTTGCAGATGGCCACCTTCTTGCAGTATCCTCACATGGCAAAGAAAGAGCACCCTCATGCTTTTCCTCTTTTTATAAGGGCATTAATCCCATCACAAGAGCCCCAAACTCATGACCTAATCTAACCCTTAATACCTCCTAAAGGTCCCACCTCCAAATACCATCACATTGGGAATTATGGCTTCTATATGAACTTTGGGGGGACACAAATATTTAGTCCATAGCATTCCACCTCTGGGCCCCAAATTCATGTCCTTCTCAGATATAAAATACATTAAATTCATCCCAACAGCCCCAAAAGTCTTAACTCTTTCAAGCACTAAAATCCAAAGTCTCATCCAAATATCATCTAAATCAGATACGGGTAAGACTCAAGGTACGATTCATCCTGGGACAAATTTCCCTCTGGCTGTAAAGCTGTGAAACCAGGCAAGTTATGTGCTTCCAAAAATACAATGGTGGGGCATAGAATAGACATTCCCATTCCAAAAGAGAGAAATAAGAAAGAAGAGGTGATGGGTCCTAGGCAAGTCCAACACCTAGCAAGGCAAATTCCATGAGATCTTAAGGCTCAAGAATAATCCTCTAGCCAGATGCTCTGCCCTCCTGGCCCACTGGGGTGACACTGTCACAGTTCTGGGTGGTACTGCCCCTTTGGCTTTGGTTGGAGGACCTCTGGTCTGCTGAAACTCAGGAGGTGGCCCTGATGATGTCTGACTTGCCTTTGGGGCCATTCTCTTTTCTCGAAGAATAACACAAGTTCACAGTTGGATAGCTTTATTGTCCTGTCCTGTGGAATGTAAGAAGTCTGACAGCGTTCTTTCATTCCATCCTATCTCCATATCATTCAGTTCAAACTGGCAGTGTTTCTGCTCTGATGGCTTGATTAGGTTCTTTCCTGGTTCACACTCATACTAATCTACTTATCAAATGGTTGCTCTGCCCCACCTTTAGTTAGTGTTCTCTCCAGAGTAATGCTTTCTCATTTTTTGGCAAGATTTTCCAAATCTTTAAGTTTTGGTTTCTTTATGTTTAATAATTCCCTTTTTCTTTTATTTTTCTCTTCTTGTATTTTACCGTAAGTAGTCTGGAAGAACCAAGTCGCTCCATCGACATTTTTTCTTAGAAATCTCAGCTAAATATGCAATTTCAATCCTTACAGTTCTACCTTTCACAAAATACTAAGACACAAGCACAATTCAGCTAAAATTTTTGCCACTTTTTAGCAAGGATAGTCTTTTCTTGCAATGTAAGCTTTTTCTAGAATGCACCTCCAAACACTTTCAGCCTCTACCCATTACGCATTACCCAGTTGCACAGCTGCTTCTACATTTTTAGGTGTCTGTTAACAGCAGCACCCCACTTTGCAGTACCAATATCTGTCTTAGTTGGCTTGGGCTGCTATAATGAAATACCATAAACTGGGGAGATTAAAAAACAGACATCTATTTCTCACAGTTCTGGAGGCTGGGAAGTCCAAGATCGAGATGCGGGCAGATTCAGTACCTGGTGAGATCCCTCTTTCAGGTTTGCAGATGGCCACCCTCTTTCAGTATTCTCACATGGCAGAGAGAGAGCTCTCATGTTTCTTCCTCTTCTTATAAGGATATTAATTCTATCATGAGAGGCCCACCATCATGACCTAATCTAGCCCCTAATTACCTCTCAAAACCCCACTTCCAAATATCATTTCACTGAGGATTAGAGTTTCAACATATGAATTTTTTTGGAAAACATTCAGTCCCTAAGACCTGGCATACAAAACATTACCTTAATAGCACAGTGCTTAGCACAGAGTAAACCAATAAATAGCAGTTCATGTTAATAGGAAATCTCCAGCAAGTTGTTATGTGGATCTGATCACATTTAGTATAGTCTGAATTTTGGTAACGTGTGAGTGAGAGAAGGAAAAAAGGCCATTTTGTGGAAGTTAGCCAAGAAAGTCATCCTTAACCTACAAAAATGATATAATGCAGGCACAAATAATTTAATAGTGAAACATTTTTAAAAGAGAGAGATCATAATTTTTAAGATCATTTGATGTGACAAGCTTAAGTTTAATCATTGGTTTAAAGACAAAAAACTGAAAAAACTAAACTTTACAATGAAATTTTTGTCAGTGTGTGTTATAGATTTACCTCAGAACTGGTGATTTTCATTTCTATATGTCAACTGCATTTTCACTTTTCTTTCTTGTTAAATGCCACATTTAATCATTTCTGGATTTGGGGAAAATAGTGCCCTACCATAAAAGAAAATCAACAAAATAAAATTTGACAGGGATAATTACAAAATTCAATATTTTGTTTCAAAATACCATCTGCTAATGTTGTTTTAGAGAGGATTTCTGTGCTATGAGGCATTTGGACTAAGTGACCAACTTGTCATCTAGTCCCATCCAAGTTGGAAACACTGATTATAAGTAAGGAAAGGAGAAATAATACTAGTACTAATATTAACAATAATATTAATAGTAATGTTAATGCTAAAATTAATACCAATACCGGTATCAGTACTAACACCAAAGCAAATATTAAGTCCACTGTCAGTCCTAATTAATGCTAATACTAACATTAAGCAAGCAACCATTATGTATTGTGTTAAGATTTTTATATGCACTTTCATTAAATCCTCATAGCAACTTTATAAAGGCGATATTTTCTTCACTCTATAAGTAAGAAAACAGAAGGTTTGTATAATAAGTAACTTACCTGAAATCTCACAGCTAGCAAATAATAGAATCAGGATTATATACCAAGTCTGTTTCCAGAGACTATGCTGTCCTAACCAAATATTAGTTTTGTTTTGGGTCTTCTTTTGGACACAGAGTCTTTGCCACCCTTTACGCTATCTGGAATTATAACTTATCTTTTATTAAACTTAAAACAATATCTCCATCAAATTTTATGAAAATAATTTTAGTTTTCTTTTACTGCTTTTCATTAGAGCTATGATTTCCTCCCCCCAGATTCTTCCTACAATTTCCTAGTAGCAATTTGAAAAGCAGATAAAGGAAGTGAAAAGAAATTAACCCAAATACCTAGAATAAAGTATTTCTTTGGCTCAAGGGAAATAGTAAAATTTAGTTTTCTACTAACACTGTGGCAGATACAATGAACTCTTGATGTTCAGTGGCATTTTGTTAATGTGATTTTGTCTCCAGAGTTTCTGCTTCTTCGCTTGTAATTGCTATTTTTCCTTATTCAATAATTTCTTGTTTATATTGTGCTATTTTTACTAAAGTCCTTCTTAGTGTTAATGCATTTGAAAATACAGCCATAAAATTTTATATAATAGTAGTAATCTGAAAAGAACATATTGATCGACTGGTCAGTTATAATCAATTCAGTAAGTCACTGGCCTGCGTATGTATATCTCCTAAGTCTTATATCAGGTTCCTTTGTTCTTTAATTGCTTTTGAAAACTCATTCTGATTCCTCAAATGAATAGGGATCAATGTATAGCAAACAAGGCTCACATATCACCCTTTATGAGTCTAACACCAACATTTATTCATCACATTTTAAGATTATACTTTTATAATGGGTTGATGCATAGGTATCTTCTGTCCTTGCTATGACCAATTGACATTTCTTAAATAACAATCAGTAAGAAAAAATTATCTCCACTCTAAGGGTCTGAGTGGCACTAAGTAGGACATGTTATCTTGCTTGCTGACAGCTGTGTGTGAACAGTACACCTATTTGAAGAGACAGCTGCTCTGAGTTCTGTGTGCAGATTTTGTCCATGAACAGAGCACATCTAATTGACCCATATGGGGATCGATGGTATAACATCGGTCTCATTACTATCAGGCAAAGAAACTGAGCTAACCAGACACAGATTGAAAGCAATTTTAAATTTCTCTTAGAGAGAGTATGCGTATACATAGTGCTTTAAACCCTGTTGTTTATCTTCGATGTGAGACATGGATCTAAACAATTTCTCACATTCATAAATTACAGCTCTTTTTTCATATTCTTAATTCTCTGCGTTCAAATCTAGTTCAATATAAAAGCAGTGCCACTGAACAGTGTATTTCTGACTTAATTACTGTTCCACATTAAGGTAATTCAAACTGAAGTAACACCTTTAAAATTATAAAATTTTAAATAACACACACACACACACACACACACACAATTAATCCTGGAAGCTTTCCACTCACAGACAATAAAACCTCTCTGACTTTTGTTTTTGAAAATCTCTTTGAAACAAGGACTGACATATGCTGATGGGCTTGAATTACTTGCTAAGTTTTAAGTAAAAAACCTCAGTCCAAACCCTATTTTGAATCAATCTGTGACCCCAAGCAAGATAATTAGCCTCTCTGTACTGCTATTTTCTTATCTGTGAAATGGGGATGATAATAGTGATTTAGCACATGGAATTACTATGAGGAATTACTGGAAAACACTTGAAAAATATGAAGTGTTATACAAATTACTACTAATTATAATAATCATACTACATGTGGGTGTCCTATGCACAAAATCTTATGTTCAAAAATGCTATAATATAATTATTCAGAAAATCTACTGAAAATTTGTCTTGGTTTAACTGAACAGAACCAAGCTAGCTTTTCATCAGTGGGGGTGGATCAACAGCAGTAGCCATGCATTAAATGGAAATGTTTCTTTAAAAATGGTAAAAATGTCAGACTGGGCCAAATGAGGAAGACAAAGCTAAATTCTCATACTGTGAATTCTATTGATTCAATGTTTTCAACAGGCTCTAAAGATAGTACTAATTACTATAGCTCTACAGTCAGTGCATCAGTGTGTTTGTTGTGCCCTGGTTCTGGAGCAACAAGAGAAAAAAGGTCAGTGAAAAAATGACAAGAATACTAAATAATACCAATATTTCTACCTTTCTTTACTCATAATTAATAGGTGAGCTTTATCCTTCAAGCAGGGTTTCCAACTTTGCAACTATTGACATTTTGGGCTAGATAATCCGTTGTTGTAGAAGATTGTCCTGTGTTATTGTAGGCTATCTAGCAGCATTCCCAGGATTCTACCCACTAATTGCCAATAGCACCTTCCCCCCTACTGTGATAACCAAAAATGTCTTCAGGCATTGCCAAATGTCCTGTGGTTGGGGCAGTCACTCTTTGTTGAGATCTACCGTCTTAAATCAATGATCTTTAACCAGAATTTCTTGGGAGATGTTAAAGAATCAAAATATTTTGTTTATTCAAGGGGATGGTGATGGGCCGTAAGAGGAAAGCACTGCTTAAATGAAAAACAAAATCCCAACCTATGATTATACTCTGTAATTAGGTCTTCACTTCTGTGTCCCTTTCTTTTCTGTTATAACAGCTCTGGTGAATCTTCTTTCCCTCTCCTTATTCCTCAAATGAATGAAACTACTGGAAGTCCTGTGAGTGTCAGTAACTGAGTTGTTGGAATAGACAGAGATGTCAGTCAAAGTCACCATCCCCAAAGCAAGATCCATTCAGATCCTACGTTTTATTCTTAAGGATGTAGCATCAACTGAATGCCTACTTGCTTTCATTATCAACAAGACAACCCTCCCCCACCTCCAGTGTTACAGCGAGGCTGGGCTGGGAAACCCAGTGATTTAAACCACATCACACATCTCCTGTAGTTGGCCCTGAGACTTATACCTACCTGTGGAGACCTTGTAGGAGAATATAATATAAGGAAAAATACATACTCTTCTAGACAGATGTGTATGTTGTGTTGTATCAGCTGTTTCATTTTCAGAGTTTAAGCATGCTTGTAATTATGAAGCACTGATATATCAATTGAAGTGAAAGAATGTCATTGTCAACTGTGGTCATCTGCTATTTCAATATTGTAAGATTAGATTTAATGATGTCCAAAACAAACAAAAAATGTGGGCTGTATCCATTCTTTTTACATGAATTATAATCAAAACACCAATGGACTTCAAGCACCACTGGGTTAATAATAAAGAGGCACGTAGAGAATGGACTTGAGGACACGGGGGCGGGGGGTGAGCTGGGATGAAGTGAGAGAGTGGCATGGACATATATACACTACCAAACGTAAAATAGATAGCTAGTGGGAAGCAGCCGCATAGCACAGGGAGATCAGCTCGGTGCTTTGTGTCCACCTAGAGGGGGTGGGATAGGGAGGGTGGGAGGGAGACGCAAGAGGGAGGAGATACGGGGATATATGTATACATATAGCTGATTCACTTTGTTATACAGCAGCAACTAACACAACATTGTAAAGCAATTATACTCCAATAAAGATGTTAAAAAAAAAAAAAAAGAGGCAGCAGGTATTGTTATCCCTGTCACTAGGGCCAAGTGTCAGTTGCCATTATCACTATATATTTCTATAGTTTATTTTTAACAGTTGTATTGATGTTATATTTACCTACCATAAAACTCACCCTTTTAAATTGTGCGATTCAGCAGATTTTAGTATGTTCACAAAGTTGTGCATCAGTCATTCCTAATTCTAGGATATTTTCATCTCCCCAAAGTGAAACTTCACACTCATAAGCAGTCGTTTCCCATTTTTGCCTCTCCTGAGCTCCTGGCAACCACTAATATATTTTTTGTATGTATGGATTTCCCTATTCTGGACAATTCATATTAATGGAATCATACAATATGTGTATATTATATATTCATACAGTGAAGGTCTGCCACATGTAACTACCAAATTGTTTTCCAGAGTACCTACATAATTTCACATTCCCATCAGCAATGTATTAGGGTTCCATTTTTTCTCACATCCTCTCCAACACTTATTTTCTGCTTTCCTTTTTTTTTTTTTTTTTTAATTATAACTTTGCTAATAGGTGTGAAGTGGTATCTCATTGTGATTTTGGTTTGCATTACCCTGATATCTAATGATATTGATCATCTTTTCATGTGCTTAATGGCTATTTGTATATCTTCTTTATGGAAATGTTTATTCAAATACATTACCCATTTTTAATATGTTTTTATTCTTCTAATATGTTTTTATTCTTCTCACTGTTGAGTTGTAAAAGTTCTATATATATTCTGGATAATATATGCTTATCAGATAATATGGTTTGAAAATACTTTTTTTCCCATTCTGTGAGTTGCCTTTTCACTTCCTTGATAGTGTCCTCTGAAGAACAGTTGTTATTTTTTAATTTTGATGATGTCCAATTAATTTTTTGTATGTATTTCTTGGACTGTAGGTGTTATATTTTTAAAAATGCATTGCCTTATCCAAGGTTATGAAGACTACTCATATGTTTTTTTCTAAGCATTTTATAGTTTTCTCTCTCATATTTAGGTTTTTGATCCATTTTGAGTTATATTTTGAATATGGTGGGAAGTAAATGTCCAACTTCATTCTTTTGCACATGGCTAGCCAGTTGTCCTAGCATCATTAGTTGAAAAGACTATTATTTCTTCATTTTATTATCTTGGTCAAAAATTAATTTAGAAATACGAGGGTTTATGCATAGACTCTCAATTCTGTTCCATTTATCTTGGCTCTATTACATAATAGCTATGCAGCTTTAATAAGCTATTAATATTTTTTATTAATATTCTTTTTTGGACTTTAGTGTGTGTGTTAACTTGGGCTGCTCTAACAAAATACCATAGGCTGCGTGGCTTAAACAATAGACAAAAGATTGAGATGCCCAAAGATTCAGTGTCTGGTGGCCTCCTACTTCCTGGCTTTTAGATAGCCACATTTTTTCTGTGTGCTCACCTGGCCTGTCCTCAGTGCCTGTGCACGGAGAGAGAAAGAGATCTCCTTGTCTTCTTGTTCTTGTAAAGGGACTAATCCCATCATGAGGGCTCTACCCTCATGACCTCATTAAACCTAATTACCTTCCAGAGTCCCCACCTGCAAATATCATCACACACTTGGCATTAGGGCTTCAACATCTAAATTTGAGGAGGGGATACGAACATTCAGTTCATAAAATCACCCTCGCCTATAAAATGGGAATATTAATGCCATACATCAAATAGAGTTATTGTGAGAGCAAAATAAGATGAAACATATATTAAAGTGCTTTGTACATGTCCAAGTATTATGGAAACCTTGGTTGTTATTTTTAAATGTGATGGTCAGTCAACCTAAGAGCACGTAGTCATAGGACAGCACTCCAGTTCATTATCTTTCTATTTCTAGTGTCTGCACTAGAATTAGGACTGTGCGTTGGATGAACCACATATCCTAGTTGCATACATGTAATTTTGTAATCCAGGATATATCTTTTTATATCCTCTGGAATAAAAGTATTATTATCATCCTAAGGAGTAATATTAGTCTACTTCCATCAACAACAAATGAATTAGAGGATAAACTCAATGTGCTATCAACAGTATGAGTACTTGGTCCATGAATGCTGTAAGAGCTTTACCTTGAAAATGAACATTCATTAAGCTTGAATTCTCTATTCACACTCTCTAGCTTCCCTATGCAAAACTTAAAGATTTCATCTCAATTTCTTATACAGTCCATAAATGAGCAGATTTCTAAATGATTGCTACTCAGTGACTTTCAATATGGAAACACTTTTCCCTATGTATAATAAAATTGTTGAGATGTAAATATGTTCATCAAACATGCCAGTTACTCAACTGTGTAACTTCTTATAACATTTTCTGTTTTAAGAAGAACATTATCTGCTATAAGAACATTATTATAAACAGAACATTAGTCAGTGAGGATATTCTCTATGTTTTGAAATAAAATAGAGCAAGAATGTGATCTAGCAGCCTTATAGTATTGTTTGCTTTTGCTATAGACTACTCTTCTAAAATATAACTTTAAAGCCCAGAGATAATATTTTCTGGTTCTGATAAACCCAAACTGACAATAGAATTTGAACTCTGAGCAAGTGGTAAACTCTCCCTCAGAAAATATCAAAATAGTACCACTAGCTTCTCATCTTCTTCCATTATATGATAAAAATCAACACCAACATATCTTTAGGTACAATGCTGGATTGCACATCTTAAATAAAACATTGTATCTGTACCTGAGAGATGATAGTATATGTGCTCTTTGCTTAGTAAAAAAGAAACATAAAAGAAAAAAGATACAAAACCATTTTGTTGCTTACAAATAATAGGTAAAATCTCTTCCATTATCTAGAAATGATAAATCAACCTCTGCGGCACATAATCAAACATTTAGATTCATGTCTTTAGACTCTGAATAGAGAGCCTATTATTTGTAATAATCTCTCTAAGTTCAATTCCACTGATTTTTGTAAGGTTTATGCAGCAGGGTGGAACTCTATATACAGGCCATAAAACAATATTTTGTGCCAAGCTCTGTTTTGGGAAAAAAGTTTTATGATAACTACAAAAGAAAAGAAATAAATGATAATCCACAGAGTCTATGTATATACTATGTGTCTTCAAGCAACTGCTGAACTTCCAGGAATTCCAAAGCTTACTTAAGGGCTTAGTGGCAGCAGATACAGGATTCTGAAACAGCAGTTGTTTCAAAGATTGCCTAATACAGACCAGAAACTGTTTTTACAGATTCTAAGTCTCTACAGAACCGAACATTTTCAGGTTCTTCCTCAGGAAATGATGAGAACAAAATGGTATTGATTAATGACCACTCAAAAGTCTCAGACTCCACAGCTCTGAGATTGGAAAGGCAAAAATCTGTTCATTCAGAAACATTAAAAGTGAATATTATACCTTGATCCATAAATGTAAGCTTGAATATGGGTAAATGGCAATGTAATGGATGAGAGATCTTAAGCAATATTGCCCTACAGGAATCAGTTCTTTTCTGAATTCCTTTAGTAAGTGTTACCCAAATAGGGCACCAAGGGAGGGACTGATTGCATATGTTGACCATTTTCCATTAAAATACCTAAAGGGCCAGTTAAGTCAGTATTCTTTGAAATCAAATACATGTAAAACTAAATAAAATAATACCTTGGAATGAAATATCTATATATCTATACACAAACACACACATCTGCGTCTTTGTGTATGTACCTACAAATACTTTCATTTTATATGGGTTTATATAAACACACATATATTTATACACATATGCAAAATATATCTACATATATACATACATGTGTGGCAAGTCTTTTTCTCAGTGGCTATACATATATATATAAAGTTTTACATATAGTTATATATATTTATATAAATATGTTATATGTCTGCACATATATATGTGTAGATATGATCTATGGACATATGTATAGATATATAACTATTTTATAATATAATATTTTACATACAGATAGAGCGACTTGCCACACATCTGAATTAGAGCTGATAAAATAATCACACCCAAATCTCAATATTCCTCTATGTATTTGTGCTGAGTTCAGTGTTTAAGGTATGTTCATCCTCATTGCATTTCTGTTGCTCCAATTGCTTCTGTTCCTTTTTTTATTTTAAATATCTAGGAACTATAGTCAACTTTCTACTAAGGCAAATACCCTTTACTAATGCCTTCTGCCAAAATGATTTTTTATAAACTATTTCTAAAAATTCCTTTCAGGCTGTAGTGGGACAGAGTATTAAAGATCTCCCTATTTAAGGTAGGAAAGATATTTTTTTAAGTTCCTATTCAAATGTTCTTTATGAGTCCTCCTCTCAGCCAGAAGATCAATATCCTACGACTGCTTCTTATGTACTACTTTCAGACATTTTTCCAAGCACAACAGCTAGGGTTAAAAGTCAGTTACCTGCTTTTCTGGAGTCTGGAATTTAACCTAAACTATATAGATCACACTTAGACTCCATGAGAGAGTTACAATTGTCTCTCTGGGTTAGTCAAATGATCCATTCAGCTCAGTATTCTGTTTTGGACAGTAACAACTATTTTAATTGGTGTAATTTTTGCAAGGCTCAAGAATTCCTGGTACCCAACTACCTGACCTTAACACCTTTTTAATTTTTTAAGGCTTTCTGCCTGAATTTGTGACTGTAATTTTCTACTTGACTAGTTTCTTTCTTCATTTTTATTTTCAGATCTATGTTACTGTCATCTCTCTAAAATTGTAAGCCAAAAACAAGCAGAGGGCTTTGAAAAAACATTTGCAAAAATACATCACATATATGCATCGTAATATACAAAAACAAATTGTTCATGGTATGCTTGATTGGAGCATAAAGTTAGGTGTAGTCTGATTCATGAATATGACAAAAGCATCTACTTTCCCTTTTAAGCTTGCAGCTCCTCTCAGGTTTACACAAATAGAGAAGAAAAGTAACAACAAAAAAGAGAACCCATAACACTACCCAGACCTAAAATTAAATTCC
The DNA here is from genome assembly GCF_028021215.1 of Eschrichtius robustus. Classification (NCBI taxonomy): domain Eukaryota; kingdom Metazoa; phylum Chordata; class Mammalia; order Artiodactyla; family Eschrichtiidae; genus Eschrichtius; species Eschrichtius robustus. The sequence continues at coordinate 111,622,587 of NC_090845.1, forward strand.
CTGCCAAAAATATCCCCACCAAAAATAGACAAACAAAAGCCATAAAAACAAACAAAAAACCCTCCATTTTTACACTTTTGGAGGAGTTTCCACTAGCTTTGTGTCTGGAGGAGTAGGAGTGAGAACTGTAATATCAATGAACCCTTCATGTTTTACTACATGAAGTAGAGAAGTCCTTGCAACTTGTTAGAAGGAAGAGGCCCAATCTGACCAAGAAGAAGTGAGAGTTGTAAACTAACTAACCTGAGTCTGTACCAAACAGAAAATTGAGTAGCCACTTCTTTATTGCAAATATATTGTTTTGAAGAAAGCAATTACTTTATTCTATCTACATATCTGCATTAGTTTAGAAAATTTTAAGTAAAGGAAAATAAAACAAGACAAAAAAAGAAACAGATCAAAGCATGAGGGTGAAGGGAAGAGAAAGCAGTGATAATAATCATGGCACATTGTCTTTTAGGAGGTGTAGTCACAATAAATGAAGCAGTTTAGATCATGTGAAACAAAGACTTTTGGTGACTGTTTATGCTAGGTATTGTATTTTTTTGTATTCTTCTTAAGTTGAGAATATCAGTAAAGAAGGCATTAGAGCCAAAATAATAAACCATCAGAATATTCCAGATCTTCATATATGAATTCTAGCTAAAAAATAAAAAAAATTTGCTTGAGAAATGAGCATATCAATTGGCTCTTGGGCTAAAGATCTGGTAAGGGGACTCAATAAGCCTCTCAGGATAAAGTCAGTTGATTTAAGGGAAATTCTTGTACCTTCTGGTAGAAAGGTGAAAGAAAATACCCTATATAGAATTCTTTCCATCAGAAGATTTATAAGGAGATACAGAAACAAAATTGTAATCAAACAAAAAAGAATAACAATAGCATCCCTTAACTCCCATGGATCTATTAAAACAAATACAACAGAAGAATGGAAAAGGATAGTATTAGGGTGATTCACAGGAGTTTCTGATAAACAGATGTCCACATCTTAATCCCTGGAACATGTATATATACTAGGTCATTATGGCAAATGGGAATTAAGTTTGCAAAGCAACTGTCCTTAAAATAGGAAGATTATCCTAGTGGGCCCAGTGTAATTACGAGCGTGGAAGTTGGAGGCAGAAAAGCAGTCATTGTCAGAGTAATGAAATATGAAAAACACGTGACTTTACTGGCTTGGAAGATGGCAGGTGACCATGAGCAAAGGAGTTTGGGCAGCTGCTCTCAATTGGGCAAGTCAAGGAAATGAATTCTCTTGTAGAGACTCCAGAAGGAACATAGCCCTCCCAACACCTTGATTTTTGCCCAGTGAGACCCATTTCAGACTTTTGACCTCCAGAACTATAAGATAATGTATTTTAAGCCACAAGTTTATGGCAGTTTCTTACAGCAGCAGTAGGAAATTAATATACCATGTATTTGCAGAAAATAAAGAAATTTTAAGCCTCCTCTTTATATTTGTACCAAATAAATTGAAGTCAAATTCATTTTTAAAATTTTGTAGGAATTATACTAAATATATTTTAATAGTAAATATTAACATAGAGAAAATGTAAGAGGTGAATAAATATTTAACTGATCTTGCAATAGGTAAGAAATTTCTAAGTGTGAAATCAATTTAGACTATATTAAATGCTTTTGTAATAAAAATACTTTGAACTACATCAAAAACTAGATAGCAAGCTAGCAAAAAAATACTTGCGACGAATGTGAGAAAAGCGGCCAATATATGTGGTACATAAAGATTTGTATTAAATCAAAACGAGTACTATACTCGAGAAATATATGTGAAGAACATGAGTGGACAACTAAAAGAAGAAAATAAACATTTTTAAAAAGTTCAATTAAAAAAAAAGTATGGAGAGTAGGCCATATAACATAGTGATTAAAAGCCTGGGCTCTGGAATCAGACTTTGTGTGTTGAAATCCAAGCTCTGTCACTAAGCTCTGTATGATCTAGCATATGTTACCTAACCTCTCTGTGCCTCAATTTATTCACCTATAACAAGAGTAAACAATAATGTTTTAATAGTAGTGATGTGAGGACTGAACAAGTGAATCTATGCAAAGGGTTTCTTAAACTGCCTGGATCATGTAAACAGTAAATAAAAAACCTCTACCTATTAGATGTTATTAGTCAAATGGATGCAATTAAAGTGTTAATATAGAGAAGTTACATAGTGTTGGAAAGGGAAGAAGAAATGCATTCTCATCTACTGGTTGTGGGAATTTAATTGGTTCAGTCTTAGAGCAGATAAGCTGGAAATCTACATCAAATGTTTTACAAAGTGAAAAAAACTAATTATGTCTTAATCATTAATATGTCATTTTTAGTGGGTGAATGGATGAACAAACAGTGTCATACCCACATAATGGAATACAAGTATCCCTTGTTTTATTATGCTTCATTTATTGCACTTCGCAGCTATTGCTTTTTTCTTTTTTTTTTTAACAAGTTGAAGGTTTATGGTAACCCTGCATTGAACAAGTCTGTTGGCACCATTTTTCCAACAGCATTTGCTCACTTCCTGACTCTGTTACATTTTGGTACTTCTCACCATCTTTCAATCTTTTTCTTATTATATTTGTTATGGTGATCTGTGATCAGTGGTCATTGATGTTATTATTGTAATTATTTTGGGGTGCCATGAACTGCACCCATAAGAGATGGCAAACTTAAACGATAAATGTTCTGTGTGTTCTGACTGCTCCACCAGCTAGCCATTCCCTTGTCTTTTTCCCTCTCCTCAGGCCTTTCTATTTCCTGATATACAACAATATTGAAATTAAGTCAGTTAATAACCTTACAATGGCCTCTGAGTGTTCAAGTGAAAGGAAGAATCTCTCACTTTAAATCAAAAGCTAGAAATGGTTAAGATTAGTGAGGAAGGCCTGTCAAAAGCCAAGACAGGCCAAAAGCTAGGCCTCTCGCACCAGAGAGTTAGCCAAGTTGTGAGTGCAAAGAAAAAGTTCTTTTTTCAATAGTTTCCTTTGCTGTGTGAAAGCTTTTAAGTTTAATTAGGTCCCATTTATCTATTTTGCTATTGCTTCCTTTTCCTGAGGAGAGATCAAAAAAAAACATTGCTACGATTTATGTCAAAGAATGTTCAAAATAGTAAGACAACTTACAGAACAGAAGAAAATATTTGCAAATGATATGACCAATAAGGAGTGGTTAATCTCCAAAATATATAAACAGCTCATACAACTCAATATCTAAAAAACAAACAATCCAATTAAAAATCGGCAGAAAACCTGAATAGACATTTTTCCAAAGAAGACATACAGATGGCCAACAGGCACATGAAAAGATGCTTAACATCACTAATTATCAGAGAAGTGCAAATGAAAACCACAATAAGATGTTACCTCATACCTGTCAGAAGGGCTAGGATCAAAAAGACCACAAATAACAAATATTGGTGAGGATGTGGAGAAAAGGGAACCTTGGTACACTGTTGGTGGGATTGTAAATTGGTGCAGCACCTATGGAAAACATTATGGAGGGTCCTCAAAAAACTGAAAATAAAACTACAGTATCATTCAGCAATTTCACACCTGGGTATATATCCCAAAAAGATGGAAACACTAATTGGAAAAGATACATGCACCCCAATGTTCGTTGCAGCACTATTTACAATAGCCAAGACATGGAAGCAACCTAAATATCCATCAACAGATGAATCGATAAAGAAGATATGGTACATATATACAGTGGAATACTACTCAGTCGTAAAAAAAATGAAATTTTGCCATTTGCAACAACACGGATGGGCCTGGAGGTTATTATGCTTAGTGAAATAAGACAGAGGAAGACAAATACTATATGTTACCATTTATATATGGAATCTAAAAATAAGATGAATGAATATAACAAAACAGAAACAGACCTACAGATATATAGAACAAATTAGTGGTTACCAATGGGGAGAGGAAGGAAAGGGGGAGGGGAAATATTAGGGTAGGGGACTAAGTAGTACAAACTACTATGTATAAAATAGTCTACGAGGATATGTTTTACAACACAGGGAATATAGCCAATATTTTAAAATAACTTTAAATGGAGTATAATCTATAAAAATATTGAATCACTGTGTTGCACACCTGAAACTAGTATAATATTGTAAATCATCTATACTTCAGTAAAATAAAAAGAAACAACATACAATATATCTATCTATCTATCTATGCATTAAGAAAAAAGTTATTGAAGGAAATTAAAAGTGCTACTCCAATGAACACAATGATTGATAAGAAAGCAAAACAGCCTTATTGCTGATATGGAGAAAATTTTAGTGGTCTGGATAGAAGATCAGACCAGCCACAACATTCCCATAAGTCAAAACTGAATCCAGAGCAAGGTCCTAACTCTCTTCAAAATTTGTGGGACTGGTTTTATTTTGATATTTGCTTAATTGTGGTGGCCTAGGACTAAACCAGAAATATCTTCGAGGTATGCCTGTACTACTCAGTGATAATACAGAACCAACTATGATTTATAATGACGTGGGTGGACCTCAAAATAATAGTGCTGAGTGAAGAAAAAGCCAGTCACAAATGTTACATACTGTGTGATTCCATTTATGTGCCATTCCATTTATATGAAAAAACAAACTATAAGGATGTATAATAGAACAGTGTTTTCCAGGGCTTAGAGGTGAGAGGAGATTCTGCTACAAAAAGACAGCACAAGGGAATTATGTGGGGGTATTAGAAGTGTCTGTATCTGTTTGTGGTGGTGGTTACAAGGATATATGCCTGTATTAAACCTCTAACACTTGGACACCAAATAAGCAAATTTTACTATACATAAATTTTAAAAATAATAAAGTTAAACCTTGCTTTCTGAAAATATTAAATAGCATGAGAAATGCTCCTGATGTAACATTAAGTGATCAAACAAGATATAGAATTGTATTTTCAGTTTATTTTCGTATTATATTAATAAAATAAAATATACTCCCTAACAGTATACACAAAAATAAACCAAAGATGGATTGAAGACCTAAATGTAAGACCAGACACTGTAAAACTCTTAGACGAAAACATAGGAAGAACATTCTTTGACATAAATCACAGCAAGATCTTTTTTGACCCACCTCCTAGAGTAATGAAAATAAAAACAAAAATAAACAAATGGGACCTAATGAAACTTAAAAGCTTTTGCACAGCAAAAGAAACTATAAACAAGATGAAAAGACAACCCTCAGAATGGGAGAAAATATTTGCAAATGAATCAATGGACAAAGGATTAATCTCCAAAATATATAAACAGCTCATGCAGCTCAATATTAAAAAAACAAACAACCCAGTCAAAAAATGGGCAGAAGACCTAAGTAGACATTTCTACAAAGAAGACATACAGATGGCCAAGAAGCACATGAAAAGCTGCTCACATCACTGATTATTAGAGAAATGCAAATCAAAACTACAATGAGGTATCACCTCACACTGGTTAGAATGGGCATCATCAGAACACCTACAAACAACAAATGCTGGAGAGGGTGTGGAGGAAAGGGAATCCTCTTGCACTGTTGGCGGGAATGTAAATTAATACAGCCACTATGGAGAACAGTATGGACATTCTTTAAAAAACTAAAAATAGGGGCTTCCCTGGTGGCGCAGTGGTTGAGAATCTGCCTGCTAATGCAGGGGACATGGGTTCGCGCCCTGGTCTGGGAAGATCCCACATGCCGCGGAGCAACTAGGCCTGTAAGCCACAACTGCTGAGCCTGCGCGCCTGGAGCCTGTGCTCCACAACAAGAGAGGCCACGATAGTGAGAGGCCCGCGCACCGCGATGAAGAGTGGCCCCCACTCGCCGCAACTAGAGAAAGCCCTCGCACAGAAACGAAGACCCAACATAGCAATCAATCAATCAATCAATCAATCAATAAATCTTTAAAAACAAAACAAAACAAAACAAAAAACTAAAAATAGAATTACCATATGACTCAGCAATCCCACTACTGGGCATATACCCAGAGAAAACCATAATTCAAAAAGACACATACACCCTAATGTTCATTGCAACACTATTTACAATAGCCAGGTCATGGAAGCAAGCTAAAATGCCCATCGACAGATGAATGGATAAAGAAGATGTGGTACATATATACAATGGAATATTGCTCAGCCATAAAAAGGAACGAAATCGGGTCATTTGTAGAGACGTGGATGGACCTAGAGGCTGTCATACAGAGTGAAGTAAGTCACAAAGAGAAAAACAAGTATCATATATTAATGCATATATGTGGAATTTGGAAAAATGGTAAAGATGAAGCAGTATGCAAGGCAGAAATAGAGACACAGATGTAGAGAACAAAAGTATGGACACCAAGGGGGGAAAGCGGCGTGGGTGGTGGTGGTTGTGGTGGTGGTGGGATGAATTGGGAGATTGGGATTGACATATATACACTAATATGTATAAAATAAATAATCAAAAAAAGAAAAAAAATAAAGTATTAATTGATTACTATGCATCAGCATTGCTTTATTTACTTTACCTGTTTATGCCATTTAATCCTTTTTTTTGTAATTTTGATTTTTTTCAGTTATACGTATAAATGTATTCTTTTTCAAATTCTTTTCCCATTTAGGTTGTTACATAATATTGAATCCTTCTCCTTTTTGAACTATCGTGTTATACAGTCACTGTCTAAAGAGTATATGTTGCTAGAGTATTTTACATTTGGAAAGAGATGGAATAGAAAAAGTGCCACATTTGGAATCAGAGAGGTTATGTTCAAATCACAGCTTTATCCCTTATTGGCTATGGTATTCAAATATGTAGTCTCAGTTTCCTTATCTGTAAAATGGGAACAATAAAAGTGCCTACCTCAGTGGTTTTTGTTACATCAAATGGATAATGTATATACAGTATTCAGAAATTTGCCTGGCACATAATATGCATGTAGTAAATGTTACTGGTTAATAGGTCAGGGATTTCAGCAAAACCATTTCATAGAAGATTTTTAAGAAGGGGTAATAACAATAGTTTATTGTCTCACATTCCATTTTATGTGTATAGCATAATTTATCCAGTCTGTAGTTAATGAGCATTTGAGTTGTTTCAGCTTTTGTCTATTACAGATAATGCTGCTATATACATTCCTGTACATGCATCTTGGTGGAAATATGTGTATAATTATTGAGTGTAATTTCTGGGTCATAAGATATTTGTATCTCCACCATTGATAGACAATATCAAAGTGTTTTCCAAAGTGATTATATAAATTTACTTTCCCATCAGTAGGATATGAGTGTTCCAGTTGCTCCATATCTTGAACAATGATAGTATTGCTGGTCTTTTTTCCTTTATGCCATTTGCATATGTATGTAATGTGATTCATTGTGGTTTCAATTTGCATTTCTCTGATGGCAATTTTTTTTTCATTTTATGTATAGTAGTCACTTGAGCATCCTTTAAAAAATGCCTATTCAGGTCTTTTGCCCATATTACTTATTAGGCTGATTGAATTTTTCTTATTGATTTTTAGGAATTTTCATGTATTCCATATATGCACCTTTGTTGCTTATATTTTTTCACACTCTGTGACTTTCCTTTTCACTCTCCCAATAGTGCCTTTTTAAAATAAATTTATATATTTTATTTATTTATTTATTTTTTGGCTGCGTTGGGTCTTCATTGCTGCATGCGGGCTTTCTCTAGTTGTGGCAAGCAGGGGCTACTCTTTGTTGCAGTGCACATGCTTCTCATTGTGGTGGCTTCTCTTGTTGTGGAGCATGGGCTATAGGCACGTGGGCTTCAGTAGTTGTGGCACACGGGCTCAGTAGTTGTGGCTCGCAGGCTCTAGAGAGCAGGCTCAGTAGTTGTAGCACATGGGCTTAGTTGCTCCATGGCATGTGGGATCTTCATGGACCAGATCGAACCTGTGTCCCCTGCATTGGCAGAAGATTCTTAACCACTGTGCCACCAGGGAAGTCCCCCAATGGTGCCTTTTGATGAAAGGAAATTGTCACTCTAATAGAATTCAATGTACTGTTTTGTGGTTATTGCATTTTGTGACCTGAGGCATTTTACAGAAATATTGTGAAGATATGCTCTCATATTCTACAAATTTTATTGGTTTGTCTTTAATATTTATATCTAAAATCAACCTGGAATTTTTTTTGTATGGTGTGAGGTAGTTTTTTATTTCCTTTGTAGATATGTTTTTATTTAAAATGTCTTCATTCTACTCTCATTTGCTTCTTAAAGCAGTTACATATTTCTTATCATGATATATATTTATCATCTACAATGTTGCTTTATCTACTGCTCTTTATCCCTTTTTGTTAATCTGATTTAGACATCAAGTGTTTATTTTCAGCTTGGAAAAACTTCCTTTAGGATTTTTGCTCACATGAGTCTACATACATCAAATTCTCTCAGATTTTATTTATTGATAAAATGTCCTTATTTCACCCTTATTTTCAAAGGATATTTTTAAGGAGTATAGAATTCTGCGTTGACAGGCTATTTTTCACCTTTCTTTGCTTTAATGATGCCCTTGCATTGTATTCTAGCCTCCATTGTTTCTGATGAGAAGTTCAGCATAATTTGTGTTCCTGTTCCCTTTTATGACAAATTAATTATCTTATAAATCAAATGGCTCTTAAAATGAAAAAATGATATTATTATAAAGTGGGTTTTATTTCAGATGTAGAATTAAAAATTATAATAACCACAGCACAAAGGATAGGGAGTGGTAATGCAATTATACTGTCCCAAGATTCTTGTACTTGTGAAGTGTGAAAAATGAAGTGCAAAGTGGTAAAATTTTATTCTAAGTAGACTGTGGTAAGAGTGCATATTGTAATCCCAAGTGCAAAAACTAAAAATAATAATAAGAATTATACTATAAAGGCAACATAGAAAATACAATGGAATATTATAAAAATGGTAGACTGACACAAAATAAAACAAGAATAGGTAACAAAGGAAAAAACAGATATGACAAATAAGAAGCAAATAGCAAAATGATAGAGCTGAAATCAGCCATGTCAATTTTTACATGAAACACAAATGGATTAAACACTAATTAAGTTAGATATCTTTAGATTGGACAAAAGCGAGACCCAACTATATACTGTTTAAAAGACAACTTTAAATATAAAAACATTTATAAATAATATGAATAAAACAGGGCCAACAAGATGGCAGAGTAGAAAGATGGGAGCTCACGCATTCTTACAAAAACACCAAAATCACAACTAACTGCTGAACAACCATCAACCAAAAAAACACTGGAACCTACCAAAAAAGATACCCTACATCCAAAGAGAAAGAAGAAGCCACAATGAGACGGTAGGAGGGGCGCAATCACGATAAAATCAAATCCCATGTCTGCCAGGTGGATGACCCACAAACTGGAAAATAATTATACCACAGAAGTTCTCCCACTGGTGTGAAAGTCCTGAGCCCCACGTCAGGCTTCCCAGCCTGAGGGTTTGGCAATGGGAAGAGGAACCCCCAGAGAATCTGGCTTTAAAGGCCAGCAGGGTTTGTTCGCAGGAATTCCACAGGACTGGGGGAAACAGAAAGTCCACTCTTGGAGGGTTCACACAAGGTCCCGTGCAAACCAGTACCCAGGGAAAAAAGCAGTGACCTCATAAGAGACTGGGCCAGACCTACCTGCTATTATTGGAGGGCCTCCTGTGGAGGTTGGGGCTGGCTGTGGCTCACCGGGGGGCCAGAGACACTGGCAGCAGCACTTCCGGTGAGTACTCATTGGTGTGAGCCCTCCTGGGGGCCGCCATTTCCTCCCCAAGACCTAGCCCCACCCAACAGCCTGTAGGCTCCAGTGCTGGGATGCCTCAGACCAAACAACCAACAGGGTGGGAACATAGCCCCACCCATCAGCAGACAGGCTGCTTGAAGTCTTCCTGAGCACAGCCCTGCCCACCAGAGTGACAAGATCCAGCTCCATCCACCAGGGGGCGGGAACCAGACCCCCCCACTAGGAAGCCTGCACAAGCCTCTTAGACAGCCTCATCTACCAGAGGGCAGACAGCAGAAGCAAGAAGAACTACAATCCTGCAGCCTGCAGAACAGAAACTGCAATCACAGAAAGTGAGACAAAATAAGATGGCAGAGGAATATGTCCCAGATGAAGGAACAAGATAAAACCCCAGAAGAACAACTAAGTGAAGTGGAGATAGGCAGTCTATTGGGAAAAGAATTCAGAGTAATGATAGAGAAGATGATTCAAGATCTCAGAAAAAGAATGGAAGCACAGATCAAGAAGATGCAAGAAATGTTTAACAAAGACCTAGAAGAAATAAAGAACAAACAAACAGAGGTGAGCAATACAATAACTGAAATGAAAAATACACTAGAAGAAGTCAATAGCAGAGTAACTGAGGCAGAAGAACGGATAAGTGAGCTGGAAAACAGAATGGTGGAAATCACTGACACAGAACAGAATAAAGAAAAAAGAATAGAAAGAAATGAAGACAGTCTGAGCTCTCTGGGACAACATTATACGCACCAACATTTGCATTATAGGGGTCCCAGAAGGAGGAGAGAGAGAAAGGATCTGAGAAAATATTTGAAGAGATAATAGCTGAAAACTTTCCTAACATGGGAAAGGAAACAGTCACCCAAGTCCAGGAAGCACAGAGAGTCCCAGGTAGGATAAACTCAAGGAGGAACATGCTGAGACACATAGTAATAAAAGTGACAAAAATTAAAGACAGAGAGAAAATATTAAAAGCAACAAGGGAAAAGCAACAAGTAACATACATGGGAACTCCCATAAGGTTATCAGCTGATTTCTCAGCAGAAACTCTGCAGGCCAGAAGGGAGTGGGATGATATATTTAAAGTGATGAAAGGGAAGAACCTATAACCAAGATTACTTTACCCAGCAAGGTTCTCATTCAGATTCGATGGAGAAATCAAAAGCTTTATAAGTAATATGAAAAAGCAGCAAGGATATAAACAGAAAAATTCATACTGATGAAAGAGTCAATTCAGTATGAGTACATAAACAACCTAAATGTGTTTTCAGCTATCAAAGAACTTTAGAACACACTGAACATAAACTAAAAATACTAAAGAAAAAAAACACAGGAAAATCCATGATCATAGTTGGAGGTTTTATCACCTCTCTCTCTCAGTTATTGTTAGAACAAGTAGGTATTAACTTAGTAAGTATATAGAAGACTTGAATAACACTAATTGACAGGTATAGCACTCTGGAAAATTCACAAATGTCCAGAAATTATATAACACATTCCCAAACAACCAATGGGACAAAGAAGACATCAAAAGAAAAATTTTTTAAATCTTGAAACAAAATATTGAAAGACAAAGTGTCAAAACGTATGGGATGCAGCAAAAGCAGTTCTAGGAGGAAAGTTTATAGTGATAAAAATCTACATTAAGAAAAAGGAAAGATCACAAATTAAAAAACAAAAAACTAACTTTACACCTCAAGGAACTAGAAAAAGAAGACCAAATGAAACCCAAAGTTAGCAGAAGGAAAGAAACAACAAAGATCGGAGCAGAAATAAATGAAATAGAGATCAGAAAAGCAATAGAAAAGGTAACTAAAACTAAGAGGTGGTGTTTTGTAAAGATAAACAAAGTTGCCAGATTTTAGCTACTCTAATGCAGAAAAAGAAAGAGGACCTAAATTATGAACAGAAATGAAAGAGGAGACATTACTACTGATACCACAGAAATTCAAAGGATCACAAGAGACTACAGTTGACACTTGAACAATATGAGGGTTAATCCGCCTATAACTTATAGTCAGCCTTCCCTATCCAAGGTTTCTCTGCATCTGTGGATTCAAACAAATGCAGACCATGTAGTACTGTAGTATTTACCATTGAAAAATAACAGCACATAAGTGGACCCACACAGTTCAAACCTATGTTGTTCAAGGGTCAGCTGTACTATGAGCAATTTATGCACCATGAAACTGGATAATTTAGAAGAAATACATAAATCCCTAGAAACACATAAGCTACCAAGACTGAATCATGAAAAAATAGAAAGTCTGAACAGATCAAATATGAATAAGGAAGTTAAATCATTAATCAAAAACCTCTGAACACAGAAAAGCCCAGGACCTGATGGTTCGTTGGCAAATTCTACCAAATAGTTAAAGAAGAATTAATGCCAATCCTTCTAAAACTCTTTCGAAAAACTGAGGAGGGAACACTCCCAAACTCATTTTATGAGGCCAGCATTACCCTGATTTCAAAGCCATATAAGGATATATGAAAAGAAAATTACAGATCAATATCTCCGATGAATATAGATGCAAATCTTCTCAATAAAATATTAGCAAACCAACATCAACAGATATTAAAAGGATCATTAACCATGATCAAGTGGGATTTATCCCATGGATGCAAGGATGGTTCTACATATGCAAATCACTTATCCACATGTGCAAATCACTTAATTTGATAACCACATTAGCAGAATTAAAGATAAAAATCATATTATCATCTTAATAGTGCAGAAAAAGCATTTGACATAATACACCATCCTTTCATGACAAAAACATTCAACAAGTTGGGTATAGAAGAAAGATTCCTCAACACAATGAAAGCCATTTATGACAAACCCACAGCCAATATCATGCTCAGTGGTGAAAGGTTGAAAACTTTTCCTCTGAGATGTGGAACACTTACAAGGCTGTCCATTCTCACCACTCCTACTCAAGATAGTACTGGATGTCCTAGCCAGAGCATCCAAATGGGAAAAAAGTAGTAAAACTGTCTTTGTTAGAAGATAATATGATCTTATATATAGAAAATCCTAAAGACTCCACTAAAAAAGTGCTAGAACTAATCAACAAACTCAGTAAAGTTGCAGGACACAAAATCAACATACAAAAATCAGTAGTGTTTCTACACACAAACAACAAAACATCTGAAAACAAAATAAAACAATCCCATTCAAATAACATCCAAAATAATAAAATAATTAGGAATAAATTTTACTAAAGAGGAGAAAGATCTCTGTGCTGCAAACTTCAAGAGTTTGATCAAAAACGTTGAGACACAAATAAATGGAGAGATAGCTGATGTTCATAGTTTGTAAGAATTAATATTTTACATTTTCATACCCAAAGCCATCTACAGATTCGATGCAATCCCAGCCATGATTCCAATGACGTTTTTGTATAGAAGTAGAAGAAACAATCCTAAAATTAATTTGGAGCCACAAAAGACCCTGAGTGGCCAAAACAATTCTGAGAAAGATGAACAAAGCTAGAGGCATTACACTTCCTGATTTTTATAGTAATTAAAACAGTATTGTACTGCCATAAATGTAGACACATAAACCAATGGAACAGAATAGAGAGCCCCGAAATAAACCCCTGCATCATACATGGTCAAATAATATTTGGCAAGGGAGACAAGAATACTCAATGGGGAAAGGATAGTTTCTTCAGTAAATGGTGTTGAGAATACTGGATACCACATGCAGAAGTATAAAATTTGACCCCATCTTAAACCACACACAAAAAATGAACTCAAAATGGATTAAAGACTTAGTTAAGATCTAAAAGCACAAAACTCTTAAGGAAAAAAAAAACATTGAGAGAAAGCTCTTTGAGATTGGTTTTGGCAATAGTTTTTTGAATGATACAAAAAACACATGGAACAAAAGCAAAAATAAATGTCAGGCTATGTCAAACTAAAAAGCTTCTTCACAGCAAAAGAAACAATCAAAATGAAAAGGCAACCAATGGAATGGGAGAAAATATTTGCAAACCATATATCTAATAAGGGGTTAATATCCAAAATATATAAAGAATTCATACAACTTAATAGCATAAAAACAAACAACCTGGTTTAAAAATAGGCAGACATAAACATGGTAAATGAAAAGGTGCTCAACATCACTAATCATCAGGTAAATGCAAATCAAATATTACCTCACACCTGTCAAAATGGCTATCATCAAACAAAAAGACAAGAGATTAAGAAGTATTGTTAAGGGTGTGGAGATAAGGGACCTCTTGTGCACTATTGGTGTGAATGTAAATTGGTATAGCTACTATAGAAATAGTATGGAACTTCCTCAAAAAAATTAAAAATAGAACTACCGTATCATCCAGCAATCCGACTCCAGGGAATATCCACCAGAATTGAAATCAGGATTTCACAGAGATACCTGCACTCCCATGTTCACTGCAGCATTATTCACAATAGCCAAGGTATGGAATAATCTAAGTGTCCACCAATGGAAGAATGGGTAAAGAAGGTGTGATTGAGACGTACACTTACACACACACACACACACACACACTGAAATATTATTCACCATGAGAAAGAAGGAAATCCTGCAATTTGTAACAACTTGGATAAAACTTGAGGGCATTAGGCTAAGTGAAATAAATCAGACAGAGAAAGACAAATAATGTATAATATCACTTATATGTAGAATCTAAAAGGTGTCAAACTCAGAAAAACAGAGAGTAAAATACTGACTGCCATGGGCTGGGGAATGGTGGAAATGGGGAGATAATGCACAGAGGGTACAAACTTTCTTTCATAAGACTCACAAGTTCTGGAGATCTAAATACAACATGGTGATTATACCTAATAATACTGAATTGTATACTTGAATGTTGCCAAGAAAGTAGATCTTAAATATTCTCACTACAAAAAAGAAATGGTAATTATGTGATAGGGTGGTGGTGTTAGCTAATATTATGATTGTAATCATTATGCAATTTATAAATGTATGAAATCAACACATCAAATACCTTAAATTTATACAGTTATGTGTCAATTATATCTCAATAAATCTGGGGAGGGAGGAAGGAAAAGAAAAAGATGAATGAACTACTGAAATGAACAATAACATGGATTAATCTCACAGTGTTACAGTGAGTGAAAATGGCCCAACAGAAAAAAGTACACACAGTTTGTATCCATTTATATAAAGAATAATCTAATTTATGGTTATAGATATTAGATCAGGGATTGCCTCAGGTAGGAATGGGACTGGAAGAGAGGTTGACAGTAAAGGGTATGTAGGAACTTTCTGCGGTTGTAGGAATGTTCTATATCCTATTTTGGGTTGTGGTTATAGGGGTATATTCAGCAGACAAAATTTTTCAAACCTTACACTTAACATATTTGCATTTTTTTGTGTTCCATATGGCAATAAAACTTATTATTAGAAAAAAGAAAAAAGATTTCAAAATGCTCTAGGAGAAACTTCTCCAAGAAAATGACCTTGATAAAATACCTTTTGTATTTACTTGTATACATTAATAGGAGATTTACATAGCTGGGGGGAGCATTTGAGGGATAAATTAGTGGAAATAACGTAGGAAGACAAGCAGAGAGAGAAAGAAGGTGGGAGTGAGCGAGAGGAGGGATTGAGAGAGAGGGAGATATTTAACTGTGGGCACAGGAAAACAGTTGCATGGGAAAGGAAAAAAAAAAAAGGTATACTTCATGGCTCTGCCATTAGTAGCATTTACAGAAAGTCTTATAATGTAAACATTATTGAACTAACCAAATTGACACTGTATCAAGGGGGTGGGAGGATGCCAAGTATGTGTGTGGATATGGGGGAGGATGAGTGTGTGTGAAAAAATAACTAAGTTTTAGTTTTCCTTTACTCATCTAACAAATTACCACAAGTTCCTCAACTTTCAAGAATACAAAATGAGTATCTAACAGTTCTGTAGGTCAGAAGTCTGATATGGATCTCACTGGGCTAAAATCTAGGTGCTGACTGGGTTGCATTTCTTTCTAGAGACTCTAAGGGAGAATCTGTTTTCACGATTATTCAAGTTCCTTGTGGTTCATGGTATGACCGAGGTTCCTGTTTCCTTGCTAGCTGTCAGTGAGGGTTGCTCCCATTTTCTAGAGATTTCCTTGGCTCATGTCCACTTCCTTCACCTTCCAAGACAACAATGACAGGTTTAGTCTCTCTCTTGTCTCATCTCTGTGTGACACTCTCTTCTGTCTTCCTCTTCCAGGTTTAAGGACTTATATGATTAAATTGGGACCACCATTTCAAGCTCTCTAACTTTAATCACATCTGCAAAATCCCTTTTGTCATGTGAGGTCATATACCCACAGCTTCCAGGAATTGAAATGTGAACTTCTTTGGGGGGACCATTATTCTGTCTACCACAAGCTAAGTCTTCTTCATTCCTTTTCAGATGTTTGTATATAATGCCTAACAATGCGCAAGTCTGATTATTCCCTAAATTCTCTTTTACCAAGAAAAGAGAGATGAAGGCATTTAGAAGTGCCTAGCAAAGATGAGTCTTTCACATTTCTGCAGGAATTGCAGAACTGGAATACTCTCTACCCCTCCACCATTCCTTTCAATGCATTGTGATAGAGTGCAAAGTATTAGATTTGTTGTCAGACCGACCTAATAGAATCCCGGGCCCACCAATTACTAGGTGAAACTAGATCTTAAAAGATGCTTGACCTCTCTGAGCCTTAGCTTTCTCCTTTGTAGAATGAGGATGTTTGATGATTAGATATATGTTGTGTCTAAAAGAGAATAGGAATAGATAAAAGATAAACATTTTCTTCTGTGTGACATACCAGTTTTATTTTAGGGGTTATAAATGAAGAAGAGCTAACTGTAGTTCCTAATGAAGATTAGTCTTTCACGTTTCTGTTCACATGGCCCAAATATTAACATTTCCAGTAAGTTTTCAGAAATTGTCACAGCATAGGCTTTTATTAAATAGAATCTGCAGTGACTAATTCTTATTAGGCCTTAGCCATCAAACTTTCTCTTCTGATCCCTGCTAGGCTAGATCCGCTGTGTTGATGGTTAGATTTTTCTGTGACTCAGTGGTACTTAACCCTGAGTCATATCACATCTTTCAGTATGGATCTGCTCAGGTCTTACACCCAAAATTCAAAATAACTTTCTGGAAATTCTAATCCAGTTACAATTCACCTTAGGTGGTATGAATAGGCCTTGCTGTATGAGGTTTAGAAGAAGATAACATGGTACCTAACAATAACTGGTTTCCCCTTCACAAGTGCCTTCATATTGTGATGTATTGTAGCAAAGGGAATTACATTTGCTAAGTATCTATGTCTCGGACTAGGTTGGAGCTTGAGCAGAAGTAACAGTTTTAAATCCCATAGTAAGCCATTTGCCAATATTACTTGATCCCTTGTACTTCTACTCCATCATTAGGTGGGTTTAGGAACAGTTAGATATCAGAGAACCCCTTGAGATCAGAGACCATGTTCTAATTGTTTTGTTATCCTTGGCAACTAACACAGTGCCAGGCACATAGAAAGCACTTAATGCATGTTTGTTAAAAGGTGAAAAGATCACAATTACAAGAATATCATTGGCATTACTGTGAGGGAGGAAGGTAAACCTCCCAAGGTTTTGATATTCAGACTGACTATACTAATTAATACCAATGTCTAGAAATAGTAGGGGAGAGTACAGGTCTCAGTTCTTTCAGGACACCTTTGGTGGATTTATTGCAGCTGGCACTACCATATGAATGACGGAGGCTGCCATATGAGCATAAAAAGCAATGCAACTGAATGCCTTATGCATGAAAAAATGGGTTAACCTTATCATTTGGTTCCTTTTGCCTTTTTTGTTGTAGCAGCCTGGCATTATTGCCTATTTCTGTTCCTATTATATAGGATGCTTCAGGGGCAACTGAATTTGGGAAATATTATGGCATTTTCAGAGAATCATTTGTATTATGAAAACAGGCACTTGACACTGTATAGTATTTTTTTTTTAAAAAGGCCAACCTTCTGAATGGAAGCAAGAAGAAAAGTTTATTTTCTAAAGATAAGCAACATGCTATATTTAAATCATGTACATACACAGTGTAGCTTTCTTGGTGAGTTATTCCCAATTTCAGCTCATATGTATAGCCTACGTTCAGCGTCACTGAAATTGCAAGCCAAATTTAATAGGAAATGAAGGCAAAAAGGAAAACTTCCTCCTTTGCAGTGCCATATGATTCTTTATATTAGTCCTTTTATAGCAGGATAAACACTGCAGAGATGCAAGTTTAACTTTTTGATTGCTTTAAACATATGGCCGAGAACAAGCTTGTATGCATCATTTTCTTGCTTTAGCATAATTTAGTTTTCTAAAGACCAAGATGTCTTTGAACTGGAGGGGACACTCTTTGTAAAACCTGCAAATGTGATACCTGTCAACAAGGATAAACATGGTATTAATGAAAGTGTATGTTAATGCATTAAACTAGTAGAATATCAGCAGGATATCAGTTTCATTGCCAACTGATTTTTAGAGATGATCCACCATTTGAATTAGTTTTAGTGATAAATTATTTCCAAGTAGTATTAATCATACTCACTGGGAAATTAAAATGTCATAAAATGGTGAAGTGTTAAAGAAACAGTATCTCACATCTACACCTGCGTATGCATCACAGTATCACCACAATATTTGCTCAAAAACATTTACAAGAGAGTATTTTTAACATGATGTTCAGTGATGTAAGTTATTTAACATTCTACTTATTCTTTTAGCAATGCTTAATAAAATTAAACACTTTCTATAAGTAAAAAATGGTATACACTATATTGTGTTCACTGCTTTAAAAAAAAAAAGAAATAACTAAAATGAGAGGCCCTTTAATTTTTTCCATTGATTTAGTTTAGTAGATGTTCTTTTTATGGATATATGAGTTTTTAAAATTCTGTGATTGCAAAGATTCTGATTGAATAGGGCCTAGTGTTCATTCTACAAATAAATTCATCTTTCCATTGTCTGCTTTCAGAATTGTGGATTATTGTAAAGTTATTAAATCGTATATAGATGTGCTTTTCCACAACAAATATGTGTGCTCTTTAGAATTTAATAGGGAAAGTCAGTAAAACAGAGTCCTTTAATTTCAAGAGTAGTCTTTATTCTTTATTCCTTTCTCTATATTATTGCATTTTGGAGTATTAACACATTTTAAATTCAATGTTGTACACATCTACAGTATATTAAGACTCTAGATTTAAGCCTACAGATATCTGACTCAAAATTGGAAGGGAGCTCAAACTACAAAGAAAAAGAAAACATTATAAAATACCACATAGCTCTCCTAATTCAGTAGCTAAATAGGAGGATCAACGCTTTAAAATATTTAAAATGTATTACACTTAATGAATGAAAAACATTCCAATGAACCAAAATTCCTATGATGAATTATGGAAGTAAAAGTAGAGACAGGTGAATTATGCAGATTGCAAGTTATGTCACGGAAATAAGAAATCTATGAATATTAAACAAAATGTCTAAAAAACTAGAAAGAATGGTGGCTCTCATTACTAGTCTTCCTTTCCCAAAATGAACTGGTTCACAAGCAATGGTGACTTTGGAAAAAATGGATCCCAGTTAAGAGCTCAAGAGTCATGGTGATTTTCAAATTGTACCTGCGGCAGGTTCTCCAGACAGTCCTGTTCAGGATATAAATTCTACCTCAAGTTAATCTTCCTAAACAGTCTCATTTCTAGAACTAAGCAGTCTCGACTTCATTATCACATGGCTAAATAGCTTTTGCCATGATGTAACATTTAGATCAGAGAACTAATGACCACTGAGAAGAGCTTTCCCTGAAGAATGTGAAGTTTACCATTTATAATCGTGAGGCTGTTTTTTCCATAATATATTCTTTCATGAAAATGTACAATATGCTAAACATTTTTTCCAACCCAAAACTGCACTCAACCTATTTAAAAGCAGATCTTTACTTTTAACTTATCTAGGTCTTTCTTAACTAGGAAAACAACAACAAACAGAAAGTAATTTTACTTACCTTAATCACCCATTCTAGAAATGTCTTTTCTTTATTCTGCAAAACTTCTCTAAATGTTTAGCCTCAGTCCTTGTCCTGCATTTTCTTAACATGCACACTCTTCTTTATCCCTGAATCTGGCTTAGGATCCCATAACTATGCTGACAGCCATTGTATACAAGGTCACCAAATCCAACAGACTTTTCTCTGTTCTCAATACCTAATTAGCATTTGACAATGTGAAGTGTTTGATATTCTGGCTTTCCTTGGCTTTACCGAGGCTGCTTTATCTTTATGAGTAGATTTAACCACTTTATATTTTGGTGTAAAAAAATTGTTTCCTATTCAAAATGTGTCAGAACATAAATATTTTATGGAGCTATCAGGCCTTTCAGAAAAGTGTTTTGCAATAAATTTAGGCTTTAGTAACAATAAATACTAGACCCCTATGCTCGTACATCTTTTATTCTCTTTGATGGAAGCTGTACTGAAGTTTTTGTGCTTCTTTGTATCCATATCAAGGAGTGTCTGCCATCCATTAGGTTTTGTGTTTCTTTAAGGCTTCTGCCTGACCTGTCTCGTTTACCATTGTCTTTTCAGAGCCTAGCAGAGACACTGAGACATAGTATAGTCTCAATAAATATTACTGAATAAACTAATCTGTTATATAATAAGCATATTACATTGAGAAGAAATTATGTCTCATCAAATCTGAGGGCCAGTATTCCAGATGACAGGAACTTTGTAATAACTTGGGTTTTATGATATAGCAAAGAGTTAAAAAAGGATCAAAGGTAAGCTGTTCCAAAAGAGGCTGCTTTAATATTGCTAAGAAAAGCATTATATTTTATTTAAAATAAAACCTACTTTAGCCAGTAGCAAGAATGTATTTTAGAAGAAAATTTTTGTTCATGGACAAGAATGTGGTCATTTTTCTGATCTCAAAATCAAGATATTTGGGTTTCACACTGAAATGAAGACAGAACCAGTAACTTTAATTACCTTCTCCTCTGGCCAAGATGAAAATATTATCTAATTCATTTGAATTAAAAAATCAAACAAAAGACACTCCTAGATTATTGGAGGCCAGAAGGGGAAGTAAAACTATCCTTTTGATTATCTGAATCAGGTGGATAAACAGCCCTTGGCTAAGACAGAATTAAGCCACTGACAGCTGCAAGGAACTGGAAAGGTCTTTGATGTCAAGATGGCTTGATGTACAGTTGACGTAAAAGAGGCACATTCCAAGGTTTTTATTTACAGTAAGTTTGAATGAAGGGTTCTAAATTAAAGCTGGAAATAAGAAAGACTAGGAGCTAGATCAGGATAAATTTAATAATGGAAAAATTAGCAAGAAATACATCAGATAGTTGGCATTTACTTATATCTAATGACTAATGTTCAACTTTGGTTGTTTTTACAGCACATTTTTTTTTTCACAAATGCATGAAAACTTGCTTATCTCAATCTTGTGCAAAGCAACATTATCTTAGGCTACTCTTCAGCCAACATTACTGTGAATGAGGAACCTCTACAGACTGTTGGTAGTATACTATAATTGAAGGTCCAATTATTTTGAGGAGTACGTAGACATCTTGGAAGTTTATTCTATAAACTGAAATATGTAAGCTATCACCAGAAAAAAATCTTAAATTTGTATTCAATTACTAAGTCCTCGCTGTTCTTTCTTCAAGTGGTGAATGAATGCTTACGAAAGGCTCCTTGTCAATATTCCTGCATCTGGTCTTCCATAGCCCATATTCAGGAAATCTCTAGCAAGACATACTATTCTATATCGTTTCCTAAGACATCAAGTCCAAATAGCTCTGCCTGTGTTTCATAGTTTAAACCTGTCCTAATCTAATTCTACAGCTTTCATCCTCACTGAAATGTGTCCTCTGTTTTGTTTCCCACAGATGTGCCGTGCTCATTCACCAGTCAAATACTTTGCTTCTGTAATAATTGTGGTCTAGTATATAAAGAAGTCCCCTTCTGCCTATACAAATTCCGCCTTTTGTTTGAAGTCCAGGTCAAATTCCACCCCCTTCCTGAAGTCATCTTCAGTTATTCTGGAGATAAATCATCTCTTTCTTCTCAGAACCTGTGTAATACTTAAGAGTTCATACTACATAGCTTAGTTCTGAATTGCATCCTATCTGGTTTTGTAAGCTATTGTTTCATGCATATTAACCTTATCTCTCTAATTAGATTTCAGACATTTTAAAGTTAGGGGATGTGTGTGGTATTTCCTCTGAATCCCTCCCCCCATACCTTCAGGATTACTTAGTAGGTAACTTGTTAATGTATTATTTAGAATGCTTCCTTGCATAAGAAAATGATTTTGGCTATTATTCTTTAAAAATTTGTATAATGTTCAATGTATTTTTCTTATTATAAAAATAATTGTTGTAGGCTCTTTCCCTCCCCACACTGACAAACTTTGTCTGGTAATATAAACACTTTTGTTGTGAGAAAAATTCCTAAAATCTAATTTGTTATTTTGGAAAGGGCTTACATGTTACTGAATGCTTTCTAAAGTAATAGGAATACTAATATTCTGGGAAGTTTTTTTATTAGACTATAAAATGCAAATGTTACATTTTAGTGAACAAGGATTATTTCTGCCTCTAAAATTGGAGAAACCAAGCCATCTAATAATTAAGCGACTTTTCCTAGCCTTTATGTGGCATGTCTCTACAGGCCGACTTGTAAGGATTTGAGTCAAATATTTGATTATTGCTCTCCCAACCATGTCATCAATATCATATTACCTTTAATACTTGAAGACTATCTTAGTGTTTTACTATCAATAAGAGGTACACTTATATTTGTGTCTCCAGTGGTGGCATGATTTCACTCTGAAGCATTCATATTTTTTACCCAGTATCCCTTGAACAAAAGGTATATATTTTCAAGATGGCTCCCTAAAGTTAAGGAAACAGTGTGATACCAAGAACTAAAACAAAATTGGACATAGTTATCCAGCAGGTTTTGTACATATCAGAGGGATAAAAGGAAACTGACATTCTTTGAATACTTAATATATCTCAGAAACTGTACTTGATGTTTTAACTTGATGTTTAAAAACTAAAATAATATTGCCAAAGAAAATTTAAAGGCACAGAAGCTGAGACTTAAAGAGAGTAAATGACTCATCCAAGGACACTTAACTAGTAGGTGACAGAGGTCATATTTCAGCTCATCTATTTGATTTTAATGTATTCATAATAGTGTTAATCAAGACATATACATAATCTATCACAGAGGAAATTTATCAGCTGCTACCATCTGGAATCCCTGATACAAACAGAATGTTGGTCCCGGCAGAGTCCCTAGACTCTTTCTGAAAGATAGCCAACTTGATCCTATCTTACCTAATTTGGGGATGCTCAGCCTAAAATATGGAGCAATGGTTGTGAGAAGAAAATAAAAAAGAGAACCTCCTACTGGAGAAATAACTTGATCCGTAGCTTCTTTACTAGATTTGTAGTAACTGAAAATAGCCTACTCAGCTCTTGTGAGAAAAAATGTGGTCTTGTGTTCTGTTCACAGGCAAGGTAAGTTAGAAAATTAGACTCTGTACCAAAAGTTAATAAAGAGGTCTTGTCCAAAATGACCTATTATATTTATAACTTATTAGTTCCTTTATACTCTATTTTAAGCTAAGAAAATATGATGCTGTAAGATTTCCATGTTTTTGAGAAGTCCCTGGTTAATGGTAAGAGTGAGAGAATTCTTTGTAACCATAGCATAATCCTTGCTACATCGTATGTATAGGCGTTCAGCATATTATGACCATTTGATGTAAAGCAATTAAAAAAAAAATGCTGATTTGTAAACAGCACAACTTTGAAAACAGGGATCAAGTTCTCTTCATTTCTCTGTCTCCCGAAATAATAAGCTGAGCTTGGTTACTATCACTTCGTAAGTATGTAAAAGTTTCATTGTATTTAAACATGAAAAATAAAATGAGAACTTTTACAAGACATCAGTTGCTGATGATTCAGTCTTATTCTCTGGCCTTTAGGTTTCTTTGTCAAGTGGGTGTCTCACCTGTACCCCTCCTCCCCTGCAAGTTATAGCTTCCAGAAAAGCAAAATCATCATGACCTTCACACATTTCCATTTCAAATACAAGTATAAATAAATAAATACAGTTTATAGAATTAATTAAAATTGTACAATTCTTCAAGAAATAGAAAAATATATTTAAATATGGAAAACTTCACACATGAAATAATACGCCAGGTGTATCCTTTATCTCCAGTAATTGGAAATTATGAAAAAAACCCTACTGATATAATGACAAGAGTTGTTATTCCATACTTCTAACAATGCCCCAGTCGCTATAGAGCAGAGGCAGCATACAGTTTAAATAACATCTTTTGATTAACTAAACATACAATAAAATGGCCCTACATTCAGCTTGATATTTTGGAAATCTTTCTGTGTTTATTTGTTCTTGCCAAAGTAGTGATGCTTTTATCTTGGCATGTCATTCAATGTGATTGACCCTCTATGTGTAGAAGAACAGATACTAAAATGTGTTAACTTAGAGTTGAGTAGAAAAGCAACTTTGAAGTCATTGTGTTTTAACAGTGTTGATCTCTGGCACGTGGGTGTTTGTAATATGCTTTTGCTTAGTCACTACTAAGTCTATGAGTCAGAAAGTATGACTATGAGACAGGCAAAACAGAATTATAGTTTCTATTTAATTTCAGCAATTCATCATAGTTCTTAAAGAAGTCCTGAATTTAGAACTCTTGGTACACAGAAATCATGTGTGTCAGTTTCCCAACAAGTCGTAAAATGATATTAACTTTTCTTTATGGATGGAGAACTTCAAAAGCCTCTAGTTTGGAGCTTCAGAAAAAGTAGTCCTCAGAACCTGAGCATGCCCAAGTATTTTTCCTATGGCATTCTTATTATAAACCCTTCATTTCAGTGTTCTTCTCTTTCTAGGCTTTCTTTTGCTCCTCACTCTCTGCCTTCTTCCATTTCCAGGTATTTGTTCAACATGATCACTCTGTTTCTTAGATAAATCCAGAATTTCAGTAGGACACAATGCACTGGACATGCCCCTACATTTCCTCCTCACAAAGATGTGCATGTTCTAGTCGATCAAGAAATTTATCAATGAATATTCCTACTAAACATACGGTATCCAACAAAAATTTACCAAGTACCAACTTTCTGTAGGGCTATGAGCTAAACACTAGAGATATAGAGGATGACTAAAACACTGTTCATTGGCCCTGAGGAGCTCAGTATAATAGACTTAAAAACAGCCAGATATTATCCAATGTCAAGAAGTAGAAAATATATTTAAAAATTGAAAACTTCACACAGTAAGTAATATGCTGAGGGTTAGAGTTGAGATTTTGCAAAATTCCATGAGAGAATAGAAGAAGGAGTGACTAAGTTTACCCAGCAGGTCAGGAAAGGCCTCAGAGAAAATTTTGTATTTGAGGGGAGTCTTGAGGGATGATCAGGCATTCACTAAACAAAGAAACAGGTAAACTGGCATTCTTGGCAGGGGGATAGTGTGTATGTAGCCACAGAGATATGGAATAACAAGGAATTTTGGAAGAATGACAAATAGCTTGATCTGGAGCACATGGATTAAGCAATAGGAGTTGAGATTTGAGAGGTAGGTTCAAATCTGCTTATAAGCTCGGTCGAATCTCATCAAAGGAGTTTGTACTTATCTATGGACAATGAGGGGTCATTGCATGGCACTATGTAGGTGTCATGCTCAACTTTGTGGTGAGATAGGATTTTCGTATAGTAAACTAAATGCCTTCTGAATGGTTCCATAACTCATATAGAAACTCTCCCTCCTGCATCCAGGTCAAATGTGCATGCACCCAGAAGTTTCCAAAGAGCTAAACAATATGATGAAAATCCTATGCATTGAAGCAAGCCAGATGAGAAGTTATCTGAAAGCAGATATTTGGCCTCCCAATATCAGTATGAACAGGACGCAGGTAAGTATCCCATTAGCTATTGCATATGGCCAACTCTCTGAAAGCTCCTGCTTTTGTTTGGTTTTCCTAGTTGTTTTTAAGAGTACAAAATCACGGATTCTCTAGATTGAAGGGATATATTAGAGGTTATCTGGCCCAGTCCTCTCACAATATGTGAATTTACTGTATATCTGCTACTATGAGGAAATTAAGTCTCTGATTAAACACATTCAGCAATGTACAGTCAATCCCTTCTCTGGAAAATCAACTAATTGTTTGGCAACTCATGCCACTGAAAAGATTTCTGTTACAGAATCAACGGTTTTTTTCTGTGCTATCTGTGACCTACTGCTTCTAATTCTGCCATTGAGGGAATGAAAAAATAGTTTAATTCTTTCCTACATAACAATCTGTAAATTCTTGAGGGAAGCTATTGTATCTCTTTTTCATTAATGCCCTACTATATTTAATCACATACACCCAACTCAATCTGTTAGAATTAATATATAAGAGTTGGATTATTTGCTGTATTGTTTTAGCACCAGGAGACAAAGGGTGTGTTTCCTTGATGAAGACTTATTTATCTAGACAGTACAGCAAGCAATTTGGGTAGGTATTTTTATTACTACTTTCAAATACAAGTTTCACCCTCCTGTTTTTCCAGAAAAATCAAAAAAAATGTGACATTTGATATCCTTGAGTTTCTTTCCTATCATCCAAGAGTAGGAAATTAGGAAACAGTTGTGTAAGATGAGCCATCTTATGCACAAATCTGAAACATAACAGCAGCAGGGTGAAAGGAAAACATATTTTTCAGTTGTTCATGTTTGATGTCCCATGCAGAGCAGGATATCTGAATGATACATATATCTGCAGGGGTTTGATTATTTTTCTGTATAAATTAACTTCCATTTAAATTTTATAAAAATAAGACATGAGGCATGTTTTGTTCATGCTTTCAAAACAATTACACTAAACCACTTCAGCAATATGGCATCATGTGATGTTTCTCAATATTTAAATTAGAAATCTACAGATGACAAAACTAGTAAATAGAATTAAACCATTGTAGAGGAAATGATCCAGATGGACCATTAAGCCATTAGGAAGCTATATAAGGATGAAAGTGTGGGGGAAATGCAGTAGAACAACCCTTCCCCACAATGCAACCAATTAAAGTGCTAATAAATGTTCAAGCAACATTTAACTGGTCAAACTCTCTTAAATCGGGTTAAATTTCATACACTGTGCTAGGATATAGAGCACAGTGAACCAATATGAACCATACAAATGACAGGAGAAGATTTAGTTGAAGCAAACTCAGCTACATTAATTACAACTGCAAAACTGGATGATGAACTAATTGTATTTTAAAAGTTAGAATGTAGTGGTCTGATCAGTATTCCTTATTACTTTATCAACTCAGCTCCTTTTAACATGAATACAGCCTCCTTTACTGTACACCATCTAAGGAGGATGGAGAACCTTGAGAGAATATAAATATAAATCAAATAAATGTCAACTCTATTATTAACTGGATTATATCTCTTTTCTCACACTAAAAGTTTGGCCCATTATTTCTCTCAGACCCTTTGGTTGATCCCTTTGAGTTATAGCAACAATCAAACCACTATTAATCCCTGTCTCTGTAATGAGGCACTGACAAACACAGTTTAAAGGAGCATTTAAAGCCAAACTTGTCAGCTACTGGTTCAGCTGTTCTTCCAAACAAGTTGCTGTCATTGACCTATGGCTCCATCAGTTGGATCTATTTTGGCAATCAAACTTGGTAATGAAGGTTACAAGAATAGTACTCATCAAACAATTCAGAGGACATCATTCATGTGTATTATAATAACTTCCCTGAAGCAGGTATGAAACAGAAGTAGAGAGAAAGAGAGGTACATAGACGACAAATCTACGAAAATATAGAATATACTTAAGTGTACAAAGAGAATTACACTCTCCCAATGTTTTGCATATAGAAGGTAGTCAATAAATATTTGTTAAATTAGTTAATTATACTTAATTAAGCAGATTTTAAATAATAAAAAATTAACAGCACTTTAAGTTTTACAAGCTAATGAGGGGTCAAGACAATCAGGGACTCTCTGTCACTGGCAAAGCCATGGTGCAGGGTGCTTGCCATGGAGAAAGAACCATAGTGTTGTATGTCCTCAGAGTATCACCCTAAATGGGGGCAGGGCTGATCAAAGACAAGATGATTATTTAGCACAGTTGAGGACACTAGAAAGTGCTGTTCAGGGATATTTTCTTTTAAGTAGAAAAAATAATAATATCAAAATACTTGTGGGACAAAAGGGAAATCTCCAGTGCTGAAATGATCTAAGTAATACTACAGTTCATAAATTTTCCCTTTTACGTGTTCTTTGTCCTTTACAATGAAAATAACTATGGTTTATTGTAGCACATATGAAATAGTAATGCAGAAGAAACAGCGTGAATTTCTGCTAAAAGAATAGCTCAAACTAAAAAAATATGTTTTGACCTTTTGGTTTAAAAAATAAAGAAATATATTTTCAGAAAAGCAACTCATAGCTCATATTCAGAAAAAGGCAAGTTTGATACACTCAGAAAGACTTCAGAATGGTAACCTCTGAAAACTGTTTTGAGGTGTTGTCTTCCCTTTTCAAAACATTTGAAAGAGAAAATGTGCTATATTTCAAAAAATATTTTTCTTGAAAGACCTTTTGTCTTGTTTATTCTATTTTCTCACTCAAAATCTGGATAAAATTTATTCATTAAATGTTTAACTGAGCTACCCAGCATAACCTATAATGTATCCATAATGAAAATGTTTAAATTGAATTTAATCAAACCTTTAGAAGTAACACTTAGTTAGCAGGAAATGGAAGGTATAGAGGAACAAAATGTACCATAAAGAAAAAGACAAATCGAGAATGTAGGGCCATCAATAGCGCAACTTCTCTGATTTCTTCAAAAGTTCAGTATCATGAATAAAATTGGAGACTGATTTTAGATTACAAGAGATTAAGGAAGCCTAACAACCAGATGAAATTTATGAGTCTTGGTTGAATGCTGGTTTTAAAAAAAATGAAGTAATTTTTGTGGCCAATTGGGGAATATTGAAAATGGATTGGATAGTAGATAATATTAGGTTATTATTATTTTCTTAGAGGAAATAATGAAATTATGGCTAGTAAGGAGATGTATGTGAAATAACTGAGTAGGAACTATTAAGATGTAGGCAGCTTATATTCAAATGGTTTAGTAATATGCATATACATAGATAGAAAGGTAAATAAAACAACTGTGGCAAAATGCTGACAGTTGTTGAATTTAGATGGTAAATTTAAGGGTGTTAATTATATTCTGTGTTTGGAAACTTTTGTAGTAAGAAGAAGTTGGGAAATAAAGACAACCAATTTTATGAGGAAAATATATAGACACAGAAATTTATATATATACACATATATACTTAATTTTATATGTCTAATTTGTGCCAGAATCTGTTCTAGATACTGGGGAAATCCTCAAGGCCAAGATATCTACCATCCCTGTCCTAGAGTGTGCTCACTAAGAAGTAGTGTTGAAATCTATAATTTAGTTAAAAGATGTTTTAAATAAATGCATTAAAATAATTTGTACTCCATGAAATTGACATGTTTTAAGAGTACAATTCATGGAGAGGATTAAGATTGCAGAGTAGGAGGATGTGGAGCTCACTTTCCCCACAAACACATCAAAAATACATCTAAATGTGGAACAACTCTCACAGAAAATCAACTGGTACCTGGCAGAATATCTCTTATACAACCCAGCTGCAAGAAATAGCCCCACATAACCGAGTAGGACAGAAAAAAAGGCATCAGGACTGTACCAGCATCCCTGGGAGGGATCTGTGAAGGAGCAAAGGTCCACACAGGCAGGCCCACACCTTGGGGAGTGCCCTTGCCTGCTGGGAGGTCTGCCAGGACAGTAGAGGGGCTGGAGGGGCTTGGACTCTAATTGTGAGAAATGTGCATGTGCTGGCTTACTAGCAATCAGGAGGGAGAAAGACAGGCACTGAGGGCAGCCACCTTGCTGTACTTCTCAGCCTGAAACATGCACTGGAAGGGGCTGCTGCTACACACTGTGCCTAGGCACTGAATCTTGGGTGGATGGGCCCTGGGAGAGGACTAGGTCTAGCTGCACAGAGACATCCCAGAGGGCCAGATGTCTGGTCTGAGCTGAACTTTGGAGCCCATTGTCAGCATGCACATAGCAGGTGCAGGTCCGCAATCAAAGCACATTATCAGCACATGCATGGCAGGGCAGAGGACTGGCAGTGGTGGACTTTTTGGGTGCAGACATGGTGGGGGCGGGGCTGACCTCAGAGCCCTTTATCAGTACTTGCCCAGTGGGGGCAGGTCTGGGGGTGGGTCCAGCAGCAACAGACTTTGTTGGCACACACACTGGGTGGCATCACAGAACCACATGTCTCTGGTGGATAGCTCCTGAGGAGAAGTACTCCCTGTGGGAGTGCTCCAGTTCCACCCATTCCACACCCAGCTTGGAGCTGGATCTGAGGCAGACAGGTCCTGGGAGAGCCCTGCCACAGAGACAGCCATGGTCACAGATGGCATCATAACCACCTAAATTCCTGCAGCCACAGCATCCTGGCCCCCAGCACTAGTCTAGCACTAGGTGTGAGATGAACACAGTGAAGAAAGAGAAGAGACCTTGGGCTGCTTCTGGGCAGATCCGTGGATGCCTGCACAGGCAGTGCATAGGTTTACTGTGACCACACGGGCCTCACTTGCATCAGCCCTCACCTCCTTTGGGACAGAGCATGCACTTAAGGGCAATGGAGTCTTATGTAACCCGACCCTCAGGGCTTCTACTCCAACAAATGGGGAGCAGACTTCACCCCTCACAGGGCTGTGACAGCCATGGAGCAAAGAGGAAGCTCCACCCAACATCCACGGCAGGCTCTAGACACCACAACACCAATCACACTGCCTATCAAGGGGATAACAGCCAGCACACTCTGAGGAAAGATGTGGCTGGCATTCATACCAAAAACAACTCTCACACCAAAAATATTGAACTCAACACAGTCTACACAGGGATGCTCCCACATAAAAACACTCCTTCAAGACCACAGTGCATAACTCTTTATCCTAAAGTCATAAAGACAGAGAAAGTTAAGTAAAATGAAAAAGCAGGGGAACTACTCCCAATTAAAAGAACAAGAGAAATCCCCTGAAAGAACAAATAATGAAACAGACCTCACCAGTCTATTAGATCTTGAGTTCAAAAAGGAGGTAATAAAAATGCTAAAGGAATTAGGAAAGATTATCGATAGAAATACAGATCACTGTAACAAGGAACTAACTAGAAACTATAAAGAGGAACCAATCAAAATTAGAGAACTCAATTGCTGAGATAAAAACCAACCTAGAAGCAATGAATAGCAGACTAAATAACATGGAAGAATGAATAAGTGATCTGGAAGACAGAACAATGGAAATCACCCAATCAGAACTGCAGACAGAAAGACAAATTTTTAAAAAATGAAAGCAACATATGAGGTCTATAGGATAATATAAAGTATGACAACCTATGCATACTAGGGGTTCTAGAAGGAGAAGAGGGAGAGAAGGGGATCGAAATGTATTTTAAAAAATTATGGCTGGAAGCTTCCTGAACCTAAAGAAGGAAACAGATATCCAGGTTCAGGAAGCACAGACAGTCCCAAACAGACCCCTACCAAGACACATCATAATTAAAATGGCAAAAGTTAAAGAGAAGATTCTAAAGACAGAGAGAAAAACAAAGAGTCAGTTACAAGGGAACCCCCATAAGGCTATGAGCTGATTCCTCTGCAGAAAATTTGCAGGTCAGATGACAGTGGCATGACATCAAAGTCCTGAAAGGGAAAAACCTACACCCTAGGATACTCTTCCCAGCAAACTTATCATTTAGAATAAAAGGAGAAATAAAGAATTTCTCAGATGGCAATAAGTACATGCCTATCAATAATTACTTCAAATGTCAATGGACTAAATAAATGCTCCATTCAAAAGACGTAGAGTGGCACACTGGATGAAAAAAACAAGAACCTACAATATGCTGCCTACAAGAGACTCACTTTAGGGCAAAAGGAAATTATAGATTGATAAGTGAGGGGATGGAAAAAGATATTTCATGCAAATGGAAATGACAAGAAAATGGAAGTAGCAATACTCATATCAGACAAAATAGACTTTAAAACAAAGTCCATAAAGAAGGGCAAAGAAGGACATTATATAATGATAAAGGAATCAATACAAAAAGGGAATATTACACTTGTTAACATATATGCATCCAATACAGGAGCACCTAAATATATAAAAAAAAATAAACAGACGTAAAGGCAGAAATTGAAAGGAATACAATAATAGTAGAAGAAGTTAACACCCCACTGTTATCAATGGACAAATCTTCCAGACAGAAAATAAATAAGGTAACAGAGACCCTAAATGACATAATAGACTAGTTGGACTTAATTGATATCTATAGGATGCTGCATCCCAAAAAACTGGATTACACATTCTTTTCAAGTGCACATGGAACATTCTCTAGGATAAAGCACATACTAGGACATAAAACAAACCTCAACAAATTTAAGAAGATAGAAATAATTTCAAACATCTTTTCTGACCACAACAGTTGAAACTAGAAATCAACCACAGAAAGACAAACAAGAAAAAACTGATTACATGGAGACCAAACAACACACTACTAAAAAACCAATGGGTCAACAATGAAATCAAAGAAGAAATTAGAAAATACCTCTAGAGAAACGGCAATGAAAACACAACCTTACAAAAGCTATGGGATGCAGCAAAAGCAGTTCTAAGAGGGAGGTTCATAGCAATACAGCCCTACCTCAAGAAACAAGAAAATTCTCAAATAAACCACCTAACCTACCCCCTAAAATAATTAGAAAAAGAAGAACAAACAAAACCCAAAGTCCACAGAAGGAAGGAAATAATAAAGATAAGAGAGGAAATAAATAATATAGAGATTAAAAAAACAATAGAAAAGATCAATAAAACCAAGAGTTGGTTCTTTAAAAAGATAAACAAAATGGACAGACCTCTAGCCTGGCTCACCAAGAAGAAAGGAGGGAGGACCCAAATAAAGAAAATAAAGAGGAGAAATAACAACTGATACCACAGAAATACAAAAAAAAACAAAAACAACATAAGAGAATACCATGAACAGTTATATGCCAACAAATTGAACAACCTATGTTCTACAAACAT
This sequence comes from Eschrichtius robustus, assembly GCF_028021215.1. Classification (NCBI taxonomy): domain Eukaryota; kingdom Metazoa; phylum Chordata; class Mammalia; order Artiodactyla; family Eschrichtiidae; genus Eschrichtius; species Eschrichtius robustus. The sequence continues at coordinate 111,655,577 of NC_090845.1, forward strand.
ACAGCCTGCCAAAACTGAGTCAAGAAGAAACAGATAATTTGAACGGGCCAATTACTAGAAGTAAAATAGAATCTGTAATTAAAAGTCTCTCTGCAAACAAAAGTTCAGGACCAGATGGCTTCACTTGGGAATTGTACCAAACATACGAAGAAGAATTATACTGATCCTTCTCAAACTCTTCCAAAAGACTGAAGAGGAGGGAATACTACCAAATTCATTCTTGAAGCCACCAACATCCTGATACCAAAACCAGACAAAGACACTACAAAAAAAGAAACTACAGGCCAATATCTTTGGTGAATATAGATGCAAAAATCCTCAACAAAATATTAGCAAGCCAAATCCAAAAATACATAAAAAGGATCATATACCATGATCAACTTGGATTAATTCCAGGGTTGCAAGGATGGTTCCACATATGTAAATCGATCAATGTGCTACACCATATTAACAAAAGACAAAAAACACATGATCATCCAACAGATGCAGAAAAAGCATTTGAGAAATTTCAGCATCCATTCATGATAAAAACTCTCACCAAAGTGGGAATAGAAGGAACATACCTCAACATAATAAAAGCCATTTATGGCAAACCCACAGCCAACATAATACTCAATGATGAAAAGCTGAAAGCTTTCGCACTAAATTCAGGAACAAGACAAGGATGCCCACTCTCACCACTTCTATTCAACATAGTTTGGAAGTCCTAGCAACAGCAGTCAGACTAGAAAAATAAATAAAAGTATCCAAATTGGAGGGAAAGATGTAAAACTGTCACTATTTGCAGATGACATGATACTCTATATAGAGCACCCAAAAGACTCCACACAAAAACTATTAGTACTAATAAGTGAATTCAGCAAGGTAGCAGGATACAAGATTAATATACAGAAATCTGTTGCATTTCTCTACACTAACAGTGAAATATAAGAAAGAGTAAGTAAAAAAAGAACAATCCCACTTAAAATTGTATCAAAAAGAATAAAATACCTTGGAATAAACTTAACCAAAGAGGTGAAAGACCTGTATGCTGAAAACTATAAAACACTGATAAAGGAAATTGAAGATGATTCAAGGAAATGGAAAGATATCCCATGCTCTTGGATTTGAAATATTAATATTGTTAAAATGGCCATAGTACCCAAAGCAAGCTATATATTTAATGTGAACCCTATCAAAATACCCATGAAATTTTTCACAAAATTAGAACAAGTAATACTAAAATTTATATGAAAACACAAAAACCCCAGAATTGCCAAAGCATTCTTGAGGAAAAAGAACAAAGCTGGAGGCATAACCATTCCAGACTTCAGACAATATTACAAAGCTACAGTAATCAAAACAGTGTTGTATTGTACAAAAACAGACATATAGATCAATGGAACAGAATAGAGAACCCAGAAATAAACCCACATACTGATGGTCAATTAATCTATGACAAAGGAGCCAAGAATGGAGAAATGACAATCTCTTTAGCACATGGTGTTGGCCAAGCTGGACAGCTACATGTAAATCAATGAAATTAGAACACTCCATTACATCATATACAAAAATAAACTCAAAATAATTTAAATACCTAAATATAAGACATGACACCATAAAACTCCTAGAAGAGAACATAGGCAAAAAATTCTCTGACATAAATGGTAGCAATATTTTCTTAGATCAGTCTCCCAAAGCAAAAGAAATAAAAGCAAAAATAAACAAATGGGATTTAATCAATCTTAAAAGCTCTTTCATAGCAAAGGAAACCATCAACAAAAAGAAAAGACAACCTATGGAACAGGACAAAATATTTGCAATGATGTGACTGACAAGCAATTAATATCCAAAATATCCAAACAGCACATACAACTCAATATCAAAAAAAACAAAAAACAAAAAAAAAACCAAACCAATCATAAAATGGGCAGAAGGCCTAAATAGACATTTCTCCAAAGAAGACATACAGATGGCCAACAGGCACATGAAAAATGTTCAACATCGCTAATTATTACAGAAATGCAAATCAAAACCACAATGAGAGATCACCTCACACCAGTCAGAATAGCTATCATCAAAATGTCTACAAATAATAAATGTTGGAGAGGGTGTGGAGAAAAGGGAACCCTCCTATACTGTTGGTGGGAATGTAAATTGGTGCAACTACGGTGGAAAACAGTACAGAATATCCTTAGAAAACTAAAGATAGAGCTACCATATGATCCAGCAATCCCACTCCTGGGCACATATCCAGAAAAGATGAAAACTCTAATTCAAAAATGTACATGCACCCCAATGTTCATAACAGCCCTATTTACAATAGCCAAGACATGGAACCTATGCAAGTGCTCATCAACAGATGATTGGTTTAAAAATATGTGGCATACACACACACACACACACACACACACACACACACACACACACACACACACACACACACACACACACACACGAATATTACTCAGACATAAAAAAGGAAATAATGCCATTTGCAGCAACATGGATGGACCTAGAGATTATCATACTAAGTGAAGTATGTCAGACAAAGAAAGACAAATATTACATGATATCACTTATATATGGAATCTTTAAGAAAGCAACCAAATGAATCTATATACAGTACAGAAACATTCTCACAGACATAGAAAACAAACTATGGTTACCAAAGGGGAAAGGGAGGGAGGAGGGATAAATTAGGAGTATGGGATTAACATGTACAAACTACTATACATAAAATAGATAAACAACAAGGATTTACTGTATAACACAGGGAACTATATTCAACATCATGTAATAACCTATAATGGAAAATTATCTGAAAAAATATGTATAACTAAATCAATTTGCTGTACACCTAAGACTAACACAACATTGTAAATCAACTATGCTTCAATAAAGAAGAGTACAATTCAATATGTTTTGCTAAATTTATAGAGTTATACATCCATCACTGCAGTCCAATTTTAGAACATTTCCATTACCCCAGTATAATTCCTAATGTCCAGGTACAACTAATCCCTGCTTCTGCTCCCAGCCCCAGGTAACACTACTATACTTTGTCTCTTTAGATTTGAGTTTTCTGGACATTTAAAACAAATAGAATCATATAATATGTGGATGGTTGTTTCTGGTTTCTTAGCATATTTTTGAAGTCTATCAGTGTTGTAGTACATATCAGTGCTTCATTTCTTCTTATGGGTGAATAATATTCCATTGGATGGATATATTACATTTTATTTATCCATTTACTAGGTGACAGACATTTGGCTTCTTTCTACTTTGGGGTTATTGTGAATAGTGCTGCTATGAACATTCATGTGTATGTGTTTATGTGGGTATGTTTTCATTTTTCTTGGGTAGATACCTAGAGTGGACTTGCTCGGTTACATGGTAACTTTGTGTTTAAACTTTGAGGAACTGCCAAATTGTTTCTTAAAGGTGGCTGTACCATTTTACATTCCAACCAGCAATGTATGAGTGTGTCATTTTATCTACATCTTCACCTCCTCACCAACACTTGTTATTATCCATCATTTTGAATATAGCCATCCTAATCGCTATGTAGTGATACCACATGGTGGTGTTGTTTTGCAGCATTTCCCTCGTAACTAATGCTGATGAGCATCTTTACCTGTGCTTATTGGCCATTTGTGTATCTTTTTGGGAAAAATGTCTATTCAGATCTTTGCCCATGTGTTAATTCAATTATTTGACTTCTTATCACTGAGTTGAAAGCGTTCTTTAATTTTTCACATATATATATATATATATATATATATATATTTTAAACATCTTTATTGGAGTATAATTGCTTTACAATGGTGTGTTATTTCTGCTTTATAACGAACTGAATCAGTTATACATATACATATGTCCCCATATCTCTTCCCTCTTGCATCTCACTCCCTCCCACCTTCCCTATCCCACCCCTCTACGTGGTCACAGATCACCGAGCTGATCTCCCTGTGCTATGCAGCTGCTTCCCACTAGCTATCTATTTTACATTTGGTAGTGTATATATGTCCATGCCACTCTCTCACTTTGTCCCAGCTTACCCTTCCCCCTCCCCGTATCCTCAAGTCCATTCTCTAGTAGTTCTGCATCTTTATTCCCATCTTGCCCCTAGGTTCTTCTGATCATTTTTTTTTTCTTTTTTTTTCTTCTTCTTTTTTTTTTTTTTAGATTCCATATATATCTGTTAGCATACGGTATTTGTTTTTCTCTTTCTGACTTACTTCACTCTGTATGACAGACTCTAGGTCCATCCACCTCACTACAAATAACTCAGTTTCGTTCCTTTTTATGGCTGAGTAATATTCCATTGTATATATGTGCCACATCTTCTTTATCCATTCATCTGTTGATGGACACTTAGGTTGCTTCCATGTCCTGGCTATTGTAAATAGAGCTGCAATGAACATAGTGGTACATGACTCTTTTTGAATTATGGTTTTCTCAGGGTATATGCCCAGTCTCATAGCGTTGTGGTCGGAAAAGATACTTGATACATTTCAATTTTCTTAAATTTACCAAGGCTTGATTTGTGACCCAAGATATGATCTATCCTGGAGAATGTTCCATGAGCACTTGAGAAGAATGTGTATTCTGTTGTTTTTGGATGGAATGTCCTATAAATATCAATTAAGTCCATCTTGTTTAATGTATCATTTAAAGCTTGTGTTTCCGTATTTGTTTTCATTTTGGATGATCTGTCCATTGGTGAAAGTGGGGTGTTGAAGTCCCCTACTATGATTGTGTTCCTGTCGATTTCCCCTTTTATGGCTGTTAGTATTTGCCTTATGTATGGAGGTGCTCCTGTGTTGGGTACATAAATATTTACAATTGTTATATCTTCTTCTTGGATTGATCCCTTGATCATTATGTAGTGTCCTTCTTTGTCTCTTGTAATAGTCTTTATTTTAAAGTCTATTTTTTCTGATAAGACAATTGCTACTCCAGCTTTCTTTTGATTTCCATTTGCATGGAATATCTTGTTCCATCCCCTCACTTTCAGTCTGTATGTGTCCCTAGGTCTGAAGTGGGTCTCTTGTAGACAGAATATATATGGATCTTGTTTTTGTATCCATTTAGCCAGTCTATGTCTTTTGGTTGGAGCATTTAATCCATTTACATTTAAGGTAATTATCGATATGTATGTTCCTATTACCATTTTCTTAATTGTTTTGGGTTTATTATTGTAGGTCTTTCCCTTCTCTTGTGTTTCCTGCCTAGAGAAGTTCCTTTAGCATTTGTTGTAAAGCTGGTTTGGTGGTGCTGAGTTCTCTTAGCTTTTGCTTGTCTGTAAAGGTTTTAATTTCTCCATCGAATCTGAATGAGATCCTTGCTGGGTAGAGTAATCTTGGTTGTAGGTTTTTCTCTTTCATCACTTTAAATATGTCCTGCCACTCCCTTCTGGCTTGCAGAGTTTCTGCTGAAAGATCAGCTCTTAACCTTATGGGGATTCCCTTATGTGTTACCTGTTGTTTTTCCCTTGCTGCTTTTAAGACTTTTTCTTTGTATTTAATTTTTGATGCTTTGATTAATATGTGTCTTGGCGTGTTTCTCCTTGGATTTATCCTGTATGGGACTCTCTGTACTTCCTGGACTTGATTAACTGTTTCCTTTTCCATATTAGAGAAGTTTTCAACTACAGTCTCTTCAAATATTTTCTCAGTCCCTTTCTTTTTCTCTTCTCCTTCTGGGACTCCTATAATTCGAATGTTGGTATGTTTAATGTTGTCCCAGAGGTCTCTGAGGCTGTCCTCCATTATTTTCTTTCTTTTTTCTTTATTCTGCTCTGTGGTAGTTATTACCATTATTTTATCTTCCAGGTCACTTATCCGTTCTTCTGCCTCAGTTATTCTGCTCTTGATCCCTTCTAGAGAATTTTTAATTTCATTTATTGTGTTGTTCATCTCTGTTTGTTTGCTCTTTAGTTCTTCTAGGTCCTTGGTAAACGTTTCTTATATTTTCTCCATTCTATTTCCAAGATTTTGGATCATCTTTACTATCATTATTCTGAATTCCTTTTCAGGTAGACTGCCTATTTCCTCTTCATTTGTTAGGTCTGGTGGGTTTTTACCTTGCTCCTTCATCTGCTGTGTGTTTCTCTGTCTTCTCATTTTGCTTAACTTACTGTGTTTGGGGTCTCCTTTTCACAGGCTGCAGGTTTGTAGTTCCCGTTGTTTTTGGTGTCTGCCTCCAGTGGCTAATGTTGGTTCAGTGGGTTGTGTAGGCTTCCTGGTGGAGGGGACTAGTGCCTGTGTTCTGGTGGATGAGGCTGGATCTTGTCTTTCTGGTGGGCAGGTCCACGTCTGGTGGTGTGTTTTGGGGTATCTGTGGCCTTATAATGATTTTAGGCAGCCTCTGTGCTAATGGATGGGGTTGTGTTCCTGTCTTGCTAGTTGTTTGGCATAGGGTGTCCTGCATTGTAGCTTGCTGGTCATTGAGTGGAGCTGGGTCTTGGCGTTGAGATGGAGATTTCTGGGAGATTTTCGCCATTGATATTCCGTGGAGCTGGGAGGTCTCTTGTGGACCAGTGTCCTGAACTTGGCTCTCCCACCTCAGTGGCACAGCCCTGACGCCTGGCTGGAGCACTAAGAACCTGTCCTCCACACGGTTCAGAATAAAAGGGAGAAAAAAAAGAAAGAAAGAAGAAGATAAAATAAAATAAAATAAAGTAAAATAAAATAAAATAAAGTTGTAAAAATAATTATTGAGAAAAAACTTTTTTTTAATAATAAAGAAAAAAAATGGACAGACAGAACCTTAGGACAAATGGGAAAAGCAAAGCTATACAGACAAAATCACACAAAGAAGGATACACATACACACTCACAAAAAGAGAAAAAGAGAAGAAAAAATATATCGTTGCTCCCAAAGTCCACCTCCTCAATTTGGGATGATTTGTTGTCTCTTCATATATTCCACAGATGCAGGTACATCAAGTTGATTGTGGAGATTTAATCTGCTGCTCCTGAGGCTGCTGGGAGAGATTTCCCTTTCTCTTCTTTGTTTGCACAGCTCCTGGGGTTCAGCTTTGGATGTGGACCCGCCTCTGCATGTAAGTTGCCTGAGGGCGTCTGTTTTTCGCTCAGACAGGGCAGGGTTAAGGAAGCAGCTAATTCGGGGGCTCTGGCTCACTCAGACCGGGGGGGAGGGAGGGGTACGGATGCGGGGCGAGCCTGCGGCGGCAGAGGCCAGCAGGACGTTGCAGCAGCCTGAGGCGCGCCATGCATTCTCCCGGGGAAGTTGTCCCTGGATCTCGGGACCCTGGCAGTGGCGGGAGGGGAGGTGTGGAGAGTGACCTGTGCTCGCACACAGGCTTTTTGGTGGCATCAGCAGCAGCCTTAGCGTCTCATGCCCGTCTCTGGGGTCCGCGCTGATAGCCGCGGCTCACGCCCTCTCTGGATCTCCTTTAAGCGGCGCTCTGAATCCCCTCTCCTCACGCACCAGGAAACAAAGAGGCAAGAAAAAGTCTCTCGTCTCTTCGGCAGCTCCATACCTTTTCCCGCACTCCCTCCCAGCTAGCCGTGGCGCACTAGCCCCCTTCAGTCTGTGTTCACGCCACCAACCCGAGTCCTCTCCCTGGGATCTGACCTCCAAAGCCCGAGCCTCAGCTCCCAGCCCCCGCCCGCCCCGGTGGGTGAGCAGACAAGCCTCTCGGGCTGGTGAGTACTGTTCGGCGCCGATCCTCTGTGCAGGAATCTCTCCGCTTTGTCCTCCGCACCCCTGTGGCTGCGCTCTCCTCCGTGGCTCCGAAGCTTCCCCCTTCCGCCCCCCCATCTCCGCCCGCGAAGGGCCTTCCTAGTGTGTGGAAACCTTTCCTTCTTCATAGCTCCCTCCCACTGGTGCAGGTCCCGTCCCTATTCTTTTGTCTCTGTTTTTTCTTTTTTCTTTTGCCCTACCCAGGTACGTGGGGAGTTTCTTGCCTTTGGGGAGGTCTGAGGTCTTCTGCCAGCGTTCAGTAGGTGTTCTGTACGAGTTGTTCCACATGTAGATGTATTTCTGATGTATTTGTGGGCAGGAAGGTGATCTCCGCGTCTTACTTTTCCGCCATCTTGAAGCTCCTCCCTCACATATATGATATATTGATACAAATATTTTCTCCCAGTCTGTGGATAGATAATTGAGGTATTTTTGTTTTCTTAATGGTGTCATTGGAAGTTTTAAAGGTTTGAGTTTTTTGGTTTTGGTTTTGTTTTTTTGGCTGCATTTGGTCTTTGTTGCTGCATGCGGGCTTTGCTCTAGTTGTGGTGAGCAGAGGCTACTCTTCGTTGTGGTGTGCGGGCTTCTCATTGTGGTGGCTTCTGTTTGTTGCGGAGCACGGGCTCTAAGCACACGGGCTTCAGGAGTTGTGGCACGTGGGCTCAGTAGTTGTGGCTCACGGGCTCTTGAGTGCAGGCTCGGTAGTTGTGGTGCACAGGCTTAGTTGCTCCGCGGCATGTAGGATCTTTCCAGACCAGGGCTTGAACCCATGTCCCCTGCATTGGCAGGCGGATTCTTAACCACTGTGCCACCAGGGAAGCCCAAAGGTTTGAGTTTTGATGAAGTGAAATTTGTCAGTTTTCTATTTTATGGATTGAAACTAGTAAAGGTTTAACAGAGAATATTTTTAGCAAAACTACTACAGATGATTATGCTGTAACTAGTGATAATCCAAAAAGTCATTAATTTCACAATTTCTGGCTAGATTGCTGCCCCACATTTAATATTATATGTATCAGGAGTTCAGTAAGTGCTGCCACATACACTGTGACCCGAAGTTTAACTTGTAATATAGAAAGAAACCAGTTTTTCTTCCTTTTTAAATAATGGTATTCTGACATGTGTTTCGAAATGTGTTTCAAAACATGAGTCATAAATATACATTTCAATCAGTGGTTATTCACTGCAAGGTAGTATAGCATAGAATTTGAGAGCAAGATCTTTGGAGTCATGGCTACTGAGTTTGAATTCAGGTTTTTCTGCTTTTTAAAATAAAAGCTGTGTGACCTTGGGCAGGTTACCTTATTGTTCTGTGTCACATTTATCTCACTTGTAAAGTCAAGTTAATGTAAAAATAATGAATGTGAAGCTTTGAGAGCAGATCAAGTGCTCAGTAAATAATAGTTGCCATAACTATTAGTATTTATCTTTCCTATTTTGCCTTTCTTGTTTTCTTCTTTCTCTTTATCAAAGGAGAACTGCATAGATCTGTTGATTAAACTTCTCAGGAAATTTTGATGACCTTCTCTCAATTCTATGATGGCCAATTTCCTCTCTTCTAAATCTAACCCCAAATCCAAACCCAAAACGATCCACCAAAAAGAAGTTATTTTTTTTCCTCCAAAGCTCAAAGATCACCAGTTCCTTCAATAAATTGCCACATCTATGTTCCTATCACTTCACAACAGCTGATAGTTCTCCACATGCTTTGTCACTGAAATGAGAATTGAGAACAGAAGAGAAAGAAAACAATCAATTGGTCTTCTCCCCAGGTCACACCTCCATAATGCAATGCCAGACTCAAAACCAACCAAATAACAGCATGGATGATATTTCCTTCAGGCGTGACATTAAATAAAAGGAACAAAAATAAAGCCAGAAACAACCCCTTGAATTAATTAGCTGTTTTGGCATCAGGTAAGTAGCTCTGAGCTAAGTGACTGTAAGTTACATTTTGTAACACATAATCTTGGACAGGTTTTCTTCACTACTTCTTGGTAATAGGCTCTTTAATATAGTGGAAAGTAAACTAAGCAAACATTCCCCCAAATTCCTAATTTTTATAAATTCCATTTAATAATAATTGTCAGAGAAATATAGTCTGAATTTATTGAAACAATATCTTTTTCTCTTGTTATTCCTGTTGTACAATAATCGTGTTGAGTACCAATATTCACCATAAATCCTCAAACCAGATTTTACGCCTTGACTTCCTTTAGCTATATATGTTTCATGTCTTGATGAAATTTCATTCAGTTTGAGAAGCAATATTTCTCTCCAAATTCTAAAGACAAAAAAACCTTGGATTTTACTTAAATTTTATATGCATTGGATTTATTTATTCTTGCTTTCATACTGAAACCTTCTTAGAACACACTCCTTGAGCTTGGAGGAAAATTAGTTTTAAAGTGGGGTTTTGCACTATAAATCTTTGAAGCCTATAAGAGTCCCAACAGAAATCTTTGCACTCTGTCAGAGATTTCACTATGCATAGGTAAGTGTATTTTGTTCTACTTCAATGTGCCCTTAGGTCATTAATTTTTGCAAGGTTTAAAATTAAGCATAAGTTAAACAGTAGAATGATGAAGTCATAGCCTGGCATAACAGGGCAGGAGAGAAGATGGGAACTAAAAACATTTTAGGCAAGTGAACATTTTGGGTAGCCTTTATGACCTCATTAAGAAGAAGAAGGAGAGGAGAACAAACTTCATAATTTCAGTATGCATATAAGTAAAAAAAAAATCCCCCAATTATTTTTTGTTTGAATGTTGTCAATTTATTATTTATAAAGTGACTAAAATTATTCAAGAGGAAAAGGATATTAATTTCAACAAATTGTTCTGAAAAACTAAATCCTTATGAAAAAAGTAAAATTAAATTAAAAGTGAACCTCAAATCTTCCCTCAGATTTACAGGTTACCTTGAAATGGATCATAAACCTTAATGACAGAAATAAAAAAATACACTGCCTCTATAAGATAACATAGGAAGAAATTTCTTCATATTTGGTGTAGGGATAGATTTACAAAGGAAAAAAAGATTATAAAGCAAAGAAAATAAATTGATAAATTGGCACTTTTACAAAATTTGAAATTTTGCAGTTCAAAGAACATAGTTACCGAATTGAAATGTAAGCTAGAGCATGAGAAAGCATTTGCAAACATATGTCTGATAAATGACTGATATGCAAAAAATATAATTATGCATTATAATAATAATGAGACAACCTAATTCAACAGATACACTTTTAAATGCTTATTTCACTAAAGAATTGTAAATATCCAAATGAAATTGTATATTATTTTCCCAAATTTTTGAGGAATAATTGACATAAAACTGTATATATTTAAAGTATACAACATGATGAATTGATGTACACATGTATTGTGGAATGATTACAAAGATCAAGATAATACATCCATCACCCGACATAGTTAAGGTAGTTAACATTTTTGTGGTAAGAACGCTTAATATCTACTCTCAGCAACTTTCAAATCTACAATACAACACCATGTTTATTAACTACAGTTACCATGCTGTACATTAGGTCTTCAGTACTTATTCATTTTATAACTGAAAGTTTGTACCCTTTGACCTATGTCTCCCCAGTTCCCTCATCCCCACCAGCCCCTGGCAACCACCATTGTATTCTGTTTCCATAAAATTACTTTATTTATTTATTTTCAGATTCCATGTATAATATACGTGGATATATTCCATGTATAATATATCCATCCAATATTTGCCCTTCTCCATCTGGCTTATTTCACTTGGTATAGCGCCTTTCAGTTTCATCTCTGTTGTCACAAATGGCAAGATTCCTTCCTTTTTATAGCTGAATAATATTCCTTTATATATATATGTAATATTTTATTTATCCATTAATCCGTCAAAGGACATTTAGGTTGTTTTTAATGTCTTAGCTATTGTGAATAATGCTGCAGTGAACTTAGGAATGCAGATGTCTCCATGAGAGCCTGATTTCATTTCTTTCAGATATGTGCCCAGAAGTGGGATTGCTGGATCATATGGTAGTTCTGTTTTTAATTATTTGAGGAACTTCATACTGTTTCCCATAGTGGCTGAACCAATTTACATTCCCACCAAGAGCATACAGGGGTTGCCTTTTCTCCACATCCTCGCCAACATTTGTTATTTGTGGTCTTTTTCATGATAGCCATTCTGACAGGTGTGAAGTGATATTTCATTTTGGTTTTGATTTGCAGTTCCCTGATGATGTGTGATGCTGAGTGCCTTTTCATGTACCTATTGGCCATTTGTGTGTCTTTTAGAAAAATGTCTATTTTGGTCCTTCACCCATTTTTTAATTGAGTTATTTGCTTTTTTGTTACTGAGTTGTATAAGTTGTATTTTTAAAATATTTTGAATATTAACTCCATATCAGTTATATAATTTGCATATATTTTCTTTAATTCTGCAGGTTACTTTTCAATTTATTGTTTTCTTTTTTCATGCAGAAGCTCTTTAGTTTGATAAAAAAAAACCTGTACTTTATATGAAACACAGTGTATGTTTTCCAGACTTATAACATCATTTGGATTTCAGGACTCAGTAGCTGGTTCATATGTACATACATATAAATATGTGCAGAGTGTTTAGATTTTATGTTACAAATTCATCTAACTAGAAAAAAGACAGGATTTCAGAAAAAAGGCAAATCTCATCTCTAAGTAGCAAAAGTGAATGAATGAATAAATAAGTGAGCCAAAGTTCATATAATGAAATTCAGGTAACATATTCACTGGAAAATGTCTTACAACCAAATGGACCATCTTGGTCTATACTCAAATCTAAACACTCATCTTTCTTTACTCAGCCCACCACGTTTAGAAAGGGATGTGCTGAACCTAGAAGCAGGCACATTGGAAAAAATACAAAGAGTTATCTGACAGCAAACTAATAGGCAGCAGCATTATTAGAGTTGTCTATACTAACTTAAGAATCCCAGACATCAAAAGCTATTTAGTTTAGGGGCAAATGGTCATACCCAGTGTAGTAAAAATCTGAGGTCATGATTTATATTATAAGCACAGTCTTGATTGTTTACTATTAAGGTTAAATCATGCCCAAGAAATGGTGTTTTAAAGGTAAAAAAAAAAAATCATACAACTACATCTCCATAAAGAAATATTTAAAAGTATTTAAATAAGTACATCAAAGTTTTGGGTAAAATTCATTTATGGAAACCATCTAATTCCCTAAAACTGTCATGTGTTGGGTTGGCCAAAAAGTTCATTCGGAAACCCAACCAATTTTTTGGCCAACCCAATAGTATACATATCTATTTGGCTACTCTCCTCCTGTTCACCGACTCCAGTTGGTATAGAAAGTCATCGTGATTTATTCAACTCACAAAATTGCCCTCTTTGGCCTCTCTTTCTCTTCACGAAGTTGTGTCCTCTTTAGCAGACTGTCAATAAAGCCAAGTGCCACCTGTGCCACTGCATTAGAAAGGAGAATTTAATTTGTAAAAACCCATTGATTCGTTTCCAGTCAATAGGATAGAATGAGCTGACACAGCAGGACACACTCTAACCCCATTCCACCTCACCTCCCGCTCGAATCTCAATAATTTTGAGATATGTAACTGAGTTCAACATCAAGAGAGGGAAATCTCAGGGAGCCAGAAATGAAAGAAATCAAGCTAGAAGAGGAAACAAAACTAAAATTTGGATCAGAATCAGATATACACAGCAGTGCTTGTGGATCTGAGGATCTGTCACTCTCCCATGAAAGGATATTCAGACTGTGGGTCCCATGCATATACACAACTGGAGCTAGGCTTCAGGGGGCAAAATTATTACCTTCCCTCCAGATATTGGATCCCTGCATTTGCCATGCTTGGTTGTGGTGTCTGACAGCACACTACCCATAAAGTGTGGAGCTCTGAAACCGAAACTTTTTTTTAACGGCTTTATAACCAGAAAAACCTCAAGGTAAACAGAACAGGTAAACATGTATCTGTTTTGTGGGAACATGTAAACAGGGCCAGAGTACATGAAATGTTCACCAAAACATCTTAACTATGAGTATATTTTATAACTCAGCAGTTCCACTTCTCTTAGAAAACCAGGCTTGCCAGGAGGCACATAAGGAAGTTTATTAAAATATTATAAAGGCAAAAATCTGGAAACAAGTAAATGTTTATCACTGGGAGAATAAATAAATAAATTGTATTATATTCAGACAGTGATATTCATTAAGAAGTTAATATGCATACTTACAGTTTCTGCATATTTTTCTATGTATATTTCAGGTAAAATTTAATTGCAATATTGAGTAAACTAGATTTTTCTATATTGATATTGATAAATCTTAAAAAAAATATTAAGTGAAAAAATGCAGTATAGTGCAATAGATATAATTTATGTTAACTTCAACAAGTGACCCAAAGAGGGATATGATAGTATATACTATTTGTGTGTGTGTATATATGCATATATATGTGTGTATGTATATATTCTAGAATGATATGTATCTAGTATATCTATATATCTAGTATATTTGCACATGATATTGGTTGCCATGGGGAGGTGGTATAAACGGAACTGTGAGGAACCTCAACTTGATCTGAAATATTCTACTGCCTTTATAACAGAAAGTATCTGAATCAAAATGACAAATATTATCATTCATTAATTTGGGCAGGTAAATTGGATTTTGCTATTAATTTCTGTGTACTTTTCTAATTTTTAAACCTTGCAAAAATTAAGATTAACTAGCAATTAAATTAAATTAAATTAACTAGCAATTCAGACATTCTTTTCCCAACTTCAGAATATATAAGGCCACCAAGTTGAACCCCACAACCTCAATTAACATCTTCACTAGTACATTGAGCATATCAGATCAAACCAAGCTGATACCAGGAAATTACTTAAAATGGAACTGAAAGCCTTCCAAAAGAATGTGTTTTAAATTCAGTCAACATTCATCCTACATCATATCTCCGTTTCTGGATCTCAGTGAATTCTATAATAATGACCCACAGCCTTATAGTTTCAAGTAATCTAACAAAACATTGCCCATTTAATAAAGAAAATGAACTCAATTGAAACATTTCAACATCAGGACAAATCAAAAAAAGGAGTTTAGTATTTTTCCTAGTTCATTAGAAATCTCAATTAACCAGAATGCCCCATACCCTAAGTATTATTATCTTGAATGTGGATTTAATAGTTGGAAATAAATCTGCAGGGGGTGTATGTTTAAGCTGGTGTAAGCATTCCAGGGGCATTCATTTCCATATGAATAATTAATATGCTAATTATAAATGCGTCATTTATTCATAGAAGTCAGATCCACAGTTCCTCTACTTGGTAACAATTTGCTAGTCATGAGTTTAAAGTTTTTTAATGTACTGGAAAGTAATAAAACTCTATTTCATTAAGAATTGTATTTAATTCAGAATTTGTACAAATCCAGCTGTTCTTTTAACTCACTTTATTTGTATTCATGTTTCCCTCAATTCAGATGCAAGTATTGATATAGACCCTATTCTATATTACTGAGGTTCTGGTGATATCTAGATTATATAGTATTGAAATAATTTCAATAATATTTCAATAATTTCAATGATATTTCAATAATATATCAGTGATTTCAATATTTCATTAGCATTTTTGATTCTGTACACCACTGGTTGCTAGGCTTTTATATTTCACAGAGCAGTAAGTTTTTTTTTTTTTTTTTTTTTAGGTAAATTGTAATCTACATAAATATCGAATATTTTTAAGACTTCAATTTTTAGAGCACATCTAGGTTTACAACAAAACGAAGAGGCCAGTACAGAGATTTCCCATATACTCCCTGTCTCCACACATGCATAGCTTCTCCATTATCAGCATCACTCACTAGCATGATGCATTTTTATCAAGGATGAACCTACATTGATACATTGTAATCCACGATCCACAATCCACAGACTCAAAGACCATAGTTTATTTTAGTTTGCCCTTGTGGTTGTACATTCTACTGTTCGGATAAATGTATAATGACATAAATCCATTATTAAAATATTGTACAGAGTATTTTCACTGCCCTAAAAATGCTCTGTGCTCTGCTTATTCATCTTCACCAGCCCTCACATACACTCCTGGTAACCACTGATATTTTTATTGTCTCCATAGTTTTGCCTTTTCCAAAATGTGGTATAGTTGCAATTATGCAGTATGTACCCTTATTAGGTTGGCTTTTTTCACTTAGTAATATGCATTTAGATTTCCTCCGTATCTCTTTATGGCTTGACAGCTCATTTCTTTTTTGCACTGAATAATATTACATTGTTTGGATGTACCACAGTTTATTTATCCATTCACCTTCTGAAACACATCTTGGTTGCTTCCATGTTTTGGCAATTATGAATAAAGCTGCTATCAGCAGCTTTATTTTTTACGTTAAGTTTTCAGCTCCTTTGGGTAAATACCAAGGAGTACAGTTGCTCGATTGTATAGTAAGAGTATGTTTAGTTTTGTTAGAAATCAACAAATTGTCTTCCAACATGGCTACACTGTTTTTTCATTTTCACCAGGAAGAATGAGAGTTTGTGTTTCTCCACGTCTTCACCAGCATTTAGTGCTGTCAGTTTTCTGGATTTTGGCCATTCTAATAGGTGTGTAGTGGTATCTCATTGTTGTTTAAGTTGCATTTCCCTGATGACATATGATGTGGAGCATCTTTTCATATGTGTATTGCCATCTGTATATCTTCTTTGGTGAGGTGTCTGTTAAGGTCTTTGGCCCATTTTTTAAATTGGGTTGTTTGTTTTCTTGTTGTTGAGTTTTAAGGGGTTTTGTACATTTTGGATAACAGTCATTTATCAGATGTGTCTTTTATAAATGTTTACTCCCAGTCTGTGGCTTGTCTTCTCGTTCTCTTGGAGTTATCTTTTGCAGAGCAGAAGTTTTTAATTTAAATGAGGTCCACCTTATCCATCATTTCTTTCATGGATTGTGCCTTTGGTATTTTATCTAAAAAGGCATCACCACACCCAAGGTCATCTAAGTTTTCTCCCATGTTATCTTGTAGAAGTTTTATAGTTTCCCACTTCATATTTAAGCCTGTGATCCATTTTGAATTATTTTTTGTGAAATGTCTAAGATCTGTGTCTAGATTCATTTTTTTACATGTGAATATTCCATTGTACCAGCAACATTCGTTGAAAAGACTGTCTTTGCTCCATTGTATTGTCTTTACTCATTTGTCAAAGATCAGTTGACTATATTTATTGGGGTCTGTTTCTAGGCTCTCTATTCTGAATTTATTTTTTAAGGAAAAAATAAGACCTACATTAGGTTGTCAAAGTTTTTTGACCAGGTAAGAACATGAAAGAAGCATATTGAATATCACCATCATTTCACAAAAGAAATACTATTATAACATCCAAAGAACAGGAAAGACATAACGTCAGAAACAAAACAAAACAATATATTAAATTGAATGATTTTAATTTTATGTAAAATATATTACATTACCCTTACTCTTCTGATTTCACTTCCAGTCAGTGAAAACTTCTTTATTTTCATGCAGTAGACTTTATGGTTTATGAGTTTTTCCTGGTTTCTAACATAGTCTGAAGAAATTAAGGCCTACATTGGTTAACTAATCATATATGTAGGTTTCAGCTTAATCCTTCTCACATATGTTGCTGCATCTGAAAAATTTTTAGAAAGTGCAAAGGCTGAAAGCAAATGATTGGCCATGATGAAATCTCAATGAGGGTGCTGACAAAGAGAGATGATATAGCTGATCCACAAAGGATCTGCTTGTTATAAAATGTATTGAGGTCAATATTTCTATTATCCTCATTGCTCCTTTTTAGGAACATGACAACTACCTTCATTAACTATCTATCCCCAAATTTGCCCAAACCGACAGTAAAGGCCTGGAAAAGTTAAGCACTCAGCTGAAAGTAAACCTCTGTAAGTTCATATGAACACAAAAATTTGTTACCTATACAGTATGAATAGCCGGTTTACAAAATGCACGAGATTGTTCCTTAAGTAGCAACAAATCTAATGATTCCATACTGAATTTTAAATTCCATGCTGAATGAAGAGATTCAGTTAACCAAGTACTTCCAGTGATTTCCATGGGCTTAAGAAATCTGTCTTTAAGCATAAACATTGCCTTTTTTAATTCAGACAGAGGGAAAAAAAAAAACACACAAAAGGATAAGAACCACACATCTATATATATCCCTGGGATTTTTTTGAGCCATCTTGAAAGCTCATGACTTCTAATTTATGATATTTTTAACTTTCAAGGAAGTTTTTGAGATGTAACCCCATCATAAATTGAAGAAGGAAAATTACCAAGCAGATTTTGAAATCAAAGCATAGTCTGTGTGCATCCCAAAGGATCACAGATTTATTTGGAATTTGGTTTAGGCACCTCTAAACAGTGATCCAGGAAACTCATTAAGGATTCAGTTACATAATCTCAAAACTGCCCCTCTCTTCTTCCTTACTAAAATGTTAGACTGCCTGGTCCAAGATTTTATCTTTTTTCCAGGGCACAAATATATATTGAAGAAAGTGACAATTATCTTTTGTGATATCAAGGGCTAGAAAACTCCTCACAATAATTCCTAGTTTTCCTGAATAACTGCTATTGAAGAATTTGTCTGAACCTGATCTTTATATTCCTGCCACTAAGGGTAACGAGCACTGTATAGACAGTTCCCACTTTACTATGGCTCATCTTATGATATTTTGACTTCAGGATGGTACAAAAGTGATACACATTCAGCTGAAAGCGTAATTCAAATTTTGACTTTTGCTTTTTTCCCAGGCTAGTGATACTCTCTCGTGGTGCTGGGCAGCGCAGCACGCCACAGCTCTGTCCGCCACACGATCACGAGGGTAAATAACCAACACACTTAAAACTCTTCTGTACTCATACAACCATTCTGTTTTTCACTTTCAGTTCAGTATTCCATAAATTACATGAGATAGTCGACACCTTATTATAAAATAGGCTTTGTGTTTTGTGATAGATGATTTTGCTCAACTGCAGGCTAACGTAAGTGTTCTGAGCACGTTTAAGGTAGGCTAGGCTAAGCTATGGTGTTTGGGTAGGTTAGGTGTATTAGATGTGTTTTGGACTTAACAAATTTTTTTTTTGGCCGTGCCATGCGGCATGCGGGATCTTAGTTCCTTGACCAGGGATCGAACCTACGCCCCCTGCAGTGGAAGCACGGAGTCCTAACCACTGGGCCAACAGAGAAGTCCCTGGACTTAGAGTATTCTTAATTTTCAATGAATTTTTCAAGATGTAACCCCATCATAAAATGAGAAAGATCTGTACATTTTCTAGTATGTGTAAGAAAGAAGTACTCTATTTGATTTGCTCCAATTTTATATTTTTTTAAGTATGAAAATCCTTATCCTAATATAGTAATAGCCGGTGCAGTGCCTACTTCTTTGCCACCCACTTAGTTTCCAAGCACTGCATTTGACACTTTATATTTACTCTATTCAATCCCCACAATGATGGTGGTAATAACAAGGAGGGATTTGTTCAATACCTATAAGTACTTTATGTGAATCTTTTATCAGTACTCTGAAGTGACCATTACTGTAATTCCCACTGTAACTACTATTATGAGGGAACTGAGTCTCAGAGAGGTTAAGTAACTTGTTCAGTGTCACACAGCTATTAAGTAGAGGAGTCAAGGTTAAAGCCCAGGTCTGTCTGAACTCGAAGCCTTGGCTTTTCCCACTATTTTATAATCATGTAATACACTGGGGGAAAAAAAGTCCAATTTCATGTTTTATGTCCTAGCACATCACTTAAGACTTGTATAATCTTGTGTTTGTTAACTTCTTTGTCAGTTGTTTTCTTTTTTAAAATGGAGTAGAATATTGAATCAAATGACATCATGTGTGTAAAGCACAGAACTCTAAAGTATTGTACAACTGTAAAGGAAATGGACAATGCAGAAAATAGAGACTGTGCTTAACACAATGTATGACACATATTAGGTGCTTAATATGTGTTGGAAGGAAGGAAGAAAGGGCGTGAAGGAGAAAGAGTGGAAAGAGTCAAATATTAATATTAAGCAACTTGGGCGTTGATATAAGACAGAACTGAATTCGTATGTGGTGGTCACTTGCTAGCTCTGTGACCTTAGCTAATCAGAATGTTGTTTTCTCATGTGCAAGATCATATAAGAACTTTATGATGATTAGGGAGAATATATGTAAAGTATGTAGCATGGTATCTAGCATGCACTAAGAGCTCATTAAATAATGATAATAGACTAACTTGTTGGATATGGCCTACTCATATAAAAAGTGTCCTGTTATTCCAGCCTGTAAGGTGGTGGTGGTTGGTTTATGAATATGATGTGATTTGGCATAGCCAGTATTATATTTTATTAGTAATAGCAGTATTAGTATTATTCATTTATTCATTCAAAATTCAAGTCCCTACTCTGTGTGAGCACTGTACTAGGTATTGGTGATTCAAAGACAATAAAACAAGTCATTGAGGCTCAAATGCTTAGAGATGATTATTAGTATTCCTAGAAGAAGAAATAGAATCTGGAAAGAAGCATACCAGAACACCAAACTTACTTGCCAAATATATAAACTTAACTTCTGTAAAATTATACTAAGATCTTATTGGCTGAATCTCTTCTTTCTCTCTCCTTCTGATCTTATGATCCAAAGGTAAATCCACCACTCTTTACCATGGCCTCTGTCATTCACTTCTTGCTTTCAGTCTTTCTGAGTGGATTAATTAAATAATATTCTTCCATATGCCATTGGTGATGTTTGATTACAAAAGGAAAAAAAAGAAAGAAAAGTTTTGTGCCTGGGATAAATTTCCAAGTATGCCTTGGACTTTGGTGATCTTACAGGCCTACACCATTGCATTTCACTTGGCTGGGAACCAAAATTCTAGGATTCTAAGGCTTAACTAAAGCACAATTTTGAGCAATGTGATTATATAGACAATTTACTCTTTGGCCTTGCTGAAGCCCAGTAATGCTATGTTTTTCCTTTATTATATTACAGGAACTATGCTAAGTGCATTACTTTTGTTACTATATTTAATCTTCAAAATAACCCCATAAGATAGGTATGGTTACTGTTATTATTCTACAGATAAAGGAATTGAGTACCAGAATAATATCAAGAAGTATATCAGTATAGGAGAAAAAACATTAAAATAAGAGTACCCAAACCCACCCTCAAGTCCTAATCCCTACTTAATATTTGACCTTGGACAAGGTTTATCCTGACTGTAGCTTTCTCATAAAATGAGGGTGCTGGACCAGATTGTCTCTACATTTTCTCCTTGCCCTAAAATTATAATTAATTGCTGTGTTTTCAGAGGAATCAGAGTAAATTAAATAATGTATATGGTATTTTTTGTAAATTAACTCCTTCCTAACTCCACTTTAAATCAGTATATAAAATCTATTTATATAAAAATTCAGTAAAATTCTCTGAGAAGAAGTGAGTATAGACACAGTTTCTATGAAGAGTTATAAACCACAAAATTCAGGTATTATTTATATTTAATAGGCTGAAGTTATATTTACCATTTACAATCCACGCATCAATATGAACTGCAAGCAGCCCCAAACTTAAATGCATACGTTGCCCCAGAGCAGTGGTTTCCAGACATTTTTATTAAAGAAAAAGGGCCACTCAGAATTGCTTACCACTCACTCACACTGACTTACTTCTTCCAGGTAATTAACAATAAAAAACAAACAAAAGAAGGATATAGCTTTTTAAGCAATACCAAGGAGGACTGTAATTACACAAATTTTACTCATGTTGTAGAAATATAGTTATTGCTGTACAAATAATACTTCATGAGGCCAATCAGATACATCAGTGCTTCTCAAATTTTAATGTTGTATAGGAATCACCTGGAAATATTGTAAAATGAAGGTTTGCATTCAACAAGTATTGATAGATCTGAGGTGGGGCCTGAAGTTTTGCATTCCTAACAAGCTCCCAGATGATACTAATGCTACTTGGCCACAGACCACACTTTGAATAGCAAGGAAGCAAGATGAATTTTGTGATGAACGTTGAAAAACTTTTCAAATCTAGGCCAGATCTTTCTTTCCCAAAATAAGAATAGAGGAAATCACCCTCATTCCTCCTTTAGGTATCATTTCCGCAACACTCTTATACTCTCAAGTGTCTGAGATTTGCTTGTCAAGATCTCTAAGACCCCACCTCCCATGCAGCACCAATTTTTTGCTCAGGTCACCCTATGCCCACACCCACCCTCTCCTTTTATGAATAGGTATAGGGTAGTAATGCTTACTTTAAGTCACATCCAGAGTATACCAAAAGTATTCCATTTTCATATTTTATAAAAAATGAAAATTTTGTTTATTCTCTTTTATTTTTAGTGCCTCTGCATGGACTTGTTTGATTTTCTACTTGTAAAGCATCAGGGCACCTATGGCTCTTTTAAAGATTATACTAAAAATTAATCCTCTGTCAAAGTACTTTGCCCCTCCCCATGATAGATTCCATTGTCTACTGATGTTACATTAAATTAATCCATTTAAAAACAAATAAAGTATGTATAAATCTGAAATTCCAAACTATGTGTTCATCTATACTAAGCACAAGTTGTAGGCATAATTAGTTTGTGCTAAAGTTTACTAATAAAATATCATCCAGTTGTTCTAAGCAAAAGTGCCTTCAACTATACATATGAGGTTCAAAGTCTAACATTAGTTAAAAGTTACTGTAAAGGCAAAGGCTTTTCTCATTTGCCTGGATTTCATGCAGATTGTCTGACATTAAGGAGATCTATGCCCTTAAGACCCCAAATAACAGTATTTCCTTCAGGTCAAAAACTTCATTGTAAGTTGTAGAGCAGACCCTAATATATATTATTGAGGAAATTTAAAGGTAATTAATTAGTCACTATGCTTTCTCAAAGTAATAGAACACTGAACTATCATGTCAGAGGGTTCCTATTTGGTTCACTAACCCTGGAGAGTATGTTAGTTGAAGAAGAAAACAATTAACACTTTTAAAGCACAGGGGAAAAGGCTGAATAAGAGGAAGTTGCACAAAGACAACTGGTAACAGAGACATATGTGGATTGGAAAAGGCAGCAGCCATGGAGAATAATTTGTAGTTTTATTCAGGCTAGGTCAATTATATCCAATGCAGGTCTTGATTATCTGTGTACCTATAAGCTGATAATCACTTATAGTCTCCTGCTCTTGCAAACATGATTATACACAGAGGATGTTCAGTTCAGTGGTTCTTTGTTAAAGAGAAGTAATGATCTCTTCTGATTATGTTCCTCAAAAGCTTCTGGTGATATGTGTATTTGGAGCTATTCATTGCTCCATATTTGAAGTAACAGTAGACAAGTGTCCCTACAGAGCTTTGTGAGTGAATATAAAAATACAGTGACACTGCTATAAAGTTGATAAGCTGTCTACACTCGACTCTTTCTTGTGTAGATTAATGATATTTGAAAAGAAATTAATTCAACCAATGATCCCAATTGGTGGCTCAAAAGGCAAACAAACAAAGTAACATATTTTACATGTGGCATGAGAAGTAAAGATTTAGACACAAGTGGATTGTATTACATTTATTAAGGAAACAATTTGTTCTGTCATACATGTCAAAGAAAGTGGGGAGAAAGGTGTCTTTCTTCTGCTGTTATTTGAAAACTATTTGAAAGCTATTGAAGAGCAGAATGTTTTTAAGAAAACAGCAAGCAGTATTCTCAAGAATGAACACTTCCAATCTAAATTGGCTTACATATATACAGAACAATTTTATTTCTCCATTTAAATATCTACCTAAACCTGAGTCTAACAAGTGAATGTTCTAAATATTCCACATGCAGCACTTCCACACTAAAACCCATTTTGGGCACTTTTGACAAGAAAGTAGCATAATGTGTTAGCCTAACTAAATGGTATATTGCAGAAAAATTCTTGATAGGAAGCGTGACAAATGAGTTCTTATAGAGAAATCAGAACGTGTTCTAACTCTGCAGGCTCACTTGAATATTCTGGGAGAAGTTTAGATGCATAGTAAAATATGATCAGAGCGTCTATCAGGTGAGGACATATCTGTGCCTTGAAAATGCATTTACCTTTGCAAGCCAGATTTTGATGAGGTTGTTGATAATAGAAAAAAAAACATTCTGAATGACTCCACAAGACGACATGCTACTGGGAAAATATCTACACATATGATCATGACAGCCATTTATTGACAGAAAAAATTTCAATATTCTCAAAGCCAAATATACTATTTATTTATTTCAATCATCATTTCACACTAACCCATGTAAAGAATTTATAGCTCACTATTTCTTTATATATACATGATACAAAACCCAATCTGCATCTAAAGATAAATAATGATAACAATGGCAACACCAAGAAAGAAAAAGACTTTTAAATTGGAAGAAGAATGTTACTGAAGAATGGGAGATAGTTCTCAAAATTGGCAGATATGTTTATCAGTCTCAATGGTGAACAATGTGCCAGGACAGCACATGTGTTTCTGGCCTATGGTAATTAAAACAGCAACAAATTATAATAAATAAAAGATGAAAGACAGGTAATAAAAAAAATCCAGCACAGTTAACACTAAGAAGAAAGTGTACTTTTTCCCTCCCTTAGAAATTGGAGGGATTCTATACTGTTTAGTGAGGAAAGCAAATAAAATTGTGCATTTGTATGGTTATATTAGGCACTACTATGGCAAGAAAGCCAAATACTATTCTGAGGTAGAACTCTGTTTCTTTATTAAAATAATAAAAAGCTGAAATGTTGTTGATAAAACAAAAAGATTAATATTTTATATGTGAGACTTTAATACAATGATGTAGTGTTAATGCACAATACTGTAAGAATTTTTGTATTATTAATACTTTTGTTCTATTGTACCAGTGATCCATTAAGCCAGGCCTAATCTTTTTTAAAAATTTTTATTGGAGTGTAGTTGCTTTACAATGTTGTGTTAGTTTCTACTGTACAGCAAAGTGAATCAGCTATACGTATACATATATCCCCTCTTTTTTGGATTTCCTTCCCATTGAGGTCACCACAGAGCACTGAGTAGAGTTCCCTGTGCTATACAGTCTATTCTCATTAGTTATTTAGTATCAATAGTGTATATATGTCCATCCTACTCCCCCAATTCATCCTACCCCCCCCTTACTGTCCATACATTTGTTCTCTACGTCTATGTCTCTATTTCTGCTTTGCAAATAAGTTCATCTGTATAATTTTGCTAGATTCCACATATAAGCGATATTATATGATATTTGTTTTTCTCTTTCTGACCTACTTCACTCTGTATGACAGTCTCTAGATCCATCCACCTCACTACAAATAACTCAATTTCGTTTCTTTTTATGGCTGAGTAATACTCCATTGTATATATGTGCCACATCTTATTTATCCATTCATCTGTCGATGGACACTTAGGGTGCTTCCATGTCTTAAGCCAGGGCTAATCTTATAAGCCAAAACACTGAGGATTAAGAAAGTCAGTGGACCATACTAAGAAAAAAGCTCATACAGAGAAGGAAGGGAGAAGACATATCATGGAGAAAGACAGAGATATCAGAGAATCAGATAGTCACTGGCTGTATTATATATGAGAACTATATTTGAACAGAAAGCTATACCAGAAGAGCTTACCGATGTAGTAATCTGTGTGCACTGCTTTCCCTAAATCAATTAATAAAAGGAATAAATTCAGGGAAATAGTTTCTTTTGTCTTTTAACATCCAACTTGAGTATCTCATGAAGTTTAGTGCTTAGAACAATACATTACATGTAGTAGGAGCTCAGATAGTTCTTGATTTGCCTACTGATTCAATCAACCATAACTCTTCAGTTTAACATACAGACTTCTTTTGAGTACAACACTATGTAGTGCTAGTCCTTTATAGTGCCTTTTTTATTATTATTTTATTTTATTTATTTGTTTATTCAGCAGGTTCTTATTAGTTACCTATTTTAAACATATTAGTGTATACATGTCAATCCCAATCTCCCAATTCATCACTCCACCACCACCCCACCCGCCACTCTCCCCCCTTGGTGTCCATGCGTTTGTTCTATACATCTGTGTCTCTATTTCTGCCTTGCACACCAGTTCATCTGTACCATTTTTCTAGGTTCCACATATATGTGTTAATATACGATATTTGTTTTTCTCTTTGCGACTTACTTCACTCTGTATAACAGTCTCTAGATACTTCCACGTCTCTACAAATGACCCAATTTCGTTCCTTTTTATGGCTGAGTAATATTCCATTGTATAAATGTATCACATCTTCTTTATCCATTCATCTGTCAATGGCCATTTAGGTTGCTTCCATGACCTGGCTATTGTAAGTAGTGCTGCAGTGAACATTGGGGTGCATGTGTTTTTTGAATTATGGTTTTCTCTGGGTATATGCCCAGTAGCAGGATTGCTGGGGCATATGGTAATTCTATTTTTAGTTTTTTAAGGAACCTCCATACTGTTCTCCATAGTGGCTGTATCAATTTACATTCCCACCAACAGTGCAAGAGGGTTCTCTTTTCTCTACACCCTCTCCAGCATTTGTTTGTAGATTTTCTGATGATGCCCATTCTAACTGGTGTGCGGCGATACCTCATGGTAGTTTTGATTTGCATTTCTCTAATAATTAGTGATGTTGAGCAGCTTTTCATGTGCTTCTTGGCCTTCTGTATGTCTTCTTTGTAGAAATGTCTATTTAGGTCTTCTGCCCATTTTTGGATTGGGTTGTTTGTTTTTTTTAATATTGAGCTGCATGAGCTGTTTATATATTTTGGAGATTAATCCTTTGTCCGTTGATTCATTTGCAAATATTTTCTCCCATTCTGAGGGTTGTCTTTTTGTCTTGTTTGTAATTTCTTTTGCTGTGCAAAAGCTTTTACGTTTCATTAGGTCCCATTTGTTTATTTTTGTTTTTATTTCCATTACTCTAGGAGGTGGATCCAAAAAGATCTTGCTGTGATTTATGTCATAGAGTGTTCTGCCTATGTTTTCCTCTAAGAGTTTTATAGTGTCCGGTCTTACATTTAGGTCTCTAATCCATTTTGAGGTTACTTTTGTGTATGGTGTTAGGGAGTGTTCTACTTTCATTCTTTTACATGTAGCTGTCCAGTTTTCCCAGCACCACTTACTGAAGAGGCTGTCTTTTCTCCATTGTATATTCTTGCCTCCTTTATCAAAGATAAGGTGACCATAGGTGCGTGGGTTTATCTCTGGGCTTTCTATCCTGTTCCATTGATCTATATTTCTGTTTTTGTGCCAGTACCATATTGTCTTGATTACTGGAGCTTTGTAGTATAGTCTGAAATCAGGGAGTCTGATTCCTCCAGATCCGTTTTTTTCCCTCAAGACTGCTTTGGCTATTCGGGGTCTTTTATGTCTCCATACAGATTTTAAGATTTTTTGTTCTAGTTCTGTAAAAAAGCCCATTGGTAATTTCATAGGGATTGCATTGAATCTATAGATTGCTTTGGGTAGTATAGTCATTTTCACAATATTGATTCTTCCAATCCAAGAACATGGTATATCTCTCCATCTGTTTGTATCATCTTTGATTTCTTTCATCAGTGTCTTATAGTTTTCGGCATACAGGTCTTATTTCTCCTTAGGGATGTTTATTCCTAGGTATTTTATTCTTTTTGTTGCAATGGTAAATGGGAGTGTTTCCTTAATTTCTCTTTCAGATTTTTCATCATTAATGTATAGGAATGCAAGAGATTTCTGTGCATTAATTTTGTATCCTGCAACTTTACCAAATTCATTGATTAGCTCTAGTAGTTTTCTGGTGGCATCTTTAGGATTCTCTATGTATAGTATCATGTCCTCTGCAAACAGTGACAGTTTTACTTCTACTTTTCCAATTTGTATTCCTTTAATTTCTTTTTCTTCTCTGATTGCCGTGGCTAGGACCTCCAAAACTATGTTGAATAATAGTGGCGAGAGTGGACATCCTTGTCTTCTTCATGTCTTAGAGGAAATGCTTTCAGTTTTTCACATTGAGAATGATGTTTGCTGTGGGGTTGTCGTATATGGCCTTTATTATGTTGAGGTAGGTTCCCTCTATGCCCACTTTCTGGAGAGTTTTTATCATAAATGGGTGTTGAATTTTGTCAAAAGCTTTTTCTGCATCTATTGAGATGATCATATGGTTTTTATTCTTCAATTTGTTAATATGGTGTATCACACTGATTGATTTGCATATATTGAAGAATCCTTGCATTCCTGGGATAGACCCCACTTGATCATGGTGTATGATCCTTTTATTGTGTTGTTGGATTCTGTTTGCTAGTATTTTGTTGAGGATTTTTGCATCTATATTCATCAGTGATATTGATCTGTAATTTTCTTTTTTTGTAGTATATTTGGCTGGTTTTGGTGTCAGGGTGATGGTGGCCTCACAGAATGAGTTTGGGAGCGTTCCTTCCTCTGCACTTTTTTGGAAGAGTTTGAGAAGGATGGGTGTTAGCTCTTCTCTAAAGGTTTGATAGAATTCACCTGTGAAGCCATCTTTTCCTGGACTTTTGTTTGCTGGAAGATTTTTAATCACAGTTTCAATTTCATTACTTGTGATTGGTCTGTTCATATTTTCTATTTCTTCCTGGTTCAGTCTTGGAAGGTTATACCTTTTTAAGAATTTGTCCATTTCTTCCAGGTTGTCCATTTTATTGGCATAGAGTTGCTTGTAGTAGTCTCTTATGATGCTTTGTGTTTCTGCAGTGTCCATTGTAATTTCTCCTTTTTCATTTCTAATTTTATTGATTTGAGTCCTCTCCCTCTTTTCCTTGATGAGTCTGGGTAAAGGTTTATCAATTTTGTTTATCTTCTCAAAGAACCAGCTTTTAGTTTTATTGACCTTTGCTATCGTTTCCTTCATTTCTTTTTCGTTTATTTATGATCTGATCTTTATGATTTCTTTCCTTCTACTAACTTTGGGTTTTGTTTGTTCTTCTTTCTCTAGTTCCTTTAGGTGTAAAGTTAGATTGTTTATTTGAGATTCTTCTTGTTTCTTGAGGTAGGCTTGTATTGCTATAAACTTCCCTCTTAGAACTGCTTTTGCTACATTCCATGGGTTTTGGATCATCGTGTTTCCATTGTCATTTGTCTCTAGGTATTTTTTGATTTCCTCTTTCATTTCTTCAGTGATCTCTTGGTTATTTAGTAACGTATTGTTTAGCCTCCATGTGTTTGTGTTTTTTACGTTTTTTTACCTGTAACTCATTTCTAATCTCATAGTGTTGTGGTCAGAAAAGATGCTTGATATGATTTCAATTTTGTTAAATTTACCAAGGCTTGATTTGTGACCCAAGATGTGATCTATCCTGTAGAATGTTCTGGGTGCACTTGAGAAGAAAGTGTAATCTGCTGTTTTTGGATGGAATGTCCTCTGAATATCAATTGAATCTATCTGGTCTGTTGTATCATTTAAAGCTTGTGTTTCCTTATTAATTTTCTGTTTGATGATCTGTCCATTGGTGTAAGTGAGGTGTTAAAGTCCCCCACTATTATTGTGTTACTGTCGATTTCCTCTTTTATAGCTGCTAGCATTTGCCTTATGTATTGAGGTGCTCCTATGTTGGGTGCATATATATTTATAATTGTTATATCTTCTTCTTGAATTGATCCCTGGATCAATATGTCATGTCCTTCCTTGTCTATTGTAACATTCTTTATTTTAAAGTCTGTTTTATCGGATATGAGTATTGCTACTTCAGCTTTCTTTTGATTTCCATTTGCATGGAATATCTTTTTCCATCCCTTCACGTTCAGTCTGTAGGTGTCCCTAGGTCCGAAGTGGGTCTCTTGTAGACAACATATATACAGGTCTTGTTTTTGTATCCATTCAGCATGGCTGTGTCTTTTGGTTGGAGCATTTACTCCATTCACGTTTAAGGTAATTATCGATATGTATGTTCCTATGACCATTTTCTTAATTGTTATGGGTTTGTTTTTGTAGGTCCTTTTCTTCTCTTGTATTTCCCACTTAGAGAAGTTCCTTTAGCATTTGTTGTAGAGCTGGTTTGGTGGTGCTGAATTTTTCTTAGCTTTTGCTTGTCTGTAAAGCTTTTGATCCTTGCCGGGTAAAGTAATCTTGGTTGTAGGTTCTTCCCTTTCATCACTTTAAATATATCGTGCCACTCCCTTCTGGCTTGTAGAGTTTCTGCTGATAAATCAGCTGTTAACCTTATGGGAATTCCCTTGTATGTTATTTGTCTTTTTTCCCTTGTTGCTTTCGATAGTTTTTCTTTGTCTTGAAGTTTTGTCAGTTTGATTACTATGTGTTTCGACGTGTTTGTCCTTGGGATTATCCTGCCTGGGACTCTCTGCACTTCCTGGACTTGGGTGGCTATTTCCTTTCCCATGTTAGGGAAGTTTTTGACTATAATCTCTTCGAATATTTTCTTGGGTCCTTTCTGTCTCTCTTCTCCTTCTGGGACCCCTATAATGCGAATGTTGTTGCATTTAATGTTGTCCCAGAGGTCTCTTAGGCTGTCTTCATTTCTTTTATTCTTTTTTCTTTATTGTGCTCTGTGGCATTGAATTCCACCATTCTGTCTTCCAGGTCACTTATCCATTCTTCTGCCTCAGTTATTCTGCTGTTGATTCCTTCTAGTGTATTTTTAATTTCAGTTATTGTATTGTTCATCTCCGTTTGTTTGTTCTTTAATTCTTCTAGGTGTTTCTTCCTTAATTCTTCTAGGTCTTTGTTAAACATTTCTTGCATCTTCTCGATCTTTGCCTCCATTCTTTTTCTGAGGTCCTGGATCATCTTCACTATCATTATTCTGAATTCTTTTTCTGGAAGGTTGCCTATCTCCACTTCATTTAGTTGTTTTTCTGGAGTTTTATCTTGTTCCTTCATCTGGTACATAGTCCTCTGCCTTTTTTATTTTGTCTGTCTTTCTGTGAATGTCATAATGCCTTTTTTTTCTGAAACAGTTTTCCTCAATGTGTGTGTGTGTGTGTGTGTGTGTGTGTGTTTGTGTGTGTATTACATATGAATCCACTCATAGGGGCACTGATCTAGGTCTTGGTGATACAGCTATGCACAACCTAATAAAAAATCTTGCTTTTTGTGGGAGAATCATACAATAAATAAATAATTAAAACATTTGGCATGTTAAATGGCAATAAATCCTTTAAAGAAAAATAAAGCAGGAAAGGAGTATAGAGTGCTGATATTTTATTTTTTTATTTTTATAAGCAGTATGTATTTATTTATTTCAAATGGAAAGCATAATTACCACAACAGCACTTATGCATTTGTTATAATTTCTCTTTCACTAAAGGGTTTCATCTTAGGGCTAGAATATCAGACAGTACATTATTAACAGTCACTGTGCTATTTGTGTGTACTGAATTCTAATACTGGGCATTTGTATATGCATTGTCTGAGATGAAGTCTAGTTTGGTGGGTAGGGGTAGGATGGCATGCACAGGCAAGGGGGAGTTGTTGAAGGATCTCTCAATGCAGAGGTATCAGACTTCAGTGAGAGTAGAGACAAAAGACAGATTAACCAGGACATTCATACTTGAGGAAACGGGACAGGGGTGCAGCATTTGGAAGAGAGTCTGATTGGGATGCAGAAGGAAGATATGAGATAACGATGTCAATGAATAAATTTCCTTCTCCATTCCCAGCTTATAAGTTAGCAATAAAGGAACTTTGGGAGGTGGGAGGGGGGCTTGTACAGTGGCGTTCATCTTGTCTCTCTTGTTCTTTTGTCCCACGCTTGTTGGGTCACAAAAACCACATTCTTAGCAGTTGCTCTCTCTCTGTGACTCAGTCCTGTAGTGGAAACAACTATTTACATCCCACCAATGACAATTCTGGCAAGAACACAAAGAAGCATTCTGAGGGGTTGGTCAGAAGGAGATTGAGATGTTCATGTATAAGCCACTGCATTTTTATTGTTTTATGTTCATTGATCTTGTTAATGAAATACTGGGGTATAAGGACGTGATCTGCATTTTGACTATTCCCCAGAGGGCAGAGAAGGGACATTTGGCAGCCCAATTTCCTTGGAGCTGACTAACTGGAGGATTTTCGGACAAAGAGAAATAACATGGGGCCTTCCAGTGTTTCGGGTAATAAGACACTTGTTGACTACCTGAATATTTGGTCACAGGTATGGCCTCTACCACACCCAGGGCAGTTTGGCTAGGATCCAATCTCCACCCCAGCACAATGGAAGCCACATCCAAGCTCACACTGATTGCATCAGGCTATACTATTTATTTCCCATTGCAATAAGCACATGCAATTAGTCAACAACCTCTTTCCCAACTACAGGTCCTTTGGGTCCACAACTTTCCCTAGAAAGAGAATACTCCTGGTGCTTTCCTTCACAGTCAACAGCAATAAGGATCTATTGGGGCTTCCCTGGTGGCACAACCATCAAGAATCTGCCTGCCAATGCAGGGGACACAGGCCTGATCCCCGATCTGGAAAGACCCCACACGCTGCGGAGCAACCAAGCCCATGCTCCAAAACTACCGAGCCTGCGCTTCAGAGCCTGCAAGCCACAACCACCGAGCCCATGTGCCACAACTACTGAAGCCTGCGTGCCCTAGAGCCCGTGCTCTGCAACAAGAGAAGCCACCACAACGAGAAGCCAGCCCACTACAATGAAGAGTAGCCCCACTCGCCACAACCAGAGAAAGCCAGTACACAGCAACGAAGACCCCATGCAGCCAAAAATATATAAATAAATAAAAAGTTTTAAAAAAAGGATCTTTTAAACTGGACGGTAAAGTGAAAGAGAGTTATATCAGATAGGCACAGAAAACTGACTTCAAGGACAGCTACAGATTTGGTTCATTTTTCACCATTGTGTATCACAACATTGTTTTCAGGAACAGTGCACCCACCTCTCTTTGTAGATGTTTTTTACAAATATATACATTCTTTTTATTTTTTTTAAACAATTTCTTTCTCTTTGTTTTTTGGCTGTGTTGGGTTTTGGTCGCTGCAGACGGGCCTCAGTAGCTGTGGTGCAGGGGCTCAGTATCTGTGGCTCATGCGCTCCAGAGTGCAGGCCTGGCAGCCTCAATGCACTGACCCAGCCGCTCTGCGGCACGTGGGATCCTCCTGGACAAGAGACAGAACCTGTGCCCCCTGCACTGGCAGGCAGACTCCCAACCACTGCCCCACCTGGGAAGTCCCACATTCTTTTTTTAATTTTTACATTTTTTTAAACACCTTTATTGGAGTATAATTGCTTTACAATGGTGTGTTAGTTTCTGCTTTATAACAGAGTGAATCAGCTATACATATACATATATCCCTATATCTCCTCCCTCTTGCGTCTCCCTCCCACCCTCCCTATCCAACCACTCTAGGTGGTCACAAAGCACTGAGCTGACCTCCCTGTGCTATATGGCTGTTTCCCACTAGCTATCTGTTTTACATTTGGTAGTATATATATGTCCATGACACTCTCTTACTTCGTCCCAGCTTACCCTTCCCCCTCCCCATGTCCTCGAGTCCATTCTCCACGTTTGCGTCTTTATTCCTGTCCTGCCCGTAGGTTCTTCAGAACCATTCTTTTTTTTTTTTTTAGATTCCATATATATGTGTTAGCATACGGTATTTGCTTTCCTCTTTCTGACTTACTTCACTCTGTATAATAGACTCTAGGTCCATGCACCTCACTACAAATAACTCAGTTTCGTTGCTTTTTATGGCTGAGTAATATTCCATTGTATATATTTGCCACATCTTCTTTATTCATTCATCTGTTGATGGACAATTATGTTGCTTCCATGTCCTGGCTATTGTAAATAGAGCTGCAATGAACATTGTGGTACATGACTCTTTTTGAATTATGGTTTTCTCAGGGTATATGCCCAGTAGTGGGATTGCTGGGTCGTATGGTAGTTCTATTTTTAGTTTTTTAAGGAACCACCATACTGTTCTCCATAGTGGCTGTATCAATTTACATTCCCACCAACAGTGCAAAAGGGTTCCCTTTTCTCCACACCCACTCCAGCATTTATTGTTTGTAGATTTTTGGATGATGGACATTCTGACGGGTGTGAAGAGATACTTCATTGTAGTTTTGATTTGCATTTCTGTAATGATTAGTGATGTTGACCATTTTTTCATGAGTTTGTTGGCAATCTGTATATCTTCTTTGGAGAAATGTCTATTTAGGTCTTCTGCCCATTTTTGGATTGGGTTGTTTGTTTTTTTGACATTGAGCTGCATGAGCTGCTTGTAAATTTTGGAGATTAGTCCTTTGTCAGTTGCTTCATTTGCAAATGTTTTCTCCCATTCTGAGGGTTGTCTTTTCATTTTGTTTATGGTTTCCTTTGCTGTGCAAAAGCTTTTAAGTTTCATTAGGTCCCATTTGTTTATTTTTGTTTTTCTTTCCATTTCTCTAGGAGGTGCATCAAAAAGGATCTTGCTGTGATTTATGTCATAGAGTGTTCTGCCTATGTTTTCCTCTAAGAGTTTTATAGTGTCTGGCCTTACATTTAGGACTTTAATCCATTTTGAGTTTATTTTTGTGTATGGTGTTAGGGAGTGTTCTAATTTCATTCTTTTACATGTAGCTGTGCACTTTCACATCACCACTTATTGAAGAGGCTGTCTTTTCTCCATTGTATATTCTTGCCTCCTTTATTAAAAATAAAGTGACCATGTGTGCTTGGGTTTATCGCTGGACTTTCTATCCTGTTCCATGGATCTATATTTCTGTTTCTGTGCCACTACCATACTGCCTTGATCACTGTAGCTTTGTAGTATAGTCTGAAGTCAGGGATCCTGATTCCTCCAGTTCCGTTTTTCTTTCTCAAGATTGCTTTGGCTATTTGGGGTCTTTTGTGTTTCCATACAAATTGTGAAATTTTTTGTTCTAGTTCTGAGAAAAATGCCATTGGTAGTTTGATAGGGATTGCATTGAATCTGTAGATTGCTTTGGGTAGGTGAGTCATTTTCACAATGTTGATTCTTCCAATCCAAGAACATGGTATATCTCTCCATCTATTTGTATCATCTTTAATTTCTTTCATCAGTGTCTTATAATTTTCTGCATACAGGTCTTTTGTCTCCTTAGGTAGGTTTATTCCTAGGTATTTTATTCTTTTTGTCACAGTGGGACATGGGAGTGCTTCCTTAATTCTCTTTCAGATTTTTCATCATTAGTGTATAGGAATGCAAGAGATTTCTGTGCATTAACTTTGTGTCCTGCTACTTTACCAAATTCATTGATTAGCTCTAGTAGTTTTCTGGTAGAGTCTTTAGGATTCTCTATCTATTGTATCATGTCATCTGCAAACAGTGACAGCTTTACTTCTTCTTTTCTGATTTGGATTCCTTTTATTTCTTTTTCTTCTCTGATTGCTGTGGCTAAAACTTCCAAAAATATGTTGAATAATAGTGGTGAGAGTGGGCAACCTTGTCTTGTTCCTGATCTTGGTGGAAATGGTTTCAGTTTTTCACCATTGAGAACGATGTTCACTCTGGGTTTGTTGTATATGGCCTTTATTATGTTGAGGTGAATTCCCTCTATGCCTACTTTCTGGAGGGGTTTTATCATAAATGTGTGTTAAATTTTGTTGAATGCTGTATCTACATCTATTGAGATGGTCATATGCTTTTTATCCTTCAGTTTTTAAAATATAGTTTATCACATTGATTGATTTGCATATATTGAAGAAGCCTTGCATTCCTGGGATAAGCCCCACTTGATCATGGTGTATGATCCTTTTAATGTGCTGTTGGATTCTGTTTGCTAGTATTTTGTTGTGGATTTTTGCATCTATGTTCATCAGTGATATTGGCCTGTAGTTTTCTTTCTTTGTGACATCTTTGTCTGGTTTTGGTATCAGGGTGATGGTGGCCTCGTAGAATGAGTTTGGGAGTGTTCCTCCCTCTGCTCTATTTTGGAAGAGTTTGAGAAGGATAGGGGTTAGCTCTTCTCTAAGTGTTTGATAGAATTCACCTGTGAAGCCATCTGTTCCTGGGCTTTTGTTTGTTGGAAGAGTTTTAATCACAGTCTCAGTTTCAGCGCTTGTGATTAGTCTGTTTATATTTTCTATTTCTTCTAGGTTCAGTCTCAGAAGGTTGTACTTTTCTAAGAATTTGTCCATTTCTTCCAGGTTGTCCATTTTATTGGCATATAGTTGCTTGTAGTAATCTCTCATGATCCTTTGTATTTCTTCAGTCTCAGTTGTTACTTCTCCTTTTTCATTTCTAATTCTATTGATTTGAGTCTTCTCCCTTTTTTTCTTGATGAGTCTGGCTAATGGTTTATCAATTTTATTTACCTTCTCAACGAACCAGTGTATAGTTTAATTGATCTTTGCTATTGTTTCCTTCATTTCTTTTTCATTTATTTCTGATCTGATCTTTATGATTTCTTTTCTGTTGCTAACTTTGGGGGTTTTTTTGTTTTTCTTTCTCTAATTGCTTAAGTGTAAGGTTAGGTTTTTTATTTGAGATGTTTCTTGTTTCTTGAAGTAGGATTGTATTGCTATAAACTTCCCTCTTAGAACTGCTTTTGCTGTATTCCATAGGTTTTGGGTTGTCGTGTTTCATTGTCATTTGTTTCTAGGTAGCTTTTGATTTCCTCTTTGATTTCTTCAGTGATCTCTTGGTTATTATGTAGTTTATTGATTAGCCTCCATGTGTTAGTATTTTTTACAGATTTTTTCCTGTTATTGATACCTAGTCTCATAGCACTGTGGTCGGAAAAGATACCTGATACAATTTCAATTTTCTTGAATTTACCAAGGCTTGATTTGTGACCCAAGATATGATCTATCCTGGAGAATGTTCCATGAGCACTTGAGAAGAAAGTGTATTCTGTGGTTTTTGGATGGAATATCCTATAAATATCAATTAAGTCCATCTTGTTTAATATATCATTTAAAGCTTGTGTTTCCGTATTTATTTTCATTTTGGATGGTCTGTCCATTGGTGAAAGTGGGGTGTTAAAGTCGCTTACTATGAATATGTTACTGTCGATTTCCCCTTTTATGGCTGTTAACATTTGCCTTATGTATTGAGGTGCTCGTGTGTTGGGTGAAAAAATATTTATAATTGTTGTATCTTCTTCTTGGATTGATCCCTTGATCATTATGTAGTGTCCTTCCTTGTCTCTTGTAATAGTCTTTATTTTAAAGTCTGTTTTGTCTGATATGAGAAATGCTACTCCAGCTTTCTTTTGATTTCCATTTGCATGGAATATCTTTTTCCATCCCCTCACTTTCAGTCTGTATGTCTCCCTGCATCTGAAGTGGGTCTTTTGTAGACAGCATATATATGTGTCTTGCTTTTGTATCCATTCAGCCAGTCTATGTCTTTTGGTTGGAGCATTTAATCCATTTACATTTAAGGTAATTATCAATATGTACATTCCTATTACCATTTTCTTAAATATTTTGGGGTTTTTTTTCTAGGTCTTTTTTTGTCCTGTGTTTCTTGCCTAGAGAAGTTCCTTTAGCATTTGTTGTAAAGCTGGTTTGGTGGTTCTGAATTCTCTTAGCTTTTGCTTGTCTGTAAATGTTTTAATTTCTCTGTCAAATCTGAATGAGATCCTTGCTGGGTAGAGTAATCTTGGTTGTAGGTTTTTCCCTTTCATCACTTTAAATATGTCCTGCCACTCCCTTCTGGCTTGCAGAGTTTCTGCTGAAAGATCAGCTGTTAACCTTATGGGGATTCCCTTGTATGTTATTTGTTGCTTTTCCCTTGCTGCTTTTAAGATTTTTTCTTTGTATTTAATTTTTGATAGTTTGATTAATATGTGTCTTGTCGTGTTTCTACTTGGATTCGTCCTGTATGAGACTCCCTGTGCTTCCTGGGCTTGATTGACTATTTCCTTTCCCATATTAGGGACATTTTCAACTGTAATCACTTCAAATATTTTCTCAGTCCCTTTCTTTTTCTCTTCTTCTTCTGGGACCCCTACAATTCGAATGTTGCTGCATTTAATGTTGTCCCAGAAGTCTCTGAGACTGTCCTCAATTCTCTTTGTTCTTTTTCTTTATTCTGCTCTGAGGTAGTTATTTCCACTATTTTATCTTCCAGGTCACTTATCCGGTCTTCTGCCTCAGTTATTCTTCTATTGATTCCTTCTAGAGAATTTTTAATTTCATTTATTTCATCATTGTTTGTTTGCTCTTTAATTCTCCTAGGTCCTTGCTGAACATTTCTTGTATTTTCTCCATTCTATTTCCAAGATTTTGGATCATC
Organism: Eschrichtius robustus; assembly: GCF_028021215.1. Lineage (NCBI taxonomy): Eukaryota > Metazoa > Chordata > Mammalia > Artiodactyla > Eschrichtiidae > Eschrichtius > Eschrichtius robustus. The sequence goes on from NC_090845.1 coordinate 111,693,524, forward strand.
TTTACTATCGTTACTCTGAATTCTTTTTAAGGTAGACTGCGTATTTCCTCTTCATTTGTTTGTTCTGGTGGGTTTTTACTTTGCTCCTTCATCTGCTGTGTGTTTCTCTGTTCTCCATTTTGCTTAACTTACTGTGTTTGTGGTCTCCTTTTCACAAGCTGCAGGTTCGTAGTTCCCGTTGTCTTTCGTGTCTGCCCCCAGTGGCTAACATTGGTTCAGTGGGTTGTGTAGGCTTCCTGGTGGAGGGGACTAGTGCCTGTGTTCTGGTGGATGAGGCTGGATCTTTCTGCTGGGCAGGACTGCGTCCTGTGGTCCCCCACCCAACCTGTTTTGGGGTTTCTGTGACATTATTATGATTTTATGCAGCGTCTCTGCTAATGGGTGGGGTTGTGTTCCTGTCTTGCTAGTTGTTTGGCCTAGGGTGTCCAGCACTGTAGCTTGCTGTTCATTGAGTGTGGCTGGGTCTTAGGTTTGAGATGGAGATCTCTGGGAGAGCTTTCGCTGTTTGATATTATGTGGCGGCGCGAGGTCTCTGGTGGGCCAATGTCCTGAACTCGGCTCTCCCACCTCATAGGCTCAGGCCTGACACTGGGCCAGAGCAGCAAGACCCTGTCAGCCACACTTCTCAGAAGAAAAGGGAGAAAAAAACAAAGAAAGGAAGAAAGAAAAAAATAAAATAAAATAAATTTGTTAATATAAAAAAAATAATTATTAAAAATAAAAGAAATTCAAATGTAATTTTAAAAAAGAAAAAAAAATAGAAAAAAGAGAGCAGCCAAACCAAAAAAGAAATCCCACAATGATAACAATGGCTAAAAACTGTATTAAAAAAAAAAGAGAAACAAAAGCAAAAAAAAAAAAAAAACCAGACAGAATCCTAGGACAAATGGTAAAAGCAAAGCTATACAGACAAAATCACACAAAGAAGCATATGCATACGCACTCACAAAAAGAGAAAAAGGAAAAAAATATATATATCTTTGCTACCAAAGTCCACCACCTCAATTTTGGGATGATTTGTTGTCTATTCAGGTATTCCAGAGATGCAGGGTACATCAAGTTGATTGTGGAGATTTAATCCGCTGCTGCTGAGGCTGCTGGGAGAGATTTCCCTTTCTCTTCTTTGTTCGCACAGTTCCTGGGGTTCATCTTTGGATTTGTCCCCCCCCTCTGCGTGTAGGTCACCTGAGAGTATCTGTTCTTCACTCAGACATGATGGGGTTAAAGTAGCAGCTGATTGGGGGCTCTGGCTCACTCAGGCCGGGGGGAGGGAGGGGTATGGATGCGGGGTGAGCCTGTGGCGGCAGAGGCCGACATGACCTTGCAGCAGCCTGAGGCGCGCCGTGCGTTCTCCCGGGGAAGTTGTCCCTGGATCACGGGACCCTGGCAGTGGCGGGCTGCACAGGCTCCCGGGAGGGGGGTGTGGAGAGTGACCTGTGCTTGCACACAGGCTTCTTGGTGGCGGCAGCAGCAGCCTTAGCGTCTCATGCCCGTCTCTGGGGTCCGCGCTGATAGCCGCGGCTCGTGCCTGTCTCTGGAGCTCATTTAGGTGGTGCTCTGAATCCCCTCTCCTTCCGCACCCTGAAACAATGGTCTCTTGCCTCTTAGGCAGGTCCAGACTTTTTCCCGGACTCCCTCCCAGCTAGCTGTGGCGCACTAGCCCCTTCAGGCTGTGTTCACGCAGCCAACCCCAGTCCTCTCCCTGGGATCCGACCTCTGAAGCCCGAGCCTCAGCTCCCAGCCGCCACCCGCCCTGGCTGGTGAGCAGACAAGCCTCTTGGGCTGGTGAGTGCTGGTCGGCACTGCTCCTCTGTGCGGGAATCTCTCCGCTTTGCCCTCCGCACCCCTGTTGCTCTGCTCTCCTCCGTGGCTCCGAAGCTCCCCCCCTCTGTCACCCGCAGTCTCTGCCCACGAAGGGGCTTCCTAGTGTGTGGAAACCTTTCCTCCTTCACAGCTCCCTCCCACTGGTGCAGGCCCCGTCCCTATTCTTTTGTCTCTGTTTTTTCTTTTTTCTTTTGCCCTACCCAGGTACGTGGGGAGTTTCTTGCCTTTTGGGAGGTCTGAGGTCTTCTGCCAGCGTTCAGTAGGTGTTCTGTAGGAGTTGTTCCACATGTAGATGTATTTCTGATGTATTTGTGGGGAGAAAGGTGATCTCCACGTCTTACTCTTCTGCCATCTTGAAGGTCTCTTGAGAGCACTGATACTTTAAATGCAGTAATCAAAATAAGCCTAAATAAGGTGAATGTTAAGAAAATATTTGAAATTTGAGAGCTAGATAAGCAACTATCTAGAGGAAGAACATTACAGTCTGAGGAAACAGAAAGTTATTGGCAATGAGAGGAGATGAAATAGTATTTTAAAACCATGCAAAGTTTATGTGATGACCTAGGGATTGAGTGGAAAAAAGAGGCCGCAGGACTGAGGCTCAGGTCACACCAAATTTTAAAGTCCTAGATCAATTAGACACATTCTCTGTCTCTCTCCTTCTCTCTGAGTACTCTCATACACATTCAAGAATGAGGGCTAGTGTACCCAACTATATTGCCTCCATTCTCCTGGTCTTTAAGTGTTAAACACAGTATATTGTAAGTACAGCTCTATCTCACTAACCTAAGTTGTGTGCTATGCTGTGTGCATTGTTTACTGCAGCCTTTGTCCCCTTTGTTTGAGCTTCTTGACAAGAGTTCTGATAAAAAAGGTTTAAAGTAATAGTATCAGGAATGGCCCAAGGGAGAAATTACTAAGCTGGTTGTTAACATCCAATTTTTATGGTGGCTAAAAATACCTTCAAACAAATGGCAGAGAAAAATGGGTAAAAATAAGAAAGAACACAAAGATTTGGGAAGCCCTTTGACATTACAAAATGCATCACAAGCTACTGAAACTTAGGAAGACTGACTAAAATGATCTGCAGTGTAGCAACCATGAAGCAACTATGACCAGACACATTTCATGACCTCAGGAGATATGAAGAGAATAAAAGAGTGGTCGTTAATATAATATTCTTGGGCATTTCTCCATAGGGACTGTGCTGAAAAGGCTTTGGCTAATTGAGTTAGTGCTTCCATTTCCAGCAATGCAGAATGCAGTGCATGTGCACATGTGAACATGTACATACACACACACACATGTATGTGTTCTTCTTTCTATTGGTTGGCTATAAGTCAATGCTTTCAACAGAAACGTTTCTTGTCTTTGAAGGACATCTTGTTTTACGGCCCAAGACCATTATGTCTTTTGGGGTGGAATTTGCTTGAAATTCTTCTTGAAGAGAGAGTCTTAAAGTCTATCTGTTCCAAAACCACTGTTTTACAGATGAGGAAACTGAGGTCTAAAGAGGAGCAATAACTTGTATAAGGTCACTACATCAAATGAGTGACAGATGTGGCAATTTAACTTGGGTATCCAGACTTCTGTATGTGGAAAATTAGATATAAGCAAATACACATCAAATAAGCCTATAAGACATTTTCTCCTTCACCCTTAAACTCATAACATGCTTTTATGTTGTAGAATATTCAAGTGTATATTTTAGACAAAGAATCATGCAACATGCCTAGAATTTTTATTTAACTTCACCAGAGTAAACATTAGTATACACTTGGAGGAAAGAAACCATGTCTTACTCATCTTTCTATACTTCTGTGACACTTAAAATTTTTCGTATATTGTGAGTAACCACTGAAAGTTGACTGAAAGGAATCACTTCTTGAAACATTATACAAAAGTGAATCATAACATATGAATCTTATGGTTTGCTTCCATTAAGTAAAAACTGCTACCATTTATCCAGTGCCAGGTTCTGTGCTAAAAGATTCACATGCGTATTTCAATTTATCATTACAACAACCCATGAGATAGGTATTATTATTCTCCCCATTTTATATATAAGGAAACTGAGGTCCAAGTAGGATTATGCAATTTGCCAAGGTCATATAGCTAGCAAGGTTCAAGGAGCAGGGACTGGAACCTGGACTTGACTGATTCTACACTGTACTGCCTCATAATCAAAAACAGAAAAGTAAAAATAAAAATAACAATGAGAGTCACACTGAACAGAAAACACAAGACTGAAAAGTATTTTGTCTTGTACCAAATCTACATGGGACACAAGGAGAATGGGATTTTCTATAGTTTACTGGGACTTGTTTTCCAACATTTTTCGATGCTTCTGGATTTTAGAAATGAGCACAATTATTTGGGCTGAAGATAAAAGGAAGCATAGAAGTCTAACACAAACAATGATTCCACCAGCAATTATAAAAATGAACAGAATAAATCTATTGGCACACTAATGGCAGTAAATGAAATCCTGGGGAATGATTTCAATGAAACATATGACAGAAAGTATCTGAACAAAGCAAAGCATGCCTCCAAAAACTGTACTAAGTCAGTGTCCTGGTTTATATGCTGTGCTATATAGCAGTATATTTTTACTACTGAATTTCTCTTCATGAGATGTACTTCCGTAGAGCTACTCTTATTAATGACCACTATAAGAACCTGCAATGTGTTTAGCATTTAGTCCTCATAGAAAGCATGCAAGAATGTATTAGAACCTCCATTTTACAGAACGATAAGAGTCATAAAACTCTTTATCAGTCCAAAAAGACATTGAACATGCAGACTGTACATTTGTGGCAGTTTCCAAGAATTTCAGAGAAAAGTGGGGAAAGAATGGTTGTAAAATTAACGCCAGTGACTTAGGCTAGGTTTATTTTTTGCACCTTGTTTGTAATCATGTCTTATCTGATCGTTTTAGCAAATATTTCTATAATCAGTGTAATTCTAAAAATGGAGTTTGGGGTTCTAATCAATTAAACTACTTTGGAAATTTCATCTCCACAGTTTAGTAGAAATTTAGCCACTCATCTTTCCAGAACTTTCTATCAGTAATTGTAGAAAACTGTACTTTTCTAAAATGTCCATTACTTTCATATGCTATTCCTGTATTAAAAGTGAGGGATTAACATGACCTTAAAGAGTCTTCTAGGAGCAGAAGGTGGGTACAAAGACACATGTGTCTCTTTGGTCTATCAAGGGAGGCCGTGGCACCACATCCTGGGGAAGCGGCTTCCTTGGGGAACACTCCACAGGTGAATAATAATGCAGAGCTTTGTAACTGTCAGTGAAAGTAGCATTTGTATGAATAAAAGAAAATTTGATTTCTGTAGTGTGTCACCCACATGGAATTCAAAATGATCAAACACATACTTCTCACCCACTCAATACTGTATTACTTTCCTACCCTCCACACCCCCCAAGAAAACGAACACAGCAGGCAACACTACCTGGTATTAAACCCTGTCTAAAAGCTTGTAAAATCTCAACTGCAAAATATAAGTACTTCCTGTAGTATTCTTACTGCCAATCTGAAAAAAATACTTGAAAAATACAGTATCACCTAAATCAAATAACACAGAGATGTTAGTGTACTGTAGTGCTCTGTCTAAACAATCTCATTCATAACTCAAGAAAAAAAATCTGCTAGAATGGTTTAAACTCTCTCTCTCCCTCTTGCTCCCATTCTCTTTCCTGTTTTTGAGGAGCTCAATTTTGTAATTATTGATTAGTGTGGCAAGTCAATTATCTTTGTTGGGAATTAGTGACAAAAAAGTCCTCATGAATTTTAAGTGGAGTTGTACCAACACTCTCACTATTTTACACTCAGATTGTAACAGAAAAAAATCTATGTTTTAGAAATATGAGGCCCTAGATTGTGATTCTGGCTCTGCAGATTGAAGTCCTATTGTCCTTTACCGCTCTTCCTGATTCTCAATTTCCTCATCTGTAGAATCAAGAAAATGTTTTACTTGCCTATATTCCTAGAGTTTTGTGAATATCATATGAAATTCAGGATGTAATAATGTATTTAAAACTGTCAAGTAAAATACCAGGGTAAGGAATTATCGTTTCGTTGAAATAGAGGAAAACAATTATTAAATAGTGAAAGTTGTACATTCTAAATAATTTTAAAGTAATGCAATTTGATTACTTTCAAGTGTAGGAAGTAATTCATACATGGTTTGCACCTTACTGACTGATGTGATGAATAGTTAAGAATGATTTATAATTAACATTTCCTTTTAAAGGGAAATATTTAAAATCACTGAAACATTTCTTCTTTTGAATAGTCTAAAACTGAGCTATCCAGTGTTTGCTACATGTGGTTGTTTATATGAAAATTAATAAAACTTAAAATTCAGTTCCTCATTTGCACTAAATGCCTCTCTAGTGCTCAATAGCCACATGTTGCTAGTGTCTACTATATTTTACAGTACAAACATAGAACATTTCCTTTGTCACAGAAAATTCTACTGGACAGGGCTACCATACACAGAGAAGGTTAACATTTGGGTTAGAACTTGAAAAATGGATAAGAGTTTACCGGTCAAAGAAACACATATACGTGTGTGTGTGTGTGTGTGTGTGTGTGTGTGTGTGTGTATGTGTGTATGTATTTAGAGAAGGGGATTCTACTGGATAGTGCTAGTCTAAATAGTCTTAGTACCCCCAAAACCTTGTTTATACTTTTATTTAGCAAAACCTTTATTTATAGATACGACAATGTTCAAATCTAACCCAGCTCTAGTCCAGTTATCATGCTTTAAAGAGAATGGTGTACTAAATATCAACACTAAGCTTTAATGATGACACAGATGGTAAATTTTACATTTTTTACTCCTGCAAAATTTGTAAGTTTAAACTGAAAATAAATCACAGCTCGTCAGAGTTGTATAGAACATTAGCGACCACTAGTTCAAAACCCCCATTTTGCATAAGAGGAAACTAAGACTCAAAAAAGAAAAAGGTTTTGCCAACAAATTTTGGATTTTAAATGACAAGCATTGTCTGATATTATTAATAAGAGTGGAAATGGAAATACTTGAGTTTCATTCCTGATTTTGACATTAATTAGTAAAATCCTCTCTATTCTTATGATTCTCCCCATAGAAATCAAACATGTTATTATTAGCTACACAATAAGTATATTGTATATAGTTTGTGGATGATACAACCTCTAGACTTTTTATTAAAGGGATAATTTTTACTACTCTCTGGATATCCAAATAGGCTGAAAATTTTGACAGGAGGTAGTGAAATTGAATAGCAATTTACAAATTTACCCATTTCATCTTTATTGGAAAATTCAGTGATTGATATAGAAAAACTTGAGAAATCTATCTATATCCTACTTATACAAGTAGATAAGTATTGATTCTTCAAGATTAAGATAAAAATCCAATCTTCAAAATTATTACACCTTTATTTGTTATTGGACGTCTATGATGTATTAGGCACAATGCTAGGCTCTAGCTACCCTTACCTAGAGTATAATTTGATTATAGTCTAATGGGCAAACAGATATATAGAAAGATCAGTGAAATGGTTAGCAAGCAACGTATATTTGTTAGCCAAACACTATGTGTAAGGCACTGTAATATAATGTGATAACTGTGCTACTGGAGGAACTGACAAGTTTCAGTGGAAATGTAGAGAAAAGATCACCTAAATAAGTACTTTTCTGTGCTCCTGTAATGCTATTTATGACTTTATTATGTCAATTATATTTTTATATTCTTCAATTTCCAGTGGTTATTTGTTTATGTAGTTATCTCCTCTAATAACTCATAAGCAATTGAATAACAAGGACATTGTTTTGGACTAACAAACCTAGTATCTTATAATGCACATAGCAGGTACTTCATAAAAATATTACCTGAATACTTTTAAATATAGAGTAATAATAAATAATAAAGTTCAATGCACCTTTGATGGTAAATGGACTTTTCCTTGGTTTATGTTGATTTCTGAAACTAAAACATCCTGAAAATTTTAGAGTTCAACATTTTTGTTGCTATTATTTTTTCATATATGCAAAAAGTAACATTTTCAACAGTCCATTGGAATATTTGATTAAAGCTACCTTCGGTTTTAAGTACATTACTTCTCTCAGAAAGAATGATGACCCTGTAAATAGGTTTTAGGCTTCTTGAAGTAAGACTGTTACCCAACCATATGTTTCTCTTTCTTTCTTGTCAATAGGGATCTGGTTGCCATGGCAACTGAGTTATGTAGAATGTTACAGAGCAACATTTGTTGACAGTTTCCAGTCAGATTACTGCCCAGCCAGGCTCTTAGGAGAAAAGAGTGCATATTCTATTTTGATAGTTAAAAAAATGCACTCCTTGATCTAAGTTAAACACATCCCTACCCAAGATGTCCTTGACATAGCAATCTATTTATATTGTGTGTGTGTGGGGGGGCATTTAAAAAATAAATTTGCTTATCTCTGAAAAAGGTGATTTGTCTGCCTAACTGATACAGTATAACATGCAAAGCATTATTTATGGTGAAGAACCTCAAGAGAGTGTCTTTTGAACATTTTTCTCATTCAAACAAGTACCTTGTGTAGGAGTAGTGTTATGAATAAGAAGGAGAGCAGCAGGGGCAGTTGCTCATAATCATGATTCTCTCCTTACTTTTTTTTAATTATTATTTATTTATTTATTTATTTATTTTTAGCTGTGTTGGGTCTTCGTCTCTGTGCGAGGGCTTTCTCTAGTTGCGGCGAGCGGGGGCCACTCTTCATCGCGGTGCGCGGGCCTCTCACTATTGCGGCCTCTCTTGTTGCGGAGTACAGGCTCCAGTCGCGCAGGCTCAGTAGTTGTGGCTCACGGGCCTAGTTGCTCCGCGGCATGTGGGATCTTCCCAGACCAGGACTCGAACCCGTGTCCCCTGCGTTGGCAGGCAGATTCTCAACCACTGCGCCACCAGGGAAGCCCTCTCCTTACTTTTATACATGCAGTAGGCCCTCCATATTTGTGGATGTGGAAACTGTGGATATGGAGGGTCAACTGTGAAACCTGAGTGTCCATGGATTTTATCTGCAGTGGGTCCTGGAACCAATCCCCCATGGATACCCAAGGATCAGTGTACTTTAAAAAATGATTAAAATGTAGGAAACGTCAGGTTATTTCCTTCATTTGATGTTTCCTATATTTTATTTCTGACTAAAATTAAATGTATTGCTCCATGGATGAAGAGAGAGAAAGAGAGAAAATTATAGGTTCATCTCAACTACCCTCTAAATTTTCTTTCTGCAGACTAGGAATGGGCCAGAAGATCATCTGAATTGTGTTTAGTGATACCTGCCTGTGTATTTCAAAAACTAACAATCCTGGGGGCTTCCCTGGTGGCGCAGTGGTTGAGAATCTGCCTGCCAATGCAGGGCACATGGGTTCGAGCCCTGGGCTGGGAAGATCCCACGTGCTGCGGGGCAAATGGGCCCGTGAGCCACAATTACTGAGCCTGCGCGTCTGGAGCCTGTGCCCCGCAACCAGAGAGACTGCGATAGTGAGAGGCCCGCGCACCGCGATGAGGAGTTGCCCCCGCTTGCCGCAACTAGAGAAAGCCCTCGCACAGAAACGAAGACCCAACACAGCCATAAATAAATAAAAAAAAAAAACAAAACAAAAACTAACAATCCAGCTAGGACTTATTTGCCCTCAAATGCATAGAAGAATATAAGCTGAGAGGACAGCCCCCAATCTAAGCTACTTTATCACATAAAGAACTTTGCAGTTCAGGTTATTAAACAGATAGGCCCAGATAAAGAAGATGAAATGCAGGGATAAGTCTGCAAAAGCTCTAAACAGAAATTCAGACAGAGCCAACTGATAAAAGAAAACAGTGGCACTAGTAGTTCCTGATACCAATTAAGACTCTTCCTTCACTAGCTGGCTGGGCCCCAGAAACACCCAGTGAGAACACCACAAACAGGAAAATTATCAGTCATTTGAAACAATGTTGGATGCAGTCCCACACAACCCTCTCTAAATGAATATGTATTAACCTACCCAACCTCTCCACTAAATCCCATCAACTTCATCTAGCCCTACCTCTCTGTGATGACATATTTGAAAGATTTCAGGAAGAAACTCTTCAGCAAAATTTCTTAAAGTTGGGGTCAAGGAGTCCTTGAACTTGGATTAGAAAAATTACGTTTTATTTTCACAAACCTCTCATTGAAATTTATTGATAGTATTTCCTCAAGTTATGAATGTTGGCAACAATCCAAAGTGGTATTACCAGAACCTCAACTTTGTCACCAATATAAATCAAAAATATTATATAACATTGCAGTATTTGTCTGTATCAGTAAAATCATTATGTTCATCATTACTTTGAAGTTGTGGTAGTTATTGGACTCACTAGTAGGTATTTTATTTAATGCATTAATAATGAAGTGAACATATTGTCATAAAACATGTTTGTTTTTAAATATTTTCATAACTACATTTTAATATAGTTGGTTTTCTTTGTATTTTATTTTATTCATTTTAAAATATTATTCTGTGACGGGATCTATTGGCTTCACCAAGCTGCCAAAGAGATGAATGGCATGACAAGAGGTTAAGGATCCCTCCTATAGAGGAAGAGGAAGAAACCATAAAACTGTTTTCATCACAGGTTAAATATTCATCGCTAAAAATAGGGGAATTACTTTACTCTTAAAATAAGCTAAAATTTCCTTAGTGTTTTTAAAACTTGTCTGAGGAAAAGAAGCACTTAAAGCCCTTCTTAAAAATACGAATTCCTGGGCCCTTCACTAGATTTACTGAATCAGAGGGAGGGACTTGGTAATTTGTACTGTAACAAGCACAAATCTGTGCTTTTACTTAGGAAGAATTGGGGAAAGATTAAATTAGAGGAATCATTAATGACTGAATGTGAGAATTCAGTGAGAGGTTAACAACTAGTAACGTGGATTTGAAACCAGAATAACAAACATGGCTCTGCTAAGCAAGGAATTTCTGACAGACTTAGAGAAGTGGATCTCAAAGTGTGGTTTCCAGACCAGCAGCAGTAGCATCACCTGGAAATTTGTTAGACATAAACATTATTGAGACCCACCTCAGGCTCCCTCTCTCACTACAGGATCACAGGAGATGAATAACCAAGACCCACCTAAGTGACATCTTCTGGTGGTAGGGCCTAGCAACTTGTGTTTTAAAAATCCCACCAGGTCACCCCGACTCAAGCTCATATTTGAGAACCAGTGTATCAGTGATGACTTTGTGCCATATTAAAGGGTTTGAACTTTCTGGGGAGAAGGACACCAGCAAATAGCAAAATAGGTGATTCCCAACTTTACTCTTCCTCACAGAAATAGTAACTAGCAACTATTCATAGACAGAACATCTTTTTGAAGATCCCAGAATATAGGAGTGAGGCTGAAGCACCACCCTGGACCACAAACACTGAGAAAAACCACATTAGAAGCATAAGAGGAATGGTTTCACTTTGACCATATCATCTCTCCCCCAGACCAAGTGCAGTGCTGAACTGAGGGGTTCGCATTGGGCCTATAGTTTCTCCAGTGGGAAAAGGAGAGTCTAAGGTGGACATCCAGCTTCCTCAAAGTTCTGGAATGCTTCTGGAGATACCCACTTAGGTATTGCCTCACAAAGATCACTGGGGGAACCACCTAGAGATGGAGAAGGGCAGTGGGACTCACAGTGATGAGAAAGGATTATGGCAGAGAGAGTTCCTGCTGGTGGCAGCACCCACGTGGAGATCTCAACTAGCAGTTCTGCTCATCTACAGAACTGGGCTGATGGTCCCATCTAGCTAGGGATCTCATTCAGCAGTTCTGCCCAGTTTGGGTCCCTAGCTGAGGAACCATCTCAGCCTTGTAGCCCATTCTAAAACTCTGCCTGGACAGGGAAGCAAGTCACTGGCCCCAGCCAACTACTGAGCATAGACTTCACCACCACCAAGCCATGAAGCCCAGAGGTGTGGTGCAGCTGCAAAGCGCATCATATGGCCCACCTGGGTAGGGAAGCAAGTCATCTGGTGACCCATTTGAGAAAGCCTGGATTTGGAGACTGATTCTTCAGAGTTTCAGATACCAATGCAAGTATACAGGTCACATGAAGAATCAGGTAAACATGATACCACCAAAGGAAACAGTAAAGCTTGAATGATGGACCCTAAAGAAATGGAGATTTATGAATTGACAAAGAATTCAGAATAATCCTCTTAAAGAAATTCAGTGACCTACAAGAAATTACAGATAGACAACTAGATAAAATTAGGAAAACAATGCATGAACAAAATGAGAAATTCAACAAAGATATAGAAACCATTAAAAAGGCAAACCAATTCTAGAGCTTAAGAATACCTTGACTGCACTGAAGAATTCAGTAGAGTGCTTCAACAACAATTGTGACCAAGCAGAAGAAAGAGTAAGTGAAATCAAAGACAGGTCATTTGAAATTACCCAGTTAGAGGGGCAAGAATGAAAAAGAGTGAAGACAGCCTACATGAATTATTGGGATATCATTAAAAAAACAATTTACACATTGGAGTCTCAGAAGGAAAAGAGAGGAAGAAAGAGCCAGAATGCTTACTTAAAGAAATAATAGCTGAGAACTTCCCAAATCTGGGGAGATATTTGGACATCCAAGTTCATGAAGTTCATAGGTCCACAAAAAGTTTCAACTCAAGAAGTTCTTCTCCAAGTCACATTATAATAAAACTGTCTAAAATCAATGAGAGAATGAGACTTTTAAAAGCATCAAGAGAAAAAAATCCTCACATACAAGGGAATACCCCAAAAGACTATCAGTGGATTTCTCAGCAGAAATTTTGTAGGCCAGAAGAGAGTAGGATGATATATTCAAAGTACTGAAAGAAAAAAAAAGCTACCAACCAAAAATATTTTATATGGCAAAAATTTTCCTTTGTAAATAAAGGAGAAATATAGACTTTCACAGGCAAATAAAAGATGAGGGAGTTCATCACCACTAGACCCACCTTACAAAAAATACTGAAAGATGTTCTTGAAGCTAAAATGAAAGGACACTCTTTGGTAACATGGAAACATATGAAAATATAAGACATGCTGGTAAAGGTAAGTATAGAGTCAAATTCAGAATACACCATTATTGTAATATGGTGGTGTGATAATCACTTACCTGGGGTATAAAGGCTAAAGGACAAAAGTGTTAAAATAGTATAACTAAATTAATTTGTTAATGGGTACACTATATAAAAAGTATGAATTAGGATATCAAAATCAAAATGTGGAGGGAGAAGTAAAAGTGTAGAATATTTGTATGCAATTGAAGTTAAGCTGTTATCAGCTTAAAGTAGACTGTTATAACTATAAGATATATTATGTAGGCATCATGGTAATCACAAAGCAAAAACCTACAGTAGATACACAAAAGATAAAGAGAAGGAAATCAAAGCATACCACTATGGAAATCATTAGTTCACCAAAGAAGACAGCAAGGCAGCAAGGAAGAAACAAAAGACCTACAAAACAGCCTGAAAACAATAAGATGGCGTCAGTAAGTCCTTACCTATCAATAATTACTTAAACTGTAAATGGTTTAACTATCTAATCAAAAGACATAGAGTTGCTGAATGGATAAAAAAAATAAGACCCAACTATATGCTATTTACAAGAGACTCACTTTAGCTTTAAGAACACTCATAAGGTCAAAGTGAAGGGATGGAAGGAAATATTCCACACAAATGGAAACAAAAGAGAGCAAGGATTGCTATACTTATATTTGGCAAAATAGACTTTTAGTCAAAAGCTGTAACAAGAGGAAAGAAAGGTCATAGTATATTGACAAACGGGTCAATTTATCAAAAGAATACAATTGTAAATATATACGCACCCAATGTCAGAGTACCAAAATATATTACACAGATACTTACAGACCTGAAGTGAGAAATAGACAACAATACAATAATAGTAGTGCACTTCAATACCCAACTTTGAACGATGGATTGATCATGCAGACAGAAAACCAATAAAGAAACAGCAGACTTGAACTATATTTTAGACCAACTGGACATTATCAGAACATTCTATCCAACAGCAGCAGAATATACATTTTCAAGGGCACACAGAACACTCTTCAGTATAGAACGTATGTTAGGCCACAAAACAGCTCATAGCAAATTTAAGAAGATTTAAATAATACAGAGTATCTTTTCTGACCACAATGGTGTGAAACTAGATATCAATAACAGGAGCAAAACAAGACAATTCATACATATGTGGAAATTAAATAACACACTACTGAGCAACCAATGGGTCAAAGGAGAAATCAAAGGGGAATTTTTTAAAATCTTAAAACAAATGAAAACAGAAACACAACATATCAAAATGCATGCGATGTAACAAAAGCTGTTCTGAGAGGGAAGATTATAGTGATAAATTCCTACATAAAATTTAAAAAAAGATTTCAAATAAAATATAATTTTATACCTCAAAGCACTAGACAAAGAAGAACACACAAAGCCCAAGTTACCAGAAGGAAGGAAATAACAAAGATCAGAGCAGTAATAAATGAAATAGAGACCAGAAAAATAATAAAACACATCAATGAAACCGAGTTTTTTTGAAAAAAAAATAAACGAAATTGAGAAGCAGTTAATAGACACAAAAAAGAGGACTCAAACTAATAAAAATATAAATTAAATTGGAGACATTATTAACTGATACCTCAGAAATACAGAGGCTCATAAGAGACTACTAAGATCAATTATATGCTAACAAATTGGAAACCTAGAAGAAATGGACAAATTCCTAGAATCCTCTAAGCTACCAAGATTTAATCATAAAGAAATAGAAAATCTGAACAGACCAATAACGAGTTAGGGGATTGAATCAATAATCAAAAACTTACCAACAGAGAAAACCACAGGACCAAATGGCTTCACAGGTGAATTCCACCCAAGATTTAAATAAGAATTAACATCAATCCTTCTCAAACTTTTCTTTAAAAAGTTGAAGAGAAGGGAACACTCCCAAACTCATTTTATGAGGCCAGTATTACCCTGATAGCAAAGCCAGATAAAGACACTATAAAACAAAACAAAACAAAAAAACAACTACAAGCCAATATCTCTGATGAATATGGATTCAAAAATTTTTAACAAAACACTAGCACACCAAATTCAATAGCACATTAAAAGGATCATACAGCATGATGAATTTGGATTTATCCCTGAAATGCAAGGATGGTTAAACACACTAATCAATAAATGTGATACATTAGGAAAATGAAGGCTACCAATCTTATGATCATCACAATAGATGCAGGCAAAGCATTTGACAAAATAAAGTATCCTTTCTGGATAAAATATGCTCAACAAATTGGGTATAGAAGGAACACAGCTCAACACAATAGGCCATGTATGACACGTCCAAAGCTAACATCATACTCAATAATGAAAGATTGAAAGGTTTTCCTTTAAGATTGGAACAAGGGTAGGGTGCCCTCTCTCACTATTCCTATTCAACATAGTACTGGAGGTCCTAACCAGAGCAATTAGGTAAGAAAAAGAAATAAAGGCATCTACATAGGAAAGTAAGAAGTAAAACTGTCTTTGTTTGCAGATGACATGATCTTATATATAGAAAATCCTAAAGACTCTGCCAAAAAGCTGTCAGAACTAATAAGTGAATTCTGTAAAGTTGCAAGATACAAAATCAACATACAAATCAGTTGCATTTCTACACATTAACATTGAACTATCTGAAAACTAAAGAACACAATCCCACTTAGCATCAAGATCAGTAGAAATCTTAGAAACAAATTTAACCAAGGAGTTGAAAGATCCATACACTGAGAACTATGAGACATTGATTAAATAAAATGAAGAAGACACAAATAAATTGAAAGACCTCATGTTCATGGTTGGGAAGAATTAATATTTTTTAAATGTTAATACTACCCAAAGCCACCTATAGATTCAATGCAATCCCTATCATTGATTCCAATGTCATTTTCCACAGAAATGGGAAAATAATCCTAAAATCCATGTGTAATCACAAAAGATCATGAATGGCCAAAGCACTTCTGAGAAAGAAGAACAAAGGTGGAAGCATCACACGCTCTGATTTCAAACTACATTACAAAGCTATTATAATAAAAACAATATGGCACTGGCATAAAAACAAACACATAGAGCAGTGGAACAGAATCAAGAGTGCAGAAATAAGCAGGCATATACTGTCAACTAATTGACAAGTGAGCCAAGAATACTCACGGGAGAAAGGATTATCTTTAATAAATTATATTGTGAAAACTTGATAGCCACATGCAAATGAATAAAATTAGATCCCTGTCTTACACCACTCACAAAAATTAAACTGAAATGGATTAAAGACCTATTAGACCTGATCCTGTAAAACTCCTATAAGAAAACATAGGGGAAAAGCCTACATCAAACTAAAAAGTTTCTATACAGTAAAAGAAACAATCCTACAAAAATGCAACCTAAAGAATGGAAGAAAATATTTGCATACTATATATCTGATAAAGGGCTAATATCCAAAATATGTAAGGAACTCAGACAACTCAATAGCAAAAAAGCATTCATTAAAAAGTAGACATTGTATATATGTACCACATCTTCTGTATCCATATATACAATGGAATATTACTCAGCCATAAAAAGGAACGAAATTGAGTCATTTGTTGAGACGTGGATGGATCTAGAGACTGTCATACAGAGTGAAGTAAGTCAGAAAGAGAAAAACAAATATCGTATATTAACACATGTATGTGGAACCTAGAAAAATGGTACAGATGAGCCAGTTTGCAGGACAGAGGTTGAGACACAGATGTAGAGAACAGACATATGGACACCAAGGGGGGAAAACTGCGATGGGGTGGGTATGGTGTTGTGCTGAATTGGGCGATTGGGATTGACATGTATACACTGATGTGTATAAAATTGATGCCTAATAAGAACCTGCAGTATAAACAAGCAAACAAACAAAACAACTAATACTAAACTTTCATTGGGTTATTTGTATGGAAATATGTTAATATAAATGTTTCAGACATTACATGAAATTTCTAAAAATCTTATATGTTTTGGTATAATGTTATAAGTCATAATCCTAGTTATTACCTTAAAATGTATATCTCAGAAATAACTAATTTTCTTGTCAACTGCATTATTATGAACTTTCATCAAATTTTTAACTGTGGTCATTTTTAAGTCTTTTGTCATTTACAGACAGTTCTGTGTGTACTCTGATGCTTTTGCAAATATGTTCCTATAAAAGGGTTTCATCTTTAAGAAATTCATGGAAAAGACTCTGACAAGTACAGGTTTCTGGTAACTGACTGTACTGCTGAACTGAATGAATAAGCATTTTCAGAACTCTAATGAAAAACTGATGAACTCATAAAAGTGCTAACAAAAGATCAAGATGAAAAAAAAAATTTAATTACACGGGACTGAGTGAACTGATGAGGTTGAGTATAATTTTTGTGACTTTCTGTCTGAATTAAAAAAAAAAAAATCCAACAAGGACTCAGAGGCAAAGAATATACAAATCAATTTTCACTGCAAAGTAAAGGAGCTGTTACAGTGGAGGATTACTGGACTGAATGTCAATATTATGACATAGTATGAGTGTGTTTCATGTTTGGTAATTGCAATCATTGTTGCTTTTGTTGTGGTCATCCATGTACAATGCTTGGTGTCAGTCTATTTATCTCTTGTAAAAATAAAATACAGTGTGTGTGTGTGAAAAAAAAAAAGTAGACAAATGGGGATATATGTATACATGTGGCTGATTCATTTTGCTGTACAGCAGAAACTAACACAACATTGTAAAGCAACTATACCCCAATAAAAAAAATAAAGAATAAAAAAATTTTTAAAAGGGGACAAGTAATCTGAATAGACGTTTTTCCAAAGAAGACATACAAATGGCATTAAAAGAAGTTCCAATCACTAATCACAGTGGAAATGCAAATTTAAACTCTAATAGGATATCACTTCACACCTGTTAGCATGGCTGTTATCAAAACAATAAAAGATAGCAAGTGTTGGTGAGAATGTGAAGAAAGGGGAACCTTGTGCACTGTTGGTGGGAATGTAAATTGGTGCAGCCACTATGGAAAACAGTATGGAGTTTCATCAAAAATTTAAAAATAGAATTACCATGCAATCCAGCAATCTCACTTCTGGCCATATACCCAAAAGACTTGAAATCAGAATCCTATCCACTCATTTCTGAAACTTAAGGCAGTAAGAACTTGACCATAGAATGTTTACTAGGGGTATTGTGATAATCATTCACAATACAGTATATATAAATCAAACCACCATGCTGTACACATTAAACTTATACAGTGATGTCAATTATTTCTCAATAAAACTGGAAAAAAGAATAATGTTGTATCAAATGGCTGTAAAATTTTTTTAAATATTAAGTATTTAGTATGCAGAAATACTTTATTCAATATTTTTGGTTTAGCTCAGTCAAAATTACTAAATTTTATGTATATGCAGTAGGTCAGACAAGATCCTACACAACCATCATTCCAACTTTGTTTTGATACACCTGGTCTAATAAAAGGACATTAGCATGTTGTTGGGTGTATTAAAAATTTCAGTGTTTTAAGTTGTGCATCTTAGGGTGTCTGTGAATTTTCATGTGCCTGACCACTGCTAATATGCTAATACTTTTCATTTATTGAAGGCATGAGATGCCTTACAAATGTAGGCTCTGCCCCATACATTAACAGAAAGGGAAGAATAATTTTTAAAACAATGGTTGGTATTAAAAATTGACAATTTTTATTTCAAGTATGAGAAACTGCCAGTAAAATTAAAATGGTTTTCCTCCTTTAGAAAATAAACATAAAGCACAAAAATTGGTATAAACTGTAACCCTTACAGTTTTTCTCAAACAGTAGTTTGTGTCATTTATTTTACAGTGAATAATACAATTGTTTTGACCCATTTTAATATTGAGACACTGATTCAGCTGTCAACACCTTAAATCAATCAGAAATTTGTTCTTATCACCAATAGGAAATAAAAGTCCAAGTAAAAACACAAACAAGAACTTTAAAAAAAACCCTCTGGGGACTAAGACGTCCTTTTCCAAATACTGAAGATTCAGTCTTTCTAGTTCATATAAAATATAAATGAACTTTACATAGAATGTACATTTCCAGGTCTGAATTACTTCTTGGTACACATCATTTATGTCTTTCAAAATGAAGCTAGTTATTTTGGAGATTAGGTATAATCCATTAAAAGTATGTTTGTCATTATGATTAAAAACAGGAATAAATATAAGTAAATAACTGATCCAATAAAGGAACATAATTAGTTCTAATCTAATAGCTCAAACAAGAAGTGATCATTAATTGTCTTCAGTATCTGCTATGTCACATTTGTACCAATATTTATCAGTTTTCAAATTACTAACAAACTGTATAAAGCCTGCCTAAAATACTTTTGAATCATTACTAGCAAGTGACCATTGCTTCTACATTTTCTCTTTTTTTTTTAAGTTTCAAACCTCAATATTTGCTTCTTCATTTTCTTATATAAGAAATCAGTGCTTTGTAAAGAACTCTACTGTATTGATTTCAGATTAGGGGATGTGAACTGCTTACATTGTGTTCTGCTGTCAGGTTTTAACAGACATATCATTTTGTACTATATCATGTGTCACAGATCACAGATGTACTTAAAATAAATCAAGCTGTTCTATGTCACTATAATATGCACACCCAAATCCAGCAAATGATCAATTAGGAAGACTGACTGAATTGATTGAAAGTAAAGCCTAACTAGACCTTGTAAATCATACAATATGACATTTAAAATTTAGATAGCATTTATTATTTTCCACTTCAAGACTATTTAGGTGATCTATCTATCTATCTATCTGAAATCTGTGAGCACTACGTAGACATTAAATTCATTTGGAAGACTTAATTCTCTATTGACAGTTCCATATTTACAACTGTAGTGGTTTTCAGTTTATTAATATTTTAGTTAGTCACATTTTGACACTAGTCAATCTGAATTCTCCTGAGTATTCCATGTGATAATTCCTTGCATTTATATAGCACTTTATGTTTCTCAAAACACTTTCAAGTACATTATCCCATTTGATCATCTCAACACCTTGTAATGTAGGGTAGTGTCATAATTATTTATATAAGAAGAAACCGAGACCCCTATTGTTCACACAACTGGGATCAGAATCCTGGACTCTTGACTCCTGGTTTAGTGCTCTCTTCTTCACTAGGCACTGCCTTCCTTTATTGATTTCTAAAACACCTTATCTTCTTACATATGTAGCTCATTTTATGTAAAGTTATACAACTTTATACTTACTAGACTTATACAAGTCAATTATATATATCTGTATCTTATATCAGTTATATGTATATATCTCCAACCATTTATACAGGATCTGATGCTTTACTATCCCCTGCACACAGTAAGTACTGCAAAAACTTTTCATTGCCTTGGAAATCTCTATTTTCCTACTAATTATGACTAACATGGAATAAAGGTCCTAAATGTCCTAATATTAGCCTTAGCCTCAGTGCCAGATGTTTCAGCTTATAATTCGTCCTAATTCTAGATATTTAAACCACAGTGTTAACTATGTACCCTGATTTATCAGTAAGAATTAGTGGACTGCTATGTCTATAAAAAATAACCTATTTTTTAATACAAGTTTCAACAATAAGGGTATATTTACTACCTTCAAATCCCTAAGTACATTATTATTTAGTCATGTAGCATAGAACTAATAAGAACACAAGGGGAATAGCTGGCATCTTATAATTGTAGATACGAAATGCATGTGCCTTTTGCAACACAATGACAAGTACAATATTGATTTATATTTGTTATCCGAATGGCTAGACACCATGGTAAAATAGTTATGATTTGTCACTCCATAGCATTATTCTTCTTAGCATTGCTAAGTGCCTTGATGTAAAAGTGTGTTTCAAAAGTAGCAGTAGTATTGATACATACTACAACATGGATGTAACCTGGAAACATTATGCAGAATGAGAGAAGCCAGATACAAAAGGCCACATATTGTATGATTCCATGTTATATGAGATGTCCAGAATAGGCAAATCCATAGAGACAGAAAGCAGATTTGTGGTTGTCTGGGATTGGGGGGAGAGGAGAATGGGGAGTGACTGCTAACAGTTTCTTTTTGGAGTGATGGAAGTGTTCTGGAATTAGACAGTGGTTATGTTTGCCCAAATTTGTGAATATACTAAAAAACAATGAAATGTGTATTTCAAAATGGCCAAATTTATGGCAGGTATATGAATTAATCTCAATTTTTTTAAAAGAAAAAAGTGATTGTGGTTATGGTTGTATAACTGTGAATATGCCAAACACTATCAAAATGTACACTTTAAATGAGTGAATTGTGTGGTATGTGAATTATATCTCAATAAAGCTATTACCAAAAAAAAAAAAAAAGTAGCAGTAGTGATGCAACTTAGAATATTCTTAAGTACTGAATTCATTAATTTTTCTCTACTTAGAGCATTAAGACATCTCTGTAAGACTGAGTGACTATAACTGAGTACATGCATCTGGTAGTGACATTTTCGCTGCCCTTGAGGAAATAATTAGTATGTATAGGGCAATGTGTAAATTTGTTAAGTATTTGTTAAGTATACACATCCACATCTTTGTGGATGTGTATAAATAACAAGTATTGCACTAATGGAGACTACTGTCCACTAACAGTGGCATCAGGATGTAATATTGACCATAAGAGCCCCCCAGGCATTTCAGTATTCTTGAACTAACCAATGTGATTACCCATGGAGCTATTGAAACCCTCTGGAAACTTTTTATTTCTAGGTTTCATTCCAAACTTTTCTGGAGGGGTAGGTGAGCTTAGACAGCTGAGTGAGAGCTTTGCACTGGAAAGAAGAGGGGTTATTTTCAAATGTTCTCCCAGGAGGCCAGTATTGAAGCTGAGATCTCAGAATATGATGTGTTTGCAATTATGCTGATAGAAACTCAAATGCCAGATGTGCCCCAATAATCTACAACACAGAGTTAATAATATTCCATGGAAGCCACGAAGCACAAAGATGTCATATTATCCATTTGCAGTGTTAACAAGCTCCCAAGCAATTTTAAATACAATGTGATTCGGAGTGACATCTAACATTCTACAAATATTGAAACCTCTGAATTTGTGGAGTTGCCCTATTCTAGAGAACTGAGTTGCTAGTACAGATTAGACAACTAGGACTGATAGAAATAGCGATTCAAGTAACAATGCAAATAACGGGCTGAGCCCATGGGGGAAATGCAGACACACCTGCACCTCTGCAAAGTATTTGCTCTGTGAGAGCCGGAAATTGCCTTTTGTGACAGAAAACTCCATGGTGCTTGCTCAGCTTCATTGTTGAGGCTTCTGCCTTGGCAGAGGAGAAGTGGGATGCTGGGTTTGGTGAGTTTTGGGATTTAGCACACACCAAAAGAACAAGACTGTTTCATTCGGTTCAGGCGGCTTTTACTATTCAGCATCTTGTAAACATTGAATCTGTAATAAGACCAAATGGAACGATTCCTGCCATCCTAGAAATTCTCCTTTCTTCTTCCCCATCAGCTCCCACCAGGGTCCACTTTGAGGGGAGGATTTCCTAAAATGTATGTAAAATTATTAGACATGGTGTGTGGGATGCTGAGGGGAAGCAATTCTGTCCCAGTAACCTATTTAAATCAAATATCTTTTAGCCACACTGCTAATAAGTAATTCTGTTCAATTATTATATACTCAACACTATTTTAGGTACTATAGGGGATATAAAATGTGAGAGAAATGGATCTGTCCTTTAGTAAGAGGAAGCTCACTGGAAACCAACATAGATCCATATGGTAAGAATTCTAGAGGTCTGTTTGAGATGATTTTCACAGTTAAGGTGGGTATCAGTTATACATGCTTTAATCACATGAGATAATTTCTTAAGATAAATCTCTATTTCTGTCTCTTTCTGTCTATATATTTATATGTAGAGGTACATGTGTGTGTATGTTATGGAGTTTCTGGTATTGGTTTTCTAATCTGATTAGATTTTAAGGCACTAGTGATTATTTTCACTGGTGAAGAGGACATTGGACACCGATGATAGTGCAAAATATCACCAATCTTAATCAAATACTTATAAAAAGTAAAGTTCTGGGTGACCATGTATTTTATACCTTAAAACATTGTTGTCAGACTAAAGAGTATGATGAGATTGGCTTGTTGCTGCTGACTGCATTGGAAGAAGTGAGGGGGAAAAAAGGGTGAGCTCAGGGCTCCTGTTCTCAGTTCAAGTTGTACATAAATTACCTGAAAATTTCTATGACTTCCTTTAAATAAATACTTATCTCCTATAGTGGCAGGTCTGCGATTGCTGAAAACCAAATACAGACTCTCATCCTGTTAGTGGATGAATGGCATGATATGTATTCCCAAACGTATAAGGTATCTTCTGTTAAAGTAAGGACATTAATTTGGAATGATTGGAATCATGAAAATCAGAATAGGAGCCTATGGGCAGATTCCAATGAAAGGAGGATATTGAACCTCCAAATTCTGATGAGTTGTCTTGGCCAGCTCTTCTACCCCTGTCTGAGAAGTTTAACCCTGGTTTGCCTAAGGAATTTGTAATGGCCTCCCCTGAGGTAGTTACCTTGTAAGATACTGCAGATTCTCTTCAGGACCTATCCCAAATGCCCTTCTTTGCTTCTAGACCTATAACTAGACACAAGTCCCAGCAGACCCTGAAGGGTGAGGTATGAGGTGTGACCCATGGGGAGGTGCACTATATTCCAAAAGAAGGGCATTATTTTTCCAGTTAATCCAGACAGAAATCTGGAGAACATATGTGGGAATGGATATTAAGGATTTGGGATAA
This sequence comes from Eschrichtius robustus, assembly GCF_028021215.1. NCBI lineage: Eukaryota > Metazoa > Chordata > Mammalia > Artiodactyla > Eschrichtiidae > Eschrichtius > Eschrichtius robustus. The sequence goes on from NC_090845.1 coordinate 111,717,280, forward strand.
TGGTGGTGGAACATAAAGTTGGATCAGGCTGAGTTTATTAATATTGGCCCACTAAGAAGGATATATTCAATGTTGCAGCTCAAGGGGATAGAGGTCACTAACAATTCTATTGGTTGGATGGCTGCACAATGCATCAAAAGGTGCCTACACTAAATGAAATTGAAATGTCAGAGCTTCCTTGATATACTGTAGAGGAAGGTATCCAAAGGCTCAGAGACATTGGAATGTTAAAGTGGATTTATTATGTAAAATCTGCTTACCCACCCCAGGAGGGTCCAGCAGACACACCTTTTGCCACAAGCACAAAATAAATTTGTGAGGGAACCTCAGAATTATTGAAGACCTCTGTGGTTGCTCTTCTCTGTAAGCCAGAAATTACAGTGGAAACATCTGCCAGTAAACTGGGATCTTTCAATGCAATGGGGATAATTGGATTCTGGGGTGGCAGGGGCCCAAGTGGCATCACATAATTGTCAAAAGCAAAGTTGGCATGGTTACTGTAGTTGATAGTAGAGTCAAAGCAGTAATAGAATAGTCTGACCTATGGTATTGGCTAGTTGATCATGATGTTTATAGAAGAGAAATAGATAGGCAGTCTACTAAGTTCTTTCTTGATCTATATGAGCAGAAAAGTTATACATCAAGTGAATAGGAGCCTAACATGAATCGTCAAAACAGAGATTCATAGTTCCTCAATCAATTCTGAGACTTGAGCCAGTGAACAGACATAGAACCCCTTGAATGAAGGGGATGCTGGGTCCTCTTGAAAGAAGACCCCAGTACACTACCATAAAGTTATATTTAATTTTTCTCCCAGCTTTCCCCAAAAGGGACTTACAGCCATTTACCAGGGTGACAGTGTACTGAGAAAAAGAAAATAATCTGACTTTTAAGGGATTAATGTACACTGGCTCTGAACTGATACTAATTCCAGGAGACTCAAAATGTCTTTATGGTCCACCAGTCAAATGAAGAGTTTATATGGGTCAGGTACTCAGCGGAGCATCAACTCAGGTCCATCACACATTGGGCCTAGTGGGTCCCCAAACTGATCCTTTGGTTCCTCAGTTCTAGAATGCATAAAGGAATAAAAATACTCAACAACTAGCAGAGTATCCATTATTAGTTGCCTGACATGTAGAGTGAGGGTTATTATGGTAGGAGAGGCCAAATGGAAGTCACTAGAGGTTTCTCTACCTAGGAAAATGGAAAATAAAAGCAGTACCACATTCCAGGAGGGATTGCAGAGATCTCTGCCACCATCAAAGACTTGAAGGATGCTGGGAAGGAGATTCTCACCACATCCCATTCAACTCACCTATTTGGCCTGTGCAGAAAATGGGTGGATCTTGGAGAATGACAGTGGATTATCATAAGCTTACTCAGGTGGTGACTCCAATTGCGGTTGCTGTACCAGATGTGATTTTATTGTTTGAGCAAATTAACACATACTTTGGCACCTGATATGTAGCTACTGAATTGATCTGGTAAATGCTTTTTTTTTTCTACACCTGTTAATAAAGGCCACCAGAAGCAACTGGCTTTCAACTGACAAGGCCAGTAATATACTTCCATTGTTCTGCTTCAGGAGTGTATCAACTCTCCAGCTCAAGTGTCATCACAGAACTGATGGAGACTTGATCTCCTTTCCCTTCCACAAGACATTACAACTAAAAAGAGGCATAACTCCTAGTGGGTCTCTTTGGATGTTTGAGGCAACATATTCCTCATTGGGGTGGCTCATTTACCAAGTTCCATGAGATCTCATAGCTTTCAGTGGGGCCAAGAACAATAGCTGGCTTTCCAAGAGGTCCAGGCTGTCACGAAAACTACTGTGCCACTTGGGCTGTGTGATCCAGAAGATCCAGTGGTGCTTGAAGTGTCAGTGGCAGAACATGCTCCACTGTCAATGAATCGTTGAGTAGATTCTTGGGATTTTGGAGCAAAGTCCTGTCATCTTCTGTGGATAACTACCCTTTCTTTGAGAAACAACTTTTGGCTTGCCACTGGGTCTTTGTAGAGACTGAATGGTTGGCCATGGGCCACCAAGTTATCATGCTGTCTGAGTTGCCCATCATGAACTAGGTGTTGTATGAGCCCCTAAGCCAGCAGCACTCCATCAGCAAATGGAAGTGAAATATACAAGATCAGGATTGAACAGGATGTGAAGGCACAATTAATTGCATAACAAAGTGACCCTAATGCATATGGCCCCTTCTCCTGCTATATATCCTCCTTTCACCCAGCCTGTACCTGTGTCCTCATGGAGAGTTCCCTATAATTAGTTGACTGAGTAAGAGAAAACTCAGGCCTGATTTACAGATGGTTTTTTTATGACATGAAGGCACCATCTGAAAGTAGACAGATAACAGCAGTACAGCACCTTTCTGAGACATCCCTGAAGGACATTGATGAAGGGAAATCCTCCCAGTGGGCAGAACTTTGAGATGTGCACCTGGTTTTCAATTTTCAAGGAAGGAGAAATTGCCAGAAGCATGAGTATATACCAGTTTATGGGCTATGGACAGCGGTTTGCCTGGATGGTTAGGGACTTGAAGAAACATGATTGGAAAATTGGTAACAAGGAGGTGTAGGGTAGTGATATGTGGATAGACTTTTGTGAATGTGCAAAACAACAGTAATAACAACATGAAGATATTTGTGTTCCATGTGAGTGCTACTAATGAGTGACTTCAGCAGAAGAGGATTTTAATAATCAAGTGGGTAGGATGACACATTCTAAGGATAGCAGTCAGACTCTTTCCCCAGCTTCCTTTGTCATTATCTAATGAGCCTATAACAATGGTAATAATGGCAGGGGTGGAGATTAGCATGGGCTCACAACATGTACTTCAACTCACCAAGGTCGACCGACCTGACTACAGCCACTGCTGAGTTCCCAGTTTGCCAGCGGTAGAGGCCAACACCGAGTCTCCAATATGGACCCTTCAGGGTGATCAGACAGCTGCCTGATGGCAAGTTGATTACATTGGGCCACCTCTATCATGGAAGAGGAAGTGCCTGATCCTCACTAGAATAAACACTCTGTATATGGATTTGCCTTCCCTGCATGTAGTGCTTCTGCAAAAACTGTCAGATGTGTACTTGATGGTGCCTTGTGCACAATCATGGTATTCCAAACAGCATTACTTTTCATCAAGGAAGCAACTTCAGAGTAGATGAATTGCAACAATGGATCCATCATCATGAAATTCACTGGTCTTACCATGGTTCTCACCATCCTGAGGCAGCTGGCTTGATAGAATGGTGGAATGCCTTTTGAAAACTCAGTTACGGTATCAGCTAGGTGGAAATATTTTGTAGGTCTGGGGTAAAGTTCTTCAGGTGGCTCTATATGCTTTGAATTAATATCCAGCATATGGTGCAGTTTCTCCCATAGCCAGGATGTATACATTAAAAATGTGCAGCTTTAGGGCTTCCCAGGTGGGGCAGTGGTTGAGAATCCGCCTGCCAATGCAGGGGACACGGGTTCGAGCCCCGGTCCAGGAAGATCCCACATGCCGTGGAGCAACTAAGCCCGTGTGCCACAACTACTGAAGCCCACGCGCCTAGAGCCCGTGAGCCACAACTGCTGAGCCTGCGTGCCACAACTACTGAAGCCCGCGTGCCTAGAGCCCGGGCTCCACAACAAGAGAAGCCACCACAATAAGAAGCCCGCGCACCGCAACGAAGAGTAGCCCCCACTTGCCACAACTAGAGAGAAGCCCGCGTGCAGCAACGAAGACCCAACGCAGCCAAAAATAGAAATAAATAAATAAATAAGTTTATTTAAAAAAAAATGTGCAGCTTTTTGTTTTTCAATTATACTGTAATAAGTTGTTTTCTTAAAAAAGAAATGAGTGATGGCACCCAGGGTGAGGGTAAGCGGAAACGTACAAGATATGGATTCTTCTTCCTTGCTGATACTGATTTGAATTATTTGTTTTGAAGTATTTCATGGATGTTTAGTGTATACTAAACAAAGATGTTGGAAAGGACAGGAAAAGGGTAGAGGAATAATGCATCAGTGAAGAAGACAATACAATATAACCAATGGACAGTTCTTGAGACATAGAGATGGAAAAAGTTGTTATATGGAATGACAAAAAATAACTTCATTTCTTGTGCAAACTGTCCAATTGGTTGTGGCTTCTTGGGTTGTAAAGGGTTATTCCAACACATCTGGGTTCAGCAAAGCATAATAGCATGATGAATTAGACATATTTGTTTAGTGTCATGTTTCTGCTAATCCCAATTACAGCTAGCCTGCCTTTTTTCCCTTTTCTTTTTTTTTAACATATTTTTTGAAGTATAATTGCTTTACAATGGTGTGTTAGTTTCTGCTTTATAACAAAGTGAATTAGCTATACGTATATCCCCATATCTCCTCCCTCTTGTGTCTCCCTCCCACCGTCCCTATCCCACCCCTCTAGGTGGTCACAAAGCACCGAGTTGATCTCCCTGTGCTATGTGTCTGCTTCCCACTAGCTCTCTATTTTACATGTGGTAGTGTATATATGGCCATGCCACTCTCTCACTTCGTCCCAGCTTACCCTTCTCCCTCCCTGTGTCCTCAAGTCCATTCTCTACATCTGCGTCTTTATTCCTGTCCTGCCCCTAGGTTCTTTAGAACCATTTGTTTTCGATTCCATATATATGTGTTAGCGTATGGTATTTGTTTTTATCTTTCTGACTTACTTCACTCTGTATGACAGACTCTAGGTCCATCCACCTCACTACAAATAACTCAATTTCGTTTCTTTTTATGGCTGAGTAATATTCCATTGTATATATGTGTCACATCTTCTTTATCCATTCATCTCTCGATGGACACTTAGGTTGCTTCCATGTCCTGGCTATTGTAAATAGAGCTGCACTAAACATTGTGGTACATGTCTCTTTATGAATTATGGTTTTCTCAGGGTATACGCCCAGGAGTGGGATTGCTGGGTCGTATGTTAGTTCTATTTTTAGTTCCTTGAGGAACCTCGATACTGTTCTCCATAGTGGCTGTATCAATTGACATTCCCACCAACAGTGCAAAAGGGTTCCCTTTTCTCCATACACTCTCCAGCATTTACTGTTTGTAGATTTTTTTGATGATGGCCGTTCTGACTGGTGTGAGATGATATCTCATTGTAGTTTTGATTTGCATTTCTCTGATGATTAGTGATGTTGAGCATCTTTTCTTGTGTTTGTTGGCAATCTGTATATCTTCTTTGGAGAAATGTCTATTTAGGTCTTCTGCCCATTTTTGGATTGGGTTGTTTGTTTTCTTGATATTGAGCTGCATGAGCAGCTTGTATATTTTGGAGATTAATCCTTTGTCAGTTGCTTCATTTGAAAATATTTTCCCCCATTCTGAGGGTTGTCTTTTCGTCTTGTTTATGTTTTCCTTTGCTGTGCAAAAGCTTTTAAGTTTCATTAGGTCCCATTTGTTTATTTTTGTTTTTCTTTCCATTTCTCTAGGAGGTGGGTCAAAAAGGATCTTTCTGTGATTTATGTCATAGAGTGTTCTGCCTATGTTTTCCTCTAAGAGTTTTATAGTGTCTGCCCTTATATTTAGGTCTTCAATCCATTTTGAGTTTATTTTTGTGTATGGTGTTAGGGAGTGTTCTAATTTCATTCTTTTACATGTAGCTGTCCAGTTTTCCCAGCACCACTTATTGAAGAGGCTGTCTTTTCTCCTTTGTATATTCTTGCCTCCTTTATCAAAAATAAGGTGACCATATGTGTGTGGGTGCATCTCTCGGCTTTCTATCCTGTTCCATTGATCTATATTTCTGTTTCTGTGCCAGTACCGTGCCATCTTGATTATTGTAGCCTTGTAGTATAGTCTGAAGTCAGGGAGCCTGATTCCTCCAGCTTCGTTTTTCTTTCTCAAGATTGCTTTGGCTATTCGGGGTCTTTTGTGTTTCCATACAAATTGTGAAATTTTTTGTTCTAGTTCTGTGAAAAATGCCATTGGTAGTTTGATAGGGATTGCATTGAATCTGTAGATTGCTTTGGGTAGTATAGTCATTTTCACAATGTTGATTCTTCCAATCCAAGAACATGGTATATCTCTCCATCTGTTTGTATCATCTTTAATTTCTTTCATCAGTGTCTTATAGTTTTCTGCATACAGGTCTTTTGTCTCCTTAGGTAGGTTTATTCCTAGGTATTTTATTCTTTTTGTCACAGTGGGACATGGGAGTGCCTCCTTAATTCTCTTTCAGATTTTTCATCATTAGTGTATAGGAATGCAAGAGATTTCTGTGCATTAACTTTGTGTCCTGCTACTTTACCAAATTCATTGATTAGCTCTAGTAGTTTTCTGGTAGAGTCTTTAGGATTCTCTATGTATTGTATCATGTCATCTGCAAACAGTGACAGCTTTACTTCTTCTTTTCTGGTTTGGATTCCTTTTATTTCTTTTTCTTCTCTGATTTCTGTGGCTAAAACTTCCAAAACTATGTTGAATAATAGTGGTGAGAGTGGGCAACCTTGTCTTGTTCCTGATCTTGGTGGAAATGGTTTCAGTTTTTCACCATTGAGAATGATGTTGGCTGTGGGTTTGTCATATATGGCCTTTATTATGTTGAGGTACGTTCCCTCTATGCCTACTTTCTGGAGGGATTTTATCATAAATGGGTGTTGAATTTTGTCGAAGCTTTTTCTGCGTCTATTGAGATGATCATATGGTTTTTATCTTTCAATTTGTTAAGATGGTGAATCACATTGATTGCTTTGCGTATATTGAAGAATCCTTGCATTCCTGGGATAAACCCCACTTGGTCATGGTGTATGATCCTTTTAATGTGCTGTTGGATTCTGTTTGCTAGTATTTTGTTGAGGATTTTTGCATCTATGTTCATCAGTGATATTGGCCTGTAGTTTCCTTTCTTTGTGACATCTTTGTCTGGTTTTGGTATCAGGGTGATGGTGGCCTCGTAGAATGAGTTGGGGAGTGTTCCTCACTCTGCAATATTTCGGAAGAATTTGAGAAGGATAGGTGTTAGCTCTTCTCTAAATGTTTGATAGAATTCGCCTGTGAAGCCATCTGGTCCTGGGCTTTTGTTTGTTGGAAGAGTTTAATCACAGTCTCAATATCAGCGCTTGTGATTAGTCTGTTTATATTTTCTATTTCTTCCTGGTTCAGTCTTGGAAGGTTTTCCTTTTCTAAGAATTTGTCCATTTCTTCCAGGTTGTCCATTTTGTTGGCATATAGTTGCTTGTAGTAACCTCTCATGATCATTTGTATTTCTGCAGTGTCAGTTGTTACTTCTCCTTTTTCATTTCTAATTCTGTTGATTTCAGTCTTCTCCCTTTTTTTCTTGAGAAGCCTGGCTAATGGTTTATCAATTTTGTTTATCTTCTCAAAGAACCAGCTTTTAGTTTTATTGATCTTTGCTATTGTTTCCTTCATTGCTTTTTCATTTATTTCTGATCTGATCTTTTTGATTTCTTTCCTTCTGCTAACTTTGGGGTCTTTTTTGTTCTCCTTTCTCTAATTTCTTTAGGTGCAAGGTTAGGTTGTTTATTTGAGATGTTTCTTGTTTCTTGAGGTAGGATTGTATTGTTATAAGCTTCCTTTTTAGAACTGCTTTTGCTGCATCCCATTGGTTTTGCGTTGTCGTGTTCTCATTGTCATTTGTTTCTAGGTTTTTTTAATTTCCTATTTGATTTTTTCAGTGATCTCTTGGTTATTGTGTAGTGTATTGTTTAGCCTCCATGTGTTTGTATTTTTTTCATATTTTTTCCTGTAATTGATGTCTAGTCTCATAGCATTGTGGTCGGAAAAGATACTTGATATGATTTCAATTTTCTTAAATTTACCAAGGCTTGATTTGTGACCCAAGATATGGTCTGTACTGGAGAATGTTCCATGAGCACTTGAGAAGAAAGTGTATTTTTTTTTTTGATGGAATATCCTATAAATATCAATTAAGTCCATCTTGTTTAATGTATCATTTAAAGCTTGTGTTTCCTTATTTATTTTCATTTTGGATGATCTGTCCATTGGTGAAAGTGGGGTGTTAAAGTCCCCTACTATGATTGTGTTCCTGTTGATTTCCCCTTTTATGGCTGTTAACATTTGCCTTATGTATTGAGGTGCTACTGTGTTGGGTGCGTAAGTCTTTACAATTGTTATATCTTCTTTTTGGATTGATACCTTGATTATTACGTAGTGTCCTTCTTTGCCTCTTGTAATAGTCTTTATTTTAAGGTCTGTTTTGTCTGATATGAGAATTGCTACTCCAGCTTTCTTTTGATTTCCATTTGCATGGAATATCTTTTTCCATCCCCTCACTTTCAGTCTGTATGTCTCCCTAGGTTTGAAGTGGGTCTCTTGTAGACAGCATGTATATGGGTCTTTTTTTTATATCCATTCAGCCAGTCTATGTCTTTTGGTTAGAGCATTTAATCCATGTACATTTAAGGTGATTATCGATATGTATGTTCCTATTACCATTTTCTTAATTGTTTTGGGTCTGTTATTGTAGGTCTTTTCCTTCTCTTGTGTTTCCTGCCTAGGGGAGTTCCTTTATCATTTGTTGTAAAGCGGGTTTGGTGGTGCTGAATTCTCTTAGCTTTTGCTTGTCTGTAAAGGTTTTAATTTCTCCGTCGACTCTGAATGAGATCCTTGCTGGGTAGAGTAATCTTGGTTGTAGGTTTTTCCCTTTCATCACTTTAAATATGTCCTGCCACTCCCTTCTTGCTTGCAGAATTTCTGCTGAAAGATCAGCTGTTAACCTTATGGGGATTCCTTTATATGTTATTTGTTGTTTTTCCCTTGCTGCTTTTAAGATTTTTTCTTTGTGTTTACTTTTTGGTAGTTTGATTAATATGTGTCTTAGCATGTTTCTCCTTGGATTTATCCTGTGTGAGACTCTCTGTGCTTCCTGGGTTTGACTGACTATTTCCTTTTCCATATTAGGGATGTTTTCAACTATAATCTGCTCCAATATCTTCTCAGTCCCTTTCTTTTTCTCTTCGTCTTCTGGGATCCCTATAATTCAAATGTTGTTGTGTTTAATGGGTCCCAGAGGTCTCTGAGAGTGTCCTCAATTCTTTTCATTTTCTTTCTTTATTCTGCTATGTGGTAGTTATTTCCACTATTTTATCTTCCCCGTCGCTTTTCCGTTCTTCTGCCTCAGGTGTTCTGTTATTGATTCCTTCTAGAGAATTTTTAATTTCATTTATTTTGTTGTTCATCATTTTTTGTTTGCTCTTTAGTTCTTCTAGTTCCTTGTTAAACGTTTCTTGTATTTTCTCCTTTCTATTCCTAAGATTTTGGATTATGTTTACTACCATTATTCTGAATTCTTTTTCAGGGAGACTGCCTATTTCCTCTTCATTTGTTTGGTCTGGTGGGTTTTTACCTTGCTCCTTCTTCTGCTGTGCGTTTCTCTGTCTTCTCATTTTGCTTAACTTACTGCGTTTGGGTCTCCTTTTCACAGGCTGCAGGTTCGTAGTGCCCGTTGTTTTTGGTGTCTGCCCCCAGTGGCTAAGGTTGTTTCAGTGAGTTGTGTAGGCTTCCTGGTGGAGGGGACTGGTGCCTGTGTTCTGGTGGATGAGGCTGGATCTTGTCTTTCTGGTGGGCAGGACCGCATCCTGTGGTGTGTTTCAGGGTGCCTGTGACATTATTATGATTTTAGGCAGCCTCTCTGCTAATTGGTGGGTCTGTGTTCTTGTCTTGCTAGTTGTTTGGCCTAGGGTGTCCAGCACTGTAGCTTGCTGGTCCTTTAGTGGAGCTGGGTGTTAGCACTGAGATGGAGACCTCTGGGAGAGCTTTCACGTTTGATATTACGTGGAGCTGGGAAGTGTCTGGTGGACCAATGTCCTGAACTCGGCTCTCTCACCTCAGAGGCACAGGCCTGACACCCGGCCAGAGCACCAAGACCCTGTCAACCACACAGCTCAGAAGAACAGGGAGAAAAAAAGAAAGAAAGAAAGAAAAAAAATAATAATAAAATAAAATAAAGTTATTAAAATAAAAAATTTTTAAAAATCTTTAAAAATATAAGAAACTTTAACAAGTAATAAAAAAAGAAAAGAAAAAGAAAGAAAGAAGAGAGCAACCAAACCAAAAAACAAATCCACCAATGATAACAAGCACTAAAAAATTATACTAAAAAAAAAAAACACGGACAGACAGAACCTAAGGACAGATGGTTAAAAGAAAGCTATACAGGCAAAATCACACAAAGAAGCATACACATACACACTCTCAAAAAGGGAAAAAGGAAAAAAATATATATATGTATATATAAAAATATAAAAGGAGCAAGTAACTAAATCAGTAAACAAATCTACCAATGATAATAAACTGTAAATATTAAACTAAGATAAACATAAAACCAGAAACATATTAGATGCAGAAAGCAAACCTCAACTCTACAGTTGCCCCCAAAGTCCACCACCTCAATTTTAGGATGATTCATTGTCTATTCAGATATTCCAGAGATGCAGCGTGCATCACCTTGATTGTGGAGATTAATCCACTGCTCCTGAGGCTGCTGGGAGAAATTTCCCTTTCTCTTCTTTGTTTGCACAGCTCCCGGGGTTCAGCTTTGGATTTGGCCCTGCCTCTGCGTGTAGGTCACCTGAGACCGTCTGTTATTTGCTCAGACAGGACGGGATTAAAGTAGCAGCTGATTATGGGGCTCTGGCTCACTCAGGCCGGGGAGAGGGAGGGGTACGGAATGCGGGGCGAACCTGTGGCGGCAGAGGCCGGCGTGACGTTGCACCAGCCTGAGGCACGCCGTGTGTTCTCCTGGGGAAGTTGTCCCCGGATCACGGGACCCTGGCCGTGGCGGGCTGCACAGGCTCCCGGGAGTGGAGGTGTGGATCGTGACCTGTGCTTGCACACAGGCTTTTTGGTGGCGGCAGCAGCAGCCTTAGCATTTCATGCCTGTCTCTGGGGTCCGCGCTGATAGCCGCGGCTCATGCCCTTCTCTGGAGCTCACTTAGGTGGTGCTCTGAATCCCCTCTCCTTCTGCACCCCGAAACTATGGTCTCTTGCCTCTTAGGCAGGTCCAGACTTTTTTCTGGACTCCCTCCCGGCTAGCTGTGGCGCACTAGCCCCCTTCAGGCTGTGTTCACGCAGCCAACCCCAGTCCTCTCCCTGGAATCTGACCTCTGAAGCTGGAGCTTCAGTTCCCAACCCCCCTCCCTTTTCTTTATAGAGAGGTTTAAAAAGGTCTCAGAGTGGCAGAGACAGGACTAGAATCCAGGTCACCTGACTTTTATGTCCTTATGTTTTCTCAATGTGATACTGCCTTGAGTAGAAAAGTTTTATAAGATTATATTTAAGAAATTAAAATCAGCACATAAAATACCATTTACAGAATGAATAAAATGATTTTTAAAAAAATATTAGCATTAGGAGATTTTATAGGGATATCACCTTTCTCCAGGAATTTATCATTTGATACAGAGATATGTAGAAATATTGAGAATCATAAAAGATAATAGATTAGTGGATCATTATCTGTCTTACAAAAATTAGTATAGACTGTATTTAAAGAGCCAACTTGCTCATTACAATAAAAGCATAATCCATTTTATAAAAATGTAGCATATTGTATTTTTATTGTAATGAGAAATTATCCCCCATCCCATCTTCCTACTGACTTTCTCCCTGAGGTAACTGACAACTGATATTAACAGCCTAGTTCTTTTGCCCTTGTTCATAAAACTATATATATATATATGTATATAAAAGCAACTTTCTAATTTCACTTAATATATCTTGTTGTAATCTACTGGTCAATAGGTACAGTTCTGTTATTTTTTCTAATGTTTTAATGTGCATATACACACCCATTTATGCAATTTTATACAAATGGCATTACACTGTTCTCTGATAGGTTTTGGGGGTGTAATCATTTTCCTATTTTACTTGCCTCTCCAAGATTGCTTACCTCCAAACTCCAACCATGGTACAGCTCTCACTTTAGGCTGTTTGTAGAAAGATGATTTGCAAGCATTGAAACAGATGGGTAGTATTTGTTCCCTGATTGTTTTACCTATCATTAAAAAACTGCACGTTTGTGGAAGTGAACTCTTGAGTTAACATCTTAGTGGGTGCATATGTATTAACATCTAACACAAAAGTAAGAGTTAACATCTTAATGAGTACATATATGTGCAATGACTTTGTTCTTGTTAGATTTCCATCTTGCTTTTCCTATTCAATAACAACTTGTGAAAATTGTTCCATCTCAAATGGTATAGCTCTAATTCATTATCTTAATGGTTATATAACATTATAAGTATGACTGCTTCATAATTTATTTAACTAATAATATAAATAAATATAAGCATTCCCTTTTCTTCTTTTTCTTTGTCTCTGTAAACAATACTGTAGCAAACATATATGTACATATATTATTTCATATTGGTGTTTTTATCATGATAGGACAACTTCTCAGTAGTGGGTGGGGCTGTGACCTTGAAAGATATGTATATTTTAAAATTTAATAGTTTTATTAAATAACTTTTCCAAAGGGTTCTGATAATTCAAATTCAAAGCCTGCATTTTATTAAAGCCATCTTTCCCTCCATATCTCTCCCATCATAAAAGGACTTTTTTTCCTTTTCTTTTTCTTGGCAAATTAAAAACTAATGCATGAAAGATAATATCACATTGTTGTATGTATTTCGCTATTAGTGATTTTAGCATCTTCTCAAGTGTGTTGGTCATTTGAATTTTCTAAATTGCCTTTTCATACTCTTTGTCCATTTTTTCCCATGGGGATGCTTATTTTCTCTTGACAGATTCCTTAGAGCATCAGTATTAGCATCACCTATGTGTTGGTTGGAAATGCCCAATCTCCAATCTACTGTATTAGAATCTGCATTTTAATAAGATCCCCAAGTAATGCTCCTTAAATTTTGAGAAGCATTGGTGTAGATATTGCACCTTTTCTTGTCATCTACTTTCTTATTTCCAAATTTAGTTTTTATGTATTCATTTGTTTAATGCATTTTTGCCTTAGAAAAGTTATTAATTTTTCATAAATTGAAATGCTTATTTTGTTTTCCTTTTACGGATTTTAGGTTTCTTATCTTGGTGAAGGACTTCTTTGTCCCTAGATTATATGTTTAGCCTCATACATATCTTAAGAATTTTTTCATTTATTTCCCGTTGACTTTAATACCTGTTTTTGTTTTGATATATTGGGGAATAGGGTTTTAATTTATATTCTTACAAATTACTAGCCAGTTGTGCTTATGCCACATATTAAATAAACCATTCTTTCACCACTCAATTGAAATACTATCTGTGTATTATATTAAATCCTTGTGTGTCCTAGGATCTGTTTCTGAATTCTTTGCTCTTTTCCACTGATGCATTTCTCTATTCCTATATCAATACCATATTTATTTGATTCAAATAGATTTATAGAATATTCTCATCTAGTAAGGCAAGTGACTGCTCACTAATCTTTTTATTTTTCTTGGTTATTGTTGTCATTTACTCTTCCAAATGAACCTTAAATTATTTTTGTTTCTAAAAATAAGAAAGCTTACTATTATATAACTCTGGGATTGTAATTGGAATTGCATTAAACATATGTATTCATTTTAGTATCATTTGCATTTTTATGGTATAAAGTCTTTACATACAATAGCATGGTATCTCTTCTATTATCCCAACTAAGTCTTGAGATAGAACATTATTTTCTAATTAATATAATTTGTACTCAAACACTATGGCTCTATCAATTATTAGCTAGTGGCCATAGTATAAAACAATAATGAACAAATGCATAGGGCAAGAGAGGCAATAGGGTATATTGAAAAGAACATAGGCTTTGGAATTTGAACCAAATTTGAATCTCTTGAGCTTATGCTAATTATTTAACGTATCAGAGCTTCAGATTCCTCATTTAAACAAGTGGATAATAATTGTTATCGTTGTGAAGATTAGTTTATCGTACCCAGAAAATGACCAAATACATAATAAGCACATAACAAATATTAGTTACAAAATTCCCTTTATGGTGTAATCTTGCAGTTTGGCCATCTTCTGTTGATTTGAGTAATGCTCTATTCATTAATTTTTGATACCTTGAAGCGTTTCTGCTGAGTCTAGGACCCTATTAAAAAAATACAATGTGTGTAAAAGTACTTTTATAATTAAGGATTTCTAAATACATTTTCATTACCCGTGGGGATGACTTACGTTAATCAAGTAGAACTTTTTGTACAAAATACACTGATGATCAGGGCATTAATTTGCTATTTCTCTTTGCTGCTTTCAGATAAAGGGTATTCTTTTACCTGAAATATACAAACACTTAAAAAAGGCCTATTGAAGAGTGTAGATTAGATAGAGCTGATCTTTTCATTGTTATTTTCTGTATCTCATTTATTTACTCAATAAATATTTACTGAATACCTACTATGTACCAGGCATGTGATAGGCACTGGGGATAAAAGGGTAAACATGAATGATAAGCATGAATGAGTGCTCCTTGCTCTCATGGAGATTATAGTATAACATGGAAGACAGATGAAAAGATAATTAACTATAAATTGTTAAACTAAAATCATGTGTTATAAGTAAATGATATAAATTAAGAAAACCTATAGAGGCATTTAAGCAGGAGGGAAGGAATGTTAAAATTGAAACCTTAAGAATAGATAGGTATTAATCAAGTAAATGAGGAATGAGACATTTTAGGGAGAGAAAACAATGTGTATGAAGGCCCTAGGCTATGAGAAGCATGACAGATTTCAAAAACAGAGCAGGCCAGTGAAGCTGGAGAATAGAGCAAGGAGAAGAGGAATGCAAAACTAAGTTTGGAGAGAGAGGAATAGGTTAGGGTTTATGATCTTGTCCCAAGAACAATGGTAAGTTACTGCTGGACTTTCAGCAAGAGAGTCATGTAATCAAATCTGTTTTTCTTTAAAAATTTATTCCAAAGAGTGGAAAATGTAGAAGGGTGGAAGTAGATATAGAACGACCAAAATAAGTTGATCATCTAGTAGTATTGCAAGTGCTGAAAGTTCAAGAAAAATATATGAGGTAAATGTTCAAATGAAAGAAATTCTATTAATTAAGCTGATTTTTCTGTGGATTAGGAAGGCATCGCTGTTATTTGATTAGCAATGGAACACACTGGTAGTGTTTTCAGAATACCAGTGTTTTATGGGATCACACTTTGAGAACTTCTAGCACAGACGCTGCAAGTAAATGTAAGTATGTAAGTTTTGGCTTTTCTGAATGCGCTCCATGTGTTCTTAAATGAAACCTGTTTTATTTTCATGATTTACAGATTAATGTTCAGAGTAATAGCTTATATATTGAAATACCCTGAGATGATTGGAAAGACTTCATTATCAGACAGACCTGTGTTTGAATCTTGGCACTTTTACTTCATAGCTGAGTTACACAATCTCACTGAGCCTTGGTTTCCTTAGCTGTAAAAATGAAGAAGTGCCTTTTTCGGTGCTGTTTTTACAGGTCCTTATTGAGATCTAATTTAATTACTGTGTGTAAGGTGCTGAGAACACTACAGTTACTCAGTGAATAGTAATTGCTAGTGATAGAAAAAATTATAATAGAGATCGTTGTTACTTTTATTATTTTATTCATTGTCACACTGGTTAAAAGGATGTTCTTCTTGTCATGCATCACAAGAAAGGGCACTAGAGAGAAAGAATCCTTGACGGTAGTAAAGTGAACACAGTGCCTCAAGAAGCTTTCATCAGAACTGAGCCATTAGAACATCAGACAAGGAAAAACGACTCCCAACCTATGACACACAGAGAAATTCTTCACTCACAAAGTAGAAGAGTTAGCAGTATAAGAATAGAGATGTGAAGAGAAATGTTCAAAGAGAAAAGCAATGGCTGAGCTGCTCAAAATCAGTCCATTTACAGAAAAAAAAAGAATAAAAGGGGTTATTTCTTGTTTGTTATTCATGTACATTTGCAGAGTGATTTTAGCCATTTTGATTTATTTCATAAGCATTTATAATATTGCATACTGCATGCAGTGATCCTTTTCATTGGTTACTTTCCCAGAGAAAACCTATCAGATATAGAATTATGATTTATTCCCTTTATTTAGATGAGTAAAGTGAGTAACAAAGTTAAGGAATGTTCTTAAAATGATGCAATTTTTTGATGACAGCTCTTTGTCCAGTAAAACTGAATCTCAGTCTAAATTTTAATTCTCAGCTCACTAAATGTTGTCAAAACATAAACCACATAAAACATAGAAGGTGACTCAAATAAAACCTTGCATGCAGTATCCAGTGGTTCCTCAAGTATTGCTAATTGTCATCACTTAAAACCAAGTATAGTAAAGCTGAATTCTCACACAACTTATTAAAATAGCCAAAAAAAGAGAAAGGAAAAGAAAATGGTTTGAAAATTTAAATATATAGGATACATTAATGCATGTATTCCTTGTTCATTGAATAGTTGTTACATTCCTGTCCTATATTGAGTGTTTAGTATTCAAAGGGAAGGGCAGTAAGGAATTAATGTTTCTTGAGGGATTAAGATTTTACATTTTCCTCATCTCACCTCCACCCCTCCCCAAACATATTTATCATTGCCAAGTTTTATCTGTTCAATGTCTAAAACATATCCAAATCCATTTGGTCTTTCTCCAAATCCACCAGTAACTCCTAAGCCCAAGGCATCATTCTCTTTCTCCTTTGATTTAAATTGCTACAGCGGCCTCCCAAGTGGCATCCCTCTTTTCACCATTGCTCTACTTCAATCTATTCTCTACACAGAAATCACAGTGACCTTTCATAAAACACGAGACTTTCTTTTCTTTATTGTTATTAAGACTTTACTTTTTAGAGCAGTTTTAGACATACAGCAAAATTTAGGAGAAAGTACAGAGATTTCTCTTATATCCCTGGCTTCCACGCATACACAGCCTGCCCCGTTATCAACATCACTCACCAGAATGCTGCGTTTGTTAGAATTGATAAACTTACGCTGACAACATCCTCATCACCAAAAGTTCATAGTTGGCATTACAGTTCACTCTTGGTGTTGTACTTTCTAAGGGAGTGGGCAGATGTGTAATGACACGTGTCCATAGTTATGGTATCATACAGAGTATTTTCACTGCCCTAAAAATCACCTGTGTGTTACCTATTCATTCTTCCCCTCACCCTCAACCCTTGGCATTCACTGAACTTTTTACTGTCTCCCTAGTTTTGGCTTTTCCAGAATGTCATATAGTTGGAATCACACAGTATGTAGATTTTTCAAATTAGCTTCTTTCAGCTAGCAGTATACATTTACGTTTCCTTCATGTCTTTTCCTGGCTTGATAGCTCATTTCTTTTAGGCACTGGGTAATATTTCATTGTTTGGATGTATCAAAGTTTGTTTATCCATTCACCCTACTGAAGAATATCTTGGTGGCTTCCAAGTTTTGACAATTATGAATAAAGCTGCTATAAACATCCATGTGCAAGTTGTTGTGTGGACCTAAGTTTTCAACTCCTTTGGGTAAATACCAAGGAGCATGATTGCTGGACTGTATGGTAAGTGTATGATTAGTTTTGTAAGAAACGACCAACCTGTCTTCCAGAGTAGCTGTACCATTTTGCATTCCCACCAGCAATGACTGAGAGTTTTTGTTGCTCCACATCCTCATCAACATTTGGTGTTGTCAGTGTTCCAGATTTTGGCCATTCTAATAGGTATGTAGTGGTTTTGCACTGTTGGTTTAATTTTCATTTTCTTGAAGGCATATACTGTGGAGCATCTTTTCATATGCTTATTTGCCATCTGTATACCGTCTTTGATGAGGTATCTGTTAAGGTCTTTGGCCCATTTTTAAATTGGGTTGTTTGGTTTTTTTATTATTGAGTTTTAAGGAGGCTTTTAAAAAATATTTTGGCTAATAGTCCTTTATCAGATGTGTCTTTTGCAAATACAGTTGACCCTTGAACAACACAGAGGTTAGGGGCACCAAACCTCCATGCAGTTGAAAATCCACATATAATTTAGAGTTGATTCAACCAATTGTAAATCCTGCAGTACTGTGTATTTACTGTCACAAAATATCTGCCTATATGTGGGCCCGTGCATTTCAAACCTGCGCTATTCAAGGTTAAGCTGTATTTGTTCCCACTCTGTGGCTTGTCTTCTCCTTTTCTTGACATTGTCATTTGCAGAGCAGAAGTTTTAAATTTTAACGAAGTCCAGCTTATCAGTTATTTCTTTCATGGAGAGTGCCTTCCGTGTTGTATCTACAAAGTCATCAACAAACCCAAGGTCATCTAGGTTTTCTCCTGTGTTATCTTCTAGGAGTTTTATAGTTTTGTGTTTTACATTTATGTCTGTGATCCACTTTGAGTTAATTTTTGTGAAAGGTGTAAGGTCTTTGTCTAGATTCGTTTTTTGCATATGGACATCCAGTTGTTTCATCACCATTTGTTGAAAAGACTATCTTTGCTCCATTGTAGTTTCTTTGCACCTTTGTCAAAGATGAGTTGACAATTTTTAACGCTTAACCCAACCCGAAAGGCCCTGCATGATCTGGTCTCTCCAGCTCATGCTTTCTCCTAGATTGCTCCTTTCCATTGTTTAGATCTCATTCAGTTATCACCTCCTCTGAATGACCTTCTTTGAGCATTCATTCTAAGATAAATTTCCCATCTCTGCTATTTAGTTACTATCTTATATTACACTGTTTTGATTTCTCCATAACACTTGTCACATACTATATTTTCTTGTATGTTTGTTTACTTATTTATTACCTATAGTCTACTCCCTCCCAGTCATCTATTCACTAGAACATACGTTTTGCAAATGTAAGGATATCACTTATTCCTGTTCTCTGCCGTATTTACAGCTCCCAGAACAATGACTCGATGTAGTAGGTGTTCAGTAAATATTTTAGAAATATCTTTCTCAATATTAATAATATTGAATCAAGTTTTGGTCCAGAAAATGGCAAGCTTTACTCATCTAAAATTTTTTTTTAATGGGGCAAGTCTTTCTCTAATATGTTCTGTTAGTTTATGTGTTATTGCTAATGCATAATTGCTTCAGATGTTGGCCATGTTCAAGGGCCTGTGCCAGATGCATCTATACCTGATATCATTTATTTTTAACAAACCCATATACACCTGATCTCATTTATTTTTCACAATTTTTCACACACACACACACACACACACATATACACATGCACACACGCACGCCCATATGCACACAAATCCCTTACAATGCATGTTCCCCAAATCAGATCCCTCTACTTAGCTGAAACAGAATTAAGCATGCTGGAAACCCTGAATCATTTCATCCTCTCCTTCATCTTGCCTCTGATAAAATATCAGTTGTCACTGTTGCTTGCTCCAATCCCATGCCAAGGGAAACAGTTTTTCCTCACCAAGAGATTAACAGGTGCACAGTCCATGCTGTGGTGTGCCATTTTGGTCTAGGTGCTTGGACAGGCAACATAATTAACTTGCAGAAATTATCTAAGGAATTGGATTTTCTCAGTGAAGCCAATCAAAGCTTTCACAGGATACTCACAGAGCAGAGGCTATGGGGACATTTCAGCAGATGATTCTTTAAATAAAGTTTGGCAGACAGAAGGCTTAGTTTTCTGCATCACCTCTTTACATCTGGTCTATTATTATGTTATTCTCTTTCATATTTAATTTGGCTTTCCCTATGGGTATGTACTTTATGCCCGCTTTCTTACAGCTTATGATTCTTTCTATGAAATTTTTATGTTCATGAAACCTTCCAGAGTCTTTAATTTTAATAATACTTAAGGTTAGCAATATTGAGATTAACTCTTCTGTACTGTCACCCTGGCCACGGTTTAATAAGTGTAATAGATGAACTGATTTTGTTGTTTGCCTGTCCTAATCATTTTGTTTCTCCAAGACTTGGTGATGAGACCTCTATGGAGAATTTCTCCCCAGGCTTACTCATTCTCTCTCATCATATTTAGTCATCTATAAGGCATTATATCTAAGATGTACAGACATTTCCTTTTCTCATTATTGACATTAAGTTCCCAAAGGGTAATTATTTAATAGTAAATATGACAAATATGTATAAATTTTTCTGTTTTATTGTGCTCCTTGACTTTGGTCTTTAATGTGGTTACTTACCCTTTTGATTCTTATTGGTATCATGGTTTCTTGAAATATATACACACCCAAGGTGTAAATTCATCACTTCTCCCAAATTGCTGAGGGGTAGGGGCCATTTTTAGTCATGTTTGGTTTCTCAATAGCTAGCTCAGTGTGTGCCACAAAGTAAGTGATTTATGAATGTTGCTGAAGGTAGCTGAGCTGAAATGAACTGACAGCTTCCAAGTTAAATGGTTGTATATCCTCATTGTCTTCATTTAACCTAACAGTTGTTTCTCTTATCACTAAATGTAGGTATGTAGTACTAGCTGTCATTTCAAGATGCTTTGTACAGTAATTTCCTAGGGATGGTGCTTTTGGTGAGGTGGTGAGTATATCTGAGGAAGTGTATATCTGGGGAAAAAAAATATTTTATAAATTGCAAAGAGTCCAGGGGGCATCTTTTTTGACCTAGTATTCACTTCCCAACTCTCCCATGTTTCCTCTGCTTCAGGCACCTTCTGATGAATAGAATTCTTTTATTTTCTCACTCCAATTTCTCCTAGCAGTATCAAATTTGTTTTTGAAAAAAAAATGAAGAAATAATGCCCAGCTAAATCCAGTTTCTGAATCTTCTCCAGCTATCTCTTAAGCAACAGTTATGGTGCTTAAAATAGATGTTGTTGAGAATTATTAAGAATGTACAGTACATGATTTCTGCCCTTAAACAGTTAAAACAGAAATGACCAAGGTGTATATTTAATCAATTATAATGGCCAATTGGATAAGTATATCTTGGATGTATATATTGCTTCATATGTTCCAAAGTGTTTTCATACTAATTGCCTCATTTGAACTCATAAAAATTCTGGGAGAAAAATTGGGAAGATATTATTATATACTCCAGTCTTTAGATGAAGAAATTGAAACACGGATAGGTTTAATGGCATACTCAGAGTCACATGGCAACTTTCTATCAGTAATAGTACCCTGGAACTCGTATACCTGAATTATGAATCCGTCTACTTCTATTATACGACACTAAATTTAGTAATTTGTCAAAATATTTCCCATTTTATGTCAGAAAGTATATATATTCTTTAAAAATTTGACTAGTTTCTTTACATGGATGTAATTTGACAGCGCTATAGGACCAATTGTTCATTTGAGAAATTAGTATCTTTGGTTGTAATAGCACATAATATATTTGAGAGACAATGGAAAAGGAATTTTATGGTGAATATCAATACATCTAACAATCTCTCGGAATACAACAGTATGAATTACTTAAAACCTTATAATATCTGTTTTTTACATATTTAATAACCAGTCAACAAAACTTTATAGTTTAATGTAACAGGACGGTAGAAGAGCATTCATTATATCTAAAAAAATAAAATGCTATTTATTTATTTATTTATTTATTTATTTATTTTTTTTAAGTTTGAAAGTATTTATTAGTTCACTTTAAAATAACAATAATAAAATAATCGCATGTTAACATAAATAACAAAAAATGCTATTTAGAAGACAAATCTAAATTTGAAGTTAGGGAATAATCTTAATATATATATGTATATTAACATAAATCAGGATTCTAGACTGGTATCTCTGAACTTTCAGAGTCTTCTTTAAACATTGACCTTTATTTTTTCTTAACATGAAGACTGAAAGATCACAAGTAAGTCTGATGAAAAAGAGAATGAATAACTTGAACATAGTAGTAAATGAAGTAGAAGTCTTTGGATTCAAACTTCAGAAAAATCAAATAACCTCACAAAGATTTGTGTGTAATTATGTGCCTGTGTTCAGTGTTTGTGTGTATGTAAATTTTAATTTCACTAATACTTGAAGTATAACATTTTGACCCAGAAAGAAAAAATACACATGATTATTGTCTCATCCTTATGAGAGTAAAACAATTGAATTCATATGTTTTTCAGATGCAGATAGTAGGATTTATAGCATCATCTGTGGCTATGGAAAGCAAATTTTTATTTGATGTAACAATTTGTTCACTACACCTGAATTGGGGATCCTCTAGGACAGTCTCATGGTTATTATGATTTCTAACATAGGATTCCTAAGGAAAATGACGCTTGATGTAATTAACTCTTTCTAGAGTTCTCATTATTTACTTCTACAAAAATATCATTATATCCCATAAAAACTAAACAAGAATTTGTTGTACTAATATCATTTTCTTATGGATTGAGGAAATCTCCCTTAATACTTTGCTCAAAATCAATGTAATAAGTTTACTTTAGGAGCTTTTTAGACCCTTAATATCCCTAGACTTTGATTCTAAACAAAGGAAATGATGGAATAATTTTGCTGAATTTACATATTCTTATTTGTAAGAAAAAACCCAGTTGATACTTTTTACATCACTGATTTGGGGAAAATAATAACATATGTATTGTAAATCAATATGTTTCTTTAAGCTTTGATTTATAGGGTTTTTAATGGGAGAAAATTTATTTTGACCTGTAATATTATTTGTATGTGCTTAAAATGAAAGCAGCTCCTTGAGAACTTGGGCCTGCACTTTGTATTTGTTTTGAATATTTCAGTGCTTCATAAATACTGCTGGATCACAGCAGAAATTCTTAAAAAAAAACTTATTGAATAGAACTGAATATACACAAATATATAAAAACCAGCTGAGTTAAAATGGGAATTGATTATGTTCTCTGGGTTTATCTGAGTTTAGGGAAACATCTGCTGTATATTTTCAGGTTGACTTATTTATAATACATATCATCATCTTTGGTGTAAGACTTAAAAGTCTCTTTTCTCAATTCATTAACTTTAATCTGAAAAGGTGCATTTTTAACCACATGACTCAAACCACTTTGTAAACACTGATGGCCACATGCACTCTCGGCAAAAGGGACTACAATAATAAAGGTAATAGCTAACCTTTATGAAATACTCACTATATGCCAAGTATCGTAAAACCCTAAAAATTTTCTGAATAGTTTGGAATTCCAATCTACATAACAACCCTATGAGATAGGTATTGTTATTATCATCTATAGTATGCAAACAAGGAAAGTGAGGCCTAGTGAGAATAAGTAATTTTTCCAAAATCACTCAGCTAATAAGTAGAGGAGCAAGAATGAAAACCCAATCATTTTGATCTAAGAGGCAGTCTTTTAACCACCACACTTAATGCTCTTACTTAGGCCCCGAGGCTACTCCAATCAAAATATACAATAACTATAAAGGGGAAAATAGAATAAAATAATGGAGGGAGTGGGTTTCAACCTGTTTCGGTAGTTAAAAGGCTTACATATAGAGCAGGATTTGATGCTATATGGATGTCCCAAATATCACTTTCATGATGGAGTTCTCCTGTACGAAAATCTTAAAATTTCCTGTAGAATTAAGTCCCAAATCTCAGCCTGGCTTTCAAAGTTGACTGTTGTCTTAGTCCATTCAGCACTGCAATAACAAAATACCACAGACTGAATAGCTTATAAACAACAGAAATTTATTTCCCATAGTTCTGGGGGCTGGAAGTCCAAGACGAAGTTTATAGTATGGTCTCATTCATTCTCTGGTGAGGGCCCTCTTCCTGGTTCACAGCAAGTGTCTTCTGTCTATGTCCTCACTAAGTGGAAGAGAATAGGGATCTCTTTGGAACCTCTTTAGTAAGACACTAATCCCACTGATGAGGGGGGTTCAATTCTTATGACTTAAACACCTCCCCAAAGTCCAATCTACTAATACTATCACATCAGGCATTAAGATTTCAACATACAAATTTGCAGGGGACAGGGCGGACACGGTTTCAGACCGTAGAAACTATATTCTAGCTCATTTACTCTATCTATTGGCCTAATGTGTAAGAATTCATGGTTCTAGTCAACATACTCATTTTTTCCTCACAGATTTTAAATTCTGTACCTTTTCTCATGCCATTCTTGCCCTGCTTAAGATGTTGTCCCCAAGAAAAATCCCAACAATCTATCAACACTCTTCACCATCTCTTCAAGGTGCAATGATCTCTCTCCTTTGAAATAATCTACCAGTACTTTTGGAAGAATGTATTGATATTTACCTATTGTTTTATACTTTTATGTAAACATTCTTCTCTAAAGGTAAGTTTTATCTCCTTAATAATGTTAACTTAGAGATAGGGATAAGATTTTGCTTCTTGTATATTTCTTGTATACTTCTTGTGTATTTCTCTAGCATCACTGTGTAGTGTTACACATTCAGCAGGTGTTCAATAAATAAATATTGCATTAGACTGAATTACCAGGTTGTATTAAGAGGCTCTATCTTCACCCTCAAATAAATATACCACCCACTCAAACCAGTGAAGTATGAATACTGGGTAGACTTAATAATGATAGGTAATAATGTTTGTATAATTGTTAACTGGTAATTGATGCTTAATAATTGTATTTTCAAACTTAATTGAACTGATGGCAATAGTGACAATTTTATTAAGTTTACTGCATTTCTCTTGCATTGGTAGTTCTGAGAAGACCAATATTATTCAATGACTTGGCCTCTCTGTGGTTTTAAAAATTATGTTTACCTTATAGAAAGTTACTCTGTTTCAGTCTTAGAATCAAACGAAAAACTCATAACAAAAAATGCATTTGAAATATTTGGAAAAACTAAGGGCCCCATGTCAAAAGGCCAATTATTAATTTGACTTCTGTCACCAATCCCTATTCTGACACTACCTTAATTTCTCTTATTTAGTAACTCTTTACCTATTTTGTCTTTGGAATAAGCTAATTTGAAACTCTGCTACCTGCTTCATGAAGATATTTGCATAAAAGTAGAAAAAATAGACTGGAAGAAGGAGGGGAATGAGGTTAAAGAGTCCATTTTTATTATACTTTTGGATCCAGTTGTCTTTTTTTCAATATTAAAAGGTTTATTTGTATGTTAAAAGAACTAAAAATTCAACTAGGATTTGTTAAAACAAAATTTATTTCTGCCTCTTCTTTTATTTATTATATTCAGCATCTCTCAGGAGACATGGCCTGTGAGATACGTATCTTTTTTCTGTATTCATTTGTCTACCCTGGGGTAACCAAAAGAAAAAAAAAAACAGATGGAAATTATCATAAATCCTCTCTGTCAGCCAATCATATTCTATTCAACAACTACTCTTGTACAGTAAGAGGGAAACCAGAGAGAAATGAGAGTCGACAAAAAATACGGAAGGCATAGGAGCTACTCTCAATTAGCAGGTGAGGTTAATATATTATGTGCGTTGTGCTACTTTACTTTTAGGTCTGTCAAAGGGATCTTGTATAAATTGGGAAATATAAAAGTTAGTATTAGTAGTTTCATGTTACAGATGGAATAGACTGGAATAGCTATGGACTATACCAAAAGTCACATAACTAGTTAATGATAAAGTCAAGACAGTACTAAATATTTAAACTCCCAACCCAGTGTCCTCATTTGACCATGGCACCATCACACGGGCTGAAGTATCTGACAGACGAATTCACTGACGGCCTTTTCTTTTTTTACGTGAAAATAGTTCAATCCTAAATCCACAAAACAACCCATGCAGTTGTTATATTGGAATCTTCCTCTTTAATGAGGAATACTTTGTGATTTCCCCAGTGGACAGAAATAAATGTAACCCATGTCCTGTTGTGATGTGCTGGGAATCCAGTCTCTACAACATTTCCTCGTCTTCCTGTATATACAAAAAGACTGTTTCCCAGCTCTCTTGAATGTAGGTAGTGGTATGTGACTAGGTCTGGCCAATGGACTGTGGACAGTGATAGAAGTCAGTTGCAGACTGTACCGGAAAAGATGCATATGATCTTTCATGATCTCTCTCTTTCTCTGTCTCCCTCTCCCCAACACACATACACACACCCTCTCTCACTTCATAAACTGGCTGAATGTACATTATCTGGTTCATAGTATTCTGAGGAGCCCAACTGGGATGGCAAAACCACTAAATAGAAGGAACCTGAATCCCTGAGTCACTGCCTGGGGGAAAGAAATGTTCGTCCAGGATCATCGGCTTTTGCATGAGTCACTGAAATTTTGGCACAGTTTTTTCTTTCTTTCTTTCTTTTTCTTTTTTTTTTTTTTAACAGTGAGCATTAATTACCTAACAATGCAAGTTTTTTTCCCTCAGTCCCTATGATTGAGGAGGTATGCATTAGAAACATAGAATTAGATGGTCACTGCTTACTGGAAAACACTCTTGTCTACAAGAGACATGTCACCCTTTTCCAATGCCAATTGCCATCAGACAGTGACCATGGCAGGGTGAATATT
Organism: Eschrichtius robustus; assembly: GCF_028021215.1. Lineage (NCBI taxonomy): Eukaryota > Metazoa > Chordata > Mammalia > Artiodactyla > Eschrichtiidae > Eschrichtius > Eschrichtius robustus. The sequence continues at coordinate 111,743,621 of NC_090845.1, forward strand.
GAATTATGCACATTGCCCTTTTCTTTATGCCTTCTAATCATACCTAAGTGTTTCCTCAAGAAAACACGTTTTCACTCTAGTTAAAATTATGATTTCCTGCAGCTGTGGGTACTACTCTTACATTTACTCTTGTTTTGACACCATAGTCTATAAGAGTGAATTCTAATTGGAGAATTTTAATAACCAGGGAATAGGCCAGAGAAGTGCCCCAGGAGTAATAGTGTGATTGTAATGTAATTATAAATACCTACTGCTTTTGCACATGCTGTAACCTCTATCCAAAGAGCCCCAATCCTTAATTCTGCCTGGCAGCTCTCCACATATCCCTCAGCAGTTTGCTCAGACAGTAGCCATGCCTGGAAATATGTGCATTATCACTAAAAATTTCCATTTCAAGGTATGTAGCAGAAATGGAGCTTTTGGTTTCAGAAAATACTCTTTTTTCTGATTTTATACATGAAATGACTCACACTTGAAAAGCAAAAAACACTTGCATGTGTGGAGAACTTACTGCCAAACCTCTGATTTCCTGGCAAAATTTCCCGGCCATGCCCACTACTAAATTTTTGCACATAAAGAGCTCAAGATGATTTGAACTTGATTTATTTAAGCTCTAAATGTTGAAGATTATATGAAAATATTTATCATGTACTCTCTCATTAATTCACTGATCTTTTAAAATATGTTTTCAAACAAAATTGTCCCCAAACCATAAAGGTATGAGTCCAAGTAATGTTGCAGTTCATTAGCCATCTTTTATTTTTTTAAAGTTTATCTTTAATATTTATTTTGTATTGGAGTATAGTTGATTTACAATGTTGTGTTAGTTTCAGGTTTACAGCAAAGTGATTCAGTTATACATACACATACATCCATTCTTTTTCAGATTCTTTTCCCATATAGGTCATTACAGAATACTGAGTAGAGTTCCCTGTGCTATATAGTAGGTCCTTGTTGGTTATCTATTTTATATATAGTAGTGTGTATATGTTAACACCAAACTCCTAATTTATCTCTCCCTTGCCCACCTTTCCCCTTTGGTAACTATAAGTTTCATTTTGAAGTCTGTGAGTTTGTTTCTGTTTTGTAAGTAAGTTCATTTGTATCATTTTTTTAGATTCCATATATAAGTGATATCATATGATGTTTGTCTTTCTCTGACTTACTTTACTTAATATGGTAATCTCTAGGTCCACCTATGTTGCTGCAAATGGCATTATTTCATTCTTTTCAATGGCTGAGTAATATTCCATTGTATATATGTACCACTTCTGCTTTATCCATCCCTCTGTCGATGGACATTTCGGTTGCTTCCCTGTCTTGGCTATTGTAAATAGTGCTGCAGTGAACAAATGGAGTGCGTGTATCTTTTCAAATTATGGTTTTGCTGGATATATGCCCAAAAGTGGAATTGCTGGATCATATGGTAGTTCTATTTTTGATTCTAAGGAACCTCCATACTGTTCTCCATAGTGGTTGTACGGATTTATATTCCCACCAACAGTGTACGAGGGTTCCCTTTTCTCCACACCCTCTGCAGCATTTATTGTTTGTAGACTTTTTGATGATGGACATTCTGACTGGTGTGAGGTGATACCTCATTGTAGTTTTGATTTGCAATTCTCTAATAATTAGTGACGTTGAGCATCTTTTCATGTGCCTGCTGGCCATCTGTATGTCTTTTTTGGAGAAATGTCTATTTAGATCTTCTGCCCATTTTTTGATAGGGTTGTTTGTTTTTTTGATATTGAACTGCATGAGCTGTTGGTATATTTTCAAGATTAATCCCTTGTCGGTTGCTTCGTTTGCAAATATTTTATCCCATTTTGTGGGTTGTCTTTTCATTTTATCTATGGTCTCCTTTGCTGTGCAAAAGCTTTTAAGCTTAATTAGGTCCCATTTGTTAATTTTTGTTTTTATTTTCATTACTCTAGGAGGTGGATCCAAAAAGATATTGCTGCAATTTATGTCAAAGAGTGTTCTGTCTATGTTTTCCTCTAAGAATTTTATAGTATCCAGTCTTACATTTGGGTCTTTAATCCATTTTGAGTTTATTTTTGTGTATGGTGTTAGAGAATGTCCTAATTTCATTCTTTTACATGTAATTGTCCAGTTTTCCCAGCACCACTTATTAGAGAGACTGTCTTTCCTCCATTCTATATTCTTGCCTCCTTTGTTGTAGATTAATTGACCATGGGTGCATGGGTTTATCTCTGGGCTTTCTATCCTGTTCCATTGATCTATATTTCTGTTTTTGCACCAGTACCATACTGTTTTGATTACTGTAGCTTTGTAGAATAGTCTGAAGTAAGGGAGCCTGATTCCTCCAGCTCCGTTTTGTTTTTCTTCTCAAGATTGCTTTGGCTGTTTGGGGTCTTTGTATTTCCATACAAATTTTAAGATTTTTTTGTCCTAAATATGTGAAAATTGCCATTGGTAATTTGGTAGGGATTGCATTGAATCTGTAGTTTGCCTTGGGTAGTATAGTCATTTTGATGATATTGATTCTTCCAATGCAAGAATGTGGTTTATACCTTTCCATCTGTTTCTGTCATCTTTGATTTCTTTCATCAGAGTCTCTTATAGTTTTTGGAGTACAGGTCTTTTGCCTCCTTAGGTAAGTTTATTCTTGGTATTTTATTGTTTTTGATGTGATGGTAAATATGATTGTTTCCTTAATTTCTCTTTCTGATCTTTTGTTTTTAATGTATTGAGATGCAAGAGATTTCTATGTATTAATTTTGTATCCTGCAACTTTACAGAACTCATTGATGAGCTCTAGTATTTTTCTGGTAGCATCTTTAGGATTTTCTGTGTATAGTATCATGTCATCTGCAAACAGTGACAGTTTTACTTCTTCTTTGCCAATTTGGATTCCTCTTATTTCTTTTATTTTTTTTAATTTTTTTTAATTTTTTATTTTTTATTTATGGCTGTGTTGGGTCTTCATTTCTGTGCGAGGGCCTTCTCCAGTTGTGGCAAGTGGGGGCCACCCTTCATCGCGGTGCGCGGGCCTCTCACTATCGCGCTCTCTTGTTGCGGAGCACAGGCTCCAGATGCGCAGGCTCAGCAATTGTGGCTCACGGGCCCAGTCGCTCCGCGGCACGTGGGGTCCTCCCAGACCAGGGCTCGAACCCGCGTCCCCCACATTGGCAGGCAGATTCCCAACCACTGCGCCACCAGGGAAGCCCCTCTTATTTCTTTTTCTTCTCTGATTGCTGTGACTAGGACTTCCAAAACTATGTTGAATAAAAGTTTCGAGAGTGGGCATCCTTGTCTTGTTCCTGATCTTAGAGGAAATGTTTTCAACTTTTTACTGTTGAGTATGATGTTAGCTGTGGGTTTGTCATATATGGACTTTATTATGTTGAGGTATGTTCCCTCTATGCCCACTTTCTGGAGAGTTTTTATCATAAATGGGTGTTGAATTTTGTCAAAAGCTTTTTCTGCATCTACTGAGATATTCATATCGTTTTTATTCTTCAATTTGTTAATGTGGTGTTATCACACTGATTGATTTATGGATATTTAAAAATCCTTGAATACCTATGATAAATCCCACTTGATCATGGTGTATGATCCTTTTAATGTATTTTTGGATTCCGTTTGCTAGTATTTTGTTGAGGATATTTGCATCTATGTTCATCAGTGATATTGGCCTATAATTTTTTGTGTGTGTGGTATCTTTGTCTGGTTTTGGTATCAGGGTGATGGTGGCCTCATAAAATGAGCTTGGAAGTGTTCCTTCCTCTGCAATTTTTTGGAATAGTTTCAGAAAGATAGGTGTTAACCTATCCTAAATGTTCGATACAATTCACCTGTGAAACCGTCTCATCTTGGACTTTTGTTTAATGGAAGTTTCTTAATCAGAGTTTCCATTTCAGTACTTGTGATTGGTTAATATTTTCTCTTTCTTCCTGGTTCAGTCTCAGAAGATTCTACCTTTCTAAGAATTTGTCAATTTCTTCTAGGTTGTCCATTTTATTGGCGTATAGTTGCTTGTAGTAGTCTCTTATGCTCCTTTGTAATTCTGTGGTGTCTGTTGTCACTTCTCCTTTTTCATTTCTTACTTTATTGATTTGAGTCATCTCCCTTTTTTTCTTGATGAGTCTGGCTAAAGGTTTCTCAGTTTTCTTTATCTTGTCAGAGAACCAGCTTTTATTTTCATTGATCTTTTCTATTGTTTTTTATTTTGCCTCTGTTTCATTTATTTCTGCTCTGATATTTATGATTTCTTTCCTTCTACTAACTTTGGGATTTGTTTGATATTCTTTCTCTAGTTGCTTTAGGTGTAAGGTTAGGTTGTTTATTTGTGACTTTTCTTATTTGCTGAGGTAAGATTGTATTGCTATAAAATTCCCCCTTAGGACTGTTTTGCTGCGTCCCATAGGTTTTGGATCACAGTGTTTTCATTTTCATTTGTCTCTAGGTATTTTTGATTTCCTCTCTGATTTCTTCAGTGATCCATTGGTTGTTTAGTAACATATTGTTTAGCCTCCATATGTTTCTGTTTTTTAGTTTTTTTCTTGTAGTTGATTTCTCATCTCATAGCATAGTGGTCAGAAAAGATGTTTGATAATGATTTCAATTTTCCTAAATTTACCAGTGCTTGCTTTGTGTCACAGCATGTGATCCATCCTGGAGAATGTTCCACATGCACTTGAAAAGAATGTGTATTGTGCTGCTTTCGGATGTAATGTTCTATAAATGTCAATTAAGTCCATCTGCTCTAATGTGTCATTTAAGACTTCTATTTTCTTACTGATTTTCTGTGTGGATGATCTGTCCATTGATGTAATAGGGTGTTAAAGTCCCCCCTATTATTGTGTCATTATCGATTTCTCCTTTTATGGCTATTAGCATTTGCCTTATATATTGAGGTGCTCCTATGTTGGGTGCATATGTATTTACAATGGTTATATCTTCTTCTTGGATTGATCCCTTAATTATTATGTAGTGTCCTTCTTTGTCTCTTGTAGCAGTCTTTATTTTAAAATCGATTTTATCTGATATGTATATTGCTACTCCAGCTTTCTTTTGATTTCCATTTGCTTGGAATAATTTTTTCCATCCCCTCACTTGCCGTCTGTACGTGTCCCTAGATCTGAAGTGGGTCTCTTGTAGACAGCGTGTATATGGATCTTGTTTTTGTACCCATTTAGCCAGTCTTTCTTTTGGTTGGAGCATTTAATCTATTTACGTTTAAAGTAATTATTGATATGTATGTTCTTATTGCCACTTTGTTAATTGTTTTAGCATTTGTTTTTGTAGGTCTTTTTTCTTCCCTTTCTGTTTTGTTCTCTTCTCTTGCATTTCAATGACTATCTTTAGTGTTGTGTTTGGATTGCTTTTTCTTTTTGTTTGCGTATCTATTGTAGCTTTTTGCTTTGTGGTTACCATGAGGTTTTGGTAAATTGCTGGTCTTCTAATTTTAAATGCATTTCCAGTATGTTGCATTTGTACTCTCCTCATGATTGCTGGTTTTGGTATCATATTTGTGTGTGGATGATTTCCTACCTTTACTGTATGTTTGCCTTTACCAGTTAGCTTTCCCCTTTGTAATTTTCTTGGTTCTCGTTGTGGCCTTTTCCACCTAGAGATGTTCCTTTAGCATTTGTTTTAAAGCTGCTTTGGTGGTGCTGAATTCTCTTAGCTTTTGCTTGTCTTTAAAGTTTTTGATTTCTCCATTGAATCTGAATAAGAGCCTTGCTGGGTAGAGTATTCTTGGTCGTAGATTTTTCCCTTTGATCACTTTGAGTATATCATGTCCCTCTTTTCTGGCCTGCAGAGTTTCTGTTGAAAAATCAGCTGATAACCTTATTGGGATTCCCTTGTATGTTAGTTGTTGTTTTTCCCCTTTTGCTTTTAATATTTTCCCTTTGTCTTTAATTTTTGTCAGTTTGATTAATATGTGTTTCGGCATGTTCCTCCTTGGGTTTATCCTGTATGGAATTCTCTGCACTTCCTGGACTTGAGTGATTGTTTCCTTTCCCATGTTAGGGAAATTTTCGGCTATCATCTCTTCAGATATTTTCTCAGGTTCTCTCTCTCTCTCTTTTCCTTCTGGGATCCCGTATAATGTGAATGTCAGTGCATTTAATGTTGTCCCAGAGGTCTCTTAGACTGTCCTCACTTCTTTTCATTCTTTTTTCTTTATTCTGTTCCACAGCAGGGATTTCCACCAATCTGTCTTCCAGCTCACTTGTTTGTTCTTCTGCCTCATTTATTCTGATATTGATTCCATCTACTGTAGTTTTCATTTATTGTATTGTTCATCTCTGTTTATTTGTTCTTTAAATCTTCTAGCTATTTGTTAAACATTTCTTGTTTCTTCTTGGTCTGTGCATCCATTCTTTTTTCCAAGATCTTGGATCGTCTTTACTATCATTGCTCTAAATTCTTTTTCAGGCAAATTTCCTGTCTCCACTTCACTTAGTTGTTCTTCTGGGGTTTTATCTTGTTCCTTCATTTGGAACATATTCGTTTATCGTCTCATTTTGTCTTACTTTCTGTGTTTGTGGTCTCCAGTCCACAGGCTTCAGGATTGTAGTTCCTATTCTGTCTGATATCTGCCCTCTGGTGGGTTAGTTTGTTCCAGGGGATTGTGCAGGCTTCCTGATGGGAGGGGCTGGTGCCTGCCCACTGGTGGGTGGAGCTGGGTCTTGTCCCTCTGCTGGGCATGGCCATATCACATGGCATGTTTAGAGGGGGCTGTAGGCTCAGGATGACTTTAGGCAGCCTGTCTGCTTATGGGTGCTTCCGTGTTCCCACCTTGTTGGTTGTTTTGGCCTGAGGCATCCCAGCCCTAGAACCTGCATGCTGTTGGGTGAGGCCAGGTCTCAGTGCCAAAATGATGACCTCCAGGAGAGCTCACGCCAATGAATATTCTCTGGAGCCTCTGCCCCCGGTGTCCTCGCCCCCACAGTGAACCACAACCAACCCCCACCTCTCCAGGAGACCCTCCAAGACCCAGAGGTAGGGCTGGCCCAGGCTCCTGTGGAGTCACTGCTTTGCCCTGGGTGCCAGTGAACATGAAAACTTGTGTTTGCCCTCCAAGAGTGGAGTCTCTGTTTCCCCCAGTTCTGTGGATCTCCTGCACTCAAGCCCTGCTGGCCTTCAAAGCCAAATGCTCTGGGGACTCCTCCTCCTGATGCCCAACCCCCAGGCAGGGGAGCCTGACATGGGGCTCAGAACTCTCACTCCGTGGGAGAACCTCTGTGATATAATTAGTTTCCAGTTTGTGGGTCACCCACCTGGTGAGTATGGGATTTGATTATATCATGAAAGCACCCCTCCTACCACCTCGTTGTGGCTTCTTCTTTGTCTTTGGATGTAGAATATCTTTTTCAATAGGTTACAGTCTTTTTTGTCAATGTTTGTTTAGCAGTTGTGTTTTTTGTGTTTTTGTGAAAGAGGAGAGAGCTCAATTCCTTCTACTCTGCCATCACGTCTCCTTCCCCAGCCCAGTCATCTTTTAAATCTATGTAGGGAATACCACTAATTCACCAGTCTTTGATTTGGAGGAGTTGTCTTAGAACCATATGGACTGACATTTAATGATCAGCTGCTTCCACCTGAGCCTTCTTGTAATCTGTTCAATTCCATTACATTCAGTTCACCCACAGTGGTCTGACATCTGGTCCAGTTCCTTCTGTGTCCTCTGTGTTGCCTTTCCCTAGGGTAGTTGTGTTGGTATTGATCTCTGACTACATCTTCTCTCTATTGATTTCAACTACACAGTACTTTTCACTCATCCTTTTTCTATTCATCCCTTTTGCCCTAATTCATGCCCCTCTTTCATGCTTGGAGTCTATTGTAATATCCCCCTTTGCCTTCAGTTTCTACTTGCTCTAAACCATTATACTCCTATCACAGTAAGCTTCCTAAATTTCAGAATTGACCGTGCCATTCACTTTCTCTAAACCTGTTTCCTTTGGATAATATCTAAATTCCTCACCATGGTATTCAAAATCTCCATCATCTGTTTCAACCTACTTCTTCAGCCTGTATTCTGATCATCCTCTCCTCTACTCCAGGTACTTTGGACAGTGCTTGTTTGGCTCTTTGCTTTTGCTCATGCTGTCCTATCTCCCTGGAATGTCCTTCTCTGCTCAGTCTCTGACAGTCAAAGTCATATCCATCTTTCAAAGACCAATCCCAAAGATATATCTTCCTTTAAGACTTCCTCCTTGGAGTTAATTGCTTTATTCTCTTGCCTCTTACTGTACGTTGTCTGGATTTCTATTATATTACTGTTCAACTTCTGCTTTCTAGTAATTACTTATCAACTATATGTTTGTTGCCTATATCTCTGTTTCCTCTTCTAGATTTTGAATCACTTGAGTGAAATAACCATTTTATATTCTTGGCAGTATATTTCTAAAATATCAGATGTTCAAGATATACACATTTTTAATTGAATTTGCCCATTGCCCTGTATTACTTTGTTTTTATGTGAAACCCCAAGGCTAAACTGCTATAAGGCATGCATGAAATAGAACAGTTATAACGAGTCCTTGGCCAAATTCTCCTCATACCTGAACACTGTTGTACTTGTTAACCCTGGTGCATATTCAACAAGCACAAATTTCTTTTTAACTGAGCTTCTAGTCATCAAGGGCCAGGGTGACAGATCATTCACTGTGGTGTACAACACTTCTGGCACACAATCAAGAGAAAGGAAGCAATTTTTTGGCTCTTATCTCTTGTAAACATGTCATTCACAACTGAAATTTCAGTAAAATGAGACAAACAAACATGTCTGAAACCAATGGCAACTAAGAAGTTTTTTCATCAAGGCACCTGAGAAGTTCATGGAAAAGACACAGAGTGTTAAGAATAGGAGACCCAGAGACTGAATATGGTCAGAAATAGCTACCTTGGCTTTATTCTATCAGAAAGTCTTTACTAAATAGATTCACAAAATTTAATGTTCCAACTTCGTTCACGGTGTTCATGATATTTTCTTTTTCAAATCTAAATAATGTATTGCATAAAACATTAGGTTTCTACAAAGAGCATGTTAATTTGAGGGGAAGAAAACTAACTTGAATAATGAAGAGTTTAGTAGTTTTTTTTAAAAAGGGCAGAGACAGTTACAATCAATCAATTGAACATTTATTTAGCTGCCTCTCAGGACATAATACTGTTTTAGGTACTAGGGAGTTATCCAAAAAGTGGAAGGCATAGTCTCTGACCTAAAGAAGCTCAAAATCTATTAATTATAAGCAGTCTTTTAACACTGTAATACATTTACAGAAAGTTTGTTTTATATGTGGCTTCTCTCTCATGTAAATAACAGAGTTTTGAGAATTCTCATATAGGTTCTTTTATTATTCTATGCTTTTATGTAGACCACAGGTTCAAATCTATCCCAAAAATATAACTTCATACAGTAAGATCTCGATATGGAATAATGCAGTAATATTAAAAGCTCTTATTCAGTATTGTGCCTGCAGTGTGCCAGACTCTACACCATGTGTTATCTGCACCACAGGGATCTTACTGTTGAGGAGATAAAAATCTGGTTGAAGAAACAAATAAATATAGAGAGAAAAGGAGGGAAATCCAGCATTTAAAAAAATCTACTATATTCTAGACAGTATGCTAAACATTTTACATATGCAATCTTTAACTGAAACATGACATGCTGTGTCATACAAGCCATGACCCAAGATCTACTGGATCAGGATCACTGCCCCAAGTCAAGCTTCATATTTAGAAAAAGCAGAAACCTCTATGTAGTAAAGGTAGGTGAATCTAGTGGCCTAGTTGTACATAAGAGGAAAATGTCAATAGATATTGGTGGGAAGAATCCTTAAATTATTTTAAGATTTTATCCATGTGAGGGCTATATGGATGTACGGGCACACAGATCTAACACGACTGGATTTTCACCAACTTACCTAGATTGGTACCTTTTTTTTTTTTTAGGAACCAGCATTTAACAGGGGGCATGGTGGTTGTAACAAGAAGACAAAAATAAAGCAAAAAATAAAACTTTTGTGAATCCCTGTACATCCCAACTAAAACAATCTTATTAATGTGTAAATGGTAAGCTTTGTTATTTTAGACTTGATCCTAGCTCCATTCCTGTATGTCCTAAGCTAACATTATTTGGTCTAAAAGGAATTTCTCAGGGATCAAGGAGATTATCACTACCATTGTTTTCCTTTCAAATAAGTATGTTTGTCTGTTCCTGATCAAATGCTGCAGAACAGGTACACTAAAATGGAAAGTAAAATTTTTGTTTGAGATTTTGACTACATAATGCAAAATGGCCTTACTCATATTTCATGTCCTATAATTTATTTTTCATACCCAATGTTGTGCTGTTATGTGGGACGTTTAATCAATCAATTAATTTAATTAATAATGTACAACTAAACACTGAACTAGGAGTCAGATTATCTGGATGTGACTTGGGAAAGTCATTGCAGCTCTCTGGCTCTGGTTTAATTCTCTGTAAAATTTGAGTATGTGTACTTTCTAAGGTGTCTTCTAGTTCTTTGTCTCAATTGTACTAATGACTATATATACACAGAAACACACTCATATATGTAAATAATTCTTAAAATAATGTTTAGTTATTCAAGGACAAAATCTATTTCTTTTTTCAGATTTCATATTGTTTTCAATCTCTTTCAGAAACTTGAAGCCTGGCTCATAGTCACCTACATTAAAAAGCAAAATATAGTACAGATTACTTTTAGGGGTAAAAGAAAGCCTGAGGAACTCGCTGTTGGAGATCTGTCTATGAAACCATCTCAGCAGGATCACCATATGGGTAAGCACTATAATCAATCAGTCCTAACAACGTACATAGCCCTTCCAATCAAGTTTTAGGATCTCCTTTTAACTATGAAAGTACAGCCAATAATTAACAAATCATTGCCGGAAACAACCTAATAATTAAAATTAAAAAAATTTTTTTAAACATTATCAATATTATTCTTAGAAAGACAGGAGAATATATATACGGAAATAATCTCATTTTTGTTTCTCAGGTTAAATAACTAACTTCTATATTATATATTAGATTAAATATATGCATTTAATATATATTTAGTCATATATATTTAATATGTATTTAATTTTGTATATATAGAGAGAGAGAGAGGGAAAGAGAAAGAAGAATAAAGTTGAACTAATTCTTCACAATTTAGAAAAGAAGGGAGGAAGGAAGGAAAGATTAGAATGCTAACAAAGAAAATAAAAGGAAAAATAAGGAAATAATTTAAGAACATTTGATAGATCTTAAGAACATGAGTTTCTACTCTGAATTGGCTCATAGAACACCCATTACAATGAATGATAACATAACCAAAGCAAGACAAATATTACTACATTTTAATAATAAAGATAAAGAGATGATCCTTCAAGCTTCCAGAAAAGGAACCATATTGTGGTAACATTCAAAAGGTCACAAATCACAGTGGTATCAGACTTCTCAACGGCAGTACTGAAAACTAGAAGACCAAGGAGCATAGCTTTTAAAATCCTAAGGGAAAGTGATTTATAGTATAAAATTCAATACCCAATCATACTATCAGTTGGGAGTGACATTAGAATAAAAACATTTTGAGACATGAAAACAAGTTCACAAACAACATCTCTTGCACCTTTTCCAGGAAACAATTTAATCCAGCAAGTCCACTTGTGGGAATATATCCAAAGGCAACAAAAACATTAACTCAAAAAGATATCTGCACCCCCATGTTCATAGCAGCATTATTTACAATAGCCAAAACATGGAAACAGCCTAAGTGTCCATTTGTGGATAAGTGGATATTGAAATTGTTTTATATACACACACACACACACACACACACACACACACACAATGGAATATTATTAAGCCATAAAAAATGAGGAAATCCTGCCATTTGAGGCAACATGGATGGACCTTGAAGGCATTAGGCTAAGTGACATAAGTCAGACAGAAAAAGACAAATACAGTATGATCTCACTTATATGTGGAATCTAAAACAATAACAACAATGACAACAACCAAAACTCAGAGAAAAAGAGATCAGAATTGTGGTTGCCAGAGGCAGAGGGTGAGGGAGGGGGAATTGGAGGCATGTGGTCAAAAGGTACAAACTTTTGGCTGTAAGATAAATAAGTACTGGAGATGTACAACATGACTGTAGTTAACACTGCCGCATGATGTATAGGAAAGTTGTTAAAAGAGTATATCCTAAGAGTTCTCATCACAGGAAGAAATTCTTTTCTTTTTTTCTTCTTTCTTTTTATTCTATCTATATGAGGTGATGGATGTTAGCTAAACCTATTGTAATCATTTCACAAAATATGTAAATCAAACCATTACTGCTGTATAGCTTAAACTTCCACAGAGATATATGTCAATTATTTCTCAATAAAACTGAAAAAGAAAGGTAAAAACAACAACAACAATTTGAGAGCATACTCCAGAAAGTGAGGATGTTAACTAAGATATGGAATGCAAGGGCAGGGGAATCAAAGTGAAGTTTGAGATGAATTTCCAGGATGATGGCAAAGGGAACTCCATAAAAGCTATGCTGTAGTCCAGATTGTAGCATAGGACAGAAGGCTCCAGGAGGGATGACTTCCAGACTTAGGAGAAGGAGAAGGAGAAAGAGGAGGCGAAGGAGGAGGAGGGGGAAGAAGGAAAGGGAGAAAGGAGGATGGAGAGGAAGGAAGGAAGAAGGAAGGAAGGAAGCAAGGTGGGAAGGAAGGAAAGGAGGGGGAAGAACAAATCAGATTATTTGCTATGTCTGAATGTACTGGAAAGAGATTTGCATTGTTAGAAGAAAGTGTAGTTATGGACTATGTATAGGTTCAGAGATAATCAAGGACATAAAAAAAAGAGAGGTCATTTTTAATTCCAGGAAAAATAAAACATTGTCATAATAATGTACAGAATGAATGATTCTGTAATGAAAAATACTGATATGTGTAATGGAAGCAGAGAAGGAGAGTTTGTGTGTTTTTCGGAGGTAGAGAAGTTAAAACTAAATCCTCATCTTCCGTAATAGAGTATCCACAAGTAATATAAAGATAATAAAAATGAATTCTAGTAGTATGAACATGTTATTTAGTATTGTGGAAATCATAGCTAAGAATTGAAAACCTGAATCTCATGAAGAGGGATCAGTTATGAGGAGGGGCAGGGAAGGGGACTGCACAATTTCTTTTCCATTATAACCATGTGGAACAATTTGACTTTTTAAACTCTGCGAGTGTATAATTTTGATAAAAATGAAATAAACTTTAAAGCAAAACTGCAGATTATACAATTTTGTCTAAAAGTTATCCTATTTATTCATTTTCTAAGTGGTTGTAGATAACTCATTTTGTTATCTTTATTCCCTGTGTGGCTTTTCCTTTTGTTTTTGTTTTGTTTGTTTTTAAGCACTAGGCACTCCATTAACAAAATAAATTTGTAGATATGTTTCCCATAGTGAACTTGGCCCATAAAAATACAATGTGTATTATCAAATTCATTAATAAGAATCATGTTTATAATTATATAATCAATGAAAAACCTCTCTCAGATCCACTCCTTCATTGTTATGATCTTATTTCAGGCCTTCATCATCTCTTGCAGACATAATCACAATATGCCTTGAGTGGTCTTCTTGCTCTTATATTTTGCAAGTTTATAGTCTTCTTTTTGAAAGTAGACATGTACACATGAAATAATAGTTTTGCAGATCACAGTGTTTCATTGGGATTTCATGAGCATAGACCCACTTTATTGAATATATTCCCAGGGTGACAGGTTTCAACTAGGTACAGAGAATTAATTAACCTAACTAATGATTATTAGTTCATAATAGAACAGCAAATGGAGCCCTAATTAATGAGTGAGCTAATAGCTGCTCCCAATTTCCAGTCATTAGTCCCAAGTCCTTTTTAATCAGTTATATATGGCTTGGTATAATCATAGGATGTACTAGTAATACTGGAAATATTGGCAGTAAATACTCTGCATAATTGTATTTCATTCCCTGCCCACATAAAACATTGTTTTAAGCACCAAATTTGTGTGCCTTGTACTATATACTCTTCAAAGAGGTTTTTATAATGACACTACTTTTATTTTTGTTTAAATGCTTTTTAATGTTTTTTTTAACATCTTTATTGGAGTATAATTGCTTTACAATGGTGTGTTAGTTTCTGCTTTATAACAAACTGAATCAGTTATACATATACATATGTTCCCATTTCTCTTCCCTCTTGCATCTCCCTCCCTCCCACCCTCCCTATCTCACCCCTCTAGGTGGTCACAAAGCACCGAGCTGATCTCCCTGTGCTATGCGGCTGCTTCCCACTAGCTATCTATTTTACGTTTGGTAGTGTATATATGTCCATGCCACTCTCTCGCTTTGTCCCATCTTACCCTTCCCCCTCCCCATATCCTCAAGTCCATTCTCTAGTAGGTCTGTGTCTTTATTCCCCGTACCACTAGGTTCTTCATGACCTTTTTTTTTTCCCTTAGATCCCATATGTATGTGTTAGCATACTGTATTTGTTTTTCTCTTTCTGACTTACTTCACTCTGTATGACAGACTCTAACTCCATCCACCTCACTACAAATAACTCAATTTCGTTTCTTTTTATGGTTGAGTAATATTCCATTGTATATATGTGCCACATCTTCTTTATCCATTCATCCGATGATGGACACTTAGGTTGCTTCCATGTCCTGGCTATTGTAAATAGAGCTGCAATGAACATTTTGGTACGTGACTCTTTTTTGAATTATGGTTTTCTCAGGGTATATGCCCAGGAGTGGGATTGCTGGGTCGTATGGTAGCTCTATTCTTAGTTTTTTCAGGAACCTCCCTACTGTTCTCCATAGTGGCTGTATCAATTTACATTCCCACCAACAGTGCAAGAGGTTTCCCTTTTCTCCACACCCTCTCCAGCATTTATTGTTTCTAGATTTTTTGATGATGGCCATTCTGACCGGTGTGAGATGATACCTCATTGTAGTTTTGATTTGCATTTCTCTAATGATTAATGACGTTGAGCATTCTTTCATGTGTTTGTTGTCAATCTGTGTATCTTCTTTGGAGGAATGTCTATTTAGGTCTTCTGCCCATTTTTGGATTGGGTTGTTTGTTTTTTTGTTATTGAGCTGCATGACCTGCTTGTAAATTTTGGAGATTAATCCTTTGTCATTTGCTTCATTTGCAAATATTTTCTACCATTCTGAGGGTGATAAAAAGTTCAAATCAAATTACTAAGGCTCACTCCAGCTCACCACTGCCAACATATTCATACACACAAACACACACATACATGTGTGTTTTAGAAATCTTTCTGACCTGGGAAAAGAAAAATGTTTTATTTTTTCCCTTTCTCTAAAACTTAATTTTTCCTAAAATATCATTTCCAAATTGAGTGATTTGTTTTATTGTCTCTCAACTTTTAAATGTTTTTCTAAAATGTATCTCTTTAGATACATCAGGGGGATACCTCATTATGTGATATATCATATCTGATTACATCAATCACATTACATTAGACTGTGTCCATGATGAACACAATGTGACTGAAATCAACATTTTGTCTAATCAGAGTCTGTTTAAAGATTATGTCACTCTGTGTAGCCTGTCCTAATGACCAAATTTATATCTATTTTATGAAGAAGCATTTTTCTGCTTGGTTTTGTCCTCAGTCTACTGAGTGGTGACATAGCACTATGTAAAAATAGGGTTACAAACCTTTTTGTAAGTACTCTCCTAAATGCAAGCTCCCTAGAACCAGGCCTAATGAAAACTGCAATTTGCTAAGTTGACTCCAGGAAACACATCTCTGAAATATATTTCTATTCTTTAAAGGACACAGTAACCTTGTAAAATGCACAGAAAACTGATATTTGGGAAAATTCTGGAAGGACAGACTTTCATATCCTTCCAAAGTAAGACATTTTATCACTGAGATCACTTCACAGTTACATTGCTTTATTTGTCAAACATATCTCTGGGATGGTTCTTTCAATTTGTAATTGTATGAAGTTTCAGAGCCACCCACTTAATGTCATATGGGGATTTTATAATTTATATGTGACATGTGTGGTTTTATATAGAAGATTTTTATCGCTAAGTTGATAAAATCTCAGTCAAAAACAAAGAAATTCCTCTTCTTGTTTAGCCTGTGCATAATTAGATTTGATATTTACTATATTTTTAAAGCTTTTGGAAGTATTTAATATAGCATACAGATATCTGTTATTATCTTCCTGGAGCTCTTGGAGTGTCGGGACCCTAGGTTTAGAATACAGTGCCTCACTTCTTTCCCTTAGCCTACTGAGATAACTTCTGAATAATGCTTTCATATCATTGGTATTTTTAATATGCCTATGTTTTAATCCATTCCTGTATGGAAGGGAGGTAACCTCTGGCCATGATTTTATACTTTGGGTACTCAATATCTATCAACGTAATAAATATCCTATGTGTCCAAGAAAGTAATTGGCTCAGCCTAGAATCAAGGAGTGGAAAGCTATACTCTGTCCATAGAGATAGGATAGGGAGGGAGTCAATACTTAAGAACAATGATCTAATATAATACAAGTGGTAATTACTATGGTGCATTAAATGATCGAAGTGTTCTAATTTTTCCAAAAGTAAAAGCTGATCACATTGCCACTACCTAGAAAGAGATGGCTTATTTAGCTAATATGTAAGATAAGGTATTTTGGATAATTTTGGTTTTTTCCTATTCAGTTTTGTTAGTTTCTTCGAGAGTAAATTTTAAATTCAGATTACATAGCTTTCTATCATTCATTCATTGACTCATTCATCAAATATTTGCCTATCACCTCACATATACAAGACACATGGATAAAAGAAACTAACATATATTGAATCCCTACATATGACCAGCACTGTGCTAAATACCAACAGACAAGAATTACTGTCTTCATTTTATAAACAAAGAAACTGTTGTACTGGAGTTAAGTAACATGTATAAGGTCTTTCAACTGATATGTATAAGACAAAACACAAATAAGACATTACGCCTGCTTTCAAGGAGCTTGCAGTCTAATGGGAAGGTTAGACAGTTCCCTAAATAGTTAGAATGTGAAGCAGATACATCTCATGCCATTACAAACATAGGAAGATTGTTAGGTACCAAGTCAGCAAAGGTTACTAGATAGCATTGAACTTAGCAGCATGTTTCTTTTAGTAAGCAGGGTAGTATTTTTTGTGGTGATGATTTGTCAGTTATTTTTCCCAATACAAGGCTTATAGGGGAATATAGACTTTTGGCTTTATTCAAAATCCAAAGCTTTAGCATGAAAATGAAATCTAGTGTTTTATTATTTGTTGACAGAGCCATAAATAATTTCTTTTAAGTGAATCTCGCCCTCCCTCCACCACTGTATTTGTAATTCTCAAAGTTGATTACCTTTTTATGAGAAAATAAAAGTTATACACAAGAAGAAGAATATTTCTTTATCTTCCTTTTCTATATCTACTGAAACCCTGGATAATCGGTCATTCTCTCCATTTCATATCTAATCACAGAAAATTACTTCCTTCAGTAGATTCAGGCTGGACCATGGGAATCAAACAGTACCTCATAATTCTACTTCTGATTTTTATTGAAACAACTTTTCTCTTCATTAATAAGAGAAGTTAACTTTTTAAAGGGGTGTTTTGTAAGCTAGTGGGGTTTTTTGGACAAAAGAGGGGTGGGATAAAAAAAGCTTTCAAGGGTAGGAGTCATTGAAATTTAGGGCTATGCAGATTACTTTTTCCATTTCATATTGAAACAATTCATTAGGAATTCACAGTGAAGTAGAATACAATAAAATGTTACCATCACTCCCTCTTCCTCAAGCTTTAGGGTTAAAATGATAAAACTGACTCCTTTTACAAAATGTCTTTTGGCAAGTTACGACCAAGTGAGAAACAATAAGCCCTCAGGAAAAGTTTTCTACTATTCATTTCTGTCAAGTGAAGAGAGAACACAAAAACAAGTGACAGTGATTATAAGCAAATTCTGAGAATACTACTCTGACTACATCGGGGTGATTAAATATCACCCTTGGCTAACTTGGATTTTCATGAAATTTTGCAATGGCATAGATCCCTGGCATACCACATAATATGTGTGTATATTCTGTTGGTGGAAACGTTGAGACAAAATGTGGATTATAAACAAGCCAAGTTGCTAGAGAGCATTCCACTCAACAATCTTAAATAGTAATAGATCAAGCATATAAGGGCCTGAAACAGAGAAGCAGTAGGGTGCCAGGGACCTACCACTGACCTGAGCATTGGGAGCCTTGAGTCCTGACTCTGCTCTGAAGGAATTAAACTTGATTATCATTAAGATATTTTCAAGATACATGATTCTGTGGTTCTAATATTAGGAAGTACCAATAGTATTAAATACACATGAAAAATCTGGATGATTTAGAATAATTGGTTAGGAATAAGTCAAGTCGTATTTAAGCACTTATGAGCTGTGTAAAGGAAAACAAGTTTCTTAACTCCTCTGAGTCACAATTTCCTTAGTTGTAAGAGGGGGATAAAAATAGCTGCCTCAAAGGGTTTTGTGTGGTTCCAGTGAGATAGTGTATGTTAAGCACCCAGTACAGACCCTGACCCAGAAGAAGCATTAAAAAATAAAAGGAATTTCTTTATCTACCTTAGTGCTTATAAAGTCTGAGTTATGTATCCCTATGTAAAATGGCTTTACTTACATAACTATTGCACATACACTACTACCCTAGAGTTAGGTGTTCAATAAATATTTGATGAAATAGTCAATAGGTATTAAAGCAGTTAGCTACTCTCTGTCTCCAACTATTTCTAGCCAGATTTTGGCAGTAGATTAACTTGCACTTGAATGTCACTCTGCCACTTACTAGCTGGCTATATGACCTTGGACAGGCTACATAACTTCTTGGGGTTTCAGTTTTTCTCATATGGGAAATGAAATTATTAAATATCATCTACCTTATAGGATTTTTGTGCAGATTAAATGGAAAAAATGTAAATAAAGCATCTAGTGCAATGCACAGTCATATAAAGCACACAAGAAATCAGCTATTATTACCACTGGTCCCCAACTAGGAGAGCTAAATTATGCTGGTAGAAAAATAATAAATAAATAATAATAAATAATGTTGGGTCAGACATCAGTTAAAATCTATGACAAACAGTATATTTAAAATTAAAAGATCTCTGAATCCTTAAATTTAACTGAATGGAAAAAATAATGTGCAAATAGGATATATTAACACATTCTGTTAGCAGGTACACATTTTTAATAGTTATATAAACTGCATAAACACTAACACATCTATGTTATATTAAAAATAAAACTTTAGTGTTTTAGTTAAATAAAATTATTTAATTTGATATTAAAAATAATAGACAACTGGTAGGTGACAATGCTAATTATATATATGTATATATATACATATAAAATTGACCAGTAAAAATGAGAAATGAAAAACATGAATTAAAAGTTCACCCCTGACAATAGACATCATTTCTAAATGCATTTAAGTGCCCTGATAAAAATCAACCTTCAGGGTGAAAAAGGAAATGAAAGCATTTTTACTTCATCAGATGTCTTATCAATGAAAGTCATCATTTTTTGTTGTTCTAATGCATTTAGCTAACAACAGAAAAGAAAGGGAATTCTCCACAATGCTACTTCAATATATTCCTTGATTCCAATTAATTTGTGTCACCTGTATTTCTACCCTTAACAAAACTCCCTCCCCTTGGGACCTTTGACCTAGAAGTCATTTTGAAAACAGAACTGTTTTCTCTAAACTCTTAATGTGAGGAGAAAGTACTGTTGGCCATCTCTGGATTTTTCTCTCTTCTGAGGAAAAAATAAAGTTTCTGTATATTGAAAAAACCTGTATGTAGAGACTTAATGAAAAACTTATTTTCTCATGAGGTAAAAATTAGAGAGATAATGATCAGAAACAAGTTGTGAACAAAATGAAGGGAAGCTGAAAGTTGGCCTGATTATGGTATAACCTGGACAATGGCATGGCTTAGTTCTCAAAAGATAACGGGAAATTTAAATTATAAGCTGTCAAAGAAGAGTAGATAAGCCTATACTGATGTTGGTAATAAAAACAAGGCCACCATAATGGTAAACTAGATCAGTGATAATTTAGAGAGGTTGTAATAACTTTGTAAAATTAATGAATATAATTCATTACATTAGCATATTTGTAAGAAAAATCAACAAACTCTCTAGATAAAAATCATTTGTTAAAATTCAACATCCTTGTATGACAAAAAAACTTAGAAAACAAAGAATAATTTGTTAACACGTAAAATATCTACAAAATGAAGAGCAAACATAATACTTAAGGTTGAAGTAGTAAAAACATAATTTACTTGTTTAAGTCTATGTTAATAGTTACTGTGCACTGAATATATTCTACAGTTTACTGGCTTCGGTGTCTAGAGAAAGATGCTCATTATCACCTTTTTTTTTTTAACATTGCACTGGAGATCCTAGTCAGTAACGTAAGTCAAGCAAATAAAGTTATAGGGACTGGAAAGGATAATATGATCTGTAGATAGACTACTCAAAATAATTTACAGATAAATCATAGAATTAAGTACAAAGTTCAGCAAAGTGGCTAGATATAAAAATCTCTATACGAAATCAAATTGGGTTTCTATGTACCAAAAACTAGCAAGAAAAAATGTAATTTTAAAAAGATATTTACAAGTACACCAAAATATAATTTATACTTATTAGAAAATCTACCTTTATGAAGAAATTATAAAACTTTATTGAAAGTGACTAAAGAATATTTAAATAAATTATGATATTATGGAATGAATTATGTCCCCTCTCCAAATTCCTATGTCAAAAATCCCTAACCGCCAGTGTGACTGTATTTAAAGATAGGGAAATTAAAGAGGTAGTTAAAGTTAAATGAGGTCATAAGGGTGAGGCCCTGATACCATAGGACTGGTGTCCTTGTAAGAAGAGGAAGAGATCCCAAAGATCTATCTTTCTCTCTTTTTTCTCTTCCTCCATGCATCCACACAGAGGAAAGGCCATGTGAAGACACAGCAAGAAGGTGGCTGCCTGCAAGTCAGGAAGAGAGGCCTCACCAAAAAGCAATCCTGATGGCACCTTGATCTTAGACTTCCAGCCTCCAGAACTGTGAGAAAATAAGCAACCCAGCCTGTGGCGTTTTGTTATGACAGCCTGGGCCAACTAATACAGGTGAGATATAACGTGTTTATGGATCAGAAGACTGAAAAACTTTACGATAAAAAAATCTCCTCAAAATGATCCATAAATTTATTCTTTCCTTCAATATTCAACTCAATTGTTTATTGAGTCCTTACTATGCACTAAGCCCTATTTTAGGCACATGGAATAAAATAGTGAACAAAGTATCAGAATCACTGCCTTGATGATGCTTCTTACATATTAGTTCCTAGAGTACAGAGTCAATTATTTTAGGACACAGAATCTAAATTTTGAAAACTTCTAGATTCAAAGCAATTCCAATAAAAAATATCACCAGGTTATTTTGGTGCAACTTAACAATCTGATTTTAAAATTTATATTCAAGTACAAGTGTCCAAAAATATCCAGAACACATAAAGAAGAAAAACATGGTAGGAAGATTTGCCTAACCAGGTATCAAACGTTAATTTAAAACTATATCAAGTCAGTTTATTAAGTCAGTGCTGAACTTAGACAAACTGATGAACTGAACAGAATGGGAAATCCAGGAATAGAACCATATGTAAATGGATATTTGATGTATAATGAGCTGGCAAGATTAGATAGACTTTTCAATAATGTTGTTATGACAATTGCTTGACCGTATATTTTTAAAAAATGAATTTGGACTTGTGTTTCAAACTATGCATTTTAAAAATTTATTTTAGGTAGATAAAAGATTTAAATGTGAAAAAGCAATACTATAAGCTTTTAGAAAACATATAGAAGAATAACCCCATTGACTCAGGTAAGAGAAAACATAGAAGATACAAAAGTTGTAAAACTTAAAAATTAAAAAAAAAAATCATTTAAATATGATTTTATCATACTAAAATGAACAACCTCTGTTCATCAAAAGACACCACAAAGAGAGAGAAAGACATGCCTTAAACTGGAGAACATACTGAAAAGACATTTAACTGGCCAAGAACTTGTATTCACATCATATAAAAACTCCTCACAGGAAACAAGAAAAAGTTGACAGGCTGATACAAAAATTTATTTGGAAATGACAAGGACCCAAAATAGCCAAAACATTCTGGAGGAAAAGCTTAGTCAAAGGACTTATTTTACTAAGTATGCAGACATATTATTAAGAAGCAGTTAAGGTGGTATGGATTTGATGCAAGGATAGACAAATAGATTTCAGAAATAGGTTATATAGAAAAATAGAGATAGACCGATAGGTAGAGGCATCAGTATAGATCAGTGAGGAAAGACAGCATCTTTAATAAATAGTTCTGGCTCAACTGCACATTAATATGAAAAAGAAATAAAAGTTGGTCCCTACCTACACCATGCACAATAATCCCAGGTAGTATGTAGATAAAATTATGAAAGGCAAAAAATAAGTCTCTTAGAAGATGATACATACAAATATCTGCAGAACCTTCATTAGGGAAAGATACTTTTAGGAAGAACACAAGAACCACGAACCTAAAGGAAAATATGTTTGAATCAAACTTAAATTAAAATTTCATAAAAAGTCACGTTCATAAAAAGTCACCAATAAGAGAATGAGAAGACAAAGTCAAAACTGAGAGAAGGTGATGTTTGTAACATGTATCACCAAAAAGGGGAATGTATCTAGTATATATTAAGAGCACCCATAAATTGATATGAAAAGGACAAACAACCTTATGAAAAAATGGACAAGAGACTTGAGCAGGCACTTCCCAAGAGAGGAGAACTGAATGGCAAATACACATCCTAAAAGATGTTCTATCTCAATAGGAAGTGGGAAATGCAAATTAAAACCAGAAGAAGGTGTCATTTCATATCCGTCAAGGTGGCAAAAATGTCAGACCTAACATTATCAAGGTTGCTGAGGATGTGGAATAAATCTATACATTTATACACTACTGTTTGGGGTATAAATTGGTACAGATCATTGGAAAATAACTTAATATTACACAATAATTTTGAATATGTGTATAGCATTGGATTCAGCAATTCTGCTCCTAGGCATATACCCTAGAAAATGTCTTACCCCTGTCCACCAAGAGATACGTATAAGAACATTTGTATGAGCATTGTTTCTGTGGGCAGAAAAAATAAACCAGAAACAGACCAAATGCCTGTCAACAGAAAAGGTTTAAATAAGTTGTGGTATATTAATGTAATAGACTGCAGCTACACATTAACATGAATTATCTCACTAACATAATGTTAAGCAAAACAGAAATAATGTTTAAGTCACAGAAAAGTCCTACAGCATCATTCCTTTATATAAATTTCAAAAACAAACAAAAAAAAATCAAAGAGTTGTTTAAGGAAAAATGTGAAAAATCTGTAAAGAAAAGCAGGGTGACAGTACATACAAAATTTAGGATTCTGAGTCTCTCTGAGAGGGCAAGAAAGGGCATGGGTTGCTTCAATGACACAGGCAGCATCAATATTAATGCAGGTTTTCGTTGTTTCCTTTAAACTGAATGGTAGGAATATGGGTGCTAAGTGCATGCATTACTTTTGTTCACCTTAAATTCCATTCAACATTTAATAAAAACAATGAAAACAAACAGAGCTATCAGTGATCCTTTTTGTATAAATATAAACATAGATATATGTATATATATATATACATATGTACATGTACATATATAGATTTATCGTTAAGAGGGAAACAAACCTTCTATTTTTCATTGTGCTATTATGCTCAAAATTTAAAATTTTCTAAATAGGCATATGCATTACTGTTATTTTTTATTCCATAAGATTATTTGGTGGTTAAATTATAGACCGTTAAATTAAAATGCTTGTTCTTTTCTTTTTTTTTTTTTTAATTTTTATTTATTTATTTATTTTATTTTTGGCTGTGTTGTGTCTTCGTTTCTGTGCGAGGGCTTTCTCTAGTTGCGGCAAGCGGGGGCCACTCTTCGTCGCGGTGCGCGGGCCTCTCTCTATCACGGCCTCTCTTGTTGCGGAGCACAGGCTCCAGACGCGCAGGCTCAGTAGTTGTGGCTCACGGGCCCAGTTGCTCCGTGGCATGTGGGATCTTCCCAGACCAGGGCTCGAACCCGTGTCCCCTGCATTGGCAGGCGGATTCTCAACCACTGCGCCACCAGGGAAGCCCAGCTTGTTCTTTTCTAAAGAAAGAAAAACAACCAAATATGTGTTATTAAAAAGAAACAAAAAATAGGAATCAAACCAACCACATTTGCCTAAGGAGCAGAAAGCCTATGTGCAGTCCAAAAGCCTCAGCATTTCCTATCATTGAGCCATAAACTACTCAAAGGTACACAGTGGATCATTAGTAGTTCTTTGACTCTCTTAGATACTGTAGACACTTCTCCTATTGCTTGGCACTGGAGCTGAATCTCAATATCTTCCTCTAAAATGTGATAGAAAGGCACAAGGGATTAAGAGTGAGCAGGACAAAGAATTCCAATAGCAGCCTGGCTGAGTCTTAACCTTTTGAACAGGTCTTTAGCTACCCGAGTGAAAAATCATCAGCATGGAAGGGCAACCACTGACCTAGATGCTGTTGTCTATGAAAGGTTATTCGGGACCTGTGCCTTCTGGCTCAGAGCTGTCAAAGCCCTGCCAATGTGTGGCCAGTGGAGAGCACTTTGGAGGATGAGGGCAGAATACAATGCAAACAGGCTTGTCAGCCAGATAGAAATGTGCCAAATAGTGAGAAGACAGCTTAGCATGTTATTGTGTGTTACTTCCAGGATCCTTTGAGAGGCTAAAGCCTAGCCAGACTATTGGTCATGAGCCCTGAACTGCTACTGCAAAACTGTCACAGAATTTAAAAGGAATATAAAGGCAGCTTATTTGACTGATGTTGGGAGTAAGAAGGGGATTGGATAATCGAATGTTTCAGCTTCACGGGTTTCTTACTGGGCTGTGACTTGAGCAGAGAACGGGTACATACACTTAGGTCAATATAACCAGAGTGAACAAACATCCACATTATTATTAAGAAATATCATTAAGATATTAATATCGTTAATGATATTAAGACATTTCTTAATATCATTATTAAGAAATAAAGTAGAATATTTACTACCACAGGAGTGGTAAGTGGTATTACCACCATGTAGATGTGACTTTACTCTCTGAGCTTATGTTCATAGTCTCATCTGATTTTTTGTTTCTTGTTCATTGGCCTAGAGTTACATTACTTTTAGTTGTGCGTCAAAGTATCCTTGACAGTATTTTAGTACTGGTGATGATCACACTGATGTAGTGTATATGCCTTCTCTCTGAATGACATCTTGAGCCCCTAGCACAGTACAGAAGGTAGTAGTGCAATCCTGGTATTGGAAAGCACCATGGTGGATTGGAGCAAAGAGAAATGGGGGCGGTCAGATTGTTTGTTTTTTGGTGACTAAAAATAGCATTTCATGTTGATGGTAGGGTCAAATATATTAATCTTTAGTTGTTAGTACTTAAAACTCTGATACAAAAATAAAGCTATGCTAGCCTTCTAAACATGTATGTTCTTCTAAAAGCTAACAATAACTCACTTACCCCTGTTAATATAATTCCAACTCAATAGTGACTTTTTGAATTATAAATGCAAAAAAGAGTATAGTGACTCTGTTTCAATAAGGTGAGGAATTTCATGTTGGACACTGAGCAAAGGGAGTTAGTATGAAGTCCTGAAAGAACATTGAAGTGGAAGGAAAGGAAGCATGGGTCCTAGTCTGTTGGCAGCAGAATATTACCAGACGACATCAATAAACTGCAAGGCCTATACAGTTGTCCCCAAAGTTGTTAACAACTTTTAGCACAGATTTTTTTTTTGCATTTTGGTTTGTTTCTTTTTCTTCCTTCTGTATAATGAGTTCCAGTTTTGTGACAAAATTTCAAGTGGAAATAGAATGAATTTTACACTGAACTATGTTGGTCTATAAAGCAATAGGTATTTGTATTACAGAACTATAAATGATATCCTATACCAGAGAGAGCCGAGAAGCTTGAACTCACGTGCCAACCTTAGTGATGAATCATGGCTGTCTGCAGATCTATGTTGAAAGATTCTGAAGTGAAGTCTAAGCTCAACACGGAAGAGTGCCATGATAGATTAGCAAAGTTCGAGGGGGCAAAAATGACAGGAACGTTGGCAAATGTATACTCATTTGCTATTATCATAGTCTTTTCCTGACGTGCATGTGCATTTTTCTTCCTTGCTGTCATTTAAGTCTAGCCTAGTTGACAAAATATGAGTAAATGGTCTTTACAGTAGTAGGGACAGAAACTACTATGATTTTGTTGGTGGCAAAAAGCAGTTAAATAATAGCGGTTTGTCAGTTTAAAGAGTTTGTGACTGATAAATTGGATATATTTGTATTACATAGTTATACAATCTTGAATCCTTAGGCTCATTCTTTTTACTATTGTTCTTTTAAGTGATATTGTAAATATTGACAGAAATATCCATAGGAAAGTAACAAAAAGTGAGTGTGATTAACAAGATGTAGTCCATGAGTTCTGTATAAATGACAGTGGACAATACTGAGAACAAAATACCACTCTTTTCTCCTTTCCCCCCCATCCGCCACCGCATATATTTTCATTTTAAAAGATTAGGCTCTTCCTAAATTGATGTTCTTATTTTTACATTTCTCCACATGATTTCATAATGTCATATTAAATCCTATTTTAAAAACAGCTAAGAAAATAACAGTCCGCTGTGGAATTTGTAGAATGAAAATTAGAACTGAAGTTAGAAAACCTGGTTTAAATGTGGTTTTCTAATTTACCAGCTGTGTCACTTTGGGAAAGTTGCATAACTTCTTTGATTACAAATTTCTGTAAAATTGTAAAGTTGTTATGAAGATATGTGACAATGTGATATAGTCTGTGAAACATTTCGGATAGCACCTGACACGTACTAGCCACTCGAATGTTTTTGGTTTTTTAAAAAATATTTTATTTATTTATTTATTTTTGGCTGGGTTGGGTCTTTGTTGCTGCGCACAGCCTTTCTCTGGTTGCGGCGAGTGGGGGCTACTCTGTTTGCAGTGCACGGGCTTCTCATTGCAGTGGCTTCTGTTGTTGCAGAGCACAGGCTCTAGGCATGCGGGCTTCAGTAGTTGCAGCACATGGGCTCAGTAGTTGTGGCTCGAGGGCTCTAGAGCGCAGGCTCAGTAGTTGTGGTGCACCAGCTTAGTTGCTCTGCAGCATGTGGGATCTTCCCGGACCAGGGCTCGAACCCATGTCCCCTGCATTGGCAGGCGGATTCTTAATCACTGTGCCACCAGGGAAGTCCTCGAATGGTTTTATTTTTAATTTAGATAAAGTGCCTTTTTCCTCAGAAATGCTCCTGCGTAAAATATTTGTTTGTAGTTGATACATTTCACAGCACTCATTGTGAGTCAAATTATCAGAAATCAAAGTTGATAGAAATAAGAAGTATATATCATTTTCAAATTTCTAATTTAAGCAAATTAGTTAATAAAGTAACAAAGTAAATAGAATAAAATTGTACCCACAAAAATGCATACTGATAAACACATGCCTCAAACAGAAGTAGAATGTTTATTTATTCTCTAGTCTGTGTTAAAATTAAATACAAAACGGAGACCAGACTTGAGAGTTCCCTGAGCAGACAAAACTGTTTAAGCCTCATAAACAAAATTAAATCTAGCTTATTTCACGAACATAAGCAAAACTTAGGTTATTTCTTGCAAATGCCTCAGACAATCATAAAAGAAAGTTAAGTCATCTTCCTAAAATTGGTAGGAGATAATCACTTTTAACCAATACCCTGCCATCCAGAAACGCCTGTTGTAGTAACCAATCATTGTAAAGGTTAACAGTTTCCTTATTTTCAATTTTTAAGCCATCCTGTAACTTCATGCCCCTGAGCTTCATATCAGTCTTTAATTTTGAAAGCTCTCGGTTTATGAACTGTTCTTATATGCACAATAAACTCTTATTAAGTACTACTTATTGACTTGGTGGTTTTAATTTTGCTATTTCTGTATTTTTGACATCTAGTAGAAACACCTTAGCTTTAGCTTGATATGGCTTATTTGAACATGGATACTTGAAGTCCAAACTAAAATCATGCAGGAAAATGACATCAGCAAAATGGCAGAATAGGAAGCTCCATGCTCTTACTCCCTCACAGAAACATCAATATGTAGCAGGAACTGTCAGAGCCAACATTTTCAATACTCTGGAAAACAGTCAAAGGTTTATAGCTGCCAAGAAAACACTGAATTTTTTAAAACGGCAATTTGAAAATGGTAAGAAAGTTTTGTGGCATTTTTACTTGCCCTTGCCCCACCCCAGCCTTGTGTGCTGGCAGTTTTAAAGCAGTGGAAGTTTTAAAGCAGTGCCAGCCTGTGTCCCACTATGGGACCCTTGTCCCTAGTTCCAGAAGAAGCAGATCAGATATGATTTGCAAATTATTGTGTATGTCTATTCAGGAAGCCCTTGGACCTGTCTAACAGGTCCTTCCTCCTGAAGGAATGATGTGAGGCACACATCTCTATTTCACCTAATTTGGAACACAGGCTAGAGAAGTGGCAGACATTGCTGAAAAATGCTGCAGGGTGAACTCACAAATTAAAGATGTCTGAGACAAAAGATAACTGGTCAAAACATATAATAGACATACAAAGGGCTCAGAGTAAAAGCTTGTAAAGATTCTTTGGGAAACTAGGAAAATCAAAACCAATTGTGTATATGAGAGAATTTCAAAAGCCACGTACTTGTCAAGGGCAAAATGCATACTCAGAAAATAGCAGAAGAGGGCTTCCCTGGTGGCGCAGTGGTTGAGAATCTGCCTGCTAATGCAGGGGACACGGGTTCAAGCCCTGGTCTGGGAAGATCCCACATGCCGTGGAGCAGCTAGGCCCATGAGCCACAACTACTGAGCCTGCGCGTCTGGGGCCTGTGCTCCGCAACAAGAGAGGCCGCGATAGCGAGAGGCCCGCGCACCGCGATGAAGAGTGGCCCCCGCTTGCCGCAACTAGGGAAAGCCCTCGCACAGAAACGAAGACCCAACACAGCCAAAAATAAATAAATAAATAAAAATTTAAAAAAAAAATAGCAGAAGAGACCCTCAGCTTTCACTTCAGACTAATTCCTACACTTGGTGAAAGACTGGCTAAGTGTTGAAGGCATCCCCCAGCAAGAGAAATCTGCAAACACTAGGAAAGGTGCTTGTTTCTTATTTTTGTTTTTCTTTCCTGTTTTTTTAGACCTTGGGATTCAAGGAAATTTCTGTCAAAGCGTTAGTTGAACTTGAGCAAAAAGAATAGAGACTTCAGTTATCACACATGACAAGGAATACAGGCTTTGCAAAAGAGTTTGGAAAAGTAGCTAAACAAATGACTACTTCAGCCTGCAACAACAACAGCAAGAAAAACAAACCCTGGAGAATGGAGAGAATATGATTTCCACAGTTAAAACTTTATAATATTCAAATGTCTAGTTTTTGACAAAGAAATCACAAGGCATACAAAGAACAGAAAAGTATGGCCCATTAAAAGTAGCAAAATAAATTGATAAAACTCATCCCTGAGGAAGATCAGACATCAGACTTACCATAAAAACATTTTAAAACAACTGTCTGAAATATGCTCAAAGACCTAAAGAAAAACATAACCCCAAAAAACTAAAGCGAATTGGTGTATGAACAAAATTAGAATATCAATAAAGAGAATTTATAAAAAGGGATCAAACTGAAATTCTGGAGATGAAAAGTACAATAACTGAAATTAAAAATTCAATGGAGGAATTCAACAGCAGATTTGAGCAGGCAGAAGAAACACCCAGGAAAATTGAAGACAAGACAAATGGAATTATTGAGTTTGTGGAGCAGAAAGAATAAAGAATAAAGACTGAAGTAAACAGAACTTAAGTAAAATAAATGAAGTACTGTGAAATGAAGCAAGTAAAGTGAATGAACAACAATAAATAGAACGTGTGGAACAACAACATACATGTTAAATGGATGCAAAGCATGCACATCATGGGAGTTCCCAAAGGATATATATTTCCACGTCTTTCTATTTTATAGAAATATATACATATTTCAAGGTTAAAAAAAGGAAATTCTACTGTATGCTACAACATGGATGAACCTTGAGGACATTATATTAAGTGAAATAAGCCAGTAATAGAAGGATGACTATGACATGATTACAATTAAATGAGGTATATAAATTATTCAACCTCAAAGAAGTAGAAAGGAGAATGGCAGTTGTCAGGGACTAGGGCAGGGAACATATTGGGAGTTTCCGCTTAATGGCTGTAGACTTTCAGTCATACAAGATTAAGATGTTCCAGAGATATGCAGTAAACCAATGCACATATAGTTAACAATATTGTACTATACACTTAAAATTTTATTAATTTTTTTCAATTTTTTTATTGAAGTATAGTTGATTTAAAATGTTGTGTTAATTTCTGCTTAAATGGGTTTTTTTTTTTAACCACAAAAAATAACAAGTGTTGGTGAAGATGGGGAGAAATTGAAACCCTTGTATATTTCTAGTAGGAATATAAAATGGTACAGCAGCTATAGAAAGCAATTTGGAAGTTCCTCAAATAGCTGTTCATAGAATTACCATGTGACTCTGTAATACTCCAAGGTATACACCCAAAAGTAGTGAAAGCACGGTCTCAAAGAGATACTTGTATATCAATGATGCAGCATTATTGACAATAGCAAAAAGTTGTAAACAACCTGTGTCCATCAACAGATGAACGGGTAAAAATATGGCTACATACATGCAATGGGATATTATTTAGCCATAAAAAGGAATGAAATTTTGATACATGCCATAACATTGATAAATTTTGAAAACATTATGCTAAGTGAAATTAGCTAGACACAAAAAGACAAGTATTTTATGAACCTACTTATATGCAGTATCTCAAATACTGGGGGCTGGAGGCAGGGTGGAATAGGGAGTTATTGTTTAATTGTTATATGGTTTCTGTTTGGGGTGATGAAAAATTTTTGAAATAGTGGTGATGGTAGCACAACATTGTGAATGTAACTAATGCTACTTATTTGTACACTTAACAATGGTTAAAATGGCAAATTTTGTTATATTCTTCCATAATTAAAATATTAATATAATGTATAAAACAACTGAATTCTACAGCTTAATGGGTATATTGTATAGTATGTAAATTGTATCTCAAAAAAGCTGATAAGAAATTTTACAGTCACTAAAATTTCTTCATTATTATCTGAATGTGTGTGTGTGTGTATATGTATGTGATGGTAGTGGTGGTAGGGATGTAGGGTTGAAATCTCTACATAAACAGCATGCATGTGTGTCTAATTGTAGAGAAGTAAATCATCATATACTTTTAAACTATCTTAAAAATCATTCTTAGTAAGCATTCCTTTATTTTATGAATAAATAAGAGCTTGTGAAGTAAAATCACAGTAAGATATTCTTCAATGTAATTCAATAACTATCTTCTTATTTGTTGAATTTGGAAAGCTCTTTTTAATGAACACCACTGGCAATAATTTCTATACATCACACATTGTTGTAGTTAAGCAACTTCTTCTTCAGAAAATTCATGAAATCTCACTTTGTGAGATTGGAATGATCTTAAGCATCATCCAGTTCAACTTTTACTTAGCGCAGAAAGGGCTGAATTTGTGTCAGCATTAACTTTTGTCTAATCCTTTTTATCTCAACTTTATTTAAAGCACTTTTCAAAAGTATAAACTTTAAAGCTATCAAATAGTACACCCTACTCTTCTTCTGTAGTGTAGGAATATCTCTTAGGATTTTTCTTATACTGCTTTGAGTTGTACAATACTGATGGTGGTAATTAGCTGAGATCTACTCAGTCTTCATTTCTTTCCATGATAATACTTGCAAGGATATTTTATTTAGAACTTCATAAATACAGCAACTTATTCATTTAGGATAAATGAGTGAATGAAAATGTGACTATATATACCCCTAAACCAAGCACTGTTTTGTAAGCTTAATGAGAGCAGGGATTCTAATTGCTTCAAGTTTAGATATTTAAACAAGCCTTTAAAATTTATTGCAAAGCAAACTTATTTCCTGAAATATTTCTGCTGTCAGTTAATAATTACTTATTTTATTTGCATGGTTCTATGGTTTTCTAACCTTCTACTCTGAGGGTTCTGTGTATGTTCACCACATTCTGGCAATGAAGTGAGGATTGTGTGTGTGGTGGGGGGGCTGTGCATGTGTTTGTGTGTGTGTGTTGTGTTCAAGGTGGGTGTTGTTATCTGTTATATTAGGTGGGAAGATAATGTAAATTTATTTAAATTTAAAGAGTTTATTTAATTGATCAGAGTCGTGGACATCATTGACAAGAGCAGCTCGTGTTTTTATTAACAGTTTTATGTCTCCTATCAGAGAGGCCCTTGTTAAAGAAAATGTGTTCAGTGGACCAGTCATCTTCTGAAACTCATTAAAAATGCAGAATCTTGGGCCCCAATCCAGACCTACTGAATCAGAATCTGCGTGTAATGAGGTCCTCAGGTAATTCATATGCCCATTAAAGTATCAAGAAGTATTGACATAAGCATATAGACTTTTATTAATTCACTTTGGTTTGACCAAACAACCTAACACTTAATAGTTTAAAGAAACAACTCATTTGTTTACTCATGATTCTGTGGGTAGTTAATTTCGGCTTGGTACACCTGGGACTTTTTTCTCAGTTGTGTAAACTACGTTTCCTAATGTATTTGTAGTTAAACTCAACCATGTGTTGTTCATTATCAAGAAGGCTAGCCCAGGTTCTTTCACATGGTGATAACTGCAGTGTTCCCAAGAGCATTGGGAACAGCAGTTTCCAAGCCTTGGCTTGTGTCATGTCTCGTAATGTCCTATTAATCAAATTAAGTCATATGACTGAACTCAGATCTTAAATCTAATGGATTCAAGTCATAGGCTCCAGCTCTTGATGAGAGGAGCTGCAAAGTCTCATTGTCGAGGAGGGGAGTGGTGGCAGGGATGTGAAGAATCTGTGATCATTTTGCCATCTACTGCAAGTACAAAATACCCAAACCCTCCTATTTCCTAGTGAACATAAAAATAACCCACTATTGCTTTATTCTCTACCAAGTAAGTAGACCTAATTCAGGAAACTGAGGCAAACGGACTTAGGCTACGTTTAATCATTCATTCATTCACTGATTAAAATCTTCATGGCCTCTTTCTTCTCATAGGCAAAGTAAAAGTAGCTGATCTCAGATGGTATAACAATTGCATATTGTTAGTTGACAAAGTCAATTTATAGATTAGAGATTGAATGATCTAGTAAACATATATTATTGTAGATACGCAGGCCACATCTCTGATATAGTATCTCACATTAGATAGTAATTGAAATTACTCGTAATAATATATAGACAGAGTGTATATCCCTGTGTGCACATACGTGTGCATGTGTATTTGTAATTTGCATGAATCTAAGGATGCTGAGACAAAATCTGAAGAAGTCACAAATTGTGATGGTACACTTCACCAGGAAAGACTTTAAAGACTGCTCAAGATCTAAAGATAAACAACTTTTTAAAATATTTATACAATTTCTAAAGGTTGCTTTCTATTCACAGTTATTACAAAATATTGGCTCTATTCCCCGTGTTGTATAATACATCCTTGAGCCTGTCTTACACCCAATAGTTTGTACCTCCCACTCCCCAACCCCTATACTGCCCTTCTCCCCTCTCCCCACTGATAACCACTAGTTTGTTCTCTATATCTGTCTGCTTTTTTCTTATATTCACTAGTTTGTTTTATTTTTTAGATTCAACATATAAGTGATATCATACAGTACTTCTTTTTTTATTTCTTTATCTAAAGATAAAGAACTAACATTACTAACATCTGAAAGTACAGTAAAACCTTAGTTAACCATGATCAAATAAACTTCAGTTCCTTATTATAATTATGCTATTCTGGCTATATTGTATTTCTGCCTAAAAGGCAAATATTAAAAAAATCTATACACACATGCTCATACTTCTACACAAATAACTAGCATAGTATCTGGCACACTTAAGTATCCAATAATTGTTAACGAATGAACACATACCTTACATTTTAATAGACTTTCATATAGATTTTTGTATACTTGTCTAAATTAAACTTTACAATAAACCTACAAGCTAGATGCAAGTATATTTTTTTCAAATTAGACAAACAAATGAAAGTACATCTAGAGAGGTCTGAGGATCTGAATACACTCTGTCCAGCCTCTTATACCGTCTCTACCTACAGGCCTGCAAATAGTGCAAGCATTTAAAATATTGAGACGGAAAAACCATAAGTCCTCCAATCATCGAAAAATATCCCAATCTGTTGCCTATATGATATGGCAAATGCAGCAAAGTGGGCAAATATATTGGAAATAGTCTTCAACGAAAGGTTTTGGAGTTAAGGTTCTTTTCCTAAGAAAAATTGAAGAGCCAGAATACTCCAGTAGATGAACATTTTGGTTAATAGAAGCTTTATTGTAGTTCACTAAAATTCTCTATTATTCTATATTATGCCAAAACAGTAATCTCACTTATGAAAATATTCAAAATAGCTGACCACATAGGTCAAAAGTGGGTTCTAAATTCATGTGATTTTTCACTTTTCAACTAGCTTTTTTATAGCATCATAAAGAAATGTTTGTCTCCTCACTTCTGCTACCTGACATTAGGAGCGTCCCTTGATGAGTCATTATCATAGTTGCTAGTCATTATTTATCCATGTTATACAATAAAATAATGAGAAAAATTAGAGTGAACAATATGTTGTCATAACATAATGCATTGAGTTTGTGAAGTGGGAAAATTGTTTATGAATAATATTCACACCTATAGATTTTTACGTGTTTTAAAACGTCTTAAAAAATAATACACAGGTATAATATTAAAAACATTCACATCTCCCTTGGTTCTTTCTATTTTGAAGGACCCAATACTTATGGTAAAGGATAGACCGGATATATGAGACGATGGGCAGTAAATAGTAAGTATCTAAGGGGTGTGGGCTAGGAAAACTTCCTCTATGGTAAATGCCAGCTTTCACTCAAAAGAATGGAACATTCACCGTAAGATTGCTCTGAAGGTAAGTTATAATTGTGCAGATATTTTAGTGAATTGCTTAGTGGTCATTGTTTTCTGAATTAACGTCACAGCCATCTACCTGCTTTCTCTTTAGTGTTTTTTATATATCTGAAATCATAAAGACATTCACAGAGATTTGCAGCATGTTTTAAAAATGAATGATGATGTTGGGTTGTGATATTGTCATTTATAGTAAGAAATATATATTTGGTCCCCATCACAGTTTCTGGCACAGAACTCCTAAAAACCCCTTGGAATTTCCTAAGTTTTGAGAGCAGCAAAGGTGTCTTTTACTATGTTAATGAGGTGTCTTTGTGACTGCACCTACTGTTGGGGGCTGGTTGCCGGGGAACCAATCCTGCTGTTAGAGGATTAGAATTTTCAGCCCCAGCCCCTGACCTCTGGGGAGGGAGAGGGGCTGAAGGTTAAATCAATTGCCAGTGACCAATGATTTAATCAATCATACCCACACAAAACCCCAAAAAGACAGGGTTCAGAGAGCTTCTGGGCTGGTGAACACGTGGAGGTGCAGGGAGAGTGGTGCACCTGGAAGAGGGCATGGAAGCCCTGTGCCTTTTCCCCATACCTTGCCATATGCACCTCTTCCATCTGGCTGTTTCTGAGTTACACCTTTTTATAATAAACTGGTGTTCTAGTAAATGAAAAGTTTCTCTAATTTCTGTGAGCTGCTCTAGCAAATTAATTGAACCTGAGGAGGGGGTCGTGGGAACCTCTGATTTATAGCCAGTGGGTCAGAAGTACAGGTAACAACCTGAACTTGCAAAGGGCATCTGAAATCCAAGGAGGGGGTCATTGGAACTTCTAGTCTATAGCCAGTTTGTCAGAAGCACAGGTGATATCCTGGGCTTGCAATTGGTTCCTGAAGTGGGGAGAGGCAGTCTTGTAGGACTGAACCCTTAACCTGTAGAATCTGGCACCATCTCCAGGTAGATGTGTCTGAATTGAGTTAGACTGTAGGACGCTCCACTGGTGATGGGACATTGCTTGTGGTAGGTGTGGGTAACCCTCCTCCTACTTTGAATTTGGGCCTAGGAATTCAAATATGGGTCAATAGATATCTAAGATATCTAAGATATATATATGTATATATATATAATATTCTGTTAGTAACTTCAACTGTTTTGCTAGAAATTTATGAATATTCTCAGGATAATTATGTATTTGTACTTTGAAATTGTTTATTTGTATACATTAGAGAGAAGTCAGTCTGAGTGAATTCATTCGATGGGTGTTTATTAAGAACCTATTATGTGCTAGGCACTGTTCTAGTTGCTGGATATAGAGCAGTGAACAAAAGAGGCAAATATCACTACCAATGTGAGGCATATTAAGAGGACAATCAAAATTAAGAATTTCATAACATTAATATAAATATAGTTTGAGAATTTCTCAAGTATATAATTTCAAAGAAACTAAAAGGTTAACAATTGGGGTTCCTTGACAAAACATATTTTAACAAAAATATAATTTAGAATTACATTATTGATGGTCTGTATTAAAGTTTATTAGATAAATGCAGTATCTTAAATGTTCTAATGTCAGACTGCCTTAGGGATTCACTAGAAGGAGGCTAGGTTTGGATTAGTGAGAAAATGGTTAAGTAACTTGTCCAAGATCTCAAAACTATTAAATGACAGAGCCAGATTTTTAACCTACTACATTATCGAGTCATTCTACTTTGCTTTTTATTTATCTGACCTGATTCTCTAAATCACTCAGTGATACTCTCTCATTGGTCTCCATCCATCATATGGCCCACTTCCAGAAGGTTCTGCTCACATTCTCTCTTTGTGACAGATGTACCTAGATCTAGGGGATCCAGCTCTCAGTGACCTCAGTCATCTCTAATTATTCCTAAGAACAGACTGTCAGAGAGGCCCCAGCTATCCCCACTCAGACTTCTCCCTTTCATTCAGACAAAATTTCCTTACTGAAATATGGCAAAAATCTCCCAGTAAATGCTCAGCAAGTAATGCTAGTTTCTGATTGGTATTATTCACCAATAACATGGGGCTGATCCTAGAGAGAATTGTTAAATAATAACCACAACATTTCTTGAGTAATCCCTTTGTATCAGGTATTATGCTAAGCACTTTTCAAAAATTATGACACTTATTTCCCATCATGTATTTGCGAGTTAAGTACTATTAATTTGTCTTTTTTGAGAAACTAGGAGACTGAGTTCAGATAGATTAAGTAACTTACCAAAGGCCACACAAATAGTGAATGATGGAGCCAGGAGGTAATGGTAATAACTGAATGTAATGCAATGGAAGAAAAAAAGAGAAAGCTGAACTGAAATATACGTCCAAAAGAAAAAGTGCTATTATAGTTTAAATGCTTAATTTGAGCACATTTAATATGAAATATTGCCACGAAGCCTCTACAGATGGGAGTGGGAGTGGACGTAGGATAGCTAGATACAGTGGAGTTTTTATTTTTCCTAATAAGTTTAGTATATCAATCCAAAAGAAAAATTATACACAATACTAAAGTAAGCATATTTTGAACAATAACTATGTATTGTGTTGACAGGGAGATGTAAACCATTGGTATTACCATCCACTAAAAGGATTTGCAATTTAGAAGTAGGACACAACTGTTTGCATTTTATCAAAAATGTTAATATTTGGAGTTATACTGCTGATATTATTCTTTGGATTTTAATAATAAGGTGAATATTCATTATGCCAATACTATATAGTTTTTTGTTTAAGTATCACGGGCATGCACCTCTCAGGCCTCACACTTCTGTAATATTGAGTAATAATACATAATAAATAAATTTTAATGCACAGTTAAATGCATTATCTCATTTAATTGTGACAATCACTTTATATGTTTTTTTATAGATAGATAGCCAGACAGATAGATACATAGATACATACGTCTGTGCCTTTTCCAAAGCTGGAATATGGGGATTATGTATATGTATATATAAATTATATATAAATATAAATATATAGAATTCTCATATTCCAGCTTTGGAAAAGGTATCAAAGTCAACTTGTCCAAGATTATACATTATACACTTAGTAAGGATGGAGCTGGGAATGATAAAGTGTATCTTCTATGCATTCTGCAGCTCTACTTTGTTTGCTCAAAGTAGAGATCCAACAAGGGGAGAAGTTCCAGTGGGCCTGTATCTCTAATATTCTTTGCACATGTATTATGCACTTATTGCCTCAGTTCCGACCCTCATCGTTTTTTTGTCTGGACTATTGCTAGAGGCTTCTAAGTGGTCTCTATGTAATATCTCCCATTTCTTCTAGCTCTAGTCTAGTCTCCATAGTGGAAAATAACACTTTCTTACTTAAAACTCTTCAATTTTACCCCAGTACCTATGAATTAAAATTCAGATTTTTATTGTGATAAATGAAACCCTTCTTAATCTGACCACTATCTAGATTCACAATCTCCTCATCCACCATTCACTCAAATATTGTCTTTTCCACTAACCATTTCTAATAACACACTATACTGTCTTGCAACTTGGTGCTTTAGACTGGAATGTCCTTTGCCCTTTTGTCCACTGGAAAAAAAAACCCAAAAAACTCCTACTTTTTTTTAAAACTCAAGCATTACTTTTTCTTGGAAGGCTTTCATGAACTTTACTCTCACCCCCAGGCAAAGTAGTTGCTGCTTCTTATAAAGCACTCTTTACTCACTTAGCTTATTGATAGTATTCCAAGTGATTGCATCCATCCTTTTCTTTTTCCTTACTGTGATTTGCTAAGGATAGTGGGCTAAATTTTATTAATTTCTATGCACTCAAAACATTTCAGAGTGCATGACATGTAACAGGCACCAGATAAATATTTGTTACATAAAAGAGTGAAAGAAAGAATGATGGATAGAAGGATGAATACTCAAAAGATTAATGGGTTGAGGTTATTCACTCACAATTAAAATACCTTTTTGTAAATAAAACAAATTCTTCAGACAAATGATCATGCACTTGAATTAGTTAAGTTCAAAATAATAGAATTTTTGAGGTTTTTTTCCTAACTTACTATGAAATATACCTTCCCTTTTTTTCTTTTTTCTTTTTTTTTTACAAATATATGATATTTGATAAGGACTGAAAGGTCACTGAATAAATACTAATGGACTGTATCTTTTCTTCATTTATTTTGTCTTTGAATTGAGGTAAGATTTATGCTTAAAATATGTGATGTTGTCTTTATTTTGATAAAATGTTTACCATCTCCATAGGAAATAATGAGTTATAAGTTATTGTGTAAATCTTCACAGTGGCTACATTGCCATTTGGCCTGGGCTTCTTACTTCACAATGCATTAGGTGCAGTGATCACAGTATAACGTGCAACCTATTGTGACCCTTTGGCTTAATGAGAAATTA
The DNA here is from genome assembly GCF_028021215.1 of Eschrichtius robustus. Taxonomy (NCBI): domain Eukaryota; kingdom Metazoa; phylum Chordata; class Mammalia; order Artiodactyla; family Eschrichtiidae; genus Eschrichtius; species Eschrichtius robustus. The sequence continues at coordinate 111,783,273 of NC_090845.1, forward strand.
AATGTTGAGCATGGTTCCAAGACTCACTCCTAAAGCAGCTATGAATTTATGCAGTTCATTCATTGACACTTGAACTTATTTTCACATGCAAAAGAACTTTTTAATGGCTATAATTATCTAAACCTCCCTTCTATTTGAGGAAATTAATCATTGAAAATATAAAATACTGTCTTCAGTTTTTATCCAGAGACAACTGTAGCTATCTGTAGACACTGTAGCCAATGGAAATGACACTAATGAAAAAAATGCACTTTATAGTAAATTTTCAATATTTTTTCATCCTATTCCTGGCTGTTTCTTTTGGGGGACTCAAAAATAGAATGATTTTTCCTACTAAATCAGTTTATACTGAGCCACTATTTTGTTTTGTTTTTCCTTTTCTTCCCTACTTCCCAAGTGAAATGAATCCAGTAAAATTTCTTACTGTGGATAAATCACTTCACATACAAACACTGTCAAAAGCATCAGCACAGCCATGTGGATAATAATGTTATCTGATAGTTGATTTAAAAGTGAAATCCCACAGTTAAATACAGAAATTCAAAATTGGCCCAATTTTATACATGCCTCCACCCACTCGGACCTGAAAGACTTAGAATAAGGAAGGATGTTTATCATAGGCTGTCAATCAAAAGGGTATTAATTTGGAGACAGTTTGTCCACATGCTTTGTCACAAGTAATTTGCTTTTAATGATAGATAAAATATCACATTGTGTAAAAATTAGTTTTTTCAGTGATTTGAATTCAACAAGAAAAAATTTTAGTTAAGTAAGACATTCAGAAAAGTACAAAAATCTCAAGTTTACAACTCCATGTAACCCCCATGTAAAACCATGTATCCACTACTAAGTAAAAGAAACAATATTGCCAGTGTTCTAGAAGCCCCATTTAGGTCCTTCCTAAATACTCTCCCCACCTTTTATCCCAAAGGGAACTACTATCCTCACTACTAATAAAATAGACTTTTCTGTGATTTGAGCTTTTTATAAATACGTAAACAATGTATTCTGTTATGTCTGGCTTCTTTCACTCAGTGTAATGATTTGAGGTTTATTTATGTTGTCATGTATGGTAGTACTTCATACAATTTCATTACTAATATTATACTCTGTGGTTATACTGACATTTATTTATCCATTATATTGTTGATAAACATCTGTTTCCAGTTTGGGGCTGTTATGATTAGTGCTGATTTGAAGCATCTTGACATTGTTATTTTTTTGGCAAAAATGTGACCTCATTTCTGTCAGATATATCTGTAGGGGTGGAATTGCTGCATCATAGGGTATGCATATCTCCAACTTTGGCATATAATGCTGAAGACTCTTACAAATTGTTGTAACAATGTAAACTCTGACCTTTTTCTGTTCCAGTATCCCATCCAGAGTAAGACATTTTATATAGTCATCATGTTTCTTTAGGCTCTTCTTATTGGTGACAGTTTCTGTCTCTTCTTTCCTTCTAGGAATTCAATCATCATACAAAAATTACACCTTTTCAGCATTTTCCTCCCTTTTATCTCTCCAGGTTTGTGTCTGGATATTTTCTTTGGATCTATTTTTCGGTTTACTAAATTCTCTCCTCAACAGAGTCTAACCTCCTGTTCAACCTATCTATTGCATCCTTTACTTGAGTTATTTTACTTCGTATTTGTATGATTTATTTAGCACATATTTGTAGTTTTCAGTTCTATCTTAAAATTCTCTATCTTGTCTTCTATTTGATTGTCCTATTGTTTATAATTATTTTACTTCCATATATAAAAATTCCATTATTTGGATAACCCATGGGTTTATTATTATTTTGTAGTATGTCTCTTAGTTTTTGATCACAGAGTATAACTACTTATGTGCCTGGTAATTTCTGATTGGGTTTAATGTATCATGTTTCAAAAATTATAGAGATAATCTGAGACTCTGAATGATATTGATAAATATGTCTCCTTAGAGGAATTATTTACTTGTTTATTAATACTTCTGACAGGGGACTAGCTAGAACAACGAGTGATCCCTTATCAATTTAACCCAATGAGGACTGATATGATTCAAAAATGGAGTTTAGTCTCTGTGAGGACTGATCTATTTCTAGTTCTTTCTTCCTCTTTGGATATAGTTCCTCAGATTCCTTGGTCAAGGTGCTTACTCCTTGAAAGGCCCTGATCATCAATACTAATAACCCTATTAATAATAGGGTCAGTGAGTGTATTGAAAGAATTGCTCAGCTTTGTTTCAATAGAACTTTCAGAATTAGCAGATACATCTGGAAAAAAGTTGCCATAAATGCTTAGTTTATATGTGTGGGCTTTCCTCCTCTCCCACATTTGAGTTGAGCTGAACTGAAATGTCCACATACTAGTTATTTCACAAAAATTATTTTTCAATATTGTCTTCATCATTTTTTTGGTTCTCATTAAGGGTATTGTCCCCAAATTAGAAGCATTCTATTGCTAGAAGCAGTATACTGCTTTACTCAAACAAAGTAGAGTCGATTAATGTTTATTCTCAAATTACGCCTTTCTCACTGACAATCGAACATTTTCTCTGATGTAAGAAAAGTTTGGAGTTTTGGAAAGTAAAAAAGGAATTGAATATAAGCTTGAGTATGCCCAATGGAAGTGTGAAAATCATGGAAATGACATTTTTCTTTGCAGAAGAAAAATGGTTGAAGCCATTTGCTATATGGAATGTGTAGTTTAGTTGTATTTTGTGTCTTCTATCAGTTTCCAAATTTTGTGAGCCATTAAATTCTATCTCCTGAATATTTGCCTTACTCCTTTAAGGCAGCCATTTACTAGTTTTTCCCTCCACTGTCTATTGGAAAGCCTGTTTGTTTGGTATCTTTACCTATCACTAATGTTATCTTCTTCATCATCATCAAAAATGGTATTGGACTTCTACTATATATAGGGCTCCATATGCAGTCTCGATTAATTGTTATTCTATGTTGTGGCAGAAAATCTGAATCCACAGTAAAAGTAGCAGTAAATACTTTCACAAATGGAAGAGCGGAAGAAAAGAACTGATATTTATGGAATAGGAGTTATGTGCCAAGAACATTACATGCATGTTTTATGAACCTAAGAAGCAGATAGATATTTGAATATTTGGGGTCTCCTTAGCAGTTCAGCTTCAAGGTTTATGTTTCCTTTACTTCTCCAAGTTGTATCCTCAGGTGGAAACATTTAATAGCATAACACAAATTTCTGAGGGCTAAGTTATCTAATTCTCCCATCATCTCTTGATGTGTACACTACTAATCTTCTCATTTGACAGTTGAGAAAATTGAGACACAGAGAATTTATTTAATTTGCCTGAGGTCACACAACTTGTTAGCTGTGGAACTGAGATTCCAATCCAGATCTGGTTAATTTCAAAGTCTGTGCTTTTAATCAATACAGGACAGGTCTCAGCAAGCTCATTTCTTGCATATGTTAAAAGCCTCCAAACATATTTTAAATAGTCAGCATTTGAATATTAGTTAAACATGGCTTCTAAAGAAAAAGTTACGTTACTCTGAATAAGAAAACCTTAATCACCATGAAGATGTGGTTTTTTTTTCTTACGGTTCCTTTCACACACATTTTACTGTAGAGACACTGAGGGACATGTAATAACCGAGTTATACAAATGCAAACAAGGACCTTTTTTTAACCGGAGGAGCAATAAAGTGTGAGCTCAAAAGAGATATATTACTACATTTTTTGGTAAATTAGAATATTTGTGGTAAATTAGTTCTGAAAATGAAATAAAAAGTAGCTAACATTTTAGGTTCAAAACAGTATAAAAAGTGAAATTTATATAATTGTTATTGTTAGTGTCTATATTTATACTTCAGTAAAAATAAAGATATAAGGAAAAATTATGTTTCATTTAGATGTTGGCTTTGTAAAGACATTATTTATGATACTATTACACAGATAACAGAAACAGTTGGCTCAGAATCATTTCTTTCTCCACGAAATCATATTTGGGTTGAATATAGGTGCTCAAAGTAAATGCACTGCTTTTGTTTGAGTTTCTGAATAGTTGTTATAATTTTCCATGTTAGCTTGAATGTGTAGGCATGAGCTATTTATACAAAATAATAGTTTTACATTTTCATTGCAAATTGGAAATTTTGCAATCATGCACATTAACAAATCTAAATTGGCCACCCTAAAATAAATGTTTCAAGGTGATAACTTTTTGACATGAAAATGAGGTTTCGATGTATTTTTAAAACTAATTAGTACAAAGCCAATTCTAACAATTTCCTTGTTGTAGGAATGCAGAATCAGTTAAACACTGGGGTGCTAATTAAATTAACAAAATTTAATTTAATTGATGCCATGATAAAGCACAGATAAGAAGTTATAACAGTGATTATTCCAAAACTTCATCCTCTTGACATGGTGCCATTATTACATATAGGTCTCTCGGCCCTATTAAGGTAATATATGACTTATTTAAAAGTAGATTGCCAGTGACGTCAGCAAAAATGGGAGAGTAGGGAACTCCAATAGCTCATTGTTCCACAAAAGCAAAAATTAACTTACATAGGCTGCCATAATGCCCTTTAGCAGAACTCTGGAAACTAATCAGATGTTTATAGCAACCTGAAAAATGCTTAATCAAGAAAAAAATCCCAATCACTTGAATCTCATTAGGAGTGTTTTGTGGTATTATTACCTACCCTAACCCTACCCTGCGTTCACCAGCTTGGTGATAGCCTTAAAGAACTCAGACCACATCCTGGTTCCTAGTGATAGAGGGAGAGAATGTGATATACTCCAAGAATTGTGATTATTTGTTTTGATCTATCTGGTAACATCCTGAAGGATCCGCTCAAAGGGCTTGCCTTTTTTTCACCTACCTCAGTAAGTTAGCATGGCTGACGTGGCTACCCTGGGGGGGCGGGTGTGATTGTTGAAAACATGTAAAGGCAAGTGCAGTAGCCTCTGCCCCGTGGAGCAAGGGATAAAAATTTGGGTAAACAACAGACAAACTGAAAAGCTTGAGAGTGAAGCCTCGGTAGTCAGACACTTCAGGGGATGAGGGCTTTGAAAAGCTCACAGGTATTTCTGGGAAAGACATACACATATCCAGGGATGGTTGCTTGTTCAGAAACTACCTGAGAAGTTCCCAAACCCTCATTTCTAGTAGATTTTCAGGTACTGCTTTAGCAGGAAATGAAGGCAAAGGCAGAGTTCTAAACTCTAAACTCAAAGCAAGTAAATTGAAGAAAATAAATATTTGAGTGGAATGAATGAAATAGAGAAAAACAATACATAAAATCAACAAAAACAGAAGTTGGTTCTTTGAGAAGATCAGTAAAATTGTCAGAATTTTAGGTAGACTGGCCAAGAATAAAGGAGGATTCACATTACTAACTTCAGAAATGAAAGTGGGGACATTACTACCAACATGACAGAATAAAAAGGGAGTATAAGAGAATGCTATGAACAATTGTAGATATCCAGTCCAACAAGTTAGATAGCCTAGTTGGGTAATTTTCTGGAAACACACAAACTAGCACAAATGTCTGGAGAAGAGATAGAATATCTAAATAGACCTATAATAAGAGATTGAATACATAATCAAAATTTCCAAAAAGAGGCCCAGGATCAGAGGGCTTCACCAGTGAATTCTACCAAACATTTAAAGAAGAATTAGCAACAATCCTTTTCAAACTCTTACCACCACCACCACCACCCCCCACCCAATAAAGGAGAGAACACTTCCTAACTCATTATATGAGGCCAGGATTCCCCTAATACCAGAGCCAGGCAAAGATACCACAGGGAAAAACAACTATAGGCGAACATCCCGTATGAGTATAGCTGCAAAAGTCCTCAACAAAATACTAGCAAGCCAAATCCAATAGTGTATTGAAAGCATGACCAAATGGGATTTTCCCAGGAATACAAGGGTGTTTCAACATGCAAAAATCAATCAATGTAATACTCTATATTAATAGAACAAAGAAACTAAAACACCAATCATCACACTAGATAGAGAAAAAAGCATGCAACAAAATCCAACATCCTTTCATGATAAAAACTCTCAACAAAATAGCAATAGAAGGAAATTCTTCCAACATGATGAAGGTTATCTATTTTAAAAAGCCACATCTAACATCATACTCACTGGTGAAAGACGGAACGCTTCACTCCTGAGATCGTTAACAAAACAAGGATGTCTGTTCTTGCCACTTCTATTCAACTGTACTGGAAGTTCTAGCTAGGGCCATTAGTCAAGGAAAATAAATAATAAGACATACAAACTTCAAAGGAATAAATGAAATGGTCTCTATTTGTAGATAGCATGAGAATTCATATTAAAAATCCTAGGAATCTACAAAAAAATATTGTAACATAAACAAATTCATCAAAGGAGCAGGATCAACATACACAAATCAGTTGTATTGCTATACACTGGAAATGAATAATTCAAAAAAGAAATTTCTAAAACCAGTCCATTTACAACAGGATGAAAAAGAACAAAACACTTAGGAATAAGTTTAACCAAATAGGTGCAAATCTCCTATCCTGAAAACTACTGAAAGAAACTCAAAATGATCTAAATAAATAGAAAAATATACCATGTTTACCGATTGAAAGACTTAATATTGTTAAAATAGCAATACTCCCTCAAATGACCTACAGATTCAATAAAATATCAAAATCTGAAGTGCATTTTTAGTGAAAGTGGACAAATTGATACTAAAATGCATATGGAATTGCAAGGGAACCTGAGTAGCCTAAACAATCTTGGAAAGGAGAAAAAAAAGTTGGTGGTCTCCCCCATCCTGATTTTAAAACTTAGGACAAGGCTACAGTAATCAAAAGAGTGTATTCCTGGCATAGGGATAGCCATATAGGTCAGTGGAATGGAATTGTCCACAAATAAACCTGTATAGCTATCTCCAGTTGATTTTGACAAGGTTGCCCAGACAGTTTAATGGGGAAAGAATAGTCTTTTCAAGCAATGGTCTTGCAACAACTAGATATTCACTTGCAAAAGAATGACCCTTACCTCATACCATTTACAAAAAATAACACAAAATGGACCAAAGAATTACATGTAAGAGCTAAAAGTATAAAACACGTAGAAGAAAAAAGGAGTAAGTTTTCATATTCTTGGATTTGGCAATGTATACATAGCTATGACACCAAAAACACAAGCAACAAAAGACAAAATAGATAAATTGGACTTCATCAAAATTAAAAACTTTTGTACATACAAGATTATTATAAAAAAAAGTGAAAAGACAATCCACAGAATGCAAGAAAATATTGTAAAACCATATGTATAATAAGGGCCTGTATCCAGAATATATAACAAATATGTACAACTCAACAACAAAAAACTATCCAATTAAAACATGTGCAAAATAGTGGAATAGAAATTTCTCCAAAGAAGATAAATAAATAACCAAAAATCACATGGAAAATGCTCAACATCCTTAGTCATTAAGGAAATACAAATCAAAACCACTGTGAGATATTATTTCAAATTTACTAGATTGGTCATCAAAAAGATAACAAGAGTGGGTGAGGATGTGGAGAAATTGGAACACTTTGTGCATTGCTGGTAAGAATGTAAAATGGTAGAGCTGCTGTGGAAAACACTTTGGCTGCTCATTAAAATTTAAATATACAGTTTCCATATGAGTCAGTGCTGTGCTCTCATGTAAATACCTGTGATAACTGAAAACGTATATTCCTAAAACAACTTGTGTTTGGATGTTCATAGCAGCATTTTTCATTATAGTCCCAAAGTGAAAACGAGCCAAATGTCCATCAGCTGCTAAGCAAAATGTGGTATAGCCATACAATGGAATATTATGTATCCCTAAAAAGGAATGAACATGCTGCAACACGGATGAACTTCAAAAACATTATGCTAAGTGAAATAAGCCAGACAGAAAGGACACACACATATCATGTGATTCCATTTATTTGAAGTGTCCAGAATAGGCAAATCCATAGAGAAAGAAAGCAGATTAGTGGTTGCCAGGGACTGGAGATAGAGAGTGGAGGATGGGGAGTGGCTACTTAATGAGTGCAGGGTTTTCTTTCGGGCTGATGAAATTAGATAGTGGTTATGATGGTACAACATTGTGAATGTACCAAAAGCAACGGAATTGTACACTTTAAAATGGTTTAAATGGCGTAATTTTAAAATAAGCATTTCTTCTGGGGGGCTTGATCTCTGATCAGATCACTGAAAAATTCATTCTGATCTCCAGATTTGTGGGAGACAGACACTTGCTCTACTGCAACCTGGAGAGAATGGATCATCAAAGTTGACTGTTCACATTTCCTGGGAGCTACTTCTTTGAATGATAACACCTAAACAGTAGTCCATTAATACAGAATGTTTCTTTTGTTTTCTTTTCAAATAACTTTTGTGTATCTTTTTTCAGATTTTTTAGAGCAGTTTAATTTAAGGTTCACAGCAAAATTGAGGGGAAGGTAGAGATTTTGCATATACCCCCTGCTCCAATACATGCGTAGCCTCCCCCATTATCAGCATCTTCCACCAGAGTGATACTTGTGGTGAATCTACACTGACACATCATAATCACCCAAAGTCCATAGTTTACATTTTGGTCCTAGTGTTGTACATTTTATGGACCTTTTGTTTTTAAAAGGAATCAGACCTTTACTGCTGCCGAGACTGGAAGAGAGGACCGTTCTTATTTCAATCAAAGCAACTCTGCTTTTATCTATTTTATAAATTGGGGTTCTATAAAAAGTTTCATTTAAAAATTGGGATTGACATATATACACTAATATGTATAAAATGGATAACTAATAAGAACCTGCTGTATAAAAAAATAAAATAAAATTCAAAAATTAAAAAACAAGCAGTATCTAGATACTAAAAAATATCCTGCAAAAGTATTCAGCTAAAGAGTTCTAAAATTCCTTTCATTTTTGATGTTCTGTGTGACTGTTGTGACCTTTAACTGTGGCGTTTGTGACATCTACGAGATATTCCTGCTCAGAAGCATAACTGCAAGCCTTGCAAGAAATTTTATTTAACAATTCCATATCGTTTGTATTATGGGTCACATGCTACTCACAAAGCTTTGCAATAATTAACTTTAATCATCATAGCAGCACTATGAATCAAAAACTATTTTCATAACAATTTTACTGAAGATAAAAGTGAGGGGAGAGAAATTAAGAAAGTTTCCCAAGGTTGGGATTTGTTCTCCATTTAAGTGCCTTCACAGCTCCACCGTGCTGTTTTTCCATACTACAGAAGCTACCTTTCCATATTAATGAATCTCTGCTAGTGCAGCTCATTTTTTTGTAGGCCTTTGAATTACTGTGCTAGGTACTCATCTACACTTTCTTACAGACTTACCCTTGTGACTTCAGGGAGGCATTTTGACAGGGATCACATCTTTCCTGAGAGTTACTCTTTCTAGGATTTTTGTTTTCTCTTCTCTTCTAATGAAGGCAACCACTCCTATAGGCAAACTAGTGAATACCACTTATATAACCAATTGGCTGACTAGGGGACAGACCCAGAAATGTGGTGTTGCCAACTCTGTTTTAATAAAGCTTGACATTTAACCCTAGAGACCCATAATGGCAGCATTCCAAAGACAATGTCTTTGTTGATGAACACATCTTGTTGAGAAGTTTTGTCAAGAATATAATTTCACCATTGTCTGTTTAAGCAACTCTTCTGCTGATATATTTATCCATTCTCCAAAATCTACAAATAAGTATGTTTATTTATGTATTTCATGATCACATGTTTATGTTCATAATAAAGAAAATTGTTTAGTCAAATACTATGTAGAATATGATTGTTCACAATATTCTCTAGTAATCTCTTTAGTACTGATGAGCTGGGTGAAATGGAGCATATATGTAAGGCAGGTTTAAGTCTGCTCTGATTCAGAAATAAGGCATAGAACCAAGTGAATGTCTACTGATATCACTAGAGCTAGCTAAGTAATTTCCAAGATGAATAATTGGCATAATTGAGTTTATTTAAAAGGATGGGAAGGACAATAAAACTCCTCTTCAGTGACTGAATATACTTCTATCATTAATTACCTGTAGATTTGTGACCACTTGGCAAACCTCTGTAGTTATAGTACTAAAAATATGCTGTGGCAAAAACATATCATTCAACATTTTTTAAAGATGATACAGGTTTAGAGAACTCAAAGATATAATTTAACTGATTTTGAAAATATTTCAAATTTCAGAAATTAAGACTCATGAGAATAGGTGGAAAGAACTAAGCTTATTTGGGTTGAGGTAGAGGTCTTTTATACAGAGAACACTATATATCTGTCTTCCATTTCCACTGACAGCAGAGCAAAAATAAAAGAGCTAAAACCACAGGATTATGGATTATCTAAAATAAACAATCAATTGAGGCACTGGAAGTGTTAGTGATGTGAAGTCAATTTCTTTAAGGAGGAAATAAGCACAGTGAATAATAAAGTAAAATAAATTTTAAATATTGAAGGGTAGAATATTATTTTTAACTATAGTGTAAAGGGGGGCTTTACTAAAGTACTGAAACATTTAAGAATCTGAGGATATCTTCTAGTGATAACATGAAATTTGAAATCTGTGGTACTCAGACTTGCAGAGAAACTTATCTTGAAAATGTAAGGGATCCTTGTAGTGAGATTTCTGAGAACAAGAGAGTCTGTGCTATCACTTGGAGCTGCCATATGTAAGGCAAATAGAGACAACACATTTGTGCTTCATTCCACTTTGAAGGCACTCAGATAAGCAGGCCATTTTCTCACTGAGACTGAAAACCTCTTCACCACTTGTCATCTTAAATACCCATTTGGTAAGAGAGTGAGATAATGTTTTCACATTTAGTGTTTTCTCAAAATTTACACACATCCTGGCATTCTGAGAGTCAATGAGAACATTTATTTAATTCATGATGTCTAAATAATTACCTAAGGGAAAAATGTGCTTAGAGTATTTTAATTTAAAAATATGCTAGAGATTTCATGTATTTTGTGTATGTGTGGTCTATGAGTCTGTGAGTGTTTGCCTGTGCTAGTAGAAGATTGCTAGTTTTTTTAAAACAAATACAATTTCTGACTCAATAAAGAAATTATGTATCTATTAGATTTACCATGGATGTAAAAAAAATTAAACCCAAGAGAACAGAACTTACAGTGGTTCATAAGCGCTATTTCCTACTGTTAAGTTAATGTTTTATGACATCATTATGCAACTTTTTCACTCCCATTGGAGAATTGTCCTCTATTCTCTCTTCTTGAATAAATAGCCTGAAACAGTATACTCTGATAACTGTTCTGGCTGAAAATCATATCTGCACCCTGTTGAGAAATATAGTCCAATTTAAATTAGTATTTCCAGTAAATATACAAAAACACTTTCCAAAACATCTTTCAGGGAAGCTACATCACCAAATGATGTATTTTCTAAGTAAGGCAGACCAATTTATATTCAAGTCATTTTGCCATTCCATTAAACTTTACAGCATATGGCATTTTCTTCAAAAGTGATGGGACAAAGGAAAAGAGACACACTGGAAAGGAAATAGTAACTATTTTCCTTTGTATTATATATTTTGTTCCTTGTATTTTCCTTTGATGATAAAACAGACTTTTTTTTTTTTTTAACTCTATAAAGGATAACTGTGGAGGCACATTTTGGATAATATTGTGAATCTGCATGCAATATTGATTCATTTGATTCAACAGACATAGAACAAATGCTGAAGCAGCAAGACGTTTTATAGTTTATTAATGACGATGATAATTCAACAAACATTTATTGATCTCCTATGGTTGCCAGCCTCTTATTCTTATAATTAGTTATATAGGGATGAAGGAGATAGGCAGGGTCCCTGATCTCATGGAACTTACCTTCTATAAAGACTGGGATGGGGAGGTTAGAGGAAGCTACAAAAATCTGAAAAAAATCAATAAAAAAATTTTGTTAGTGAAAATTTTTATGAAGAAAGTGAAATAAGGTAATTTAATGGAGATATCCTTGGGTGATGATAAAGGGATTTTTGAGAACTTATCTGAGGATGTGGTATTTGAATTGAACCTTTATGATAAAATGGAACCAACCTCATGAATATGTAGGGCCAGAGTTTTTCAAGTGGAAGAGACTGTAAGTACAAAGGCCCTGAAGCAGGAGTTAGCTTTGTGCATTCAAGAAACTTAAGAATTCAACAAATGGCATTGGGAAAACTGGATATCTACATGCTGAAAATGAAGTTGGATACTTACCTTACACCATATATAAAAACTAACTCAAAATGGGTCAAAGACTTAAATGTAAGAGCTAAAACTATACAAAACTTGGGAAAAAAACATAGGGGAAGAGCTATATGACATTGGATCTTTTTTTTTTTTTGATTTTCTAAGAGTTTTTATTTTTAATCATACATAGTTATTAAATTTTATCAGTGCTTTTTCTGGTTCTATTACAGTAATTGTATAGTTTTTCTCCTTTGGTCTATTGATATGGTAAGTTATATTGATTGATTTTCTGATGTTGAATCATCTTTGTTTCCTGGAGGTAAAACTTTCTTAATAGTGTCTTATCATTTTTGTAATATAGATGATGATGATGATGATGATGAATAGTTAGATTGGCCTCACTATATATATATATATTTTTTTAAATAAATTTATTTATTTATTTTTGGCTGTGTTGGGTATTCGTTGCTACGCATGGGCTTTCTCTAGTTGCAGCGGGCAGGGGCTGCTCCTCGTTATGGTGCGCAGGCTTCTCATTGCGGTGGCTTCTCTAGTTGTGGAGCATGGGCTCTAGGTGCGCAGGCTTCAGTAGTTGTGGCTCGAGGGCTCTAGAGTGCAGGCTCAGTAGTTGTGGCGCCCGGGCTTAATTGCTCCACAGCATGTGGGATCTTCCCAGACCATTAGCAGGCGGTTTCTTAACCACTGCGCCACCGGGGAAGTCCCTCACTATATATATATATATATATATATATATATATATATATATATATATATATATATATATATATATATATTTTACTTTTAAAAATAGCAGCTTTATTGAGATATAATTCTCATGTTATAAAGTTCACCCTTTAAAGTATACAATTCAGTGGTTTTTAGTATATTTACAGAGTTATGACATTGGATCTTGCAGTGATTTCTTGGATATGACACCAAAGCACAGGCAGCAAAAGAAAAAAAGATAAATTGGACTGTATCAGAATCAAAAGCTTTTGTACATTAAAGGATACTAGGAACAGAGTGAAAAGGCAACCCATGGAATGGGAAAAATATCATATATCTGATCAAGGATTAATGCACAGAATAAAGAACTCCTACAACTCAGCAACAAGAAGCAAACAACCCAAGAAAAAATGGGCCAAAGATTTAAATAGACGTTTTTCCAAAGAAGATATAGAAATGGACAACAAGCACATGAAAAAGACATGATCAGCATCACTAATCACTAAGGAAATGAAAATCAAAGCCACAGTGAGATATCACTTCTCATACACTAGGATGTTTATTATAAAAACTATAAATAAAAAGTGTTGGCAAAGATGTGTAGAAATTGGAACCCTTTGTACATTGCTGGTGGGAATATAAAATGGTGCAGCCGCTGTGGAAAACAGGATGGTGCTTCCTCACAAAATTAAAAACGTAATTACAATTTGATCCAGCAATTCCATTTCTGGGTACATGCCCAAAAGAATTAGAAGCATTTCCTTGAAGATAAAGTTGTTCACCCGCTTTCATAGCAGCATTATTTACAGTAGTTAAAAGGTAGAAAAATCCTAGTATCTATTTTATAGATGAATGGATAAAGAAAATGAGGTATATACATACAATGGCATCTTATTCAATCCTAAAAAGAAAGGGAATGCTGACACATGTGACAACATGATGGAACATTGAAGACATTATCCTAAGTGAAATAAGCCAGTCACAAAAATGCAATACCGTATGATTCTAGTTACATGAAGTACCCAGAAAAGTCAAATTGAAGAGACAGGAAGAATGTTAGTTGCCAGGGGCTGGAAGGTAGTAAGAAAATTTTAGTTGGCTGACTCCAATATTCTAAGTAAAAAGGTAAATGATATATTTTTGTTTGTAAGTAATTAAGAACAATCTGGAACATCATCATTTGTCAATTTACCTAAAATCATCTTGCTTATATTTAAATTTGCACATTATAAAAGGTTTAAATTAGTGACTTTGTTAATTGTCTTAAAGTGTTTTAAATCTCATAGCATCTTTTTTTTCTAACAATTATTCTTCAATTAATTATTTGGATAATATTAAATAATTTAAGGTATATACATTCATAAATAAATTTACCTATTTTTATACACTATGCTTTCCATTTATTCATACAAGCATTTTTTGACTACTATAATCAGGATCAGACACATAATAGACACTTATAAAACAGCCATGCTGTTTCTCATAAAATTAAACCACATGCTTTTGGTGTTTTCCAGAATACTGTATGACTACAAAATGTTGGTGTTGATGCATAAGACACAGACAACTTTTAAATAAGCTTTTTGTGAAAAGAGAAGTTTTTCCTGAAAATCAATATGCCTGGCCTAAAGTGAAATTGGTCATTATAACATGTGGAGGTCAAATATTTAATATTTCATTGTTAAAAATACTGAGGTATTATATTTCTGTTAAGTTACTAAAGGAGTGGGAAGGAAGTGGGGTTGGGGGAGGGCGATGGCACTCAGGAAAGAGATATTCTGATGATGAGATAGAAACAATTCAGGGGATGAATTTTCAAAATAAAACTTGATTTTGTTTCGAAAATGTCAAGGTGAGGAAAAGCAACAGTTCTGGCCTTTTTAATTACATGAGAATGTCAGCCTGGCATGTATTTATAGTTCCTTTCTTTCTCATTACAGATAAAAATATTTTGCTCATTACAAGTATACAGCAATCTTTGGTTTCCTAGATGTCAACTTAGAGGTGTATTTTTTCCCATTTTCCAGAGAGAAAATGGCTTTACACTCTGTAAGAAATTTTTTAAAAGTACAGAGCAAGATGGCAGACTAGGAAGCCCCATACTCTCCTTCTTCCCACAGGGACCCCAACTCAACAGTACACTCAAGAATACACCAAAAAATTCCCTCTGTGAGAAATGCAGAAACAAGTTAAATGACTTCTGTTCTCTATGCTGCATTAAAACGTATAGCAAAATTCATGGTGCTCACTTGCCATATTGCTTCCCCCCAGTATGCTACAATTGCAAGGACATTCCCAACTTCCCCTGTAGTCCTTCTGATGAAGAAGTAAAATGACAAATGTATAAACATAACTATAACAATTAAAATATGTTTAAGCACTCACAATATAAAGTATGTTAATGGATATACCATATATATATATATATATATATATATATATATATATATATATATATACACACACACACACACAAAATAAATGATGTTATTTTTGACACCAATAACATAAAGTATGTGTGGACAGGGAAAAATAGAAGAGTAGAGTTTTTTATGTGATTGTAGTTAAGTTGCTATCAACTTCAAATAGATTATTATAGCTATAAGATATTTTATGTAAGCTCCATGGCAACCACAAAGAGTATAACAATAGAAGGTACATAGAGAAAAATGAGAAAGATACCAAAGTGTGTCACTTCAAAAAAATAAATGAAATAGAAAGGCATCAAGAGATGGAAAAAGGAACAAAATTTACAAGCAGAAAACAGTAAACAGAATGACAATAGTAAGTCCTACCCTATTAGTAACTACTTTTTAATGCAAATGGATCATTGCAACTAACTAGACTAGATATAATCTTTGAAAGTTCTAGATTAATAAGAACTGGCCTTGATCTGATAAGAGCATAAGAAACAAGACATTTAAAACTTCTTTCATTTAATATAGTCTCAATTTGTATTTTTAAGATGTCATATTCTTCAGTGGGCACCAACTTTGTTTATATATGTGGATGGATAGATAGATATATTTTATTGGAATATATATGTATTACAATACAAGATATAAAAATATTTGGGGAAAAGGGAAAAGAGGGGGAAATTCATTAATAATCTCTCTGTTATAACAAAATCACTATTGATATTTTCTTCTCGGTATTTTCTAGTTATACATATAATTCAGTTGCATATGCAACTTTATATAATTTTCCACTAAAAATTATGCCATTACAACATAGTCTTCATAGTTAATTTTAATGAAGAGAGCTTTTTTATAGTATTATATTGCCTATATTTTTGTAAACACATTCAAGTTCATTTTTGAAAGATGTGGAGTATAAATGAATAAGTAAATAAGCAAACACATTGCTGTACAATATTCCATCATGAATGCAGTGCCATTAACTTGATCACTTATCAGTAATTGAGAAAATTAGTTCTCTTTTTTTCACTTATATAATTTTAAGGAATATTTTGCTGCAAATTAGTTTTTCAACATCCTGCACTATCTCTTTTGATTCGGTTTGCACAATTAGAATTTCTGGATGGAAGGACTCGAACAGTTCCATGGCTCTTGATGATAGATACTAAAACTTTGATTCCCAAAAGTTTGGAGGCAGCATTTCTTGACAGTACTCCTGTACAAGTAGGCTAATTTTCTGGACACACCAGTAAATGGAAAAGGAGACTTTAGATATTTCAGTAATGCTAAGGCTTTGAATTCCTGAGGTCACTATTTGTTATCCACAATATTGTGCCTGCATAATGAAACCTGATAACCTATTCTGACCCCTTATATCCTCCCATAAACTTTCTCCCCCACTCCTCAATACTTGAATGGTAATGAGGGATTTTGGTGGCAGTGATAGGTTTTCTCCATCCCTTCCTTTATTTGTTCTTTCTTTTGTGTGAGATAAATTTTCCACTAGTGTTATATAGGGATGTGTTATGTAAGTGCAAAACAATTATATTTTACTTTTTAAGTCCATCGACCCTATGGCAGAGAATGGTGCTCACTGTAACTGAGCCTGTATTTGCTGAACAGTAAACACGTGTGGGCTAGGGATATTTGTTATGATGAAATGTAAATAAAAAGAGAGAAATAAGGTAGTATTATTTCAATAATAGAGCTTTCCACCTTTAAAGCCTGCTGGAACTTCTGCAAATGTATAATCTAAATGTTACTAGACTTCCAATGATGGCTGATGCTGTGAACTATGTCTGGTTTGGCTTCGTTCCTCATAGTCTCTATGACAGAACCTCTGAAGCCATGGTAGAGCAGAAAACCTATGAAATAATCCGGTTGTCCAGATAGCCCAGACATTATGTCTCTGTCACACACCCTTGGGAATTAAGACAAACCGATTTAATGACCAGTTTCAAACTGGGCCAAAAAAATGATTATACAATGTATAACAAAACCAGTTTATTCACAGCAAAACCGATCATCATTCAATACTACATTTAGATAAAATACTTTAGACTAAAGTGAGTTATCTAGCCTTTAAGTTAATCATATTTTTAAAAAATCTGTAAATATCTTGTCTTTAAACACTAAGCTAACTGCTTTATACTTCTAACTTTCCAGTGTAAGCCAGCCTTTACCAAAATGATAGTTCTGGCATATTAGATGAAGGCTGGACTCAGAGATCATTTAGTCTATTCCCCCACATTTTATAGGTAAAGAAATTAGAAGTACCATATGTTACCTAAGGTATTCAAAATCACGCAGCTGGTTAAGTGGAAGAAAAGAGGTAGGAAGCCAGGTCTCTCATCTTCCAGTTAAAAGGCCTTTCCATTTTCCTCCCACTTCTGCCTCTCCACCCACCACAAGTTTGTTAGTGGCGCACTTTCATCCTTTGGCCACTTTCTAATCTCAGTGGGAATGAGTAGTGATGGATTAATTAGATAAACTAATTCCTGCTAATGGATGTATTATTCATTCATCAATTTACATTGTTAGTTGTTAGGCCCCTGAGACACAAAGTAAAATACAGTCTAAATCTGACTGCCCTAGAGAAACTCAAAGTCTAGTGGGGGAAACGTAATTACAGTAATGTGATAAGTGCTATAATAAAAGTTGTATGAGGTCCTGAGGGAGAAGAAAGGAGAAGGCTCCCTAACACCTGTTTTGGATGGAAGGGGCATATGTTGGGGGGAGGGGGGATTCAAAGAGGAACTGATGCTTGGATTGAAGTTAGATTACTTCCAATAATTTATGGATCCAGCATCACACATATTTTGTGCAGGGTGCAGAAGTGCAGTTTCTGAGCCCACCGTTTTCTAGGCCACAAAAGAGCTTTTTCTTTATTTTTTACCACTTCTCCAAGGGTCCCCTCCATGAATGAAACCAGGCTCACCCCTAACAATTAGGCTGCCTGAGCCTGCAACCCTCTTGAATAGTGATCTTATGTTTCCCTCTCATACTCCGTATGCCTCTGGAGGTTGGGTGTTTCCCTTGGTCCCTTCGATATTTTGAGACCTAAAGGCTCCAACATTTTGAAAACAGAAAAGTTGAACAACAACAAAAAATTCTGCTCCTTTGAGACACATGCTACCGAGTTCCCCACCTGCTTACTCTGCCCACATTGCATTTAGTAAAGAGTTTATCATATGGTTTACAGTTTTTCTTCCATCTCTATTTCAGACATTATTCATGATGACTTTCAAGTGCCTCAGTTCCTCGATCTCCTTATCTTCAGTGAGTTCTCAATCTTCTTTTGGCAACCCATTCTCCTGGTCGTACCTTGGACCTTATCATTCCCTATAATTGCCACCCCCACCATCACTGCTTTCTGACCAAAATTTCACTTTCATGGCCCACAATCCAGTGATCCCTCTACTCTATCCCATTCCATCAGACCTCTTTTTAATTCACTCTCCTCCATATCCAGCTTTGATTCCATGGTTCATAATTTTAGTAACACTCTTTACCAAAACTCTAAACTCACTTGCCTTCTGTCTTTCATTGACACCAGTTGACAGAGTACTAAACTGGATGAGCCTTGACACTTACATTTTATATACCCGAATCTCAGTATCACTGCTTGAGAGATCTACCAAAGGGAGGATAGATATCTGTAAATTTATGATCACCACCCTTCCTTTCACAGCCAAACTTCCCAAAGGGGGAAAATGCCTTTGTTTCCTCAACTCCCACCTATTTTTTATTTGCCCAATCTGGATTCTACCAAACATATTTTGCTTAATATCACCAACGACTTCTAGATCACTAAGTAAATAAACATTTTTTGGTCCTCAAATGTTGCTTGACCTCTCAGCAACATTTGATACTGTTGCACATTCATTCTTTCTTGAAACATTCTCTTCTTTGGCTTACAAGACACAGTGCTCTCTTGGTTTTCTTCTTACTTATATGGCTGTTCCATCTCTATCTGTTTTTCACTCATCCCTGGCTACCTGGACCTTAGTAAGTGGTGTTCCTCAACGCTTGATTTTTTGCCCTCTTCCTTCTCATGCTTTACTCTCTTCTAAAATAATCTCATCTATGCCCTAAGACTTTAATGGTTACAAATGAATATCTCAATCTTAGCCTTTTTCTTTGAGTGCCAGACAGTGTATCCAACTGTCTCCTTAGTACGTCCTCTTGTCATCTCAAACTCAACATAATATAAAACCGAATTAATGATGTCCACCATCTGAAGATATCCATTACACTTCCCAATATTCCCTATCTGGTGAATGGCATGTCCAGCCATTCAGTAACATCAAGCCAGAAAACTGACAGTCTTTCTTGACCCTTTCTTCTCCTTTAGCCTCAGTATTTCATCAATTATGAAGTCCTGGGAATTTTTCTACACCTCTAGAATGTGCTAAGACTTGGAGAATTTGCCTCTTTTATGTCTCTTTAATCTGTCGTCTTAGCTCAAGCTACCACTCTCTCTTTCCTAGATTATTTATATAGCTTCTTAACTGATCTACTTGATTACACCTTGTTCTAATTCTGAAAATGTTATGGAGTTAAAACCAGCATGATTTAGTGATTGGATGCAGAGATGGAGGAAAGAGGAGTCCCAGGTGATGTCCAAGTTTTTTATTTGAATGACTGGGTAGGTGATGTTTCTAGTCATTGAGATGGAGACTACAGGAAGAGGATGAGTTTTGGACTTCAGAATAATCTGTGTGTTGGTGGTGGTTGAAGACATAGGGTTAGATGAGACCACCTAGAGAGTGTAATAGAAGTGGAAGAAAAACCAAAGCTTGGGAAGTAGGACTACTATTTTCAGTCACATATTTTTCTAAACTTTCAATAACACTTAAGGAGCAAAAACAATGCTAGAAATTTCCATCATTAGGTATTCTTGTGAGATATAGATTCTTCAACAGATGAGTTTTTTGGTTAGATGACTTAGATAAGTGCTAGTTTAATGTCTGTCTTTTCTAGTTAACCACAAACTGTAGAAGGACGGTGCCATGACTAGGAAAAAAAAATCCAACAATGTGACTGCTTTTACTTAAAAATCATAAGTATTAATTTCAAATGAGCCTGACAGTCCTACTGAGTTTTCCTAGTCAATTGTTTTTGCTCACTTTTCTGGATGACTTATCTCACCTCAAATGTCTGTCACTTCCTCCAGCCCTCTTCCATCTCAGATGATGAAATTATTTGTGATTTTACAGGGAAATTGAGGCAATGAGAAGAGAACCATCTAACAATCCCAACTTTAAATCTTCCAAACTACTTCTATGCCCCATTACAATTTTATCCTGTTATTATGGATGAACTATCCTTGCATCTTGATAAAGACAATCATTCTGTCAGGTACTAGATCTCACCCCTCTCATCTACATGAAGTTTTTCTCTCATTTGTCTTTTCCTACTCCTTAATAAGTTGCCCCCCTCCTGCTTCATTGCCAACGGCCTATAAACATGTCACAATCCCTCCTATCCTGTACATCACTCCAGCTACCACCATGTATGTCTGCTCCTCTTTTGAGAAAATATCTTTGAACAAATTGTCTACATATGTACTCTTACTTTTTCATCCTCCCATTCTCACTCTCATTCACAACACACAGAATAGTTAATAAAACATAAAGATACAATTTAACAAATATTTACAAATCAATAACTAATGTAATCACAACCCAGGTAAAAAAGTAGAATCTTACAGTACCCCAGAGCTACTTCCCTGTCTCCCAATATCTGGTCCTTCCCTATCAAAGCATCACTCCTCCCTAGAGGTATGTCACTATCCTGAGTTTTATGAGAGTAACTTCTTTGCTATACATTATAATCTTACCACATATGTATGCATCCCTAAATAATATGGTTTGCTTTTGCCTGTTTTTAAAATATAAATATAAATGGAAATTCATTGTATTCTTTTTTCTTCTTTTGTTTGATATTTTCTTTGTGAGATTCATCTATGACAACATTGTAGTTTGTTCATTCTCATTGCTGTATAGTGTTCCACTGTATGAATATACCAGAATTAATTTATCTCTTTTCTTGTTGATGAACATAGGATTATTCCCATTTTGGGTTTATTACAAAAAAAGCTACTATCAACATTCTTGTACATGTGTCCAGGTACGCATGTACATGACTCTCTCTGGGGCATAATATAATTAGGCTATATCATACATATGTGTATCTTAAAACTTGCCAGGTAATGTCAGTTTTCCAAAGTATTTGTACCAAATTGTACTTTCACCAGAACTATACAATAGTTCCCTTTGCTGTGCATTCTTGCCAACATTTAATATTTAATATTGTCAATCTCTTTAATTTCTTTCAGTTTGGAGGCTGAGTTATAATGTTTGATTGTAATTTAAAATTAATTTATATAATAACTACACAGTTGAACATCTTTTTATATATTATTGGGGGCCATGTGGTTGTCTTCTTTTTTGAAATACCTGTCCAGATTTCTTGGTAGGCTTGTTCTTATTTATATTACTTCTTTATATATTCTGGATACTAATCCTTACTGGTTTTACATTTAAAAAATATCTCTACCACTTGGTGGCTTATTTTTCACTCTCATTTAGGAGTTATCTCATTAAATGAACAGAAATTATTAGTTTCAATGTAGTTGACTTATTTAATTAGCCAGAATTGATTTTCAGTGTATCATGTAAAGTTGGGGACTAATTTTATTTTTTTCCATATGGATACTCAAGTTTTCACAGCACCAATTATTAATAACACTTTTTACTACTGCTCCACAATGCCACATCTGTAATATCTATTATGCTTCATTGGTTTATTTTTCTTTTCTTTGAGGAGGGACTGTTTTTTGTTTTAACTGTTGAATCTTTAGTGACTGAAATTTTGTGTGATGTTTCATAGACATTCAATAAATATTTGTTGAATTAATAAATGAATGAATAAAGACTATCCACTGATAAAATTGGAATCATATCAGTGCATATTTATCATAATTCAATTACCCCAGGGGAAATTGACTAGAAAAGGTAAATATTATACCTACACCATTATAATATGACTATTGTTTATATACTGAAGAAATAATTGGTATTGATAAATGACTTTCTTAAGGAAACATCAAAGTGTATCATCAATATTAATTAACCTCATATTATCACAGAACAGAGTATCCTCATTAGGAGAATTAGATACAGACTGGGCATATGTTAGATTCTACATACATGTTGATCAATCCTTAATCAAATTGTTTGGGAAAATTTTGATTCTGGACCTAAAAACAATGAGGCTCATAAAACAAATCTTTAAAGTACTTATTAGATACTTAGAACCTGAAAGTTCATAAAATTTACTCCTTTTATTTTACAGTTGAGGAAAGCAGCCAAGAGGGCAAAATGATTTAAACACAATATAGCTTTCTTCTCCTCCTCCTTCTTGTCCTCCTCTTCCTCCTTCCCCTCTTCCTCCTCTCCTTTTCCTTCTCCTTCTTCTTTTTCTTTTTATTACTATACTACTACTTGTAATAATTTGATTTCTAACAGATTGCCCTTGAAGTCTGTAAACTGCTGCATACATATTTTAAAATATATTTCCAAAGCTCCAGATCTACATGGATGTATAACTGGTCTACAACATAGTAATCCTAAAACAATATTTTAAATTAAAATCTCATTATAAAACATCAACCGCAGTGCTCTGTATTTATATTGCAACTTTGTAATGCTATTTTGTTTACCTCATGACCAGTCTATCTCTCCTCTCCTTATAAAATTTTAGTGTGTCATTTGTTAACACGTCTTGCTTGTAGCGTAATCTCTTCCTGGATGCAGTGCTAATTGTATTTTTGGATCAACTTTGCATTCTAGCTTAATTGGCTCTACTTGAATTTGAAGTGGTGCAGTTTGGAATCTGCTAACAATTTAAAGCTCTTTTTCAAAGGTTTGAAAGGAAGACATAAAGGAATACTCTTATCCAAAGTTGGCATTCAGTAACTTGGTACTGTATTTTAAAACTTGGCTACGGCATGCTGCAACTAAGAGCCCGCATGCCACAACTAAGAAGCCCGCATGCTGCAACTAAAAAAGATCCCGCATGCTGCAACTAAGACCCGGCACAACCAAAATAAATAAATAAATAAATAAATATTGAAGGGAAAAGAAACCCCAAAAAAACTTGGCTCTGTATAGTGAGGTAGAAAAGTCGCTTCATACCTTCTTAAATATGAGAGGAAAGCATAATGGAAAATAACAGAGAAAAACGTCGTCTCTCTCTTTCTCCATCTTTCTCTCTCTCATCCTCCAATAAAAAAAGCATCACACAGGAATCAAGTATAGAAAGAGTTCATTGATCCCTTACTTCTCTTTTTTTTCATGTTTTGCATGCCATTTCAAAATCTGTGGTGTCAGGCACTAAACAGTATCTTCTTGGTCTGCATGCACATATTAATTAATATTGCATAGTGTTTTTAAAAGTTTGTCATAACAAAGCATCTTCTTCAAACCCCATCCCTTTCTTCTCTTCTCAGTGGCATCATGTGAGATTATGCTGCTCTCCTTTGTTATCTCCCATTTCTATTCCTTGACTAGTGGAGTCTAAAATATAGAATTTGGATGGTGTAAGGGTCCAATTTCTAGTTGAGTTCAGAAAGCCTGCCTAGGAGTGATTTTAGCAAGATGGTGAAATAGGAGTTTTCAGACTTCATCTCCCTTCAGAAACATCAATTTTGACAACCACTTATGGGTGAGAGTACCTTTGTGGGGGCATAGGATTTCAGGAGAGAGGTCCCAGAATTGTGTTGGAGCAAAAATGTCTGAGAATATATGCATTGAAGAGAGTTACAATAATAGTTTCACTTTACTCACCACATCCCTCCACCAAGGCAGCACAGGTCAGTACCAAGGGAGACTCTCTCAGCCTGAAGTTTCTCATAAAGGAAAGTGAGAGTGTAGTGAGTGTCTGGTTTCCCCCATCATGTTGATAAAGGGGTCAATTCATTAAGAAGAGATACAAGTGTAAATATATATACACCCAACATGAAACACCTAAATATATAGAAAATATTAACAAAGCTGAAGGGAGAAATGGACATCAATACAATAATAATAGGGAACTTCAGTGCTCCACTTTCAACAATGGATAGATCATCCAGACAGAAAAGGAATAAAAAAATAGCAGACTTGAACACTATACGGTAAATGGACCTATGACATATACACAGACTATTCTATCCAATAGCACCAAAATACACATTCCTCTTAAGTACAGATGGAATATTCTCCAGGAAGAATCATATGTTACATCAAAAAGCAAGCTTTCACAAATTTAAGAAGATTGAAATCATAGCTAGTATATTTTCTGATCACAATGATATGAAACTAAAAATCAATAACAGAAGGAAAACTGAAATATTCACAGAAGTCTGGAAATTAAACAACACACGACTAAACAATTAATGTGTCAAGAAGAAATAAAAAGGCAAATAAGACTGTATCCTGAGACAAATGAAAATGAAAACACAACATACCAAAACTTATGGGATGCAACAAAAGCAGTTCGTTTTTTCTTTTTTTTTTGGAATTTTCTTTTATTTGTTTTATACAGTAGGTTCTTATTAGTTATCTATTTTATATATATTAGTGTATATATGTCTCTCCCAATCTCCCAATTCATCCCACCACCACCCCCCACCTCCGCTTTCCCCCCTTGGTGTCCATACATTTGTTCTCTACATCTGTGTCTCTATTTCTGCCATGCACACCGGTTCATCTGTACCATTTTTCTAGATTCCACATATATGTGTTAATATACGATATTTGTTTTTCTCTTTCTGACTTACTTCACTCTCTATGACAGTCTCTAGGTCCATCCACGTCTCTACAAATGACCCAATTTCATTCCTTTTTATGGCTGAGTAATATTCCATTGTGTATATGTACCACATCTTCTTTATCAATTCATCTGTCAGTGGGCATTTACGTTGTTTCCGTGAGCTGACTATTGTAAATAGTGCTGCAATGAACATTGGGGTGCATGTGTCTTTTTGAATTGTGGTTTTCTCTGGGTATATGCCCACTGGTG
Source organism: Eschrichtius robustus (assembly GCF_028021215.1). Classification (NCBI taxonomy): domain Eukaryota; kingdom Metazoa; phylum Chordata; class Mammalia; order Artiodactyla; family Eschrichtiidae; genus Eschrichtius; species Eschrichtius robustus. Next base: position 111,808,704 of record NC_090845.1, read on the forward strand.
GGATTGCTGAGTCATATGGTAATTCTATTTTTAGATTTTAAAGGAACCTCTATACTGTTCTCCATAGTGGCTGTATCAATTTACATTCCCACCAACAGTGCAAGAGGGTTCCCTTTTCTCCACACCCTCTCCAGCATTTGTTGTTTCTAGATTTTCTGATGATGCCCATTCTAACCAGTGTGAGGTGATACCTCATTGTAGTTTTGATTTGCATTTCTCTAATAATTAGTGATGTTGAGCAGCTTTTCATGTGCCTCTTGGCCATCTGTATGTCTTCTTTGGAGAAATGTCTATTTAGGTCTTCTGCCCATTTTTTGATTGGGTTGTTTGTTTTTTAAATATTGAGCTGCATGAGCTGTTTATATATTTTGAGATTAATCCTTTGTCTGTTGATTCGTTTGCAAATATTTTCAACCCTTCTGAGGTTTGTCTTTTTATCTTGTTTATAGTTTCCTTTGCTGTGCAAAAGCTTTTAAGTTTCATTAGGTCCCATTTGTTTATTTTTTTTTTTATTTCCATTACTCTAGGAGGTGGGTCAAAAAAGATCTTGCTGTGATTTATGTCAAAGAGTGTTCTTCCTATGTTTTCCTCTAAGAGTTTGATAGTGTCTGGCCTTACATTTAGGTCTTTAATCCATTTTGAGTTTATTTTTGTGTATGGTGTTAGGGAGTGTTCTAATTTCATTCTTTTACATGTAGCTGTCCAACAAAAGCAGTTCTAAGGGTAAAGTGTATAGTAATAAATGCATACCATAAGAGAAGACAAAAATTTCAAATAAACAACCTAATTTTATACCTCAGGGAATTAGACAAAGAAGAACAAACTAAGCCCAAAGTCAGCAGAAGATAATATATAAAAAAGATTAGAGCAAAGTGAATGAAGTAGAAACTAGAAAGGCAATAGGAAAAAATCATTGCAAATAAGAGTTGGTTTTTCGAAATGGTAAACAAAATTGACAAACCTTTATCTAAACTAACCATGAGATAAAAAAAGAGGACTCAAATGAATGGAATTATAAATGAAAGAGGAGATATTAAAAATGATACCACCTAAATACAAAGGATCATAAGAGGCTACTGCGAACAATTATGTTTAAACAAATTGGATGACCTGGAAGAAACGGATAAGTTCCTACAAACATATGACCTACCAAGACTGAATTACAAAGAAATAGAAAATCTGAACAGGTCAATAATAAGGAGATTTACTAAATAAACAAAAACCTACCAACAAAGAAAAGTTCAGGACCAGATGGTTTCACAGCTGGATTCTACCAAATTTTTAAAGAATTAATGCCACTCTTTCTCAAACTCTTCCAAAAGATGAATATGGGGGAACACTCCCAAACTCGTTTTACAAGGCCAGCATTAGCCTCATACCAAAGCCAGATAAGAATACTACAAGAAGATAAAATTACAGGCCAATATTCCTGATGAACATAGATGTAAAAGTCTTCTACAAAATACTAGGAAACAGAATTCAGCAGCACATTAAAAGGAGCATACACCATGATGAATTAGGACATAATCCTGAGATGCAAGGATGGTTCATCATATGCAAATCAATAAGTATGATACTGCACACTAACAGAACAAAGGAATAAATTCATATAGTCATCTCAATAAAAGCAGAAAAAAATTTTTTTGAGAAAATTCAATGTCCTTTCATGATAAAAACTCTCAACAAATTAGGTATAGAAAGAATGTACATCAACATCATAAAGGCCATATATGACAAGCCCACAGTGAACATCATACTCAACAGTGAAAAGCTGAAAACTTTTCTTGTAAGATTAGGAACAAGACAGGAGGCCCACCCTCAACACTTCTATTCAATATAATACTGGAAATCTTAGAGCAATTAGACAAGAAAAAGAAAAGGCATCCAAATCTAGAAGAAAGAAGTAAAATTTTATCTACTTGCAGATGATATGATCTTATATATAGAAAACCCTGAAGATTTCCACCAAAAAACTGTTATATCTAATTAACAAATTCAGTAAAGTTGCAAAATATAAAATCAACATACAAAAATAAGTAGTGCTTATATACATTAACAATGAATTATCCAAAAAAGAAATTAAGAAAACAATCCCATTTACAATAGCATAAAAGTTAACAAAATAGTTTGGAATAAATGTAACCAATGTGGTGAAAGATCTGTACACTGAAAACTCTAAAGTACTGATGAAAGAAATTGAAGAAGACATTAGTAATTGGAAAGATATCCCATGTTCATGGATTGATAGAATTACTATTGTTAAAACATACATACTACCCAAAGCAATCTACAGATTCACTGTAAGTCCCATCAAAATTCCAGTGACAGCTTTCACAGAAATAGAAAAAAACAATCCTAAAGTGCGTATGGAACCACCAAAGACTCTGAATGCCAAAGCATCTTGAATAAGAAAAATAAAGCTGAAGGCATCACACTTCCTGATTTCAAAATATATTCCAAACTACAGTAATCAAAACAGTATGGCACTGGCATAAAAATAGACAAATAGAACAGTGGAACAGTATAAAGATCCCAGAAATAAATCCACACATTTACAGTCTTCAACAAGGGTGTCAAAATCACACAAAGAATAAAGGAGTAGTCTCTTCAATAATAGTGTTGGGAAGACTGGATATTAATGTCTAGAATGATGAAATTGAACCCTTATCTCATACCATATACAAAGTAAACTCAATATGTATTAAAGACTTAAACAAAAGACCTGAAATTGTAAAATTTCTAGAAGGAAACTTAGGAAAAATGCTTCTTGACATTGGCCTGGGCAATGATTTTTTTTATATGATCTCAAAATCACAGACAACAAAAGCAAAAATAGACAAGTGGGATTGCATCAAACTAAAATGCTTCTATGCAGCAAAGGAATCAATAAATAGAGATAAGACAATGTATTGAATGGGAGAAAATATTTTCAAGCAATACCTCTGGTAAGGAGTTAAAACCCAAAATATATAAGGAATTCAAACAACTCAATAGTAAAAAATGAAAACAAAAACAAACAACCCCCCAACAACAAAAACCAAACCAAACCAAAGCAACAATAAACATAACAAATAAAAACAAAAATAAAACAAACCAAAAAACCCAAATAACCTGATTTTTAAAATGGGCAAATGACCTGAATAGCCGTTTCTCTGAAGAAAACGCATAAATGGCCAACAGTTATAGGAAAAGGTGCTCAACATCACTAATCATTAAAGGAGTGCAAATCAAAAAACACAATTTAAAAAATTCTAACTTTGTGAGGTGATGGATGTGTTAACCTTTTCACATTAATCATTTTGCAATATATATATATATATACACACACACACATATATATGTGTGTATATATATGTAATCACTAGGTTGCACACCTTAAACTTACACAATGTTATATGTCAATCTTGTATTAATAAATCTGGAAGGAAAAACAAAACAATGAGATATCACCTCATACCTGTTAGAATGGCTGTTATCAAAAAGACAAAAGATAACAAGTGTTGGCAAGAATGTGGGGAAAGTAAACTCTTGTGCACTGTTGGTGGGAATGTAAATTGGTACAGACATTATGGAAAACAGTATGGAGTTTCTTCAAAAAATTAAAAATAAAACTACCATATGATCCAGGAATCTCACTTCTGGGTATATATCCAAAGTAAATGAAATCACTATCTCAAAGAGATATCTGCCCTTCCGTGTACACTGCAACATTATTCACAATAACTAAGATATGGAGGCAATCTAAGTGTTCATTCACAGATGAATGAATAAAATGTGGTGTATTTTTATACACAGAAGACTATTATTCATCCTTAAAAAGAAGGAACTCCTGCCATGAAACACCATGGATGAGCCTGCAGGACATTACGTTATGTGAAATAACCCAGACACAGAGTGGCAAATATGCATGACCTCACTTATGTAGAATCTAAAAAAGTTAAACTCATAAAAGCAGAGGGTTGAATGGTGATTGGCAGGGGCTGGAATGTGGGGAAATGGGAAGACGCTGGTCAAAGTGAATAAAATTTCAGTTATGCAGCCTGAATAATTTCTAGAGATCTAATCTACAGCATGGTGACTATAGTTAACAACACTGTATTATATACTCTGAATTTGCTAAGAGAGTAGATCTTAAGTGTTCTCACCACACACACAAAAAATGGTAACTATGTGAGGTGATAGACATGTTAATTAGCTTGATTATGGTAATCACTTCACAATGTATAACATATCAAAGCATCAAGTAGTACACCCTAAACATATACAGTTTTTGTTTGTCAATTATACCTCAGTAAGCTAAAAAAAAGTGTAATCGGAAAGAAAAGGAATCCTGCCAAAAGGACATTTTATCTTTTTAATAATATTGTGGGGCGTACATCTGAACTATGTACAGTTCTTCAAAGGGGAAGAATAGGGGAATTCACAAAATGTGTATATTTTAAGAACTTGTCAAACATCAGTGTGATTAAAATAAGCAACATAAAATTAAAGTAAAACTGGAAAAGAGTCAACCAAGCTTTTCACCAGTTCCCTGACCTTGAGATTCTTATGGAAAAGAAGAGACAATCACGTGTCTAGCATGATACAGCCATTTGTCAGCTTCAAGTGTTGCCATTTGAATAGATGATTCCTGGATATTCTTCACATCTTCTATAGCCTGAAAAGCAATATTTTTGTGAGTCTATGCAAAATGGCATAGCATGGCAACATGGGAAGTAGTCTCCATGCTTTGGGAACACTGTCTTAATGTGCTAGAAGTTATTTGATACAGACCCAGAGACTGTATAATCTTCTCTCCTAGGCATGTGGATTGATTTTATGATTCCCTGAAAAAAAAGTATCAGTTGCTCCATCAATCAGCACACATTTTCTGTATTTAAGCTTTATTAATTCATTCACTTACCTATTAAAATTTTATTGTACTTCTACTACATCTATAACATAACAATTACTTGAGGGATATAAAGTATGTAAGATAATTCTACTTTTGAATAAGATAAGACACTAGTTGGAATTTTGGCTCCCTTTCCCAATCCCAACACCTGAAAGAGACAGACATTGATAATAAAAGTCTCCAGCCACTGCCAGTGGCCCCAGAATCAGACAATTTTAATGGCTGAATTCTACCAGACATTCAAAAAACATGTAATATCTATTCCTTCCTTGTACAAATGGTTCCTGAAAATAGAAGAATAAATTAAAATGATGAAAGCTGTCCAAAAATATTTTAACAGCTTTATTGAGGTATATTTGGCATATTATTAAGTGTTGAAAATGATTTGGGGGTAATAGGAATCATCATGTACTGCTAGTGAGAATGCAAACTGATGCTCATTCTTGAAAACATACTTACAGTTCTTAATTTAAGAATATATCTATCTTAAGGCCCAGAGTGTTATTCCTGTGCTTTTCTATCTCAGAAAAACTGTCACCCAGTTCAAAAGAAAACAGGTGTGATATCTCTTTAAATGAGTTATCTAGCATGGTAGCTATTTCTTTTTTTTTTTTTTTTAACATCTTTATTGAAGTATAATTGCTTTACAATGGTGTGTTAGTTTCTGCTTTAAAACAAAGTGAATCAGTTATACATATACATATGTTCCCATATCTCTTCCCTCTTGCATCTCCCTCCCTCCCACCCTCCCTATCCCACCCCTCTAGGTGGTCACAAAGCACCGAGCTGATCTCCCTGTGCTATGCGGCTGCTTCCCACTAGCTATCTATTTTACATTTGGTAGTGTATATATGTCCATGACACTCTCTCACCCTGTCACATCTCACCCCTCCCCCTCCCCATATCCTCAAGTCCATTCTTTAGTAGGTCTGTGTCTTTATTCCCGTCTTGCCCCTAGGTTCTTCATGTCCTTTTTTTTTTTTTTCCTTAGATTCCATATATATGTGTGAGCATACGGTATTTGTTTTTCTCTTTCTGACTTACTTCACTCTGTATGACAGACTCTAACTCCATCCACCTCATTACAAATACCTCCATTTCATTTCTTTTTATGGCTGAGTAATATTCCATTGTATATATGTGCCACATCTTCTTTATCCATTCATCCGATGATGGACACTTTGGTTGCTTCCATGTCCTGGCTATTGTAAATAGAGCTGCAATGAACATTTTGGTACATGACTCTTTTTGAATTATGGTTTTCTCAGGGTATATGCCCAGGAGTGGGATTGCTGGGTCGTATGGTAGTTCTATTTTTAGTTTTTTAAGGAACCTCCATACTGTTCTCCATAGTGGCTGTATCAATTTACATTCCCACCAACAGTGCAAGAGGGTTCCCTTTTCTCCACACCCTCTCCAGCATTTATTGTTTCTAGATTTTTTGATGATGGCCATTCTGACCGGTGTGAGATGATACCTCGTTGTAGTTTTGATTTGCATTTCTCTAATGATGAATGATGTTGAGCATTCTTTCATGTGTCTGTTGGCCATCTGTATATCTTCTTTGGAGAAATGTCTGTTTAGGTCTTCTGCCCATTTTTGGATTGGGTTGTTTGTTTTTTTGTTATTGAGCTGCATGAGCTGCTTGTAAATCTTGGAGATTAATCCTTTGTCAGTTGCTTCATTGGCAAATATTTTCTCCCATTCTGAGGGTTGTCTTTTGGTCTTGTTTATGGTTTCCTTTGCTGTGCAAAAGCTTTTACGTTTCATTAGGTCCCATTTGTTTATTTGTGTTTTTATTTCCATTTCTCTAGGAGCTGGGTCAAAAAGGATCTTGCTGCGATTTACGTCATAGAGTGTTCTGCCTATGTTTTCCTCTAAGAGTTTGATAGTGTCTGGCTTAACATTTAGGTCTTTAATCCATTTTGAGTTTATTTTTGTGCATGGTGTCAGGGAGTGCTCTAGTTTCATACTTTTACATGTACCTGTCCAATTTTCCCAGCACCACTTATTGAAGAGACTGTCTTTTCTCCACGGTATATGCTTGCCTCCTTTATCAAAGATAAGGTGACCATATGTGCATGGGTTTATCTCTGGGCTTTCTATCCTGTTCCATTGATCTATATTTCTGTTTTTGTGCCAGTACCAAACTGTCTTGATTACTGTAGCTTTGTAATATAGTCTGAAGTCAGGGAGCCTGATTCCTCCAGCTCCATTTTTCGTTCTCAAGATTGCTTTGGCTATTCGGGGTCTTTTGTGTCTCCATACAAATTGTGAAATTTTTTGTTCTAGTTCTGTGAAAAATGCCTGTGGTAGTTTGATAGGGATTGCATTGAATCTGTAGATTGCTTTGGGTAGTAGAGTCATTTTCACAATGTTGATTCTTCCAATCCAAGAACATGGTATATCTCTCCATCTATTTGTATCATCTTTAATTTCTTTCATCAGTGTAGCTATTTCTTTGTTAAGTAGAATTCTACTGCCAGTATCACTTAGAGTGCTTTGTTAAATACACACATATTAAGAACCAACCTCTGGGCATTATGATTCAGTAGGTTTGGGTTAGGGCCCAGGCATGCATATTTTGAAAAATCTTAACACATGGTTCTGACATTTTACCCTTAGTTAAGATCTAGTGATGTGGTGGAATCAACATATACCTATCTTCTTCCAAGGGTTCAGTTAAAGGATTTCCGGGGTTCACCGTAGATGAAGTGGGGAACTTGAAGTACAAAGAGCACAAGAGGTCAGGCAAAGCACTCATCCTCCAGTTTTCCCTTAATCTTTAGATTGTCCATTTATCAGAGTCAGAGAAGCCAGGAAATTCATCCCATGAATGCTACTGTAATGCTTTCTGAAATAGAGTAAGCATTTATGGATGCTTTGAGAGAGTTTATCCCAAACATATTGAAGACTACTCCACATGAAGTTAGTTTTCTCCCAGGAATTTTTTGTAAAAACAAACAAAAAACCACTTCATAATTCATTGAGTATTTACCTTGGAGATATGGAAAGCCCACAGGACTTCTATTTCTCCCACCAGTATCACATATTCTATGTCCAAAGAATGATCAGAAACTCCAAATCCTTTCCTGTAGGGTCAGTATCAGGATATAGCCTCTGGGTGATAGAGCTCACTAGTTGTTGGCTGAGAGTGCGTAGAAAATGAGAGACCCTCTATAAATCTGTGGTTAACAGTACTCCGCACTCTAACTCCCAAATAACCCAGAAAGAAGTATATTAAGTTGATCTTCAGAACTTGCTTGCTGTCTGGTGTGATTTGAGCCACACGCCCCTTGCTTCTCAACCTCTCCCCACCCCCAACCTCTCAGGCCAAATGTATCAATCAATTGATAATCTATGTTTTCTTGTTAATGCTTCAAATTCCTCAAGTGTGTCTTGGAGTTGAAGTATAATGAGCCAATCGATCAAAAGCTTAACAGACTGATTATGATACTTTCATTTTGGAAAGAGAGAAAGGAGTGAAGAAAAGACATGAAAAAGGAGCTGAGAGTGGAGAGTAGATTGTGAAGGGAGAAGGGAGGGGAGAAAGAAGAGAACATATTCGTCATTGACTTCAAGTATATCTAGAATGGATTCTTCTAGGTCTCCCTTGGGCAAAGACAAATATGTAGTGAGGTAATAGTTGTGGGTTTGACTTCTGTAAATATAAGCAACCCTGCCTCACAGGACTTATGCAGTTTTGTTTAAAGTCAGGAGATTTTACATGAAGTTTATTTGAGGAATCTTTATTGAGGAATTGTTGCATTTTTAAATTCTAACTTCATGACTAATAGCATTTCTTACACGGTACTCTTTAAAGTGCTGTAAGTGTATCTGGTTAAACAGAATATTTTCCTCTATGGCTGTGCTGGATAACAGAAGAGCTTCTCTACTACCCCAATTTTTCCTGTGGGCTTTGTGATGAAGCAAAGTAAATTTGCAAAATAAAAGTGAAATAATACTGAAGAGAAACTGTAGCTAAAAATGAAATCTCTTTTCAGTCAATAGTTCCTCTGTTTAGAGTATTTCCACCCCATACACATTTAGTTTCAGCCTGAGGTGATGAGAGAAAATAACATTTGACACTGTAACAAGAAACCTGTCTGAAAGATTATTTTTATTTGAAAGGTGGAAAATTGTTAATAGGAACTGAACAATGGTGGAAAATTGGTAGGCTATGGCAGTGATAACGTTCTGGTGGCATCCTGTCCTCTGAGCAAGCCAACAGTGTAACTCAATGCTCTCCACATTTCCCTGCTTACTATATTGGAGAAAAGTAGAAGAATAGGCATTATCCTTTAACAATGGTAGAGGAATGGTGTGGTTATAAGCAGAGAGCTAATTAGAAAAAGTGTAGGCAGTGGAATGCAGTGGGAACTTGAGTTTGAACAGTCCTGGGTTTGAATTCTGGCTTGAGTACTTTCTAATACCATGACTTTTGGCAAATTAATGTGTCCTGATTTCCTTATCTTTAAAAGTGGAATATTAATATCAGCTTTGCAGAGTTGCTATAAGACTTAGAAATGATATATGTAAAGGGTCTTGTACTATGTATGTGCTCAGTAAATGGTAGTGATTATTGTTACCTTCCCCACACCAAGGAAAGTTTACCTAGAAAGAAATCAAAAACAAACCCATATTGTAGTGAATGGTCTGATAAAGAAACAGCATTGCCAATGAATTTTCCTACCTGATTTCAAGTTAAACTGCCTTATTATTTTTAAAAGTTCAGCTCTCACTGCTCTAGGAAGAAAATTGAGTTTTAAATCATAAGTAACCGGGCTTCCCTGGTGGCGCAGTGGTTGAGAGTCTGCCTGCCGATGCAGGGGACATGGGTTCGAGCCCTAGTCTGGGAAGATCCCACATGCCGCGGAGCAACTAGGCCCGTGAGCCACAATTACTGAGCCTGCGCGTCTGGAGCCTGTGCTCCGCAAGGAGAGAGGCCGCGACGGTGAGAGGCCCGCGCACCGCGATGAAGAGTGGCCCCCGCTCGCCGCAGCTGGAGGAAGCCCTCGCACAGAAACGAAGACCCAACACAGCCAAAAATAAATAAATAAATAAATAAATTTATTAAAAAAAAAAAAAAACATAAGTAACCATAAAACTGATGTATGGCATAGGGCAATGTTTGAGAACACCATGGATAAACTAATGTGGAATAATTAAAAAATGGAGATACTGTGACTATATTGTATTTTCCTTCTTTTTTTGAGGTGTTATTTTTTTTCTGTAGCTGTGCTCAAAGTGAAAATCTAAATGTAACTGTAGACCACATCGCATAGGTTTAACAAGCATCTCTTCATAAAGCAATCAGTGATCTCTGGCCAAAAATAAAATAAATTTATAAAATTTCTCTACAGCAAATAAATACTGTGTGTAAATTTAATTTGAAACAGAATAAGCTTGATCAATTTATGAGCATCAGTGTTCCATATTTATAACTATTCTCCATTACCTTGTATTAATATTATGCAAAATAAGGTTTTTTATGCAGTAAAATACGTTACTAACTTGGATGCTTAATGTATGTGATTAAAGCAATTAAAAACTTATTTATTTCATATATAAATATGATTACTAAAGATAACTCCAAAATTCATACAAAACAAATCATAGATACTTTGAAAATACTCAGGGCAGTAGAGAATGAAAGATAGAGAAATAGAGTGGAATACTGGATAGTAGAGGCCTCTTCTCAAAGATTAAAATAAAATGGACAACCTATAAATTTTATGTTAAAAGTTAAAATAGCAAATTATTCTGGATGAAATCTGGAATATAGGAAAAATTGATAAGAGCAGGTTCAAAAATCCTATTAAGGCCCAGCATTGTAGGTTTAATGTTATCTCTAGTATGTTCCGGCACGTGTTATATGTTCCTGTCACTGGATGAGATAAGAGTTGGGGAAGTTTTTATCTGATGGTTAGAATGGAATCTCCTCAAATCAGATTAGAAGTTCTATACATTCAGGTGTGGATACATTTGTGGATACCCAGTGGGGACCTGGACTGCCCAGTTCCTGCATCCTACCTGAGAGGAAAGGTGAGCTGAGTAGGTACTCTCCTAAGAACTGGGCAGGAAAGGCCTATGAGCTCCTTGCCAATTAGGAGAGTAATTACCTGGAACAGCCTGTGCTAGGTAGAATTCTAGATGAGCCACAAAATCCCTGCTCCTGGTATATGCGACCCACATAATTACCTTCTCTTGAGTGTGAGTAGAACCTGTGAATATGATTGGATATTACTTGCTTGATAAGGAATCAGGGTAAACAAAAGGAAGCTAATACTCCATGGCCCTGATGTTTCAGAGGAGGCTTTAAAAGAAGATGAAGTGTCAAAACGGTCTGGTCCTGCTGGTTTTGAAAATGTAACCTCTATGAGCTCTAGAGCTGAAAAGAAATGGAATGTGGCAACCACCATATGAGCTTGGAAAAGGAACCTGAGCCTTAGATAAGACCCAAACTCTGACCAATACCTTGATTTCAGCCTGGTGAGGCCCTGATCAGAGGACCCAGCTATTCAATGCCTAGACTCCTTCCTATTCATGGAAACTGTAAGATAATGGATTTGTATTGCTTAAACCACTTAGTTCGTGGTAATTTGCCATGCAGCAGTAGAAAACTAATACACAGTCAAGTTATGCTTTGTCAAAATAGGCAAGCTCAGTTAAAATAGAAAAATATGTAACTGAGAGAAAATGGCATGTGCAAATATGAAGAAGGAAGTGAAGACAAAAATGGAAAGCAAGTGATCAAAGTGAAGTGGCCAGAGTTGTCAAGAGGAGGACAAATTGAGGAGTAGAGTGAAAGGTAGAGGGGGGACAAAAGACCAGACAAAGGTCTGTATTTGTTCTGGTCTACTCTTATGAAGTAATATGAATAGCTCTTGTTCTGGGATGTGGACTTTAAAATATACTTTTTTAGCCTACTAGATAGATGGATATTTCTTCTATCACTGATTTTCAGAACAGTGAGTAAATTCATAGAGTGAATGAAGGACCTAAACATCCTGGGAAAGGGAAAGAGTACTGAAAGGCAGTGGATATATATGAAAAGGGAAAAAATGATGCACAAAGTGATGTGATAGATGCCACAGAAAATTTGAATAAGCTTAGAACAGGTCATCACATTTGTAGCAGGTTCTTGTAATGAAAATGATATATATGTGGATGGATTTTTAATAGTTGATTTTCTAGTAGTTTGCCTATTCCCTAGTCCTTTCATAAGTTCAAGACGCTTTTGCCATAAAACATACCTCACTGATGTCTACTGCCTACTTATCATGACTTTGAAGCATTGTTTGCCCCAAATTTCCCATTATTGTGCTCTAATTACCCATTGTGATGTCCAGATACTTTATCTTGACCTTTTATTCATTACTAAGTGCATGCCTGGAGCCCAAAATTCTATTACCATATACTCATGGATGCTGTATTTTACCCAGCAGAATAAAATATCCCTCAGTGACTAATTCTGGGACTGTTTCTCCAGTACCTTCCATGACTTAGAGGGTACATACCCATTCACTTATGCTCTGATAGGAAAATCGGCCATACCTGACTAAAAAATGAGGCAGAACATTTTAATCATAGCTTTTTAAATTAGTAATATTACCTACATTTGAAATATCTATTTACATTTCCCGAAGTTTTAGTAAATTGAGGGCAATGATTATGATCCCCATAGCTTGCTGATTTCAGAATGTAGTGAAAGTATGAACCACAGATAAAAGGCATTAGAATCATTCTTGGATAACTTGTTACAAACACAAGTTCCCAGGTCTCAACCTCATAATGTTTGATCTTTGATAAAGGAAACTGCATTTAAAACAGGCTTTTTAGGTGATTCTTGTGTAAGAAAAATTTTGAGAGCCACGGGATTAGGAAATATTAGAGATATAAATCATTTACATTTTGTTTTACATCACTATTGTAACAAATCGTGAAGGAATGTCAGTACTTCGTAATATATTAATTATTTCCCTCTCAATATTTTCATGTAAATTTCAAGTTCACAGTCTAAGAACATATTCTCTCAACAATATTATGTGTTTACGTGAAGTAACATGATTGCTGATATCAGATTGGCTTTTATGGGATTGGTTCTTTTCTATGACCAGCATTTAGAGATAAGCAGTGTCAAAAGATAACTCTAAAGATGAGACAATAAGAAAGGTAAGTAAATAGGATTTATAAGCATACTGAAGACTGATTCTTCTGGTCAGCCCAGAGACATGAGATACATGTTACAGAGCTGTAGATTCAAAACAAATACCACTCACTGCTAGGACAGAGTTATTAATATATTGCTATATTAGGTTATTACCAGTTCTGGAATTGAATATACCAAACTTACAAGTAATTGGTTTTTATTATCAGCATCAGGGCTGATCAGAGTGTTTTAGCATATTTTTGAGATAAACATGTCTCACTGAATTTTAATTCATGATTCAAGTCCAATAATTAAGCTATTACTTATTATAAAAATAATTAAACAATTTTTAAAACTTTTGAATTGTCTATTCTAAGATCTCCAATGGACAGCAAGTTTCACTTTTATTTGCTTAAGTTAAAACAGAAATGAGTTCGGCTAAGGTTATTTTTGCACCTCTGGAAGAATATTTCCCTAGATAGCACTATTAAACACATAGCTGAAGGTATTTGAGGATTTCAGATGGTTTGAAAGAATACCTCTCCGAAATACTGAAAATATTTGATAAATAGAAATGTGATCTGGGTGAAAATCCCCAGGATTTCTGTATGTTAGATATAATTCCTATCCATAATTGGAATTTTAAAAATATAAAAATAAGACAGTTGATGAATGGTATAAAGAAAAGTATCTTTATGTGACAATCTGAGACATATATTTGAGAAATAGTGATCTGTTTTTGTAAACACAGCTAGTCAATTTAAATTTAAGATTACAAATTAGCATTTCATTCTAGATTAACCAAGGGTATTGTACGTTAGAGAAATAACAACCTATTCCCAAAACTGAGACCATAACTTATTGTACTTAACATATATTACATACTGGTAAACGTAATATCTATTTGCTTAATTAACAAACATTTAATTATGCAAAGTATATTATAATTAGAAATGGAATTTATGACCCTATTTTACCGTAGTCCACATCACAAGACTACTATATAATTCCATAATATTGTAACTCTCTAGAAAAATTATGGAATAAAAAAAGATAAGTAATACATTATGATCAGAAAACGTTGAAAAGGATGTTCCAGTGAGTTGGAATGACCAAACCATAATTGCTCACATTTAAATAGAAGGTAAATGGACATTATACTGATCTCATTTGTTGGTGAAAGACTTTCAGCGTTAAAATACTGAATTTCATATATATATATACACACACACACACACACACACACACACACATATATACATATATATGCTAATTACTACACATATATATCAGCAGTTTTCCTTAAGTGATTAGTTACTTATTGGTAATGAATTCTATACAACTTTTGCATAAATTTAATATTTTCATAAACAAAACATATTGGTAGCAAAATAAATAGCTCTATATTTAAAATTGAATGGATTGTCAAATGATATTGGAACGTAAAACATTAGCTTATTTATACTATCTGCAGTGACTTTGAAGTTTGATGTGTAAATTCAATGCCTTCCCTAATTGATTTAGATCATTACTGTAGGTAGTAAATATTACATTCAAAAGAATATTCCACATTGGGGAACAATATCAGGAAGAGTAGTAAAGAATCTGGTACAAATAATTAGATTTGTAACAGGAAGAATCAAGTGTCTTATGCACAGGAAGAATCAGATGTGACTAAAGTATTCACTAGATCTGACCCTATGAAACACATGAAGGCAAAGTGTGTGGCTGGAACTTGAAATTAGAAGCTCCCTGTTGATTGTGGAGCAGCGCAACCTGGCCAAAGAAAATAAGGATGGTGAAGCTGAACACGAAAGTGAATTTAAAGCTGATAGTGATGATGTGGCATTCATTGTCCATGTGGTGTAGTGCATGGGTCCCCAACCCCTGGGCCACAGACCAGGACCAGTCCGTGGCCTGTTAGGAACTGGGCCGCACAGCAGGAGGTGAGCAGCAGGCCAACGAGCAAAGCTTCATCTGTATTTACATCCACACCCCATCGCTCACATTATCGCCTGAGCTCCACCTCTTGTCAGATCAGCAGCGGCATTAGATTCTCATAGGAGCGTGAACCCTAGTGTGAACTGTTCACGCGAGGGACCTAGGTTGTGTGCTCATTATGCGAATCGAATACCTGATGATTTGAGGTAGAGCTGAGGCGGTAATGCTAGCGCTGGGGAGCGCCTGCAAATACAGATTATCATTAGCAGAGAGGTTTGACTGGCACAGAGACCATAATAAATCAATTGCTTGCAGACTCATATCCAAACGCTATCAGTGAGTGGCAAGTGAAAACAAGCTCAGAGATCCCACTGATTCTGCATTATAGTGAGCTGTATAATTATTTCATTATGTGTTACAATGTAATAATAATTGAAATAAAGTGTACAATAAATGTAATGCACTTCAATCATCCTGAAACCATCCCCCCACCCCCCGGTCCATGGAAAAATTTTCTTCCATGAAACGGGTCCCTGGTGCCAAAAAGGTTGGGGACCGCTGGTGTAGTGGACATGGAAGCTCTGAACTTGATTTCCATCTTCACCATTTATTAGCACTGTGACCCTGAACCAGTTACAACTCCTTTGCACTTTCTCATGTGTAAAATGTAACTATTAAGGCTTACATCACCAGATTGTTCAAATGAGATAATGTGTACAAAAGCACTTCACAAACTATAATTTTTTGTGTCGTCTTTAGATTTATATTCCTGACCCTTAAAAGGAAATTGTTTCAATTGCCCCTAAATCAAGTAGTACCTTGCCTAAAATTAAGGCCTCTACAACAACCTGCGGTAATTAATTCCTGCTATGAATGATAGTTCTCCAAATTTTATCAGGTTTAAGTAATCTGATATTTCAAAAAGAGTTTCAAAACCTTATGTCTACGTATTATTTTGTGAAATAGACTATTTGTAAAATGTTTTAGTTACAATCTGTGAAGTCAAGTTTATTATTAGCTCTTATTGCATTTGTCCAGTTCAGTACTTAGTTTCATGCTGACTGCTTTTTTTGTTAAATTTTAGTTTTTCCATTTTCCACAACAGTCTGTAAATCTCCCTTGTTCAAAAATTAATTGCGTGGAATCATAATGTTCTAGCATTCTAATGTGCATGGATATTCTCATTCCATGGCTCCCTTGGGCAACATTATTGTCTTTCTGTCAGGCATTTAAAATGCATGCTTACTCATGCAGAAATTTGTTAAACGTTCATTGAAGTGGATTTTAATATATAGACTATAGCATCACTTCTTCACTTCTTTGATAAAAAAGTGTGATGAAAACAATCTAACATGAAAACAATAGAATCTACCAGTGATTAGTAAAGATAAAGTAACCCACATTGCAAATATAATTAAGTTAATGACAGAAACAAAATTATTAAGCTCTAATTTCAAATAAAGTATATAAAAAAGATAATTAGCTGTACTGATACTTTCAGATATCAAGTTTAAACTTGGAAACATAAAGATAAAAATAAAATGGGAAAGTAATATAGTTTTCTTTTTTCTTTTTTCAATCAAGGCAAGCATCTACTAATTTCACCATAGGTCTATTTTCTTTCACCATCTGAACCATTTTTTAATTTTTATTTTTATAATTCATTTTTATTTTTAGTCGTAGGTCTATTTTAGGTGACTTAAGGAAGGAGGAAAGATAATATGGCATAAAACAGGCAAAATAATGTTAGTTTTTAATTGCTCTCTTGTTCTTCTGTCTTTAATGTTCTAGATTACCTCATTTGCTTCTCATTCAACATTTTTTCCAATGTGTAACTCAAGCAAGATGTAAGTTAAATGTTCATATAATCAATTTATCCCATCAAATTGGGTATGATCTATGAAATCTTCAGAAATATTTGACAAAAGCAAAATGTTATTGCCACAAATTTTTTTTTCAGTTTTATTGAGATATAATTGACATATATTTTGTATAAGTTTAAGTTATACAGCATAATGACTTGACATACATAGATTATGAAATGGTTACCACAAGTTTAGTTAGAATCCATTACCTCATACAGGTACAAAAAACAATTTTCCCCTGTGATGAGAACTTTTAGGATTTACTCTCCTAGCAACTTTAAAATATACTCTACAGCTGTGTTAATTATATTTATCATGTTGTACATTGCATCTCCAGCACTTATTTACCTTATAACTGGAACTTTGTATATTTGATCACCTTCATCTAATTCTCCCATCCCACACCTTCCAGCTCTGGTAACCATAAATTTGACCTATTTTTTCTATGAGTAAATTGTCTTTATTTGCAAATGACATGATTTTATAGAGAAAATCCTGAAGACTCCACCAAAAAAACTGTTAGATCTATTCAATGAATTCAGTAAAGTTGTAGGATACAAAATCAACATACAAAAATCAGTAGTGTTTCTATATACTAACAACAAGTTATCTGAAAAACAATAAGGAAAATTATCTCATTTACAATAGCATCAAAACAATAAAATATGTAGGAATAAATTTAACGAAGGAGGCGAAAGTTCTCTACATTGAAAACTATATGAACATTAATGAAATAAATTGAAGAAGACACAAATAAATGGAAAGATACCCTGTGTTCATGGATTGAAAGAATTAATATTGTTAGAATGTCCATATTACCCAAAGCCATCTATAGATTCAATGAAATTCCAATCAAGATTCCCACAGTATTTTTACAAAAGTAGAAAAAACAATCCTAAAATTTGTGTGGAACCACAAAAGACCCCGAGTAGACAAAGCAATCCTGAGAAAGAAGAACAAAGCTGGAGACATCACACTTTCTGATTGCAGACTATATTAGAAAGCTGTAATAATCAAAACAGTATGGTACTAGCCATAAAAACAGGTCTATAGACCAATGGAACAAAATTGAGAGCCTCAAAATAAACTGCATATATTGTTAACTAATATTTGACAAGGGAACCAAGAATACTCAATTGGAGAAAAGACAGTCTCTTCAATAAGTGGTGCTAAGAAAATCAGATATTCACATGTAAGAGAATGAAACTAGAACCCTAGCTTATACCACTCACAAAAATTAGCCACAAATTTAATAATAATAATAGTAGTAGTAATAATAATGATAATAATAGCAGCTAACATTTATTTTGTGTCAGGCACAGTGTAATATTTTCCTTACACTGATTAATTTCATGAATTCATTCCATTTATTCATTCAGTTCTCAAAACTATGAGGTTGCTATTACTATTTTCTCTATTTACAGAAGATAAAAATTTGATGCTTAGGGATGTTTACTAACTTATACAAGGTATTATACAAGGTAATAAGGCTAGAGTAAGTGCTGTAGATGGGATTTAAAATTCAGCTCTTTTTAATTACAGGGCTAGAGCACTTTAATTAGCAAACCATAGTATATTATTAAATGGGATAGGGCACAGTCTTGTTTATATCATGTATTATAACTTTCTCTCAAGGACAGTGAAATAATTGACTGGCTAATGCCTAAGAAGTGCATGAAGTTAAGTAGGTATGTTTGAAGTATAAATAACTATTAGAAAGTTCTTCAAGGTAAATGTATTCAAATTACACATGCTCTGAAATCATGTATACCATCCAGTCACCACTACACTTTTGGTATTTTAAAAGAGTTCATGTTGCTACCCAGATGAGAACCGCCTCCTCATTTTTATTCACAATAGTAAAAGAATTGACACTAGTTCAAAGTTACACTTCCACTGAGGTCAATGGAGACTAAGGGTAAATTTTTGATTACTAAGTATAAGTACTATTATACTGGTCTGAAGATCAGGAAGCTACTGCTTCCAAAATTCAATAATTGAGTTAAACATAAGAGATATTTCTATCTTTCATGGGGGTAATTTGCAAATACTATGTGAAAAATTCTGATATAACAATATAATAAATTGTGGTTCAGAACACTTATATAGCAAAATATTAATTATGAATCTATAATAAAATGCCACGTAGTCATAACAAGATATGTATGCATGTGTATTTGTGTTGAATAAGCATTCCTGCAAAAATTTGAATAAGTATAATATTGGCGGCTATTAATGCATACATTTCATGGGGGTAGTTGGCAGTTCCAGGGAAAATGTGTCACTTTCCTCCAACAGGAAAGAGGAGGCTGCTGAATTATGGTTCTAGGAATTAAGGGGTATTTGTGGGCAACAGTTATCCAATCCATTATGATTTTAAAATTAGTAATTCCTCTCCCTATTTCCAAAACGAGTTTTGTGTTTCTTTCTTTGTTATCAAAAAAAATTGGAAGAATATTTACACGAACTGCAGTCAGCTGAGTTTACATCCTTAGAATGTATGAAAAAAGGCGTATTACAATTCTAAAATTCATCCATTGGAATTTTAATTTGCAATATAATGTCTGTTTCCCTATGAATTATGACCAGGAAATCAGCTCAAATTCTACATTCAGCTGATGTTTTGGCTGATTTCCTGTTTTGTTTTTCTTTTTCTGAATTTTTTTCAGTTGATCTTTCCTAAGAATTCTTTCTAAAACTGGTGTAACTAGGGATCCATAAGTGGGACAGCTGAACAGAGGAGAGATGGCGGGTGTTGTTTGGTGATGTTTGCCCCAGATGAAGTAATTACAGTTCACAACTCTGCTTTTTAATGCTAAAGAAAAGAAACTGAGAATTAGTCAGCTGTGCTGTCTTAATTACACAAAAGCATTTGAAATGAACAAGGACTTAGTATATTGGTCAGCTTTCTAGAAGAACTAAAATGACTGTTTCTCAAAATTTATTATACATCAGAATTATATGGGGATACTTGTTGAAAATGAAAATTCCTGTGCCCAGAGCCAAAGATTCTGATTGAAGAGATGTGGGGTAGGGTCCGGAAGTGTGCCTTCCAAGTAGGCGATGCTGATGCAGCTGGTCCCCAGACCTCACTTTGCCCTGGACAGACCTTCCCGTATCCTGGGCCTCCCAGGGAATGTGGACTGCTCCTTGGTATTTCCTACCCCAGGGCCTGTGAGGTTTCCAGCAAAAGAGCCCAGGGAATTGCACCCCCATGCTCCCCAAATGAAAGGGGAAGGAGAGTGACAGGGAGAGTGTCAGTTGTTATTGTCAGAGTGGGACAGCCCAAGGAGCTTGGGCAAGGTGTTGTGGTGCTGAAGATAAGATAGGGTTTTCACAGGCAAAGATAGAGCGGAAGGATATTCTAGGATGAAGCAACAGTTTGAACAAAGACACAGTTCAGATGTTCACAGTATAGGGTTTGGAGTCAGGCCCACTTAGGTTCACACCCCAGCTCTGCCATTTCATAATAGCTGTATCCATGGCCCCGACTGTTTTCCATATCTCTGCCAACCTCCTGTTTTCATATCTTAGATCATTATGCTTATATTACTCTAAGATACAACATTCTCGTAACTGCACACGCTCAATTAAAGTTTTATCTATCTTCCCTCAAAGAACTTTACCACTATTTCCTTCTCTGTTATTGTACATGTTTTTGCCTAGAAGGTTAGCCATTTTATTTCACTTTTATCCTAAGATTTTCTTGTGCAATTGTCACCAATCTCTTCTTCAAGCATAGATGCTTTGTGGTTGATTACTTAGTTATTTGTGGCATTTTCAGCTCAGGTTTCCAAATTTAAGTACAAATTTAAGTGTAAATCTTAGATGCTTCCCATCGCTTTTCCTGGATGACCTATCCTAGTTCCCCCCAAACTCTCCTGTATCACAGTTCTAATGTCTCTGTCATCCTGTGCCATAATTTTAGGGAAGATCACAGCTGTTGAAAGGAAATAGATTAAGGATGGCTTTATAGAACAGACTACATGTGAGCTGAGCCTTAAGAGATGGGCAGAATTTCTGCAGAGACAGAGGGCATTCTAGAAGAGACAGTAATATGAGCAAAGGCAGAATCTTCAGTGATTCTGATTCAATAGGTCTGAGGTAGAACCTAGATTTCTTAGAAATCTGTATTTTTTAATGATTGCTCCAGATGATTCTAATGTGGATGGTTTAAAGGCAATACTTTGGGCAATAGTACTTGGAGTCACTGATAATGTAGCAAAATTTAAAGACAAGGTTCTGCTATCCAGATTCATGTACACATGTTATAATACACACAACTACTGGCTTAGTTGTGATGAGTGACTCTTTCCATATGATGGAAGAGGGTGGGGGAAGGGGGTTGGGGGCAATCACAGAACCCTCTACGATATTTACAGAATAGAAAGGTGTAAATATATAGCATTTAATCCAAAGAGAACTCAAAAGGGACGGTCCATGGCTGGAGTTTCAAAGATAATTCTTCTGCCAGTTTAATACAGATGACAGACATATTGCAAAAATAAATGAAAGAAAAAATAAAACAAAATGCCTCTGACTCAAGAGAGCCTTGGTTTGTACAGTACAGAAGAAAGAGATCTTAGTATTTCTCAGCAGTTCTTGAATTAAAGAAATATGTGCCTTTTACCCTGGAAAATCAGGCTCAGAAAACACTTTCCTGTAGTTTTAAATCTAATTAGGGTAGAAGGCTTTAGGAGGTATAAAGTGAATACGAAAAAGGGAAGCAAAATTCATAGATCTGGTTATTGTCCAGTGTTTAGAGAGAAGCAAGATGAAATGCATGCACTAGCAGAGAGGCAGGCCTGGCCTTGGGCTTTGAAAAAGAACGGCTAAGATGAAAGTTGCTGCAGAGTACAAGTGGTATGAATTGATGTCAAGATGACTTATCTCTGTCTCTTCTGGTTCATCATGGAGCTTCCTGTGTGATATCCTGTATAAATCAGAAAGGGTAGAGTAAAACAGACACAGAATTGCATACCTAAAACTATCACACAAAGGCAGCCTTATTACTACTGCACAATCAACACACATTTTCCTCTCCAAAGATAGTTTGTACTTGTTTTCTATTTGCTTTGCACTTGTTGGCATACTGCTACGTTATTTTCTTCAATTTTTTCTCTTGGGCTGCATCTTCTTTCCTCAACTGGACTGTAAACTCCTCAAGGCCAAGGGTCATGCCTGTGATTTCTTTGGTAGCCCCTCACATATTCAACACAGCATTCTGTGCACACACTGGGAGCTCAAGATGTGCTTCAAGTCTGTCTCAGTACAATAGTGAAAGGCAGCTGTAAACTCTTCTGTGTTTTGTTCAGCTGCCAAAATGTGGGGCCTAAGGCTAAATGGCATGTTTTGTATTAATAAAGTTGCAGCCTTGTCAGCAAGTACATCAAATGAAAACTGCCTCTCCCCATAACAGGATTGTCAGGCAGATTAATTTATGTTTTCCAATTGGCTCCTGACAGTAACTGAAGTATTGCAATTTCTGTCTGTACTAATGTTACTGAATTTATGGGGGCTTTTCACCTTACTATGTTGGTTCATAAAGCTACCTCATCTTACGAAAATGATTCTTCAGACAAAATGATAGAAAGTTATTTAGGGACTCTCTGATAACCACTTCATCCAAAAAGGGGCTCAGTTTTTTCAGAGCTGAAGGACAGATCCAGAACTGTGTGCAGGTCTTGTGTAAAAGACCCTGATTATCTAAGTTCAGAAGATTTCCATCATAGGTTCTGATTGCATATAATCACTGTTGTTCCATATAGCATATGAGTTTGAAAATTTGATGAGACAGATGTATTAAAAGAAAAAACTTTCCTTAAAAGAGGAAAGTTTTTACATTGATAATACTGTACAAATAAAGGGGCATTGAAAGACTCTTTGAAAGGGGTAATAAGAAAGCCTGTTATCTAAAATCCTAAATATAATTCCCTTCCAGAGGTTTTAATTAAATACATATTTTAAAGACAAATATACACAAACTCAAACTTTGGTAGTAAGAGTTAGAAATTAGACCTAACAAGTGTGCTAACCTGGGTCTGTACTGAGTAAAAATTGTTTTGGTGGAATTCTGATCCTGGAAATGTTACTAAGATAATTGAAATACCGTATTATATAGAGAAATACATAATATCCTTGTGCAGAGAAAGCTTTCCAAGACCCCCTCATCAGTACCAACTGAACTCAGAGTTGGTTAATCCGGTGTAGGAATGAATTAGGATCCAGTCACTGTCTTGTCTCTTTATGTCAAATGACAAATCAGGGGAAATACAACAAAGGATGAATGTACAACTTTAACATCTTAAGCATCGAATTGATTCTTTTTACAGGTCAAAGTAAATTGCAAATCTATGAGCAATCTCTAGGACTACTGAACCCTAACTATCTAATCCTGAGCCTGAAGGTACACATAAAATGGGTTGACGTTCTGTTCTCCACCTAATGAGCCTACTTATCAAGAACTTCCCAATATATTCTTTGGTTTTCTTCATACGTATAGTCAACATAGGCCATAGGTGAGGAAATACAGTCACTGTACCTATGTTATAAATGTCTTATACTTTCTCATATGGGAATTTTTCACTAAATATGACAATAAAAATAGCAATAACCACACAGAAGCAGAAACAACATGACAACTGTAATGGCTAATATTTGTTAAGCATTTACTGTGTATTCAAGTTACTATGCCAAGCAATTGGTATGCATTAACTTAATAATTTCATGTAATACTCTCAAATGCTATTTTGTATCCTATTATTATCATATACCTTTAAAAGCCCCATAGTACATTGTTATTATTATCTCAAAAGTACAGAGGGGAAAGTTCCTAGGCCTAAAACAATCAGCCATTAATGACAGCGCCAGAATATAAGGTTGGGCCAGTTCAAACAGGCATTGGCTCCGTGGACCATGAAGCACCTTACTATTCTGAATTTTGTTGAGTGGAAGAGCATTTGGTAACTCCATTCAGTGACTTGGCATCATGGATATTATCCCAACTACCTTTATGGTGATTGTCCTGTTACCAGTTATGGATATATAGATTGGTGTATTATGTCTCAAATTTATTAAAAATCTCTACAGCATATTTACTATTATTATATCATTATCCTGTATATGGTTGAATTTCACAAAGTGTTCATAAGTTTCCTTCCTGCAAAGAATTTGAAGAAATGAGCAGTCAAGAATAAAGCTCTGCTAATTAGCTCAGGGCCTGTCTGTCTGATGGAGACCATCAACAAGGAAAATGAGAAGCAATCGATGAAAGGACTTCTGTCTCAACAAGACACAGAAAGGAAATGGCAAGATTTTAACAAACTCAACCTAACAACCAACACTCAAAAACCTCTATGCATTTCAATGAAATGTGGATTTAGAATACTCTAAATCAAGAATGTTTACAGGACCATTAACTACAAGTCTCTCTCTCTCTCTCTCTCTGCATATATTATATACATATTATATATATATATATATATATATATATATTTATAAAGATATATATACCTATATATTTACATTTAAACTAACCACTTTGACCAAAGGAAAGACAGTTTGAAAGATTCAGTTAGCAAAGAGCCATGGAAAATGAACACAAACTCCTCTTGCTCTAATTCAGTGCTGTTAGAAAGCAATGCATAAAGATAAAACTCCATTTGACAGCACGATAGATCATAGAACATCAGGCAAACATGAGGCTACACTTAATGTGATGGTAATTCCATGTTAATAACTTTACATTTATATTTACACCAATGTCTTTATAGTTTAAAGATATGCTCAAGAAAAGTGCAGCACAAATCCAGTACCCCAAGATAGGGGAAAAATTAAACCCCACTATTTTAAAACAAATATAAAACATAAGTTCTAAGACTGAAAAAATGGGAAACAAGATTCTAGACAAAAAAAATAAAATGAATGAATAAGTTATACAAGAAAACAAAGCTGAATGAATTATTTTGGTAATGTTGAATGTTTTTGAGATTTTTTCATTAATATTTTGGTAAATATAAATGTATGGCACAAGACTATATTGAATCCATCTTATTCTAGAAATAACAAATAAACAGAGTGTAAAAATGCTGTTTAACCGAAGGAACCAAGGAATGCTTTTTCCAGTTCTGAGGAATACTCTGCTTCACTAAACTTAAAATCATGAATGAATTAGGAGCTACTTTCAATGAAAAATGATGCAAGTCACATTCCAAGGATCATCTCTTTGAAGAGTACAAGAGGTATGATATATGTACTTCAAAGGCTGGTTATTTAATACAACATTGTAAATCTACTATACGTCAATAAAAATTTTTGAAAGGCTGGTTGTTTTTATTCATATATAACATTGCATCTTGATTTAGGTAATAAATGGTAAAGAGCAAGGGAAAATACAAGCTCTTCAATACAGAGGCAAAAGCTTATATTCCATGGATTAGTTTGCTATTCCTTTATTCATCCGTGTTCACAATTACTTTTCCTTTTCATCCCTTTCTAAACTTCCACAATCCTTATAAACCTCCACTCAATACTTTAGTTGTCAAGACTGCTGCCAAATTGTGGTGATTTCATTGATTTTTGCTCACAATTCACTTATTCAACAAATACTTATTTAGCAAAATCCATGGGCAGAATATCGTATTAGGTACTGGAGATTTAATAATGAACAAAACTAGGCAACAGTCTTTACTCACATAGAGCTGACCCTCTACTTGGCAATAAAGGTATTAATTAAAAAATTTAAAAGTACATAATGAGATACATATTATCAAATGTAGGCTTTCGTAAACATTCCTTCTCCAGATACAGGTAAAGATTTAAAAAAGCATCAAATGTATTGTGAGTAGAGTATCAAGAAAAAAGCAATCAGAATAGAATAAGAACCACACTCCCCATGCTCATAGGAATTGTATACCACTCCAGTAAATTATATGTTGGTGGCACACTGACCATGCAGAGCTGCACATACTGTGGGGAAGAAAGATCAAGAGACCAAGAGGTTTAAGTAGAGTAGCATGATTATAAAGAAAATTCTGTTGGTTTAGAAAACCAAGATCATCCTAGGAATGTATAGGTACCAAAGATTATGGAAGGATAATAGAGCTTAATTAGAGTTGTTATGGACAGAATATATGGATTCACCTCTTCCCCTAAATTTTGGGAGGAATAAAGATTAAAACTCTTTACTAGATAGTATTTATGTTAATCACCCCTGGTCCATAAACTCAGGTTCTGAAATATACTGTAGAGTAAAATTGCAACATACTGTGAAAGTGTACAACAATAGGAACAAAACTAATCTGAGAGTCCAGGGAAGGCTTCCCTGAAGAAGGAATTTTAAACTGAAATGCGAAGGTTGACTAGAGACCACACAAGTGAATGTTAGAATCTGTGAATGGGTGGGTTCTAAGAAGAAATGATGGCATGCATAGGGCCTGGTGTTGAGATAGATCATGGCATATGATCAAAGATTCAAAAAAATAGCAGTATGCTTGAGACAAAGACATGTCATGTAGTATCTCATGGGTCCTATTAAAAACTAAGGTTGTTATGCTAAGATCAATTGCAAACTACAATCTATTCAAGAATAATAAGTAGACACTTGAAATAATTTGAATATGTCTGCAGAATAGGTCACCTTCCAAGTACTTATAAAAACTGTTGTGTTGACAGAATTCTAGTGGTCCATGGAATTTGCCATGGACTTTTTGCCTTTATCATCATATACCTATCACTATGCAAGGCAATATAATGATGTGTGTCAAACAAAGAGAATAATACTTAAGTGGGAGGTGAGAGATTATTTCAGGTTAACATAGTAACAGAAAGCCTCATAGAACAGGTAGAATTTGAAATACGGTTTCAAAGAAGCATATAATTCTGATAAACATCATAGGGACAGTGGTTGACATAATGAGGGAGAGTATTTTCTTTGAGGAGAACAGGATGAAAAAAAAGATAGATATGAGAAAATGATGGGCATATTGAGCCCTGTGAGATGAACACTTTGGCATCATTGAGATCAGTTATAAGCCTACATAAGAGGTCACAAGATCCTGAGCTTACAGTGACAGTGGGGATGGTATAACGTGGGGAATCAGAAAACACATTCATAAGTACCAAATATTGTTGGCTTTGTTATACTTAGTCTTTATGTAGTCCTCACTTTCACACACTCAAGAATGACACCCTAAAATGTCTTTCTTTTGCCTAATTTGGACTTTTGTGTAACAGTAGACAAATAATAATTATGAATTGTTGCATGCTGGTACTACCTGCCAGCCAGTAATTTAGTTTAGGTAGTATCTTCATCTATGTCTGTACAGTTGCACCTGTTGGTACAAGTGTTGACTATTTAGATACATTTTAATTTCATTTTACAACAAATGAGAGAGAAGCTGAATAAAAGAGAAAGTTCTGAC
The DNA here is from genome assembly GCF_028021215.1 of Eschrichtius robustus. Lineage (NCBI taxonomy): Eukaryota > Metazoa > Chordata > Mammalia > Artiodactyla > Eschrichtiidae > Eschrichtius > Eschrichtius robustus. Next base: position 111,835,977 of record NC_090845.1, read on the forward strand.
ACTTACAATAGAAACACAGTTCTCATAAATTAATTCAAACAAGATGAAGATGAAAATCTAGTGGAGTGAATTCTGTCTAGACTTGTTGGATTTAAACGTGTACTAAATTATGAAAGGAAAATTTTTATTATAAATTACAACATGGCAACATTATATCAATTAAATGTGTATCTAAATAAGTTGTATTTCAGGATTTTAATTTGTTCTCTTTAAGAATAGAAGCACTTATGTAGTACAAAATTCTAATTTTGGCTTGTGACATATTTGGCTTGGTATGTTTGCTCCAGTATGCATTACGGTAAAGGACTGACTGTAGGAAATTCATGAAGGTAGAGGCACACCTTGGTGATATTGCAGGTTCAGTTCCAGACCACCACAAGAAAGCAATTAACACAATAAAGCAAGTTACACAAATTTTTTGGTTTCCCAGTACATATAAAAGTTATTTTTTACACTATACTGTAGTCTATTAAGTGGACAATAGCATTATGTCTAAAAAGTGTACATACTTTATAAAAATACTTTATTGCTAAATAATGCTAACCATCATCTGAGCCTTCAGTGAGTCGTAATCTTTTTTCTGGTAGAGGGTTTGAAATACTGCAAGAATTACCAAAACGTGACACGGAGACACAAAGTGAGCAAACGCTGTTGGAAAAATGGTGCCAATAAACATGCTCCACACAGGGTTACCACAAACCTTCAATTTGTAAGAAAACTCAATGTTTGCAATGCACAATAAAGTGAAGTGCAATAAAATGAAATATGGGTTTAAGGTGTTTTTTTTGGCATATGAGAGAATTTTGTTTTAGAAATGTAGAGTGTGAGGTGTTGGTGGACATCGATGTGGAAATATAGCTAGTAAGCACTTATAAAAGTAAGAATGAAGCTCAGGTTGGAATTAAATGTTTGGCACTTATATGGCCAGAGGTATGTAGATCACAAGAATATTATGTAGACATTGCTCTTCCAATATTTATATAAATAAAAGAGGCAAGGTTTTGGATCTCTGAATAGCTGAGAACTAGAACTAAGTTCTCTGCAAGAATCTAGGAACCACATTTCTGTAAAACAGGCCTTCAAATATCCCTACCCACTGGCCTAGGGACTTAGTAAGAAATTGTTAGCCATCTTGACAGTGTTATAAAAAAGTCACCAGCAAGGAAATAGAACCCCAAGCCAGTGCCACACACAGAAAAATGTACAATTCATACTGTACAAAAAGAATGAAAACTGCAAACCAATAAATTAATATAAAAGTAGCCTTAGAAACATTGAAACCTGTATAGGCTCAACAGAAGTAAATATGAAACTGCTTGAAGAAATCTGCACAATCCAGGGCATACAAGAATCCCATAAAAAACAATTACTCAGAAGATGATGTTACAGTTAAAATTGCATATTATACATGGAGGCAAACCACCATGAGAGAGTAAGCAAACAAAATAAACATAAAAAGTAACACATTGTGAACTATAGATAATAGAAAAGATTGAAATAGTTTTTAAAGTAAGTATTTTAAAAATAATCAAGAGTTAAAGGAAATAATAGATACCAAAACAGCAACATCAAAACACAATAGCAAAAATAACAAATAATCAAATAGAAATTATTGAAATAAAAATACAGGCATTTGCATAAAGAACTTAAGGAAAATAGAAAAGTAGATTAGACATAGTTGAAAAACGACTTAGTGAAATAGAGTACAGATCTGAGGAACTTAGCCAGATTGCAGCACAGATCATCAAAGAAATAGAAGAAATAAAAGAGAAATCCATTCAATGTGGAGGACAATATTGGAAAAGATCAAGTCAAGTAATATCTAATCGGAGTTCTGGAAGGAGAGAATAAAGAAGATGAGAAAGAAACAACTTTCCAAAAATAGTTGCTTGAGGATTTTCCAGAACTGAGGAAAGACAAAACTCCTTAGCCTAAAGGAATACAGTAGGTACTGAATAAAATCCCAAGTAACAAACCTACATCTAGACTCCTTAAGTGGTAAAAATGAGAAGTAAAGTCAAATCTTAATGCCTACCAGAGAGAAATGACTAATTATTTTCAATGGAACTATAATCAGACTTACATAAGACTTCTAGTCAGCAGCAGTGTATGTCAGAAATAAACGGAATAATGTTTTCAGAGTTCTTAACTCTCAAAATTATAAACTCATTTAAAGTGCCATTCAAGAATGAGAATGAAATAAATGTTCAAACCTGCAAAATTTGAGAGCTTACTACTATAGAATGTACATCAGTATGAAAGAAATGAAGGGTTGGGGTGCAAAAGCAATGGTGAAGAAGGAAATTAGTAAATCGTGTTGGTAAATTTGAGCAAGTAATGAGTAACTCTAAATAAAAAGTGATAATCAATATAGATCAATGGAACAGGATAGAAAGCCCAGAGATAAACCCACGCACATATGGTCACCTTATCTTTGATAAAGGAGGCAAGCATATACAGTGGAGAAAAGACAGCCTCTTCAATAAGTGGTGCTGGGAAAATTGGACAGGTACATGTAAAAGTATGAAATTAGAACACTCCCTGACACCATACACAAAAATAAACTCAAAATGGATTAAAGACCTAAGTGTAAGGCCAGACACTATCAAACTCTTAGAGGAAAACATAGGCAGAACACTCTATGACATAAATCACAGCAAGATCCTTTTGGACCCACCTCCTAGAGAAATGGAAAGAAAAACACAAATAAACAAATGGGACCTAATGAAACTTAAAAGCTTTTGCACAGCAAAGGAAACCATAAACAAGACCAAAAGACAACCCTCAGAATGGGAGAAAATATTTGCCAATGAAGCAACTGACAAAGGATTAATCTCCAAAATTTACAAGCAGCTCATGCAGCTCAATATCAAAAAAACAAACAACCCGATCCAAAAATGGGCAGAAGACCAAAATAGACATTTCTCCAAAGAAGATATAGATTGCCAACAAACACATGAAATAATGCTCAACATCATTAATCATTAGAGAAATGCAAATCAAAACTACAATGAGATATCATCTCACACCGGTCAGAATGGCCATCATCAAAAAATCTACATCAATAAATGCTGGAGAGGGTGTGGAGAAAAGGGAACCCTCTTGCACTGTTGGTGGGAATGTAAATTGATACAGCCACTATGGAGAACAGTATGGAGGTTCCTTAAAAGACTAAAAATAGAATTACCATACGACCCAGCAATCCCACTACTGGGCATATACCCTGAGAAAACCATAATTAAAAAAGAGCCATGTACCACAATGTTCATTGCAGCTCTATTTACAATAGCCAGGACATGGAAGCAACCTAAGTGTCCATCAACAGATGAATGGATAAAGAAGATGTGGCACATATATACAATGGAATATTACTCAGCCATAAAAAGAAATGAAATTGAGTTATCTGTAGTGAGGTGGATGGACCTAGAGTCTGTCATACAGAGTGAAGTAAGTCAGAAAGAGAAAAACAAATACCGTATGCTAACACATATATATGGAATCTAAGAAAAAAAAAAAAAAAGGTCATGAAGAACCTAGGGGTAAGATGGGAATAAAGACACAGACCTACTAGAAAATGGACTTGAGGATATGGAGAGGGGGAAGGGTAAACTGTGACAAAGTGAGAGAGTGGCATGGACATATATACACTACCAAACGTAAAATAGATAGCTAGTGGGAAGCAGCCGCATAGCACAGGGAGATCAGCTCGGTGGTTTGTGACCACCTAGAGGGGTGGGATAAGGAGGTGGGAGGGAGGGAGACGCAAGAGGGAAGAGATATGGGAACATATGTATATGTATAACTGATTCACTTTGTTATAAAGCAGAAACTAACACACCATTGTAAAGCAATTATACTCCAATAAAGATGTTAAAAAAATAATAATAATAACAGTGATAGCTGGAGAATTTAGAAGCAACATGCATTAAAATGCTAGACATGTATGGAAACACAAAAGACCCTGAATAGCCAAAGGAATCTTGAGAAAGAAAAACGGAGCTGGAGGAATCAGGCTCCCGGACTTCCTACTATACTACAAAGCTACAGTAATCAAGACAGTATGGTACTGGCACAAAAACAGAAATATAGATCAATGGAACAGGATAGAAAGCTGAGAGATAAACCCATGCACATATGGTCACCTTATTTTTGATAAAGGTGGCAAGAATATACAATGGAGAAAAGACAGCCTCTTCAATAAGTGGTGCTGGGAAAATTGGACAGCTACACGTAAAAGAATGAAATTAGAACACTCCCTAACACCATACACACAAAAAAACTCAAAATGGATTAAAGACCTAAATGTAAGGCCAGACACTATCAAACTCTTAGAGGAAAACATAGGCAGAACACTCTATGACATAAATCACAGCAAGATCCTTTTTGACCCACCTCCTAGAGAAATGGAAAGAAAAACAAAAATAAACAAATAGGACCTAATGAAACTTGAAAGCTTTTGCACAGCAAAGGAAAACATAAGACGAAAAGACAACCCTCAGAATGGGAGAAGCTATTTGCAAACGAAGCAACTGACAAAGAATTAATCTCCAAAATATACAAGCAGCTCATGCAGCTCAATATCAAAAAAACAAACAACCCAATCCAAAAATGGGCAGAAGACCTAAATAGACATTTCTCCAAAGAAGCTATACAGATGGCCAACAAATACATGAAAGAATGCTCAACATCACTAATCATTAGAGAAATGCAAATCAAAACTACAGTGAGGTATCACCTCACACTAGTCAGAATGGCCATCATCAAAAAACTAGAAACAATAAATGCTGGAGAGGGTGTGGAGAAAAGGGAACTCTCTTGCACTGTTGGTGGGAATATAAATTGATACAGCCACTATGGAGAACAGTATGGAGGTTCCTTAAAAAGCTAAAAATGGAACTACCATATGACACAGCAATCCCACTCCTGGGCATATACCCTGAGAAAACCATAATTCAAAAAGAGTCATGGACCACAATGTTCATTGCAGCTCTATTTACAATAGCCAGGACATGGAAGCAACCTAAGTGTCCATCAACAGATGAATGGTAAAGAAGATGTGGCACATGTATACAGTGGAATATTACTCAGCCATAAAAAGAACAAAATTGAGTTATTTGTAGTGAGGTGGATGGACCTAGAGTCTGTCATACAGAGTGAAGTAAGTCAGAAAGAGAAAAACAAATAGCGTATGTTAACACATGTATATGGAATCTAAAAAAAAAAATGGTTCTGAAGAACCTAGGGGCAGGATGGGAATAAAGACGCAGATGTAGAGAATGGACTTGAGGACATGGGGAAGGGGTGGGTAAGCTGGGACGAAGTGAGAGTAGCACTGACATATATATACTACCAAATGTAAAATAGATAGCTAGTGGGAAGCAGCCGCATAGCACAGGGAGATCAGCTCTGTGCTTTGTGACTACCTAGAGGGGTGGGATAGGGAGGTGGGAGGGAGGCACAAGAGGGAGGGGATATGGAGATGTATGTATATGTATAGCTGATTCACTTTGTTATACAGAAGAAAGTAACACACCATTGTAAAGCAATTATACTCCAATAAAGATTTTTTAAAAAAAGTTTTAAAACAGAAGAGGTTTAAAGATAATCTATCATGATATTTTCCTGTAAAAATACTTAATAGATAAAACAGATATGTTTGTATCTCATCTTATTTTGAAAATATATATGATTTAAAAAGTTAAAAAATAAACAAAATAAAATGCTAGACAACAGTTGTTTGAAAAACGGTAGGAGATGTTTGACTCAAAGTATTCTAAGTTCTTTGTGGGAAAGAGGATATAGGTACTGATTAATTATAGTATTTTTAGGTTAAGCACACATGTTAGAATGTAAAGGAAGCCACTAAAATCATAGAAATATAAATTCCAAACAAGTAGAGGAAAGGAAAAATATACGAAACATATGATAAAAACTTGATCAATTCAGATGGCAAGAAATAGTCAAATGAGTCCAATTATGTAATAATCACAACAAATAAAATTATTAAATCTGTTAAAAGACTGGTAGAAATACAATCCAGATATGTTAATGAAGATAGACTGCCAAAATATGAAAAAAATATACCGTGATAGTTCCAATAGTATTAACCAATAGCAGACCAATGCATAGGATGGAATACTATAGAGTTCATAAAATAAATCAACTATCTCTCTATCTATCATCTATGTATGTATGTATGTATCTATCTATCTATGTAGCCATCTTAACCTCTTTTGATAACAAGAATATGATGATTTTTAAAAATATAGATTTATGTTGCAATATTATATGATTTATGTAAGCTTAGAACTTCAAAGCATTTTATATTATTTAGGAAAATGCATATACATATGTGGTAATTTATAAAAACAGATTGAGAAAGATTACAATGGGAACATCAACTGTGACAATAATGTTTTATATCTTCTTAAAAAATGTCAAAAGAAAACACAGCAAATGAGGATGATATTATCATATCAATATTTATTTAGTATGTAGTATTACTCAGGCACTTTATAAGTATTAAGTTATTTGATTTTGCCCTTTGAGGTTGATATTTTAAATTCTGTGTATTGGATACTTGGGTATTTGTTATATTACACTCCATAATTTTTAGGTTTTAAATATTTAATAATGATAACAATAATAAAATAAAATGTTCAGGGTGGTTAGGAGGTCACTGGTAATTTTTGAGACTAATTTCAATGAACAGAAATGAAGCCAAAGAAAATTATGGTAAATTATAACAGGAGATTTAACTCACTTAAAAAGTTCTATGGTGCATTCCCCCCCCCCGCCCCACACACACACAATATAGATTTATAAGTAAAGAGCACACTTTCTAAGCATAAAGGGTGTGTTTATTTTATCTTCCCATGACACTCAGTAATGGGCTCTAAATCAAACTGGTCTCAATAGATGTGATTAAAGACAAAGAAGAGGCAGAAGATGTATTTTAAGCTCTAAGCACGAAAATAGTGGCTATTTTTAGAAATTTGCTCTTTGAAAAGTCAATTCATTTAATTTTTTTCTCATTTTAGCATATGATGTAATAATCCAGTGCATGGTTTCTTCCGTTGCTGAAGACAATTCTACAGAGTCACTTGCAGTAAAATATTAGCTTTAAGATATTTCACAAGAAGCAGTATGATACTAATATTTATGCTTGATATAAATACGGTGATCATGCATATGCATTTATGCTATGCCTGGATGGTTTGGGGGTCCCATGTGCTAGAGATACAACTACAGTGTAACAGGATAAAAATTGTTCTCAAAACATTTTTATTAAACACTTACTTTATACAAGGCACCTTACCATGTGCATATTAATATGCACTTTACCAAATTGAGCTCATCAGTTAGAATTTGGCCTGATACAATTTGAAATACTTTGCCTTGGCAAGTTCAGCATATTGGTGTTCCTACTAATTCTGCATCGCAAATTGCATTTTTGAAAGGCTCAATCAATAACCCTTACAACATTGGGAAGCAATGGAAAGAATACAGACATCAGCAGACCAGATTCTTCTGCATACTGTAATCTTGAGTAAGTTATTTCTCCTCTCTAAGTCTCTGGTTTCTTGTCTGAAAACTGAAGGCATTAAACTATAGATCATCCTGAAGATTTTGTCTCTGAATCACTCTAGGACAATAATTTTTAAAAGTCTGAAGCTGCATATTAAGATCTAATCTCATTATTGAAAACGCAACAAAACTTTATTTAAAAAAGTGTTAAAGATTACATAAAAATAAGAGAGAACCAGTGTTCTTTAAGAAGTAACAGTAGGAAAGTTAGGCTCTTGGGACTCTTAATTTGGAAAACTTGCATTTCATATAACCCTAATAAAATGTTTTTGAATACTACTATGATAAATTTCAGATTCTGGATAACATGAGGGGATGCTGGAGATTTGTGTTGTGTATGTAGACTCTACTGGGCTGAATAAACAATTTGATTAATAATGAATATGTAATAGCAGCACCTGCACTATTTCAAGCATCAATCAATGGCTTGATTAATGACTTTTAGAGGGATAAGAAGCAAAGTTTATTTTAAAAAGAATTCTAAGAAAGACGCCTGAAGGTGGCATAGTGATTGCACTCAAGAATCTATGTTTTTGCCCTAATAGTGTGGGTACATGATCCAGTGATCCAAATATATTGACAGTTATTTAGAAAATATGAGCATATCTCTTTTTCCTTCTTACAGATTTATTCTGCTCTGGAGTTTCCCTTCGGCTTTCTGTAGAAGTAATAATCGCCTTTCATGTGTGGGTACTTTAAAGATAACAAATAAAATAGTTAATTTTATTTATATGACCACTAGAAAAAGTAGGCACACATTTCCTTATTTCACAGATGTAGGAATAAAAGCTTGGAGAGCTTAAGCGCTCTGGTAGACAGCAGAGCCAGGATAAGAACCTAGGTCAGCCTGCCCCTACAACCATGCATTAAATTGCTTCCTATGGGGCCATCGTGCCAGAACCTCTTTTAATGAAAGTGTTCTATGCACATCAAGGGACACTTTTAAGAACAATGGTGACATCTATCCTTTATTAGATGACACTAATTCTGCACTCCTTTTGGAGGAGGAGTGGGTGTTTTATTCGGCTCTTTCTTCTATCTTTTCTCTGGCTCGGCCTGCCCTCAGAAAATGTGCATTCCTGTTCTCTCTAGGTCTTATGATAAACCTAGAGAGAATGGCTCTATCTGTCTCTGAGGTGAATGGATGGCAGTTACTCAAAGCTGTCTGTGATTTGGTGGGCAAGTATCAATGATCTGGGGGAATGCTAGCAAGCAGTTATAAGTGTAAGTCATATTCTCTAATTTAGCTTTTAATTGGCAAAAATACTGACATTTTGATCTTGATTTTTGTCACTCCTGAATGTATCTCTTAATTGATTCCAAGTGCTAGAGAAGAAGAATGGGGTGCTTTTGTTGGGCCCACTAAAATACTAACACTGACCTTAATTTAATGATTAATTTTGCTGACTATCACTGTTATGAAGATAATATTGGGCACTTGGAAAACAGAGATAAGACATGTTCTTATAGTCTATGAGTAAGAAATATACTTAATTTTAGTATCAGTTATCTCTGATCCAAATAACTGAATTCCTCTGCCTATTTACTGTTTCTTACAACCCCACAGAAAGTGCTCAAAAGCTCCAAGGAATTATTTTTTCAAATATAAGGCTTGCAGATTGCTTGTGGCAGGACTTGACTACAGACCAAAATTTTGACAGATTAACTGGAATTTACGCAACAGGTCAAGGCAGATCTAGCAGCAGAAAATGAAAGGAATCCCAGAATTAAGGGCAATTACCATCAAGGAGGGAGGGCCAACAGGAGACCTCAAAAAGATGTGGGTAATACCTGAAATAAGAACACTATGTAAAGATAATTTAATAAAAACCATGAATGCAGGCAGGCAGTCCAGTAGTGGAACTCAGGATGGACTTGGATTAGTTGAGATCCAGCCTGGGTACTGAAGTAGGATTTCAGCCTTTAGAATGATAAAGTAGAGTAAGGTACACCCTGGTCTAGACTCTAAGTTAGGGACTCAGCATAAAATAAAGGACAAAGATCCAATTTATAGAAGGCAGAGTGTTGGTTGAAAGAAAAGGAGGAAAAGGTCAGTAATAGGCCTAGGTTATAAGGCTGCAGTGGCAAGTCTGATTGGTTTCTTGGTCACCAAGCTATGCATTAAATGATGACTTACTTGCTAATAGAATCGAATTCCGGGCTGAGCCTGGAAATCAGAGTTATATTGTCCTAGCTTTAAGGACTAGGGCAAGGAGCCAGTAAAATTATTACCACAATGTCCAGGACAATGCCATGATTCCAGTGGGTACTGGTGAACATTGGTGAAGAGATAGTCATGATATGGAGGGGAAAAACAAGCCTGGATTAGCAGACAGGAAATCTGGATTCTAAATCTGGCTCTTCCAATAACTAGTTGGGAAATCTTGGACAAGTCACTTTTCCTCCTTTGGATTTATTTTTCGCGCATATATAGTGAAGGTTTTGGGCTATACAGATCTCTCTTCATTCTTACCATCTTAACTTTCTGTGATAATATGGCAAATGACTTGTATCTACTCCATGTTTTTCTATTCAGGACAGATATTCTGAGATGCAGGCCTGACTCTACATGAGAACATACCATGCTTATATAACTAAACCAACATCTGGATTTGTATTTTTATTCAGTTGACCACACCCTACAGATACCATTTAAAAATAACATTCTTGTTTTCACTTCTTTGTCCCTCCCCTTTTTTGCCAAGATTAAAATTATACCGCTGAATATCCACAGGGCGATATAGAATGAGTTTTTGTTTGTTTATTTTCCAACTGAAATGAGCATTTCATATTTCTTGGAAAACAGTGATAATTTTTGGCATAGACCATCTGCATTTACATTATTAGTAGGTAAACGTTAAACCATATTTATTGATATGCTTCTCTGACTAATGAATATTTTATTTTCGCTCTGAATTTCATCCAAACTATTATGGTTTTATCTCTCATTAGGTCTGCAAAACTTGATTTACAGATACTTAAAAGATGAAATATGTTCAGTGTTTTTGTCTTCCAGGTGCAGGAAGGAAAGGTAATAGATCCACTCTGTTTGTTTGTTCATTTGCTTTCTCTTTAATGTTATATTTTAGTTAGTTTGGGAGGATTTGCTGGCCAACAATGCTCTTCTAGTTTGGCAAAATTGCATCTGTTGGATAACGCTATTCATGCCTCGTTTGACAGTGTTTCACAATTTATAACATCGTATTGATTATGCAGTAATATCCCCTTGGTAAGCCTTGCAATTTCTTGACTCAGGGTAACAAGGAAATAACAAGAAAGGTTCATACCCCTGAACACGTTTGAGCTTTCACTAAATCATTTTGTTCCTTGTTTGCAAAGAATGCAGACATCTCACAACTATGGTATCCTCTTCTTTTACACCTCTTGGTTATACAGCCAGCACTTGAGTTTTATTTTGAAACGTTTATCTCTGTTAAAATGCATCTATATAATAACTCCTTGACTTTTAATTTCTAAAAATTGTGGGGAACTAAGTGAATCAGATGGAACTATTAAGAATTGAGTCCTTATTTCATTTTTCTGTTAAGGAATGACTTTCCAAAGTCAGTAGTATAGAACGCAAGGACTGTGAGAAAAGAAATAAAAGAAAATACATTCTAAGATAATTTATACATATTAATATTTCCATTTTAAGCTCTTTCAAGGACCCCTTGAAATATATATCTAACTATTATTACACTAACGCCTGATCTTACCTTTTGAGCTTGTGGCTCAAAAGCTGAAGTACTGGGAATTCCCTGGTGGTCCAGTGGTTAGGACTCCATACTCTCACTGCTGAGGGCCCAGGTTCGATCCCACGTCAGGGAACTAGGATCCAACAAGCTGCGTGGTGGGGCCAAAAACATTTTTTAAATAAAAATATATACAAATATATAAAGAAACTGCCAAGTACTGTAGTTTCATAAATTTCATATGGCCCAGATATATATATATACACACACACATGGGCACCCACACACACACGCACCCACACAACTGGATGACTTCTGTCATCTTTTTTTTATTGTCAGTTGTCAGATATCTTATGCATTGAACAAAAAATGTTTATCCTAACACATTGTTCACAAGACTAGAAATCCTCAAAAATTTTTTTTAACATCTTTATTGGACTATAATTGCTTTACAATGTTGTGTTTGTTTCTGCTGGATAACAAAGTGAATCAGCTATATGTATACATATATCCCCATATGCCCTCCCTCTTGCGTCTCCCTCCCACCCTCCCTATCCCACCCCTCTAGGTGGTCACAAAGCACCGAGCTGATCTCCCTGTGCTATGCAGCTGCTTCCCACTAGCTATCTATTTTACATTTGGTAGTGTATATATGTCCATGCCACTCTCTCACTTCGTCCCAGCTTACCCTTCCCCCTCCCCGTGTCCTCAAGTCCACCACTATGGGACTTTACCGTAAATTTTCTACAAACATGTGTATTTTTATATAAGGTATACCCAGAAGTGGCAGTGAGTCCTTAAATTATTATTAGCGTGGAAATGATGGCAAACTAAATTATGTGATTAGGAGAATAATTTTGTAGTATATTACTTAAACATATATATATTTATTTATTTATTTATTTCATAGCATTAAGATTTATGAAGTTACTATGAATTTGTCTCATTAATGGATGGTAGTTTGTTTTCTGTTTTGTTTTTCTTTTTTATCTTGAAGACATTACTATTCTAGTGGTAATTTTTGGTAAGGGGGCTTTTAAAACTTGTTTTATTTCCATGAAACAAAAGTATTGGTTTTGGTTTTCATTTATTCACTGTACATTTAATATTGTGGGGCAATGTGCTAAGAGTTGGTATACATGAATGAGGCACTTGATACATATTTGTTGCATAAATGTAGGAAAGATAGAGTCCCTGCCCTTAAGGTCCTTAGAGTATCGTGAGTGATAGAGATAGGTACACAGGGAATTATAATACACAATAGTATAAAATTACATGAAAGAGGCCCCCAAAACAGACTTAAGTTGTCATGAAAAATTTCATGTAGGAAGTGTTTTTAAGTGGATAACCGAAGGATGATTAGAGATTTGCTGGCTGATGGCAGTAGGAATGCGTGCAGAAGAGATGAAAAAGTTCCAGTCAAAAGGAACAGTATGCATCCTTAGAATTTAGGGAGCTCATGGTGCATTTGAGGACTTCCTAAACTAAGTATGATCAGCTTGATAGTCAGTAATGTGCAACACATATGAACATACTCAGACTCATTTTTTTCCACTTCTAACCTATTTCGGATTTAATCTGACTTCCAGCAGCTAATCTCACAAACAGTATCAAAGCTAGTTATGAGAGAATATACCATGGCTAAATCCTTCATGGATAGTAAAAAGTTAGCTGTATCTTAGGATCACCTTTTCATCTTCATTGCTCTAGAAAAGAATAATAGTAAAGAAACTGAAGAAGGTGAGCATTTTAATAAATGCACAGATTCACATGCAGAAAGTGAGACAATGATAACCTGTGACATTTATAGACTATTGCAGTCAACTGAGTACCTTCACCTATTTTATTTCATTTTGGCTTTACAGTGAGTTACTGTAGGAGGATAGGATAGGAGAGGATAGGTATGAAATACTAGTGAGTCTAGGGTGCTTTCTCAACAGCACATGTGAGGACTCAAACCAGGTCTTCTGCTAAGGCTTTTTTCCATCATAAAACATTATCTCTCCAAACCTCCCTAAAGCAGATGAACAAATCATCATAATGTTCGGTTACTGGTCCTTTTCTGCTATATCTTTCCTGTAGGGAAAGAAATTTATATTCTGCCATATAAGCTATGACTATCCAAGTATGTGTGAATTGGAAGCAGACTGTTACAGGCAATAAAAATCTGTAGGCCAAGAATCGTGTGAGGTTCTGAGAGTGTTACATGGAAAGAAAGAAAAATGGAGTTATTAGATAAATGTACATGAAACAACTGGAGAACAATCAACCGTGTGATGCTAAATGAAAATGCAGTAGGCATCGAACCCCGTATTGAAAAAATTAGGCTGTAAAAAGGCAGTCAGTTAATTCACATATGGTTTAGATACAGATAAACAGTTTTGCAGCAAGCACAACTGATTTGTTGTCCATAGGGGCTAAAAATGGTCATATTTCCTGGTAAAGCAACAAGAAAATGTCAAATTTTAATGACAGCAAAATACAATTAGAAAAGAATTATGCTTAAAGGAAAATCAGCTCATCTAGTTTACTTGTAAAATTTGGCTTATTTTAGTCTCTCCCAAGCAGCACATGGTGCTGTATAAAGGCACTTCTTCTAGCTTACCAGAAGAAGGCATCATTGATTCCATTCGCATTATTGCATTAAAAATCTACGAGAACTTTTTGTTCTACAAGAAATACAAAATAGCTGTAGCTATACAAGAAAAATGAAATAGTTCAGTGAGGGATTTTTTAATTTCAGTTTGAAATGTGTAACACACAGGATTTGTTTTGATTTATCAGTAAAACAAAATTAAAAATATATAAGGTCGTGAGATGTACACACGGGAAATGGTGGAGACATTTGCTGATAGTAACAGTTCTGCTAATTGGTTCAATCCACAGGAAGCAGTGCAATCCCACATATGCCAACTTTCTAGACAACAGAGTTTTTTTTTTAATTAGCGGTGACAATAAATTAAGGTGATACAGGGCATCTTCTTATTATCAAGGGATCCCAGATGTATTTGTATTGTAAGTGACAGAGTTGCTGCCACTGCCACCCAACTGTCCCCACAGGAATGAGTGGTTTCAGTGAGTGAAGGCAGCCCTGAAAGAGCGTGCAAAATGTGACATTTATCTGTTGACTATTTGGAAATGATTTGATACCCCTGGGGCACATCCACCTCAAGTTCACTCTCATTGTTCTTTCACTGTTCTCTAAATGGACAGGAGCAAGCCTGAAAAGTCTTTATAAAAACCATCTTTCCCTCTGTGCTGAGGTCACATTTCCCTAGCCATGGGTCTATGGATAGTGGGATCTGAAAGCCAGTGGCTTTCCAGGCTGTTTTTATTTTGGCCCATGGTAAGAAATAGTAAAAATACATTTTATATAGAGACTGTGTAAACACATATACACACACACACACACACACACACACACTGAAAAATATTTTAATGGAACTATCTTTTACCACTTGCAATGCTTGCTGACATTTTTTATTCTATTTCATTTTTTAATTGTTGGTTGCAGCCGTTTAATTTATTTCAAGACTCACTAATGTGTTTCCACTTGCAATTTGTAAAATATTAGTCTAGGAAGCTCTCATGCTGTCAGATCCACTGTTTCCAACCTATTTCTTCACTAGAAAATAAAACAAAAACTTTAAACAGTTATGAATGAACGGTGTGTTGATGCTATTTTTTTTTTTAATTATTTATTTATTTTCATTTATTTATTTATGGCTGTGCTGGGTCTTCGTTTCTGTGAGAGGGCTTCCTCCAGTTGCGGCAAGTGGGGGCCACTCTTCATCGCGGTGCGCAGGCCTCTCACTATCGTGGCCTCTCCTGTTGCGGAGCACAGGCTCCAGACGCGCAGGCTCAGTAGTTGTGGCTCACGGGCCCAGCCGCTCCGCGGCATGCGGGATCCTCCCAGACCAGGGCTCGAACCCGTGTCCCCTGCATTGGCAGGCAGACTCCCAACCACTGCGCCACGAGGGAAGCCCTGTGTTGATGCTATTTTAAAGTGCATTTTGTACATTCCAAAGTACGGTATTTGTCATTTGTATTTGACTTTGCTAAAAATTGTGTGGCTTAAGTGTCCTATTAGAGATGATGATTTATAAAAAGCATGATTTATTGTCACACTTATATTTTTTTTTCAAATTCTACATGTCATTTGGCCATGCAAAGAGGTTGAGCCATATAAATCCATTGAAAGGCCTGACCTCTATTATGCAATCCAAAGATATTTTGGAAGGTACAAATTAAGTGAAGTGTATTAATGATCATAAAAATCTACAAATCAGGTATTGCCTATTAGATAGAGACATTAGTAGCTACTTTGAGAGATATGTAAACAATGATCTTTCATGATATCTTGTTTTGTTGCTTCAACTAGCAGTGACGAATTCATATAGAAGAATACTCTATAATTCATCAAAACCATCCATGAAAATCTCATGTGAAAAATCAACGCAAATTATATATTCTGAAACTATAAAGATGGGGCCTCATCTTTTTAAGTTTTGTTTTCCCTTAACCACTAGAGTTTTCTCCTGGTTGTTCATTTGTTGTTTAAAAAAAATAAACTGTGGCACAAAGAAGTAAATAGTCTAGTTCAAGTTTAAAAGAATAAAAACCATGAAAACTGACACACAGTAGGAGATTAGTAAATGTTTAGTAACTTGATAATCATATGTAGACTGAATAACTAACCAAACAATTCTGAATCTTGGCCCTTTCTTTCTGGATTACATATTTATCCTTCCCCATGATATGAAGAAAGTAAACTTTTCTTAAGCATAACTAGATAAGCACTTTCCCCTATAAACTATAATTCTACCACCTCTGTTTCTCGTCTCAATGTTTTCAAATTTCTCTGCTGCTCTCTTTTCTAAAATGCTCAATCTTACTGCATGCATTTATTCTGGGTTAGGAGACAATAACATAACTGATGCAAGTGAACATGATTCATTACTATATTTCATATCAGCCTAGTAAAATTTGATCAGATGTGGTTAGAAAAACTGTTTTTCAAGTGATACCTTTTTCTGATCTCTTACTTTGAATATGCATTAGGTTCTAGTGAAGAACTTCAAAGTCTATATGCAAACAGATGCAATGCAAAGCTTGTTATATTAAAATATTTTGTATATGTTTTAAAGCTTTTTTTTCTTATTCCTGTAGGAGGAGAGTTTGAACTTTCAGATATCATAAAAGTTACAAGTGGAAGGTCAAATGTTCAAATTATGGCCTTTGGGGGTGCAATTTTGGATATGTAATTAATACAGAAAGCTAATTATTATAGGGACATAATCTTGATTAATTTCAAAAGTGTTTTCTCTAAGTTCTTTTCTTGGGCTACCATAGTCAGGCATACTTTACTGGATATATGCAAGGGACTAATGATCAAATAAAGTATAACCTCCTAAATCTAAATTTACTTGGGTTAGGTAAATTCAGCTGTATGGTAGTTCAAGTAATATAGAGAACTGCCTTTAAGAATTTCTCTTGCCTGGAGATGAGCCATTTCTTTGCCCCATATATTGAGGAGATAGACTGCAGTGCATATTAATGTGTTGGAACAATTCAAACACTTTAACTGGATGATAAAGAGTAGATTTTGAAGGAAAGGCTGGAGACATTTCCTCACACTAACCTTACAGAAAAGATCAATTGGATCTCAGATTTTGACTGGCTGAGGCCAAATGAATGAGTTAACTTTGCTGCTACTCTTTTGCTGTTGAGAGTGGCCTACACACTCAATTTGAGACACAGCAGACTAGACTACAGGAGATTTTTGCTCAAACCCTAAAAATGAATTTTGGAGATGGTTTCTTTCAAGTTAGTCAAAATAGTGTTCTAAGTCCAGCATTGTGTCAAGAGTAGTCAAGTGTGGAACCATTATTATGGAGGGGCATACATTCTGGTCAGAACTGTTGATTTGATGTAAATCTGTGTGTGCACAATATGAGTTTCCCTTGACAATTTTCAAACTAAGTCATCATGTAGTTTAACATAGCATCTGTTAAATTTAGTTATTATTTAAAATATTCTACTCTATGCATCCCAGTTATAGAAGTTCGGTAACCCAAGACAAACAGAGTTTCAAACAATTTATGGAGTATATGGATGCATTTCTATATCTCCTTTAAGAAATAGTTATAGTTGAATTTACTTTGAGGGTGCTGTTTTAGCTACTCTGACCAATATATATTTTAACTTACCTAATTTCCATTCATTTTCCCAACTTGCAACTATTCCTCCTTTTTTTAATAAATCGTAAATGTTATTCACCTTTTAGCAACTAGTCCTACTTCCTAGCCCTAACTCAGACAATTTAAGTTAATAATTTTATTCACAATAACTAACATGTAAGAAAACTGGAATAAACTAAAGTGAAAATTATGAGGCTAACTCAAAAAGCAAGTGACACAAAGACTAATAGCTATAATATTTGATGTTTATATGAGTCATAAGTTTCATCACTATTATTTCTCTAGCTTAGTTTTATTAGCATCCTTTGAGCCACAAGACATTTTATCCTAATTCACATTTTTTCCAGCTGAAGGTAATAAAAGCTTATTTTTATGCAACAAAGCAGTGCTTTGTGACTTTGCTCTTTCCCTGACAGTGTCTTTCAGTCTTCTTAATACATTTGTGTTGCTCACAAAGGAAAGATGAATGATTTCTTGCAAATCAAAGGAATATTCACACAAGACCCCAAACAATTCCTCATTTCATCTTGAGCCAAAAATAATGCAAAGATGGAGAATAAAATTTAATGTTATGGTGACATTCTACTGACTTGTCCATTTTCTGGCATAGATTAGTCAATAAACTATCAATACAATTAGTAAAAGGCAGACAAAAGATAATCTCAGATGTCTCACCACCTACTATGCTCTCCTCAATGGACCAGTTACATTATTCACAAGAAAAACACAACTGGCTGGCTGGTTTGTCAATCAAAAGAGTGTAAAATCCCAATAGAAAAAATTCTGACTTTGGATGCATATGAATGATAGGATCTATTTCCAAAAAGAGGTATTACAAGCTAGTGACTGCTAAATTAATTTTTGTTTACAGTGTAGTATTGGTAAAAAACCAGCAGCATTCATGAAGGGATTAAAAAATACTCAAAACGATATTGAACAAACAATGTATAATTGTGCTAATATCACTACTACAGCAATATGATGTCTCACGATATTTGGCAGAGCAGCTCCAATAGATTTTAGGCATGTTGTCAGTACTTGTTTAAAAGTGTTTAATGCCCTGACCTCACTCTCCTGTATTCAAACAAGGCAAAGTGTCTTTATGTTTCAAAAATATATATAATTATTATTTGGTTTGACTTTATATTTGATAAATTTTTGTATAAAACCATGCTCACTTAGTAGGAGAAAATGTATATTTTACAATTAATCAAAATTTGGCAGCATAAAAGTTGCCATGGGATACTTGTTGTGGGCACAGTTTTAGGTCCTCTTTTTAAAGCAGTAACTATTGTCCCCAATTCAAACTGATTGACCTGAAGGAAAAGTGTTTTTAGATTCTTATGACCTTGTCCTCCAAGATCTCTTCAGACCATTCTCTGAGAATATTTATGTCCTAAAAATCAGTGTCATCATCATTGCCATTATTATTATTTTAATTAAGATATTTCTAAATTTGCACCCTCCTTTATTTTTTCTTTGTAGGATATTTCTACACGAGTCATTGTACTTTGTCAATAGACAGTAGTAGAAATACCAATAGAAAAATGAAGACCTGGACCCCTTAGGTAAATCACTTAAAATCCATTGTAGTTTAAACATATTAGGGGTAGTGGTGAACTGGATAATTACAAGCTATTTTTCTACTTTAAAATTATATTATTCATATAATCCTCAAAATAATATCCCAAGGTACATATTATATATAACAGTTATATTTATGTCCATAACACAGTTGAAGGAATTGAGACTCAAGGAGTTTGTGACTTATGCAAAGAAGCATAGCAACTCAGCTACAAAGATTTTCCAGGGTTTATTTACTATAATTGCCTATATTTTTAGCAAAACTTACCTGTATAAAATTTCCCAAGATCTGTTTTATAAAACATCGTAAAGCTATATAAATATGATATATCAGAGTTCAATTTAACTTGCCTATTTTGTTTAACCTAATATGACTTGCTTATGTTATATATCTTTGAATATATAATAGGTTAAGTTACTATTTTTCTAAAACATAACTGTAAGTTGTAAATGTCATTTTGATACAAGTATTATATAACATAGGTATTGAAATAGTCTCCCAATATCAGTAGTTTATCATTAACCAGGAAATGCAGATTTGGATTCCAAACCAGGAGCTCCAAGGGAATATTTTCTTCATCCAGTAGGCAAAACAATCTTTCATACATCCTGAGCTCATGTACTTTTTTAGAAAATTTGGAAAACAGGTTGAAAATCAAAACGTTTTGAAACCAGGATTAATAGTAAAAAAAAGAAGTGGCTTCACAGACTGCGTTGTAGTTATACTTCCTCCTGCCTTGGCTTGTCCCACATTCAATTCTGCCATTCCCTAGGGTCTGTCCATTAAATTTGAAAGAGTAAGATAGGTGTTTTGCAAAATATTAGTTGATGTTACCCAGAGCAAGAAAAACCACCTTAGCAAATGAAAGATGAATGAACTTATTGAAACATTATACATTGCTTCCCAGCACTAAGTAGTAAGAGACATCTTCTCATCAAAAGGATAAATGTCTCATTATGACAAATTACTTTTTATTTTCTATAAATTGTGGACTTTTGGATTTGTTAAAGACACAAGAGGGTGGAAGTCTTTATTTATTTATTTATTTATTTATTTATTTATTTATGGCTGTGTTGGGTCTTCGTTTCTGTGCGAGGGCTTCCTCCAGTTGCGGCAAGTGGGGGCCACTCTTCATCGCGGTGCGCAGGCCTCTCACTGCCGCGGCCTCTCCCGTTGCGGAGCACAGGCTCCAGATGCGCAGGCTCAGTAGTGAGGGTGGAAGTCTTATTCATTACTTTCTTCTCTCCCTTCTGTTCTCAAAATGACTTTAAATGTTCTTCATTTCTCAGTGCCAGTAGTCTGATTGGCAAATATGAGAAAACAGGCTTGCCAATTTTAAACTTATGGAAGACTAAGGAATGCTTGAGAAAACCACAGATGTGAGGGACAAAAAAATTAGTTTCACTTGTACTGAATTGTTAAAGCTCTTTATCTTATAG
Source organism: Eschrichtius robustus (assembly GCF_028021215.1). NCBI lineage: Eukaryota > Metazoa > Chordata > Mammalia > Artiodactyla > Eschrichtiidae > Eschrichtius > Eschrichtius robustus. The sequence continues at coordinate 111,856,480 of NC_090845.1, forward strand.
CTATCAACATTATCAACTTCAGCCTTCAAAATTCTCATCTTTTTCTTCAAGCTTTAAAAGATATGTCAATTAGTTTCCTGTCCTGTGGTTTAGAATGTTATACGTAAATTATAAAAAGGATACATAATTGTCTCTTGCTGGTAGCATTACATGCATTTCAAAACATAGTTGGAAAAGATTAAGAAAGTGAGATGACTCATGAACCATTCCTTGCCACTTTAACCTCCTTTGCCACTCCCTATTTCTTTTGAAACATTAAACCTAGTAGCAGTCCAACATGACTTATTTTATAAAGTGAGTCTTACGTAAATTTTTTTGCTTTAGCGTAAGTGGCTGTCCCCATATCTTTATATACATTTCTTTGCTTTGTTTCTGAATAGCTTGGGTTCTCCCTAGATGTCTGTTGGTCATTAGTCAATTGACATCAGACTACTTTTACCCCTGTAACGTTTGCCTTTGACGTCATTTTTACCAGATGTAGATGATCAGAAAATAAACGTCTGCTCTGTAATGATTTTCCAATTTGATTTTGTTCCCTTCCACCCCACAGGTCAGTGGTTGATTCATAATGTGATGGGTAATCCTTTGCTGGTTTTCTTCTAGCATATATGTTGACTAACATTTGTTATCGTCTTGCATTAGTCTCTGTTCCATGTGCATTATTTCCACAATTCTGATTTCACTGAAAGTTAGAAATAAAATATTTAGCATATAGTTCCTGGCAATAATATTCCTCAAAAAAATTTAGCTACTATATAAAATAATATTATTTTGCCATTGTTGTCCTCCTTTATACTTACCTTAAGGATGTAATTTCTTTGTTTTTGTAATTATTTTAGGAGTTAATAATACATTGAAAGGCTGATGTGATTTAAAATTAGTCAAAATGACTGTAAATGTACAACAACCTTAAAAAGGAAAAGTAAAATAAAAATTTTAACAATTGGCCCTGGAGAAGATCCAGAGAAGGACAATCAAAACAGCCAACAGTGGAAATTATTTCTAAAAAAATTTGCAGGTGTTCCATTTATAACTGGAAGCCAATTATATCAATTTAGTCTGAAAAACTATTTTGTTATTTTTTTTGGCACCAGAGTGTTGATAAAAATAACAAATATAATCAGATGAGGCATGTGCTTTCTGGTTGCCACAGACCCATACCTATCTATTGGCTTACCTGTCCATTTTATTCAACATAATGCTTCATATATTTGGATGTCATAATCATGCACTTTCTTCTTTTGACAAAATATTACTTCAGCTCTTCATCCAAAGTATGCCAATTCTTTTTACTCTCTGGATCACATTCCTCAGGACATGTTCCTGTTTCTTCACGTTCCTCTTAATATCTTTCAATGAGAACTGGAGATGATAACTGCGTAGTCATTAGTGTTGCTCAGTGAGCATTATTCCCCTTGGGGCACATGGTAGTATTCTGTTTCCCTACCCTCTTGGAGTTTGGCCAAATAACTTACTTTGACCAATGAATTGCCAGTGTTAATGGTGTGTGTTACCTCAAGGTGAAAGATTCAAAGCCAGCATACAATCCCGTCACAATCTCCCTTTTTCCTCTTCCACAGTGACCAGAATTATTCTAGACAGGCTGCTCCATCCGAGTGAGGGCAACGCTAGAGAGCCCACGCTATCCATTGTGGACATATAACATGGGCAAGAAATAAAAATGTATTATTTTAATTCAGGCCTGGACCTGAAGTCTGCACTTGAAGTCTGCTCACTTTATTTTATTTTCCCCACTACGAGGGTATTTCTCCATGTTGGGCTACCAAGGCTTGGGGGGAGGAGTGACAGGGATAATGTCAAACTGTTTTTCCCCCTCTTCTTATTTCTATGTTCCATCCAGGTGCTATAATCCCTTAGCGGAAATCCTTAGCTCTTGTGAAGATGTTTCTGTGCATGGATAGTTGTTCAAACTGATGTATCCGTGAGGAGAGGAAAGCTAAAACCTCCTGTCTACCATCTTGCAGATGTCACTATCGTTTATATTTTATTTTTTGCAGATAGGAATAAAGTGAATTGAAAGATTCCATAAATTCGGAGACTTGTAGGGGTGCAAGAAGCAACTGCTTCTCAACTCCAAACAGCAAAAGATAAAAATCAAGAAATGCTTTAAATTACAAAGGCCTATTTAAATCATTCTTGTGATTAGACTCAAATTGAGGTTCTAGCTGTCGTGCCCAATGTTAAAACCTTTCAGTGAATTAAGTTAGCATCCAATAAATTCCTCCAATTGACAAAATGGCTCAGGGGAAAAGAATTAAATATTTGGCTTTTCCACCACAGGCTGATTGGCACAAAGTCTCTGCAATCATGTTGACAGGTAGATGCATGGGAACAAGAAAGTGAAGAAATATAGCAAATCTAAAGAAAGTATCTAGAAAATAACTGTGGGTGGAGACATGAGCCCATGTACCCGACTGGAATCAAATATATAAAAAGCCTATTCAGTTCTAAAGAGAATTTAGTGCCAAAGGAACCGTAAAGGACTGCTTGTGACCTCGAAATATTCTAGTTTATCCTAACTGATAATTGCATCAGATTTGGTCTGAATATTGTCTAGTGGAATAAATCAAAATGATTGCCTCTCTTCTCATGAACTTTATACGTCTATCAATGCTCCTTAAATTTTACATAAATAATTATTATTGTGAAATATAAATTTTATTAAGTACAATTTGACAAATACAAAATATATTTAATGCATATATAATATTGATTTCATATAAGCTAAAGATATAAAAGGAATCAAAAAGGACCCAGGTAAATTCCAGAGCTTCTTATCCATGTTGAGTTATTAAAAAGTATGAATGCCTGATAAGCCTGTCAATAATAATGGTGTTTCAGACAGACAAAAAATTGAGGGCCCTATTTGCTATTAACCTGACAAAGGACTGCAGAAGAAAACATAGAAGAAAATCTTTGTGAAATGGAGTTATACAAAAATTTCTTAGATATGACACAGAGGGCATGAATCACAAAAGAATATAAATAAGTTGGTTATTATCAACAGTAAAATTTCTGCTCTTCCGAAGACTCCGTTTAGAAACTGAAAAGAAAATTCACAGGCTGGGAAAACTATTTGCAACACATATCTGAGAAAGGTCTTGTATTCATTATATGAAAAGAACTCTTATAAGTCAATAACAAGAAATCAAACAACACAACAAAAAACAAACCAGAGATTTGAACAGACAATTCATCAAAGAACATGTACGAATGTCAAATAAGCACATGTATAGATGCTCAGTCACTAGTCAGTGGGGAAATGCAAATTAAAACTACAATGAGATATCTTTAGAATGGTTAAAGATAGAAACAATTGACACTGTGAAGTGTTGATGAAGGGTGCAGAACAATTGGAGTTCTCATACATTGCTGATGACAGTGCAAAAGTGTACAACTACTTTAAGAAACATTCTGGCAATCTCTTATAATGTAAAACATACATATACCATGTGACCCAACAATCCTACTAGTATTAAGTGAAATAAAAACGTATGTCTATAAAGAGAGTTGCTTGAAAATATCCCTAGCAGCTTTACTCATAAGTCAAAAACTAGAAACAACTCCAAAGTACATCAACCGGTACAGAGAATAACATATTGTGGTATATTCATACAATGGAATACTGCACAGCAATTAAAAGGAATGAAATACAACAACATGGATGAATCTCAAATGCATTATGATAAATGAAAGAAGTAAACTCAAAAGGCTCCATACTACATGATTCCATTTATATGATATTTTGGAAAAGGCAAAATTATAGGGGCAGTAAGCTGTCAGTGGTTGTCAAGAGTGGAAGGTGACAGGTGAGGATTTACTTCAAAATGGCTCACAGGTTATTTTTGGTGTGATATAAATGTTTTATATCACTCTTAGAGTGGTTATATGCTGTATACATTTGTCAAAAATGCTTATATACCTAAAGAGAGAAAATTTTACCAAAAGAAAAGTGTATCAAAATAAACCTGTTTCTAAAAGCAGTCTCAGTAAATTCAAGTTACTAAGATCTATGATGAGTTATTAAAAGAAGTTCTGATTGTTTGATAATCATCTTATTGTGGCTATTTATAGTTTTACAATCAGCCAGAAAACCTAAGTCCTTATCCACTATTGACCTGACAAAGAACTACAGAGAAATAGATAATACTTTGCGTATATAAGAAATGGGTTGAAAGTTATACTAACTTCACAGTATATCATATCTCCCTTCCCCCCGCTCTTCGCTCTTTCCTTCCTTCCTTCTTTCAGTTTACAAGTACTTATCTGGTGCCTACCATTTGCCAGGAATCGTTCTAAGCTCTGGGGATGTAGCAATGAACAAAAAGATACGATTCTTGCCCTCATGTTGCATATATTATAGGAAAATTACACTACATAAGATCTCCATGAATGACAATTAAATGAATTCATTTCTGGTGCAACTTTTAAAATCTCAATTGTTATATTTGAAACAAGACCACACATTTCTATAGAAGAAAGAGCATAGAAATAATCATACCTAACAACTCTAGGTTGCTCATACTCCAGAATTGTTACTTTTTTCCTTTATTTAACATAAAAGACATTTTCATGCAAAGCTTAGGTGGTACATACTTACCTGATCATTCTTAGTGCTTATCTGCTGCGATAAATCTGAAAAAAAGTCTAGGCAGTTTGTTTCCATTCATCAGAATAGCCATTACCTGAGGTAGCTATTAGTAGGCACATGTTTCTCCTAATAAAAACTTTATGCTTTTTCCTTCTCTCTTCATTTCAAGATGATTTGTTTCCTTAAAAGCTTTTCTGCATCCAATTCAGGAACTGTATTTACTTTCATTGTCTTTTAGAAAAGTTTAGTTCCCACAAAAGTGAAATCACCTAAAACACATAGAATAGAAATTAAATATCTTATTACAGTCATTTATATATATAAATATATATATTTATACATTGTAAATCAACTATAGTCCAAAATAAAATAAAAATTTGAAAAAAAAAAACAGATAAAAATACCACAATTTACTTATCAGAAAACAAAGGCTGTGTGGGCCTTTATATATATATATATATATATATATATATATATATATATATATATCTCAACTTTACTCACTTTGCCCTTCTTAAGTAGAATTCTCAAAGGATTACCAAAAGGAAGGACATCACACTATAACTTTGCTAGGTGAAGTGTGCATTTCTTTTATCTGTACAAGGGGATATAGTAGAACACTAGAGAAGACTATGAGGCATAAGGAGACAGAGAGGTTCTTATAAAAGAGAAAGCTACTTCCAACTTTCTACTGAAATGCTCATGAAGGCATATAAAAGACCAAAACCATAACAAAAAATGATTGACAGCCTGCTGCCATAATTTGTGAAGAACTTCCCTACTTATAAAGCTAATGACACAAGGTTCATAGAAATAATTAGTGTCTCATCTATGAACTATGATTTAGCTTTAAAGAAGATAAGAAGCTCATTTTTTTCAGTATCCATAAATAAAGCTTTATTGTAACAGCCACATTCGTCTGTTTACCTATTGTTTATTACTGCTTACAGACTACAACAGAATTGAATAGTTTCAACAAGAACAGAATGGCCCACACAGCCTATTTTTTTTTTTTTTTTGATAAGTAAATCGTGGTATTTGTTTTTCATCTTTGTTTTTTTTTAATTTTTATTTTATATTGGACTATAGTTGATTTACGATGTTGTGTTAGTTTCAGGTGTACAGCAAAGTGATTCAGTTATACATATATAATACATATATCTATTCTTTCTCATATTCTTTTCCCATTTAGATTATTATAGAATATTGAGCAGAGTTCCCTGTGCTATATAGTAGGTCTTTGTTGGTTATCTGTTTTAAGTATAGTAGTGTGTATATGTCAATCCCAAACTCCCAATTTATCCCTCCCCCCCACCTTTCCCCTTTGGTAACCATAAATTTGTTTTCTACGTCTGTGAGTCTGTTTCTGTTTTGTAAATAAGTTCATTTGTATCATTTTTTTTAAGATTCTGCATATAAGCGATATCATATGATACTTGTCTTCCTCTGTCTGACTTACTTCACTTAGTATGATAATCTCTAGGTCCATCCATGTTGCTGCAAATGGCATTATTTCATTCTTTTTTAATGGCTGAGTAATATTCCATTGTATATATGTATCACATCTTTTTTATCCATTCATCTGTCGATGGACATTTAGGTTACTTCCATGCATTGGCTATTGTAAAGAGTGCTGCAATGAACATTGGGGTGGGGTGCATGTATCCTTTTGAACCATGTTTTTTTTTTATTGGAGTATAGTTGATTTACAATATTGTGTTACCTTCTGCTCTACAGCAAAATGAATCAGTTATATATATGTGTGTGTATATATATATATATATATATATACACACACACACACACACACACACATATATCCACTCTTTTTTAGATTCTTTTCCCATATAAGTCATTACAGAGTATTGGGTAGAGTTCCCAGTACTATATAGTAGGTCCTTGTTGTTTATCTATTTTATATATAGTAGTGTGTATATGTCAATTCCAATCTCCCAGTTTATCTCCCCCATTTCCCCCTGATAACCAAAAGATTGTTTTCTACATCTGTGACTCTATTTCTGTTTTGTAAGTAAGTTCATTTATACCATTTTTAAAGATTCCACATATAAGCGATATCATATGGTATTTGTCTTTCTCTCTCTGACTTCATTCAGTATGACAATCTCTAGGTTCATCCATGTTGCTGCAAATGTCATTATTTCATTCTTTTTTATGACTAATATTCCATTGTATATATGTACCACATCTTCTTTATACATTCCTCTGCTGATGGACATTTAGGTTGCTTCCGTGTCTTGGCTATTGTAAATAGTACTGCAATGAACATTGGGGTTCATGTATCTTTTTGAATTATAGTTTTCCTGGATATGTGCCCAGGAATAGGATTGCTGGACCATATGGTTGTTCTATTTTTAGTTTTTTAAGGAACCTCTTTACTGCTTTCCATAGTGGCTGTACCAATTTGCATTCCCACCAACAGTGTAGGAGGGGTCCCTTTACTCCACATCCTCTCCAGAATTTATTGTTTGTAGACTTTTTGATGATGGCCATTCTGACTGGTGTGAGGTGATATCTCATTGTAGTTTATATTTGCATTTCTCTAATAATTAGTGATGTTGAGCATCTTTTCACATGCCTATTGGCCATCTGTATGTCTTCTTTGGAGAAATGTCTATTTAGGTCTTTTGCCCATTTTTTCATTGGGTTATTTGCTTTTTTGATATTGAGCTGTGTGAGCTGTTTGTAAATTTTGGAGATTAATCCCTTGTTGGTCAGCCATTCCTTTGTCATAGTAATTATTTCCTGCATTCTATCTATGTATCTATCTATCTATCTTCATCATCATCATCATCTACCTACCTATCTATCCATTTATCTAACTAATCTGTTCATCTATCCATCTATCTAAACTGTCCATCCATCCATTTGATAAACTTTAATCCCCAGAAAACTTTGCAGGTTCACTGGGAGAGCTCATATGTGATGCTCTTGGAGCAGCAGTCCCAAAAAGTGAAAAAAAGTCTCCCAAAGTAAAATGGGAATGGAAGAGCCAGTGTGGAATATACAGGTCAACTCTGTGTTTTGAATTCAAGGGCAAATTAGAGAAAAATAATCTAATTCTTACCTGGATTTATTTTTCTCCATTACTGTCTAATATATTTTATTTTATTTTTTAAACTTATTTATTTATATTTTATTTTTGGCTGCATTGGGTCTTCGTTGCTGCGCATGGGCCTTCTCTAGCTGTGGTGAGGGGGGCTACTCTTTGTTATGTTGTGCGGGCTTCTCATTGCCACAGCTTCTCTTGTTGTGGAGCACGGGCTCTACGTGCGCAGGCTTCAGTAGTTGTGGCGCACTGGCTCAGTAGTTGTGGTGCATGAGCTTAGTTGCTCCGCAGCATGGGGGATCTTCCCAGACCAGGGCTCAAACCCATGTCCCCTGCATTGCCAGGCAGATTCTTAACTGCTGCGCCACCAGGGAAGTCCTACTGTCTAATATATTTTAGTAGGCTTTTAATTATAACATAAGCTTCAGAAGAGCAGATGTTGATCTATTTTTGTCTACGTCTGTAACTTGAGTACCAAGCACAATGCCTGGAACATTGAGATGTTCAATCAATATCAAATGGCTGATTACAGAAGTGGTTCTATATACTGTAAAGGAAAAAATCTGAATAAAATCTGCATCTATAGTTTGTCTGTCTCTGACCTCTACTGGAATCCAGTTTTCTTCAGAGGAAAGATGAAACCTTACTTGTCTTTAAATACCAAAGCACACAGGACAGTGTCTGGTACATAAATGAATGTGTTTTGACTTAATGGAAGATTTATACTAAAAAAGAATGATAATCTTGTAAGATATAGGGAATGGAATAAAGAAAAATTATAAAAATGTGTTGCATTTATTCTTGTACCAATTTATCCATTGAAAAAAGTTTTTTAAAGTGCCAGTAATTGATAATAATCATTGAGTCCTTACAAGGTCTAATTGCATTGCTTATATTATCTCATTTAATCGTTAAGACACCAGTGAGTCATTTTACAAATGAGGAATCTAAATTAGTTTAAGAGCATACTTCTTCACAATAGTTCATGTCTCCCCAGATAATCTCAATCAGAACCAAAATTTAGGCCTTAGCATCTGTGCTCCCTCTTATTATTAAGAAGAGTCATATGCCTAATATGTAAGTTCCATAAAGAAAGGATATTTTTCTCTTATTCATCATGGTATCACCATAGTCCAGAACATTGCTTTATCACTGTAAACACTCAATGTTTGTTGAATAAATTACATTAGACAGTTTGGGCTGTAGGCCTTGAGTTCAATAAAAAAGAGGAGATTGGAAAAGTGTATTTGGAAGTAACCAGTACAGATGTTACTTGAAGCTTTTTATCAATATATTCAACAAATATTTAATGAGTCCTTATTCTTTGTTTGTCACTGATCCTGGGGATATAGCAGTGACAAAACTAATAACATCTCTGCCTTTAAGTGGCATGCAGTGTAGTTAGAATAGATAGGTTGACCAATAGAATGTGTGTAGTGAGATAAGAGAGGGTTGATACCTGAATAATTGATAGACTACCAATAGTAGATGGCAAACCTAGAGTGTATTGTGTTAAGAGCCAAAGGAGAAGAGATTTACAAAAAGAATGGTAAAACCAACATTCTCAAAACCTGCAGAGATTTAGAATAAAGACTGCAAAAATGTGACAAATTTTCATAAGTCATGAATAGTCTCTAAAACATTGGTTTTAGTGGCAACATGAGAGCCAGTTTTCCATAAACTCTATAATTTAAGATCATTTTGGTAGGGATCTTCAGCACCCTGGTGATGTTTGTGGCATTCTAAACACCATATTATTTTTTTTAATTTAAAAATTCTTTTGATTATTGAATGGAGGAATTTTGAATGAATGAATGAATGGTTGAATTCACAGGCAGTATCAACTTGTCTACCTAGCTTTATCTTCAGTTATGCATAATATAAATTTCCTCTTAGAGCTTTTAAATAAAACACTAGGGTGTTTTTTCATGTGTATCTTTTTTCTCATGCTGTCCTAACAACCTGAAATGACACTATTTCAACTTTTTATCCACAACCTACAATTTTTCCCCCCAACCCCAGTTTATTTAACATCTTCTTTAAAACATCTTCAACCATTACAGTTCAAACCTATCCCCCCATTTTTGATTTCATATATAGCATTTAGAAGCAATGCTAAACATTCTAATACTTAAGTATCTGTGCTTGTCTATATTTTTTCCTCAACAAGATGGATAACTTTTGAAGGACTGGACACTAAGCACATGGCAATTTTTTCCTCAATACATATATAATAACTTGATTTAGGAATATATTTAATGAACTTGATTTTAACATTGAGATAAATTCAGATGTTAAGCAAAATTCCCTCTGTAAATCATTTGGAGCCATTAATTTTTGCCCTTATTTTTGTCCTTTCCTAACTTTGACGTGAATGTCTTTTGCTGCATCCTAGAAGGACTCTCTCATGTAGGAATAAAAAAGAAATTAAAACACACTGTGACTAATTAACTCAGTTGATAAACATGCCTTGTTGTCTAAATAAAATCATGCAAATGTTGACTTTGTGTTTTGCTGGAAACTGAAGTAGTGTTAATTGCTGACATCTTTTGGTTTGGGTGGTCTTGCTTATATTAACATGTGGTTATACAAACAGGGATGAAATAATAATTTGAAATGCTATATAGACATAGAAAATAATAACCATTTCTTGGTATTCTTCTTTGCTTTACAAAGTTAACCAACTGAGTCTTTTTTCATTGTTATCTATAAACACATCTGGGGGTTCTAAATTTCCATTACTCAGAGTTCAGCAGAAGTCTTAGCAGGAGACAATGATGTGAACATTGAGCCATTTCAACAGCTAGTTCTTAAAAGAATCCTATTTAGAGTTTTTGTTGCATTTCAATTTCCCCATGTAGCTTTTATAAATTCATGACTTTTGGAGGTCAGCCTGGACCATCTGCTAGCTGTTCTCCATGAGTTTACCAGAGCTTGAGATGAGCAGGGAGCTGGTGAATCAGGCACAGAGGGGATGGCTTTATGAATAGAATAGGATATCACACCTGGGTTCTTTTATTTCATATTCTCTCCCTTCTACTGAGAGCCAAACATACTTTCTTCCCAGCATTTTGAATATTATATCCTTTCTTTCTCCGCCTTCCCACTTTTTATTTCTATTTCCTGCTTCTCTCTCCCCAAGTAACAAATGGGAAGGGCTGTGAGTAGCTTTATTTATTTATATTTTTCTATACCAACCATGAAGCTAGATTCACCCATGTGTGTATGTGTGTGTGCGTATGTGTTTTAACAATAACTTTTATTGTGTACTTAATATGTACCAGGCACACGAACAGGCATTTTCACATGGAGTCTTATTGTAATCTTCCCAAGAAAACTACGCAGTGGCTGCTATGATTATCTCCATTTTACAAATGAGCTTAAGTGGTTTGCCTGTAGTCACACAGCTAATAATGGACAGCGTTACAATTTTAAGCCAGTAGGGGATGGTTTGGAGGGTTAAGCAGGACACCTGAGTAACTCCAAACTCATGCTCTAAACCACAGTGCTGTATTATTTTGTGTAATTTGCTAATTTGGCCAGCCTGTCATCTAGATTTTTATCCAGGTGACTGATAAAAATGTGGGACAGAGTAGGCCTGTGGCTCACTCTTGGCTACTTTTCTTATCATTGGTAAGAGTTCTGGAACATCACGATTCGAATCTTTTGTTGTCAACTTGTAAGTATCCCATACCCCTGTAGTGCGCTGAGTTCTTACCCAGTCCACACATGGTGAAAACATAATCAGTCTAGCTGAATTCCCAGGTCTAGTATGGATTAGGATTCCCCCTAGGGTATTGACACTGAAGTATCCTGGTTGGTGGAGATTATGCTTTACCTGTAAACTGGAGCTGCTGTTGCTGACTTGTTGGCCCATAAGCATATTCTGCTTGGGAGTCAGATTGATTGAGCAGCTATGAGCTGACCCAGATAATAGCATTAGTCTGTCTAGCTATTTGTTCAAAGTCATTCTTTCTTAAAGTAATAAAAAGAATATCTATTATGCATTGTCTGTCATACACTCTGATAAGCACCATGCATTTATTATCTCATTTAGTGTACAAAACTATTCTAAGAAGCAAGTGACTTTATTATTCATATTTTACAGCTAGTAAACTGGGGATCTCAGATTAAACCCAAGACTAATTCCAAAACCTATTTTCTTATCCACCATACACATTATTTGTATTTAACCTTAACCATTTGAAGACATTCTATTCACCTTTGATATTTGTATCAAGAGAAGGATCTTATCCCTCAGGATAGCAGTTTGCCTGTTGGCTTATGAGATCATCAGTGCCCTGGGAATGTTTTTAGAAGTCAGCATTTCTTTTCTAGGTGTAAGGAAAGATAAGTACTAGTCAATAGCGATCCTCCCTTAAAACTCTGTCACCTGAGGTGGTGAGATTTTACTTATAGGGTTGTGCAGTCTTTCTCTTTGTCATTGTCTTTGGTGTTAATTCTTGTTTCTTAACCTGAGTGATGCCCACTACTTTCCTTCTAATATCATGGATGAAAACTATCAAAGATTCTTCCAAGTTTTTTATTCTTCAGTTTGAGACAGACTGTTTAAAGATAAATGATTAGGCTGATCCAAGAGGAAGCACTTTGGCTCCTTTTTTTTCCCACTGGGTATATGCTTAATGTCTTTCAGGAATTCAGAAAATAATTAATAATTAACTAATTTTTCTGGCCTTCTGATGGGTCTCAGACTCAATACTGACTTACAAGCAGCACTGGCAAAGTCTCAGTGATAGAATCTTTATTATTGATATTGATACATACAACAAGATGGATGAAGAGTTTATTGATGGTAGAATTTTAAGGAAACTAGTAATTTCTCAGAATATTTTAAGACAATTTCCTTTTATTCTCTGGAGTATCATCAGGAAAACTCATACCTAGGAAATATTTATGTACTTTTTTACCAAGACTTACCAAAATCATTTAGAAGATTATGGAAAGGTTTTAGAAAAATGGCAGATCACGGTAACATGCAGCATATGCACTGTCAACTCTCTTTAAGGGACAAATGTACAGTTTAGACATGGGTATTTGGTACCAATAAGACCTAATATTTCCTGCAATAAATCAGTGGAAATGATCTCCAGTATGACAAATGTGACTAAAAAGTGTGCTCTAATTATGATATTGTTTACTATTATCAGCAGTGATAATCAACAAACTTGATATTATGAAGAAGCTAAAAGAAAAATTAACTTGATTTCTTTTGGAACATGGTAGGCCACATTCCCAGTGATGGAGAGGAGAAACCCTTTAAAAATATTGATAACTGTCTTTTATTGACTGCTTGCTATATGCCTACTCCTTTGAATCCAATATGTTTTTAAAGCCTCACACCAAAACTATACAGTAGGTAAAACTATTTCCATTTTGCAGATAAAAATAACAACTGTAGCTTAGAAAAAGGCTAATTAATTTAGTTGCTAATACATATTCAGTTTGTTTTGAGTCAGGATTCAAACCAAAAAGTCTGTCAATATTTAAGCACTTAAGCACTTCACTTTACTTCTTTTCTTTCTAAAGTCATCCCCAGATACCTTCCACCTAGTCTACATTGCAGCCATATTTCTATCTGTTCCTCTCTTGCCTTCAGAGCTTTGTATGTTCTTTTTTTAAAAAATCTAACTTTTGACCAAAAAAAGAATTAAAACAACCTATTTGTGGCAAAACTTATATAGAGACTATTTGGTCTGTGGAAAGCCTCTCTGACTCCCCTGAAAATGTTGGCTACCTGTGCTAGTACTCTCATAGAATATTGTGCATTTCTTCTCATCACACTCTTTTGTAAAGATTATCTATTGTTTGTTCTTTTCAGGATTGTAAACTGCTCAGCTGTAAGTGCCATATTCAATTTGTTCACTATTGTATCCCCAGTCACTAACATAGTTTCTAAAAGATGGTAGGGACTTAAAAGTATTAGTTGAATGAAAGAGCAAGATAAAATTTGGGTATTCTTATTATTAGTTTGCATTTGATTATATGCAAAATTAATTCAGCATAAAGTGGAGGTTTCTCCATGTTTTTAAATGCCATTTTTCAAAAAATGGGTTTGTTGAGTCATTAAAGAGGGTTCATTAGTGATAAGAAAAAGGAACAGTATGGTATAGAAGGGAGAGCACTTAACATCAAGGTTCTTGGATATTAAAACTGTGAGTTTAGCTCCAAATCTAACTAGAAGGTAACTCTTGGAGAAGTCATTTCACTTTACTGTGATATATCATATTTTAATCTAATAACAAGATGCGTGTTTGTAGACATAGATATAAAATAGAAACAACTAGATCAAAGTGATGTGGCTGACTCTTTACATGTGAAAGTTGAAATTATTTGTCTAAAAAAGACAAGAGATTCTAAAAATGTTCCATGGACAAAAGGTTTTTAGGATTTTCCAGCAGCAAATGGAAGATATATTCATAGAACCCAAAATGCTTCTTAAATATTTCAAGATATAAATACTCTTAAATGTGTATACTCTTCACTTGAAAATACACTTCCTTTGATGAAGCACTCTGTTTTTTCATCAACTGGTAAAAGGATCTTAGCCTGTAGATTCAATATATAAACATTAGCCTCTATTGTAGGAAATGTGGTAGGGATTTGGAGGAAAGAGTTCATGAATGAAATGGAAATACACCCTCTTTTCTTATTCAGGAACCAAAGACAAATGGTTGTGCCTGGGATTATCCAATCCTGCATTCTACAAAGACAATTGTAAATAAACCTTACCTATTTCAGGCCACTTGTTTCTAAGTCTCAATAAGAACTGAAGAGCTAGTGTATATTGCTGTTGAATAAATAACGGAAAACCTGAAAGAAAGAGAGAAAGAGGAGAGAGAAAGAGAAATAGGGAGAAAGAAAGAAGTCTTCAATTCACTGATCGTATATAATATATATGTATGTATATGTGTATATGTATGTGTGTGTATGAGTAATTTAATCTATGCATATGTACAGTATATATTTTCTTAGGATTTACTCTAACCAAGAGATAAAATTAAAACATTTTTGTTTAGCATATTCATTATTTCTAGGCTAAAAAGATTTATCCTACCATCTGGAGCTACAAATAGGACTGTTCTCTTGTTGAGTTACTGTTTCTAGAGTAAAAACTCTCAAAATGATTGAAACAATATTTTGCTCTTTGTATATTTCTTTTTAAGCTTATATATATACTTCTTTAAAACAAATCTGTTGAATGACAGTTCAATATCTTTTGATAAGGATGTTGGTGTCTACCCTCTCCACCTCAACAGCTGTTCCATGCTTCTTCTACTTAATTCAAACATTGAACAAAATAGCATGCAAGGAGATAAACAAAACATATATATATATATATATAATGTGTGTATATATAGTATGCTTTATATATAGTATACAGTAGTATATAGTATAGGGTACTACTATATACTATAATATATAATATGTAATGCTATGTATATAATAATATACATAATAATACTATATATACTATATATTCATATGTATATTCATATATTTAATACATATATATATATATTATACACCATTTGTATGCCATATATCAGTGGGCAGATTAATTTCAGCTCTGCTTTGTCCAAATTTATATATTCTTAATTAGCATAATTCAAATTATTTCTGGTATTACAGTTTTAGTATCTATTGCACATCACCAAACTGGTCCACCTATTCAAAATTTCAGTATTTTAAATGCATCACATTATTTAATAGGCCAAAAAGGGGAAAAATAAATGAACAATTAGAGTCATTTAGTCATTTTTGTTCATCGAGCAATACTATTAATGTTCAAATCAGAAATAAATTTCATTCGGTATTTCATATGTTTTTCATCCAAAGGCTATGCCTCAAATTTTAGTATACAAATTTTCCCCCCAAGTACATGCAATCATATATTTTTTGGGAAAGATGCTTGCTTTTCAAAGGCATGTTGCCTAAATAGTTAAAATATACTGACATTCATAATTAAATTATTTTTCTATTGATCATTTTTATTGCTCTATTTCACATTTTATCCTATTATTTATAGGACACACTAATGAACTTCCACTGCTTTATTGCATTATTTGATAAACAATGTAACAAACTCAAGAACTAGAGCAATGAAATTAAGGTGATTTAGCAATAAAGCAATTCCCTGGATTTTAATTAAATTATGGAAAATTATGTTCTAAAGACTCTAAACTAGGACTCTCTAATATAGGTCTGGGGCATCATAGATTTAGGTATACCACTGTGAAAATGCAAATCATCTAAAGTATCTAGTTGATTTTGATTATATATTAAAAAATGAAAAAAACAAGAACAGACTAATAATGCCTATAACCTATTTTTTCCCATGATTGGGGATCTCTGGCAACAAGCATAGTTCCTGACACCTGTGAGGCTCTATGTGGATGTTTCTCAATGAATAACTCTAAGTATGTAGCAACTCTCAAACAGATCTTTAAAGCAACTGACTTATTAGTTATTGAACATTCAAACATACTTCTAGTATTATTTCCTAGAATATTTTCTGTAGACAGAGTATAAATCAAGGTAGATGATTATGAGAGTGAAGAATGCTCAATGCTTAAAATGGAATTTGAGCATATCAAATAGTTGGGGACATGAAAGTAGCTTACTCTTTGATAAATATTCAAGGACACTAAAAACTTATTCTAATAATGTTTTAAATGCTAATTCCACCAAATAATTTAACATATACACACAAAAAATGTCTTTGTGTTCATATGATATTCCAGTTTAAAGAAAGCACTCTAAAATGTTTAACAGCACTTGAACCTTTACTAATAATTGCAGTGTACGTATAAGGATTCAGAATGGATAATATACTACAAATTTATCAATCTACCGAAAATATACACCAAATATAAATAGATAAAAATCTTATTTATAGCCAGATAACTGATTACTGGGAAGCCAAGTTGATTCAGAAAGAGTAAGTATAAGATTATGTCTAGGGTGGTAATTTAATAAGAATTTTTTACTTTCTTTGAATCAGAAACTTAAAATAGCTTCACAAGTGATTGAAGGTCTCAAAGTTACACACTCATAAGATTCATTAACAACATTCTCTACTTATTTATCTGAGTCTTATAAATGTCACAATTTAATGGACTTAAGATTTTATTTTAATTTTGCAGCCTCCTTGGCTGTAAAAATAGATCTTATTCATGGGATATAGATGCAGTATGGGCCCCAGGGATCCAGTGATATCAATTGGTCCCTTTTTAAGATAATCTTACTTTAGGATGCACCTTTCTGAGACATTTGGTATAAATACTACATTATATACATTTATGTACTTATTTTTTCAGATTAACCCTTTTGTGCCTACAGGGTTTTTTAAAATTGTATTTCTGTGTAAAGAATAAAGGTACATCCATATCCTGCCTGCTTGACCCGTAAACATTGACATTTTCCAGGATCATGTGCTTTGTCATCTTCTCATTCTACATGCTCTCCTTCAGTGCATCTTCTCTTTTCCACGTTTTATTTACTAGTTTTGTGCTGACTGATAAATCTCTATTTCCCTTGATAAATTTCCCTAAAGATTCAGATTACTTGACATTTCTCTTTGATTGTCTAATAGGCACTGCAACGGACTGAGTGTTTGTGTTCCTCTAAAATTCATATATTGAAACCTTAATCCTGATGTGATAGTATTTGGGGGTGGGGCCTTTGGCAAGTAATTAGGTCGAGAGGGTGGAGCCCTTGTGAATGGGATTAGTGCCTTTATAAGAAGAGGCCAAATAGCTAGCTAGCTAGCTCTCTTTCACCATGTGAGGACACAGCAATAAGACAGTCCTCCGCAAACCAGGAAGAGTGCATTCACCAAGAACCTGACCATGCTGGCACCTGGATTTTGAACTTCCAGCCTCCAGAATTGTGAGAAATAAATGTTTGTTGTTTAAGCCACCCAGTCTCTGGAAATTCGTTATAGCAGCCCAAACTGGTTAAAACAGGCAATTAAACTTAAAATGTGCAAAGTGGCTACCCTAAAGTCTCCAGCTTGACATTACACTTCATGAAGACAGAGACCACACAGTATTCATGTCTGTACCCCAGAAACTAGTAGAACATATAATACCTGTAAGTACTGACAAATATTTGCTGAACTGTGCTGTATACTGTTCAGAACTGAGTTTCTCATTCTGAGCTGTTTTGTTTTTTGTTGTTGGTGATGGTGTTTTGTTTTGTTTTTGTTTTTGTTTTTGTTTTTTAATGTAAGACTTTTCTGGATATTATGTCTTTTAATCCTGGGCCAGTTCTGCAGCTTCAAGCAAGACATTTTCCAGCTCTTGACCTTAAGTTCCCTTCTATAAAATAAATGATTAGAATATATTATCAATAAAGTTTCACACTGACATTCTTGGAAATACAAACCAAATGTTGTGGGAATTGTTAGGAAAGCTTATAAATGAATTGTGCCTTGAGGATTTGTTGACTTTTTTCTCCCTTAAACTTCTTTTTAAATTGTTTATAACAGCTTTATTTGTATGTATTTCACATACCATACAATCTATCCTTTTAAAGTGTATAATGCAATGGACTGTAGTATATTCACACAGTTGAGCAACCATCACCACAATTAATTTAGAACGTTTCCATAACCCCTAAGGGAAACTTCTTATCCATCAGAAGTCACTCTCATTTATCCCTAATCCTCCCAAAATCAGCCCTAGGAAACAACTGTTTTCTGTATCTATAGATTTACATATGCTTGACATTTGGTAAAAATGGTATTATATACTATGTGATATTTTACAACTAGCTTCTTTCACTTAGCATTAAGTTTTCAAGGTTAATCCATGTTGTAGCGTGTATCAGTACTTTACTTCTTTTCATTGCAAAATAATATTCTATCATATGGAGAGACCACATTGTATTTACCCATTATCAGTTGATGGATATTTAGGTTGTTTTTGTACAGGCATATGTTTTCATTTCTCTTAAGTATATAGTTAGGAGTGGAATTGCTGAATCATCTACTTTCAATGTACAACATTTCCAGAAACTACCAGACTGGACCGTTTTACAAAGTGCCTGAACCACTTTACATTCCCACTAGTAGTGTATGAGGGTTATATTTCTCCCTAACACTTGTCTTTTTCGACATAGTGGTCCAAGTGTATGTGAAGTAGTATCAAGTGTTTTTATTATCGTTTTCCTGTTGACTAATCATGTTGAGCATGCTTTTTTACACTTATTGGCCATTTGGATTGCTCTTTGGAGAAATGTCTATTCATACCCTTTGCTTATTTTAGTAGGGTTATTTGTCTTTTTATTGTAGCCTTCAGAATGTCCTTTATATAAGCTAGATATAAGTCCCTTATCACATATATGATTTGCAAAATTTTTGTTGATTTTGTGGGAATGTGTCCATTTCACATTCTTGATGGTGTCCTTTGAAGAAAAAAAGTTTTAATTTTATAAAGTCCAATTTACCTATTTTTTAAAAATTTTGTTGCTAGTGCTTTTTGTATCATATCTAAGAATTCATTGTCTAACCCAAAGTCATGCAGATTTTCACATATGTTTCATTTTAAGGATTTTATATTTTTTAGCTCTTACATTTGGCCTTTGATTAATTTTGAATTAATTATTGTATATGATGTGAAGTAGAGTTTCATCTTTATTCTTTTGCAGGGGAATATAGTTATCCCACCACCATTTGTTACAAATTTTAAAATATGTTACAAAAATTACTTTTCCCACTTGAATTGCCTTCACAGCCTTGTTTAACAAGGATTGACCATATTCAGTTATGCAGGATAAATAAGTTCTTGAGATCTACTATACAGCATAATGCCTATAGGTAACAATACTGTATTGTATACTTAAATTTGCTAAGAGGGTAGATGTTATATTGTGTTCTTACCACACACTCGTACACAAATAATAATAACAATAAAAGGTATTGGAGGAAACTTTAGGAGGTGCTGGATATGTCTGTTAACCTTGATGGTGGTAATGGTTTCATGGACATATACTTATACCCAGACTCATCGAGTTTATACATTAAATAAGTACAGCTTTTTACATGTCAATCATATCTCAATAAAGTGGTCTAAAATAAACTAAAATAATTGACCATATATATATGGGTTTATTTCTGATATCTCCAGTTCCATTCCATGTACCTATATATCTATGCATATGCTATGAAAGAATCCAAGAACCACACTCTCTTGGTAACTGTTGTTTTGTAGTAACTTTGGAAATTTAGAAGTGTGAATCCCTCACTGTTGTTCTTATTCTTTATGATTTTTTTGTTTTCTTGCTATACTTGGCCCCTTGAATTTCCATATGAATTTATAGATCAACTTGTCAGTGTCTGTAAAGAGGTCAGCTGGGATTTTCATATGGATTTTGTTGAATCCATAGATGAATTTGGGAAGTATTGCCATGTTTATAATTTTAAATCTTCTGATTCCTGAACTTGGGATATCTTTCCATTTATTTATATCTCCTTAATTTTTTCTTTTTTTAAAAATTTTTATTGGAGTATAGTTGATTTACAATGTTGTGTTAGTTTCAAGTGTACAGCAAAGTGAATCAGTTATACATATACATATGCCCACTCTTTTTTAGATTCTTTTCCCATATAGGTCATTACAGAGTATTGGGTAGAGTTCCCTGTGCTATACAGTAGGTCCTTGTTGTTTATCTATTTTATATATAGTAGTGTGTATATGTCAATCCCAATCTCCCAATTTATCCCTCCCCCCCACTTTCCCCCCTGGTAACCATAGGTTTGTTTTCTACATCTGTGACTCTATTTCTATTTTGTAAATAAGTTCATTTATACCATTTTTTTAGATTCTACATATAAGTGATATATGATATTTGTCTTTTTCTGTTTGACTTACTTCACTTAGTAAGACAATCTCTAGGTCCATCCATGTCACTGCAAATGGCGTTATTTCGTTCTTTTTTATGGCTGAGTAATATTCCATTGTATATATATACCACATCTTCTTCATCCATTCATCAATGGACATTTAGGTTGTTTCCATATCTTGGCTATTGTAAACAGCACTGCAATGAACATTGGGGTACATGTACCTTTCTGAATTATGGTTTTCTCCGGATATATGCCCAGGAGTGGGGTTGTTGGATCATATGGTAACTCTAGTTTTAGTTTTTTAAGGAACCTCCATAATGGTTGTACCAATTTACATTCCCACCAACAGTGTAGGAGGGTTCCCTTTTCTCCACACCCTCTCCAGCATTTATTGTTTGTAAGTTTTTCGATGATGGCCATTCTGACTAGTGTGAGGTGATAGCTCATTGTAGTTTTGATTTGCATTTTTCTAATAATTAGTGATGTTGAGCATCTTTTCATGTGCTTTTTGGCCATCTGTACGTCTTCTTTGGAGAAATGTCTATTTAGATCTTGTGCCTATTTTTGTTACATCTCCTTTAATTTCTTTCAACAACGTTTTATGGTTTTCAGAATATAAGTTTTAAACTTTGTTAAGTTTACTCCTATTTTATTCCCCTGAAGCTATTGTAAGTGAAATGATTCATTTTCAGATTGTTCATTTCACTGTTCAGAAATACAATTGATTTTTTGTTTATTTATCATGTACCCTGCAAGCTTACTAAACTTGTTTATTAAATCTAAAAATTTATATAAGATTATATATGTATAAAACTATGTCTATTTAGGAATTTTTCCATTTCATCAATGTCCAATTTCTGGCACAAATTTTTTCACAGTATTCCTTTAAGATCCTTTTTATTTTTATAAAGTTGATGGTAATGTCTCACTTTCATAGTTGATTACAGTAATTTGAGTCTTAGTTCTTCTTTTATTTTTGGTCAGTCTACCTAAATGTTTGTCTCTTTCATGGATCTTTTCAAAAATAAATTTTTGTTTTTTAAAAATTTATACATATTTCATTTATTCTCACTCTAGTCTTTATTATTTCTTTCTTTCTACTTGCTTTTGGTATGTTTTACCCTTCTTTTTCCATGTCTTCGGGGAGAAAGTTATGGATTAGAGATTTTTCTTTTTTTAATGTAGGCATTTACAACTATAAATTTGTCTTTTAGTACTGCTTAAGCAACATCTTTGAAGATTTACTATGTTGTGCCTTCATTGTCACCCATTTTAATATATTTTCTAATTTATCTTGGCTTTCTTTGACTTACTGGTTATTTAGGAATATTTTGCTTAATTTATTTGTATTTGTGGATTTCCCAATTTTTTTTCTGTTATTGGGTTTCTAATTTCACTCCAGTGTATTCAGGGAATATATTTTTTTTAATTCAGTAATTTTAAATCTATTGAGGCTTGCATTATAGCTTGTCCTACAGTCGACCATGAAGAATATTCCATGTGCACTTACTAAGAATGTGAATTCTATTTTTAATGGGTGGAGTATTCTATAGATATATGTTAGTTTCAGTTGGCTCATAGCATTCTTCAAGTTTTATATTCCTTGTTGAGCTAACACTTAGTTGGTTCTATTAGTTATTGAAAGTGGAGCTTTAAAGTCTCCTATTGTTATTGTTATTAAATTGGCTATTTCTCCCTACAATTCTGCCAGTTTTTGCTTAATGTATATTGAGACTCTGATGATAGGTGCGTATGTATTTATAACTGTTATATCTTCCAACTTAGCTATGTGTCATTACATTCCCCTCTCTATCTCCAGCAACTTTTTTATTTAAAATATATTTTGTCTGACATTAGAATAGCTGTGACAACTTTTGCATGGTTGCTATTTGCATGATACACCTTTTTTCATCCTTTAATGTTTAATCTATTTGTACCTTTGAATCTAAAGTGTTCTCCTATAGACAGCATAACTTGGATCTTATTTTTTGCTCAGTCTGACAATCTCTGCCTTTTGAATGTATTGATTAATACATTGACTTTTTATTGTGGTAAAAAGAAACACATAACATAAAAAATTACTAACTTAATCATTTTAAGTATACAGTATAGTACTGTTAACTATACACATATTGTTATGCAATGGATATCTAGAAATTTTTTATCTTACAAAACTGAAACTCAATATCCATTGAACAACTCCCCGTTTTCCCCTCCACCCCACCAACTGCTGGTAACCATTTCATACTTTCTGTTTCTATGAGCTTGACTGTTTAAATACTGCTATAGACTGAATGTCTCTCCCCCAATTCCTATGTTGAAAGCTAATTCCCAATGTGATGATATTTGGAGGTGAAACCTTTGGAAGGTCATTAGGTCATGAGAGTGTAGACCACCTGAATGAGATTAGTACCCTTATAAAAGAAACCCCAGAAGGCTCCCTCTTTGCTTCTGCCATGTGAGGACACAGCAAGAAGACAG
The DNA here is from genome assembly GCF_028021215.1 of Eschrichtius robustus. NCBI lineage: Eukaryota > Metazoa > Chordata > Mammalia > Artiodactyla > Eschrichtiidae > Eschrichtius > Eschrichtius robustus. Next base: position 111,879,508 of record NC_090845.1, read on the forward strand.
CTGTCTATAAACCATGAAGCAGGCTTTCACCAGACAATCTACTGGTGCCTTGATGTTGGATTTACCAGCCTCCAGAACTGTGAGAAATAAATTTCTGTTATTTACAGCCATACTGTCTATGGAACTTTTGTTATATCAGCCCAAGCAGATTAAGAGAGATACATCATGTAAGTAGAATCATGCAGTATTTTTTGTTGTTGTTGTTACTGGCTTATTCCACTTAGCAAAATGTCCTCAAGACTCACACATGTTGTAGCATATGACAGGATTCTCTTATTTATTAAAACCAATTAATATCTCATTGTATGCATATACCACATTTTGATATTCATTCATCCATTGATGGACATTTAGTTTCCTTCAGCCTCTTGGCTTTTGTAAATAATGTTGCAGTAAACATGGATGTGTTAGTATATCTTCAAGATCCTATTTCATGGAAATAACAAAAATAAACAAATGGGACTTAATGAAACTTAAAGCTTTTGCACAGCAAAGGAAACCATAAACAAGATGAAAAGACAACCCTCAGAATGGGAGAAAATATTTGCAAATGAAGCAACTAACAAAGGATTAATCTCCAAAATACACAAGCAGCTCATACAGCTCAATATCAAAAAAACAAACAACCCAATCCAAAAATGGGCAGGAGACCTAAATAGACATTTCTCCAAAGAAGGTATACAGGTTGCCAACAAACACATGAAAGGATGCTCAACATCACTAGTCATTAGAGAAATGCAAATCAAAACTACAATGAGGTATCACCTCACACCAGTCAGAATGGCCATCATCAAAAACTCTATGAACAATAAATGCTGGAGTGGGTGTGGAGAAAAGGGAACCCTTTTGCACTGTTGGTGGGAATGTAAATTGATACAGACACTATGGAGAACAGTATGGAGGTTCCTCAAAAAACTAAAAATAGAACTACTATATGACCCAGCAATCCCACTACTGGGCATATACCCAGAGAAAACCATAGTTCAAAAAGAGTCATGTACCACAATGTTCATTGCATCTCTATTTACAATAGCCAGGACATGGAAGCAACCTAAGTGTCCATCAACAGATGAATGGATAAAGAAGATGTGGCACGTGTATATACAATGAAATATTACTCAACCATAAAAAGAAACGAAGTTGAGTTATTTGTAGTGAGGTGGATGGACCTAGAGTCTGTCATACGGAGTGAAGTAAGTCAGAAAGAGAAAAACAAATACCGTATGCTAACACATATATATGGGATCTAAAAAAAAAAAAAGGCTTCTGAAGAACCTAGGGGCAGGACAGGAATAAAGACTCAGAGATAGAGAATGGACTTGAGGACACGGGGAGGGGGAAGTATAAGCTGGGACGAAGTGAGAGAGTTCCATGGACATATATACACTACCATATATAAAATAAATAGCTAGTGGGAAGCAGCCGCATAGCACAGGGAGATCAGCTCAGTGCTCTGTGTCCACCTAGAGGGGTGGGATAGGGAGGGTGGGAGGGAGACGCAAGAGGGAGGGGATATGGAGATGTATGTATATGTATAGCTGATTCACTTTGTTATACAGAAGAAACTAACACACCATTGTAAAGCAATTATACTCCAATAAAGATGTAAAAAAAAAAAAGATCGTATTTCAATTCTTTTGGATATTTATCAAGAAGCAGGATTGCTGTATCATATGACAATTCTATTTTTAATTTTTTGAGGAATCTTGATACTAGTTTTCAGATGGCTGCGCCATTTTATGTACATTCCTACCAACAGTGCACAAGAGATCCATCCAATTTCTACAGATCTTGGTCAGAACTTGTTAAATTTGTTTTTTTTGATAGTGGCCATTCTAACTGGTATGAGGTATTACCTCATTGCTGTTGTGCTTTGCATCTCTCTGACAATTAGTTGAGCATTTTTTCATATGCTTGCTAGCCATTTGTATCTCTTTGTAGAAATATCTATTCAAGCCCTTTGCCTATTTTTAAAATCTGGCTATTTGATTTATTTGTTGCTGAGTTGTAGGAGACTTTTATATATTCTGGATATTTATCCCTGGTCAGATATATGGTTTGCAAATATTTTCTCCCATTCCATAGATTACCTTTTCACTTTGTTGATTGCTTCCTATGATATGTAGAAGTTTTAAAGTTTGATTTAGTCCCATTTGACTATTTTTACTTTTGTTGTCTGTACCTTTAGTGTCATATCCAAGAAATAATTGTTAAGGCAAATATCATGAAACTTCTTACCCTATGTTTTCTTCTCATAATTTTATAGTTTCAGGGCTTAGGTTCATGTCTTTAATTCATTTTGAGTTTTTTTGGTACATGGCTTAAGGACAGGATCCAGGTTAATTCTTGTGCATGTGGATATCCAGTTTTCACAACACCATTTGTTGAAGAGACTATCCTTTCCACATTGTGTAGTCTTGGTACCTTTGTAGAAGATTATTTGGCCATATACTAAGGATTTATTGCTTGGCTCTCTATTCTATTCCAATGGAGTCTATGTCTGTCTTTATGATAGTACCATGTTTTGGTTACTGTAGCTTTGTAATATGAAGTGAGGCCTCCAGATATTTTCTTACTTGTCAGGATTATTTTTTCTATTTAGGGTGCATTGAGATTCAATATGACTTTTAGGAGTTTTTTTTTATTGTTGAAAAAATATCATTGGGATTTTGATCAAGATTGCATTGAATCTGTATATCATTTTGTGTTGTATGGACATTTTAACAATATTAAGTCTTGCAATCTAAGAGCATAGGATTTCTTTCTACTTCTTGTATTTGTGTCTTCTTTAATTTCTTTCAGAAATGTTTCTGTAATTTTCAGTGTGCAAGATTTTGCCTCTTTGGTTAAGTTTATTGCTAAGTATTTTACTTTTTAAAATGTTGTCATAAATGGGATTTTCTTAATTTCTTTTTCAGATTGTTCATTGTTACAGTTTAGAAACATAACTGACTTTTGTGTGTTGATTTTGTATCCTACACATTTGCTGTAATTATTTATTAGTTCTAACAGTTTGTGTGTGTGTGTGTGTGTGTGTGTGTGTGTGTGTGAGAGAGAGAGAGAGAGAGAGAGAGAGATCTTTAGAGATTTTTAGTTGTAAGATCTAAATGGATTTTCTATATTATTATTGAGTATGATTTTAGCTGTGGGCTTTTCATATATGGCCTTTATTATGATAAGTTATATTCATTCTACTAGTATGTTGAGGGTTTCCATCATGAAAGTGTGTTGAATTTTTTCAAATGCTCTTTCTGCTTCTATTGAATTTTACCTTTTGTTCTGTTAATGTGGTGTATCACATTTATTGATTTGTGTATATTGAACCATTGTTGTATCCCAGGGATAAATCCTACTTGATCATGTTTCATGATTCTTGTAATGTGCTGTTGAATTTGGTTTGCTAGTATTTTGTTGAAGATTTTTGCATCTATGTTCATCAGGGATATTGCCTATGATTTTCTTTTACTGTAGTGTTCTTGTTTAGCTTTGGTATCAGTGTAATGTTGGCCTCATAAAATGAGTTTGGAAGTATTCCCTTCTCTTCAGTTTTTTTTGGGAATAGAATGAGAAGGATTGGTGTTAATTCTTTAAATGTTTGCTAGACTACACCACTAAAACACTCTAGTCCTGGGCTTTTTTTGCTGGGAGGTTTTTAATTACTGATTCAATTTCCTTATTCACTGTTGTGTTCATAATTTCTATTTTTTCATGATTCGGTCTTGGTACGTTTTATATTTTGAGGAATTTCTCCATTTCTTTTATATTATCCAATTTATTGCCATATAATTGTTCCAAATAGTCTCATATAATCTTTGTATTTCTGTGGCATTATTTATAATGTTCACTCTCTTATTTCTAATTTTATTTGGGTCCTGTCTTTTATTCTTAGTCTTTAGCAAATATTTATCAATTTGGTTGATCTTTTCAAAGAAACCAACTCTTGATTTCATTGATCTTTTTCTTTGATTTTTATAGTCTCTATTTCATTTACTTCTGCTCTAATTTTTATTATTGATTTCCTTCTGCTTACTTTGGGCTATGTTTTCTTTTTCTTTTTCTAATTCTTTGAGGTGTAAAGTTAGCCTGTTTATTTGAGATTCTTTTTATTTTTATTGTAGGTATTTATTGATGTAAACTTTTAGTACTGCTTTTGCCGCATCCTATAATAATTTTTGGGTATTTTTTGTTTTAATTTTCATTTGTCTCCAGATATTTATGATTTCCTTTAGACTTGTTCTTTGATCCATTAGTTGTTGAGGTGTGTACTGTTTAATTTCCATTTCTTTAATTTTCCAATTTTCCTTCTGCTATTAATTTCTAGTTTTATACTGTTATGATCAGAAAGGATACTTGATATGATTTCAATCGTAAATTTGTAAACAATTGTTTTGGGGCCTAACATGTGATCTATCTTGGATAATGTTTTATATACACTTGAGAAGAATGTATATTCTGTTATTGTTGGGTGGGATGTTCCATACGTTTGTTAGGTGCATTTGGCCTATAAAGTTGTTCAAGTCCACCATTATCTCATTGTTTTTCTGTCTGAATAATGTATCCATTGCTGAAAATAGAGTACTGAAATCTTGTACCTTTATTGTATTGCCATCTATTTCTCCCTTAAGTTTTCTTAATATTTTCTTTATATATTTAGGTACCTGTTATTGGGTTTATATTCATTTAAATTTATTATATCTTTGGCATTAATTCACTTATCATTATACAATGTCCTTCTTTGTCTCTTGTGACTCTTTTTGACTTAAATTGTATTTTGTCTGACATAAGTATAGTCACCCAGTTATGTATGACTTCAAGTCTATATCCTTTTCAGTATGCTTCTCTGCTCCTGTTTCTAAACTTTTTGCTTTTATGTAAGAATACTCCTTAAAATTCCATCATTACCATCAAATATGTATAATTAAAGCTTTGTATTTGATTAGGAACCATATTTTAGTCAGTTAAGGAAAAGGCTAAATGATGTGACTGAAATAATATTGACCAGAAAATCAGCAGTCCAGGGTGCTAATCTTAAATCTGCCACAAAATTGTCTAAAAGTGCCGAACAGTCCCATGCCTGTTCAGAATTTTAGTTTGTCATAATTTTCTCCTAAAATATGTTTCTGAGAACACCATCCCACAACATCACACTGCCACGCACACAATATTGTGTGGTTAAATAAGTTTAACCACAAACTAAAGCTTTCATTGAAGATTTGTGATGTGCAATAGTGTGGTTGTAAGATATACTCAGTAAAGGAACCTGTAAACTCGATAAAGGAATATTTTAACCCACTTTTTTTCTAAATTGTGTCTGATACAGAAATACTCCCCCCACTTTTGTCCATCCCTAACTCCTATGTAAAACATGTTCAATGGAACATACTTTGGGAAACGTAAGATTATGTTTTTCTCTCTGATGGTCTTCCTAGGCACATTCTATGGTTCTTACTCCAATTCTTTAGTGATATTTCAAAACAATGCTTGCAACACTCAATAATTACTTATTTTTATTGTTTGGCAAAATAGCCTTGGGTAGAGTTTCTATGTATCAGTCATGTTTTGAATAAAAGTAATATAAAATCTTGATTCAAATTGGCTTTAATTATAAAAAGCATTGTCATATAACAAGATTTAAAAGTAAGATAAACTTAAGCGTTCTACTTTCAATTCTCTGCAATTTTTGAGTTTGAACTTAGATGGTGTTTTCATTCCCAGTCACATAGTAAAATGGCTATAGAAGTTCTTGTCATCAGTCCAGGTATGGCAATATTCACGTGAAAATGATTACCTTTTCATGTGTTGTTTTCTTAGGAGTGAGGAAAATATTTTCAGAAGCCCTTCAGAGGACTTCACTCATATGTCATTGGGCACTTGTATATTCTTAATCCAATCACTAGCAAGAAAGATGCAATTACCATGAGTGAATTGATCTAAATTTTATCCACCATTTGGAAGTAGACATTAGGCAGCTTCCCCTGAAATACATGATTATATGCTGGAAAGTGGACAATTTTAAAAAATCAACGTTCTTTTAGAAAGGAGAAGAAGGGTATGGAATATTGAGCAGACAACATACAAGTTCTGTTGTATAATCTCAAACAAACGTTAAGAATCTCAAAGAAGAATCCTTTGAAATAATAGGCTGAGTTGAAATAGAGAAGCACATTGAAGGGAAACATCAGGCTGAAGATATGAAAGTCTGGGATTAATTGTCAGTTTTCACATTAAAAACCTATGTCCATAGGATAATCATTAAAAATATCCGAGCCTTAGTTCCCTTACCTACATAGGGATGGTATTACTTACCTGTCATCATTCAAGTAGACATTATGATCATAAAATGGAATAACAAATATGAGAGCTCTTTGACTTAGAAATACTATCTTATTTTAAAAGATATTTAGCTACCTTTGAGAAAGGAAATTCAAACTTTTCACATGGTAATCAGTACACTTAGACACAGTCTATTTAAAGGACAAAGAGTTCAATTTATGTCATAAAGTTTTTTTCCCTTTATAATTTTGGTAGTTCTGTATTAAAGGATGGAATGAGTCAAACAACCTTAAACCCATTTTCTTTTAATTAGCATGGATTCTTGATGGTAACCTCTATTTTTGATGAGTTTGCAAGCAAGAGAAGGGTCTGAAATCCAGCAACTCAGAGTAGATATAATGCTTACAGTAACATAAATGACAAAGTGTCACTGATGACTGAGATGACAAATGACAACATGCATATTAATAAGCACTAGATGACATTCAATCACTGTCCAATATCCATAGTCATGTTGAAGGACAATGCAATCTTCAAATGCAGCACCTCACGGAGGAGGTGTGACTGTCACCAAGCAACTTCTATAACTTAGAAAGTCAGCAGAAAAGTGGCAAGGTTATGCCTACCTTGGTGGAAGGGTGAATGACACCTACATATTTCTTATATCCATACTAAAGGGCAAAAACAATAGTCCCTCAAATTATTGTTTAGAAGTCATGTCTACACATGCACCAGTTCAAGCTTTTCAACTGAATTTAGTAATGAATAAAATCAAAATCTCTCTGTCTGTCTCTGTCTCTGTCTCTCTGTCTTCCTACCTGTATAGTTATTTGACTGAATTGCTTATTTGATCAATTCTGTTAGAGTAGTCAATCTAGTTGGAATTTATGTGGTCCTATGTTATGCATCTAATTATGTGATGCATGTGCTATGTGTATGTGCTTATTCATGTATATAATATACACATAAGTAATTTTTTAGATCTCTAATTTCCAGATTTCTATAAGAGCCATGTACATTGTATTTTTATTTGCAGGATTTTTTCCCTTTTCACATGTAGAGGGATTTTTTAAAGAAATTTTTATCAACATATAATAAATTTAAATAATGTAGAGACTTGACAAAATCATTCAACAACCTGACGAGGAAGTCCTGAGGTGGACAGTCCAATCCAAAAGCTTATTGTTCAACAGAGTGACAGGCAGAGATTCCTTCTGGCAGTGCAAAAATGGCTGACATCGTTGCTGTTGTCACAGCCCTAATGTTATTCAACAGATATTTTGGACTGAATATAAAAATTTGTGTGCCTGGGCTTGAATATAAATGCGTATGGAAGACTCATACCTTCAGCTCTTATGATTATTTATTTTCTACTGAAATCAACAGATATTTTTCTTTTTATCTATACAGATAACAATAAGCTATGTTTCAGAGATAGGTGGGTGTTCCAAATGTCTTTTATTGAAATAACATTAAGAATGATTATATTAAATGAAACTTAAACTTCACCTAAGACATAAGAAATTACCTGTTTAAAAATACTAGAAATAATTGGCTTTTCCATATAATTATTTATCTTCAGCATAGTGTATTCATCATCTAGGGCTACAAAACAAAATACCCCAGACTAGCAGGCTTACACAACAGAAATTTATTTTCTTATAGTTCTGGAGGCTGGAAGTCCCAGATCAACATGTCAACAAGTTTGGTTTCTCCAGAGGCCTCTCTCCCTGACATGCAATTGGCTGCCTTCTCTCTGTGTCCTCTACATGGCCTTTCTCCATGGGCATGTACTCCTGCTGTCTCTTCCTCTTCTTATAAGGACAGTAGTCCTATTGGATTAGGGCCTCACTCTTTGACCTCATTTAACCTTAATTACCTTGTTAAAAGTGCTATTGCCAAATACAGTCAAATTGGGGGTTAGAGCTTCAACCTCTGGTTATCAGGGGAGACAATTCAGTCCATAACATATGGTTAGAAGAAAATTCCATCTGTTTTAAGGAAACACTTGGTACATCATTTTCAGCTAAGTTCAATTTAATTTGGTGACTATTCAAAATATATTCTGTGATAAAGCATGTAAATCACTTAGCGCATTTACTGGCACATAGTACATACACAGGAAATATTTGTTATCATTAGCTTCTTAGCACAGAAAATTAAGAGAGAAAGGAATGAGACATAGGGAGGAGAGAGATTTAGAGAGAGAGAAAAAAATTCAGGCCTTAGAAAAACTTTTAAAATATTGGGGGAAAAAGACAACCACGTGTAATGAAACAAAGCTTACTATAAAAGGGAGATGATAGTAATCAGTGAGACTAAGAAAGAGAAAGTGGGCAGAGATTGTGGACAAGATCTTGTGGGGAGGATTCATGAAAGAACTGAATTTGTAGTGGGCCTTGAATGAGAAATAGGATGGAAATTCTAGGCAAAGAAATCAGCATGAGCAAAGGCACAGGGATAGGAATGACCATAAGGTATTATAGCAGGTTAACTCTTAAACCCTCTGCACTCCCCAAGAGCCAAGAACAGGCTGACACACTCAACACAACCTGCAGCCTGTGGATAATGTTTTATGGTCATAGCTAACCTAGGATAAATTATTATTTGGGATATCAAAGAACATGTCTTCCATAGTGTTAAACCAGCATATATTTCTGATTCATGTTTACCCATATGCCCTTGTACATTTGCTAGCAATATATCCATAGAAAATTCAGTCACATATAGACAAATGCAAGAGACAAAAGCAGTATATCTAAATGAAGTAACAGATCCTTTAAGAGGCTGCTAATAATCAGGTATCTGAAATGTGGAGGAGGGCCATTTTTTGTGAGGGATGTTTTACAAATAAAGAAGTCTAAGTTTTTACTCTCATTCAAATACCAGGTTCAATTTTTGTCAAGTTTTGCTCATAATTTCTAAGAAATAAAACAAATACAGAACATTTATGTATACACACTTATGTACATATGGACGTATACATATATCTTTAATTTTGGTAGCTTTTTGTTTCAAAATTGCCCCTTTTTAAAAATGGGAGGTTAACATAAAAAATGTTCAAATTTGGATTAGAGAAAAAGGGGGGAATACAGCTGCATAGCTGCTGATCATTTCCATATTCTCGTTTCATAGTTATATTGAAGATGTCCACTATTTTTTTCTGCATGCACCCGATTCTAAAATTATTTGACAGAATCACAGACCAGAAGAGATAGGCTTGCATGTCTGGTAGTCTGTGATTTGGCCATGGTGATTGTCCCACGGTCATCCACCTGATCCAAACTGAGATGATCTGATTTTCTTTCTTCAGGGAATTTGAGTTTTAGGTACGGAGACAGATTTAGTGAAAGGGTGTTGGACACTTGAACTTGGGCTGTAAGATCAAATAGATATGGGCCAGAAACAAGTAACCATTGCTATACCAAACCAAAAGCAGTACCAAAATTAAGAGCCCTACAGAGAACGTTCTTCTGCAGAGAGATGGATTGATTGCATATATACAGAAAAGAAAGAGCACAGAACACAGGGAGTCTGACTCACAGACTATATTTGAAGTCTGGTTATAATTTCTGAAAACCATTTTCTGTTTCTTTGCAATAATGTCCTCTCAAATAAGCAAGCTTTAGTTTTTTTATTCCTTGTAATTAAAGCGTCTCTGGCTAGAATAGTTTTTAACCATATTTATGTGTGCTTTTGGATCTCCTTAACTACCCCAGAAATGAAGGTGTTTGGTTGGATACCTTTTGCTTCGAAGACAATAAGGCATTTGCATATTGGGGGAGGTGTAACCTGCAATGGATGCAGTGGACTTTCAAAAGATATTGAGTGGATTGAACAAATGTGTAAAATTTCCACTCATGGAGTGGGAACATTAATCATATTATGAAATTATGGTATTATGACATTTAATCCCAACATAAACCTATACTTACAAAAACTGATTTAAAGTGGCCATAGCATATCAAAACATTGCATAATGTATCAACTTGTATCATAGATATTTTAAGGGCAATTTTTAATTTGCATATAAATAGTAAACAAAATTTTTCTTCCTTTAAATAACTCTCTTTCCATTTTTTTTATCAGAGAGGAAATAGTAACTCTGTAACTAAAGCATAGTTATTGCCTGGGCTGGTGTATGTTTTCATTGAATGTCTGTTCAATAAATGAAGTTACTCAGAAACAAAAGCTAAAGATTTTTTTGTAAATTTTCCTGTTTGCATTTATATATTTGCCTCTTTTTTTTTTTTCTGTATACTTAACCTCTATTCTTTTAGAATTGTTTAACTTCATATTTAACCTTTCTAAGATTGTGCATAGTACAGTTGTGGACATAAATAAGGTTTAGGACCAATTCAGCCTTATTAAATGCAGTGCTACAAAGACAACACCCCCTCAAATCCTGTTTATGGAATGTTCCAGTAAGTACTAGATTCTAAACTCTATCCTTGAGTGTGGCGAGTGTGAGTCATTCTGCATCTCTTGATTTATGATTTGTGTAAAATGATTTATCACTGATTTATGTAGAATGACTTTATAGATAATATAATCTTTAATATGTAGAAAGTCACTACCTTCAGTGTAATATGTTGAATCAAAAGAATGAAGTGTAGAGAGAACATAAGCCAGTCTCCTTTTTCAGAACTTACTTTTTTTTCTTTAAGCACAGATATGCAAAAATGGATCCTAATTTAGGCAACACTAACCCCCACTACTTGATGATTTAGATCTCCTATTGAAGGATAATAACAATAATAACAATAACAATAATTTTAAATACATTTAATGAGGCTTCTGTTGACAGATCATTCTCTCCATTCCAGGTCCTACTTTCTTGTTATTGAGATATAATTCACATACCATAAAATTCACCTTTTTAAAGTGTACAATTCCATAGTTTTCAGTATATCCACAGATACATTCAACTACAGCCAATTTTAGAACAGTTTTATCAGCTCAAAAAGAAAACGCAAACCCTTTAGCTGTCACCTACATATCTCTTCATTCCTCCAACTAGCCGTAAGGAACCACTTCTACGCTCTCTCTGTATAGATTACCCTGTTTTGCACTGTCATATAAATGGAATCATATACTATGTGGTCTTTTGTGCCTGGCTTCTTTCACTTAGCATAATGTTTTCAAGGTTTACACATGTTGTAGCATCTAACAATACTTCATTCCTTCTTAACACTGAATAATATTCCATTTTAAAGATATATTAGTTTCTTATCCATTCAACTGATAATGGACATTTGAGTTGCTTCCACCTTTTTCTAATATGAATAACGCTACTATAAACATTCATGTACAAGTCTCTGTGTGGACATATGTTTTGATTTCTCTTGGGTTTATATCTAGGAGTGGAATTACTGAGTAATATGGTAACTCTGTGTTTAATTGTTTGAGGAACTGCCAGACTGCTTTCCAAAGTGACTCCAACATTTTACATTTCTACCAGCAGTGTATGAAGATTGAGGTTTTCCCACATTCTGGACAGCACTTGTTCTTATCACACCTTTTTAAAAAATTGTTAAGACTTTATTTTCTAGAGCAGTTTTAGGTTCACAGCAAAATTTCAGGGAAGATACAGAGATTTCCCATAAACCCCTTGCCCCCACATATGCATAGCCTTCCCCCATTATCACCATACCCCACCAGAGTGGTACTTTTGACATACCTACATTGACACATGACAATCACCCGAAGTCCATAGTTTACCTTAGGGTTCATTCTTGGTGTTATACATTATATGAATTTGGACAAATGTGTAATGACATGTGTCAGTTATTATGGTATCACACAGAGTATTTTCACTGCCCTAAAAATGTTCTGTGATCTGCCTATTCATCCCTCCCCTTAATCCACCCCCAATCTACTGATCTTTTTACTGTCTCTATAGTTTTATCTTTTTCAGTCTGTCATATAGTTGGAATCAAACAGTATGTAGGTTTTCAGATTGGCTTTTTTTTCCTTATTAATATGCATTAAGATTACTCCATGTCTTTTTATGGCTTGATAGCTCATTTGTTTTTAGCACTGGGCAATATTTGATTGTCTGGATGTACTACAGTTTATTTACCTACTGAAGGACATCTTGATTGCTTTCAAGTTTTGGCAATTATGAATAAAGCTGCTATTCCTATCCATGTACAGGTTTTTGTGTGGACATAAATTTTCAATTCCTTTGGATAAATACTAAGGAGTGTGATTGCTGCATCATATGACAAGAGTATTTTAACTTTGTAAGAAACTGTCAAACCATCGTCCAAAGCGGCTGTACCATTTTGCATTCCCACCAGAAATGAATGAGAACTCCTTTTGCTCCACATCTCCAGCATTTGGTGTTTTCAGTGTTCTAGTTTTTGCCCATTCTAGTAGGTGTGAAATAATATCTCATTGTTTGAATTTGCATTTCAGTGATGTCATATGATATAGAGCATCTTGTCATATGTTTATTTGCCATCTGTGTATGTTCTTTGGTGAGGTGTTTGTTAAGGTCTTTAGCCCAGTTTTTAATCAAGTTGTTTTCTTATTGTTGAATTTTGTGAGTTCTTTGTTTATTTTGGATAATAGTCCTCTATCATATGTATCTTTTGAAAATGTTTGCTCCCAGTCTGTGGTTTCTCTTCTCGTTCTCTGACATTGTTTTTTGCAGAACAGAAGTGTTTATTTTTAATATAAAAGTTTAGCTTATCAATTGTTTCTTTCATGGATTGTACCTTTGGTGTTGTATCTAAAAAGTCATCACCATAGCTATGGTCCTCTAGGTATTCTCCTAATGTTATCTTCTAGGAATTTTATGCTTTTTCAGTTTACATTTGTATCTGTAATCAATTTTGAGTTAATTTTGTGAAGGGTATAAGGTCTGTGTCAAGATCAATTTTTTTTTTTTTTTTTTTTTGCTTGTGGGTGTCTCATTGTTCCAGCACCATTTGTTGAAAAGACTTTCTTTGCTCCGCTATATTACCTTTGCTTCTTTGTGAAAGATCAGTTGACTATATTTATGAACGTCTACTTATGTGCTCTCTGCTCTGTTCCATTGATCTATTTGCCTTTTCTTTCACCAATAAAACACTGTCTTGATTACTGTAACTAGATAGTAAATCTTGAAGTTGGGTAGTGTCAGTCCTCCAACTTTGCTCTTTTCTTTCAATATTATGTTGATTATTCTGAGTCTTTTGCCTCTCTATATACACTTTAGAATCAGCGAATACATAACCATAACATAACTTGATGGGATTTTGACTGGCATTGCATTGAATCTGGGGATCAAGTTGGGAGCAACTGATGTCTTGACAATATTGTGTCTTCCTATCCATGAACATGGAATGTCTCTCCGTGTATTTTGTTCTTTAATTTCTTTTATCAGAGTTTTGTAGTTTTCCTCATATATTTTGTATATATCTTGTTAGATTTTTACCTAAATATTTCATTTAGGGGATGCTAATGTAAATGGTTTTGTATTTTTAATTTCAAAATCCACTTGTTCATTGCTGGTCTATAGAAAGGTGACTGACCTTTGTGTATTAACATTGTATCCTAAAACCTTGCTATAATTTATTAGTTGCAGGAGGGTTTTTTTGTGTGTGGATTCTTTCAGATTTTCTACATAGACAATCACAACATCTGCAAACAAAAACAGTTTTATTTCTTCCTTCCCAATCTGTATACCTTTTATGTTCTTTAATTGTCTTATTGCATTAGCTAGAACTTCTAGTACTATTTTGAAGAGGAGTAGTGAGAGAATATTTTTGTCTTATACTTGATATTTGTGGGGAAGCTTTGAGTTTCTCACCATTAAGTATAAGGTTAGCTGTAGGGTTTTTTAGACATTCTTTATCTTGTTGAAGAAGTTCGCCTCTATTCCCAGTTTACTGACAATTTTTATTATGAACAGGTGTTGGGTTTTGTCAAATGCTTTTTCTGCATCTGTTGATATGACCATGTGATTTTTCCTGTTTAGTTTTTGATGTGATAGATTACATTAATTGATCTTTGAATATTGATCCAGCCTTGCATATCTGGGCTATAAATCCCACTTGGTTTAGGGTTGTGGTGTATAATTATATGTATTTGGATTATTGTATTTTTTTATTCTAGCCAGCCCAGTGGGTGTGAGGGGGTTCACTGTGATTTTGATTTGCATTTCCTTGATGAATATTGGTGTCAAACAAATGTGCCTATTGGCTATTTGTGTATTTTCTTTGGAGTGATGTCTTCAAGTTCTTCGCCCACGTTTTTAAAATTGGGTTATTTGTCTTTATACTGTTGAATTGTAAGAGTTCTTTATGCATTGTGGATAGAAGCCATTTATCCAATATATGATTTGCAAATATTTTCTCCCATTCTGTGGGTTTTCTTTTTACTTTATGGATGGTGTTGTCCTAGTTTTCTTTTTATGGAAAAATAGCATCAATATTATGTTTCTCCTCAGTAATGATATCATTAATTCTTTGTAAACCGCAAAGTATATCTTAATTAAATCCTGGGGCCCCCTTTCTTCACAGCAAGCAATAATGATATGATGATGATGATGATGATGATGATGTTGATAGCTGTTAATATTTATTGAGTGCTACCCATTTACCAGGTATTGTGATAAGTACTTTAATGTATTTGCTCATTTAATCCCTAATATATAATCCCATTAAGTAGGAATTACTATTATCTCCATTTATAGATGATGGAACTGAGACACAGAAAAAGCCACATAGCCAGTAATTGACAGATAAGAAAAATAAATCCTAGGCTGATTGCTCATCCAGTTATACTGTCCCACGATCTGTGTTCTGAGATTTTTCTCACTTTCATTCCTCACAAAATTGTGGTTGTTGGTACCCCAGTGTGAAGGTTTTCTGATAAAGTAGTATGTGCTAGAGTTGTTAATGGTTATTAATCAGTTAATAAATAAATACACTCATGAACTTTTTCTAGAGCTCTCACTTATTCATATTTAGGCCTTATAACAGTAATACCTTAAATTATTGACATAAGAATAACAGAAATTTTAGCCATGGGCTACATGGAGAGGAGGATTATTTTGGGCAATGGTACCCTTCAGAGACCCTCACATCTTATGAAAATTACAACCATTAACTTCCTTTTCATATCATGTTGAGTCTACTTTACCACCGAATCATTGCTCCACAGACTGGCATCCTTAAAATAATATTGATGGAATTTTGATGAACAGATAACTAAAGTGCTCAAGTAAACATACACATTTAATTTTGAGTTGGTGTGATATTCCTTGGTCATTCTTGTGAGCACTAAAAGATTTAACGGTTGTTTGGTTTTTTTTTGTAATATACAGACATATTTGCAAGAATCTTTTTTTAACTCACAAGTGATTATATTCAGCTCATTGATGCATGGTTATCTTTAACATCCCCCACAAAGTGGTTTGACTTTTCTAAAGCCATCATGGAGTTTGAATGCAAAGGATATACTTTTTTCATTAATTATTCCTTTCTAGTTGAAATTACATCATTTCCAGGAATTTTAAAAAAATAATTAAGTGCAACTCAACTCACTATCCCTTTATTTTTCTCCTACATCTGAGTTACAAACCTGGCTCAATTCAACACCTCACTCAGATTTTTCTGCTGTAAAATATAATACACCTGTGAGGACAGAGGAACACCTTACCTGAGCCCTCAGGGCTTCTTGTAAAAACTTACATTATATGCCCCTGCTCAGATAACCTCCCACATAGCAAAGCACCAATTCCAAAACACTATTTACAAAGCTCCTATCTTTCTTCTCACTCTCATGAAATAACTTCACTCTTCTTCACAAGCCAGAGGCTAACTACTGTATTATTTTTCCTTCACCCTTCCTACAAATAAATCCCAGCTGCTTTCTTCCTCTCTCCTTTCTTGCTCTCACCTGCTTCCCTTACTTTTAAAAAGGAGGGAGTCATCATACATATCAAGGCACATTCCACTGCTTGATCTAATTAATTTATTCTCTCCTAATACATGGTCCTGTCAATTTCTGGTCTCTTTCTCTCTCACCCTCATCTTTTCTCTGTAATCATAAAAATAAGTTCAATGTTTCATCTTTAAACAAAACAAGGGGAATGAACCATCCATGACCATGTGATCCCTTCTAGCCTCTGTTCATTCAATTCCCTTTCTATATAAAACAGTGGTTCTTAAACTTAACTATGCATCAGAATCACCTGGAAAGCTTCTTAAAAGCCAGATCACTGGTCTCTAACCCCAGATTTTGTTATTCAAGAGGTCTATGGTAGAACTCAAATATTTTCATTTCTAACAAGTTCCTAGATGACTTTGATACTGCTGATCTGAGGTCCACACTTTAAGAACCACTGGTTTAAGGCAAGATCTTTTATTTTATTTTATCTTATTTATTTTATTTCATTATTTTATTTTATGTAAACCTTTTGCAACAGGTTTTCAGTCTTCACCATTCTACTGTAAGTGCCCTTGCTAATGTTGCACATGACCACCTTTTTTCCAGATACTTGTTTTCAAAACTTGATTTCACTGGATCACTCTTCAGTGTTTGACATGGATAGCTGTACCTTTTTTTTTTTTTTTTTTAATAAAACTCTTTTCTCTTTTGGACACAGGAAAGCCCATATATTATTCTCAAGAGAAGAATAGAGTTACTTAAATGTCTGGTCATAAAATATCACACAGAAGATATACAAAATTCATTCTGAAATATTTCATTTTAAGTGCCAAGTACTAATCAATAGTGTACTAAGTGTTGCGGGTACATTATGAACAAATTAAACATGGTCCTTTACATCATCTAATAGAAAAGGTAAGGCAAGTGCATGGTTTAGATTGTAAATTTTAAGGCTAATGACACAGTTTTGAGGAAGGAGTCTGGGAATATCAAAGTTGAGGCCTGTTGCATGAGTAGGAGTTAACTACAAAAACAAGTGGGCAAAGAATGATTTGGTATAAGGTAATACTCTTGTGGGCTGAATGTGTCTGCTTAAAATTCACATGCTGAAGCCCTCATCCACAATGCGATGATATTTAAAGATGGGACCTTTGAGAAGTAATTAGGTTTAGATTATATCATAATTTTAGGACCCTCTTTATGGGATTGGTGCCCTTATAAGAAGTGGAAGACAGAGATAACTCTCTCTCACCATTCACATGCACCAAGGAAAGACCATGTGGGCACACAGCAAGAAGGCAGCTGTCTACAGGTCAGGAAGCAGGCCCTTACCAGAAACTGAATCTGCCAGCACCTTGATCTTGGATTTCACAGCCTCCAGAACTGTGAGAGATAAATGTCTGTTGTTTAAGCCACCCAGGCTATAGTATTTTGTTATAGCAGCCAGAGCTCCCTAAGACAAACACCATTAGCTAAGAATCAGAGGCAAGAAAGAACAGGCTTGCTTCAGAAAATTAAAGACATTTTATTTGGCTGGAGAAAAAGAAAAAAAATTATATATAAATTATAATATATGTAATTGTTCATGGGTATGTTCTTGCTGGGGGAACACAGTGATGAGTGATGAGGCAAATAAGTATATCTGGCACTACTGAATAAATATGGGGACCTGAAAGAACTATTCTCTCTCTTCAAAATGGATTTGAAAACAAACAAACAAACCTCTATCCACTGGCTGGGGGAAGCAGTAATGTTTTTCATCTCTACTAGATATGAACACACAATAAAGTTCTCAAACCAGTCAAATAGTTGCTTTATAAAACCACCAAGAGGCTCGGCACCCCAACTTTTTGAGGTAATAGAACTATTTAAACAAACTTGTAGTATGTTATAAGAATAGTAAGATATGACAGAAAAGTTCACACCATATGAGAGAAGAGATTTACATGAAAAAAGAGAATATGCACTAGAAAGACTTACAGAGTTTCAAAAAATATACTCAATGAAACTAAAAAGCCCAATGATTGGATAAAAAGATTGAACACAGCTGCAGGGAGAATTCATGAACTGCATGATAGATCTGAAGTTTTAATAATGTAACACAGAGAGATAAAGTGATAGAAAATATGAAAAAGTGGTAAAGAGACATTGACTGTGGATTGAGAAGACCTAGAAAGCTAGACAGAAGAAAAGCAACTCAATATTCAAATGTAAGATGGTTGATTATTTCCATAATTAATGAAATATATGAATCCCCAGGTTAAAGAAAAAAAATGACTCAGATTGGATATTTAAAAATAAATCTATATATAAACACAATATGCTGAAATTGCAGAAATCCAAGGGCAAGGAGAATATATAAAACTCATCTAAAGAGAAGACAGGAAGTAAAGTTTTACAGTAATTTTAACCCCAGGAGACTTCTGGAAACAAACAAGCAAACAAAAATACCAAAGAAAATGGAATAATATTTTTAAAGTACAGAAGAAAATGACTCAACTTAGAATTTTATCTCTAGGTAGATTGTCCTTAAATAGTGAAAGTAAAATAAAGACATCTCCAAAACAGAAGTGAGGAAATTTACCACTCATAGACTCTTGCTGAAATAACTTGTCCTGGAATATGTATTTTAGGAAGAAGAAAGTTTAATCCAGAAGGAAACAATAGTAAGAATTAATGGTGAGTAAAGAAACTGGCAAATACATAAATATAAATAATACATAAATACATAAATATAAATAAGGATCAATTACTCTAGTAATGATAATAATAATAATAGCAATAAAGATTATATAGGGAACTTTTTGAAAAGGTGGAACTAAACATTAGGAAACAAAGTGATAAATGTATTCTAAGATCCTTCTGTTAATCAAGGGTTTATGAGAACTAAATGATTAATTTTAAAATTTGGCAAGTCAATAATGTATTTTATTTTTTATTTTTTTATTTTTTTAAAATAACTGTTTTTAGATGGCTATTTTAATTAATTAATTAATTAACTTATGGTTGTGTTGGGCCTTCGTTTCTGTGCGAGGGCTTTCTCTAGTTGCGGCGAGCGGGGGCCACTCTTCATCGCGGTGCGCGGGCCTCTCACTATCGCGGCCTCTCTTGTTGCGGAACACAGCCTCCAGACGCGCAGGCTCAGTAATTGTGGCTCACGGGCCCAGTTGCTCCGCGGCATGTGGGATCTTCCCAGACCAGGGCTCGAACACATGCCCCCTGCATTGGCAGGCAGACTCTCAACCACTGCGCCACCAGGGAACCCCAATATTATATTTTAAATGTTTAATGTAGTCACCAAAATAATGGAAAGAGAATGTATAACTTTCCAAATTACTAAAGGGAGAAAAAATAACAAATAAATGTAAAGAAAATGAATAATAAATAAAAATAACTAAATGAGATGTTAGATATAAATCCACACTATATCAGAAATTACAATAAAAATAACTAGATTTAAGAGTCATCTAAAAGAGGTTCTCAGATGTGGATTAAATTTTAATTGCATTGTAGGGGAAAAAATACTTAAAATAATGACACATAAAGGCAAATGTGAAGGATTGAGGGTTGGAAAAAATTGATCCAGGCAGGTACTACCATAACAAAGCTGATGTAACTCTATTAAAAACAGATGATAAATAGACACACAGATATGTAATAATGATAAAGGAAGCAGTTCACTTTGTTTATCAAAGTTATACCATCATGTACTTTTAAGCACCTAATAATATAATTTTTAAAATGTATAAATTAAACATTGACAGAATAAAAAGATTGATGAGAAAAAACACAATACACAATAATATAAAAACTTATGTTAAAACAACACATGGTTCACAGAAGAAAGTATAATGGAAAGTAAAACATATTAAGGGCTGTGTTAATAAACACACTACATGTTAAAACTTGGATGAAGACATTAACTAATGTATGCTAGAAGATATTATAAAATAATAACTGAAAGACATCCAAATCAGAAAGGAGAAAATAAAACTGTCACTATTTGTAGACGACATGATGTTATATATAGACAACCCTAAAGACTTCACCAAAAATCTTTCAGAACTATTAAATGAATTGAATAAAGTTGCAGGATACAAATAAATATATAAGAATCTGTTGCGATTCTATACACTAGCAATGAACTAGGAGGGAAAGAAATTAAGAAAACAATCCCATTTCAAATTCATCAGAAAAAAATAAAATACCTAGGAATAAATTTAACCAAGGAGGTAAAATACCTGTACATGGAAAAATATAAGACACTGATGAAAGAAACTGTAGAAGACATAAATAAGTGGAAAGATATTTCATGTTCATAGATTGGAAGAATTAATATTGTCAAAGTGTCCAGACTACTCAAAGCAGATTCAATGCAATCACTATCAAAATTCCAATGGCATTTTTCACAGAAATAGTAAAAACAATCCTAAAATTTGTATGGAACCATAAAAGACCCCAAAGAGGCAAAACAATCTTGAGGAAGAAAAACAAAGCTGGAGGTATTATGTTCCCTGAATTCAAACCATATTACAAAGATATAGTAATCAAAACAATATGGTATTGGCATAAAACAGTCACATAGATCAATGGAGCCACATATAGAGCCCTGAAATAAACCCATGCATATATGACCAATTAGTTTATGACAAAGGAGCCAAGAATATACAGTGGAGAAAAGACAGTCTTTTCAATAAATGGTGCTGGGAAAACTGGACAGCCACAACAAAAGAATGAAACTGGACCACTATCTTACACTGTACACAAAAATTAACTCAAGATTGATCAAAAATTTGAATGTAACACCTAAAACCATAAAACTTGTAGAAGAGAACACAGGCAGTAAGCTCCTTGACATCAGTCTTGGGGATGATTTTTTGGATTTGACACCAAAAGCAAAAACAGCACAAGTAAAAATAAACAAGTGGGACTATATCAAACTGAAAAGCTTCTGCAAAGCAAAGAAAACCATCAACAAAATGAAAAGGCAACCTACAGAATGGCGGAAAATATTTGCAAATCTTATATCTAATAAGGGATTAATATCGCAAATATACAAAGAACTCATACAATTCAATAGCAAAAAAACAAACAATGCAGCTAAAAAATGAGCAGAGGATCAGAACAGACATTTCTCCAAAGAAGAAATACAAATGGACAACAAGTACATGAAAAGGTGCTCAAGGTCACAAATTATCAGGGAAATGCAAATCAAAACCACAGTGCGATATTGCCTCACACCTGTTAGAATGGCTATCACCAAAAACACAAGAAATAGCAAGTGTTGGTGAGGATGTGGAGAAAAGGGAACCCTTGTACACTGTTGGTGGGACTGTAAATTGGTGCAACCACTATGGAAGACAGTATGGCAGTCTGTCAAAACATTAAAAATAGAACTACTGTATGATCCAGCAATTCCACTTCTGGGTATTTATTTGAAGAAAACTAAAACACTAACCTGAAAAGACATATGCAGCCCCATGTTCACTGCAGCATTGTTTACAACAGCCAAGAAATGGAGGCAACCTAAGTGTCCATCTGTGGATGAATGGATAAAGAAAATGTGGCATATATACACAATGGAACATTATTCGGCCATAAAATAGAATGAAATCTTGTCATTTGTGACAACATGGTTGGACCTTGAGGGCATTATGCTAAGTGAAATAAGTCAGATAGAGAAAGACCAATACTATATGAACTCATAGATAGAGAATAGATTGTTAGTTGTTAGAGGTGGGGAGTGGGGTGTAGGTGAACTGTGTGAAGGAGGTTAAAAAGTAAAAACTTCCAGCTATAAAATAAATGTCATGTGGATGTAATGTACAGCATGATGATTACAGTTAATAAGACTGTATTGCATATTTAAAAATTGCTGAGTAAATTTTTTAAAATTATTTAATTAATTATTTATTTTGGGGTGCTTTGGGTCTTTGTTGCTGCATGCGGGCTTTCTCTAGTTGTGACGAGCGGGGGCTACTCTTCATTGTGGTGCATGGGCTTCTCATTGCAGTGGCTTCCCCTGTTGCAGAGCACAGGCTTTAGGCATGCGGGCCTCAGCAGTTGTGGTGCACGGGTTCAGTAGTTTTGGTGCACGGGCTTAGTTGCTCCGTGGCATGTGGGATCCTCCCAGACCAGGGCTCAAACCTGTGTCCTTTGCATTAGCAGGCAGATTCCCAATCACTGCGCCACCAGGGAAGTCCCTGCTAACAGTAAATCTTAAAAGTTTTCATCACAAGGAAAAAGCTTGTAACTATATATGGTGATAGGTGTTAACTAGGCTTAATTGTGGTGATCATTTCACAATGTGTATAAATATTGAATCATCATGTTGTATACCTGAAACTAATATAATGTTATATGTCAGTTGTAGCTAAATTAAAAAAACAACTGAAAATTCAATTTAGCTTTACTTTTTTTAAAAAAAGAACGATGGGTTAAAATCAAATGAAGTGATATGGAGGATTTTTTAAAAATAGGAGATAGAATAAATGTAATAGAACAAGAATAGTTGAATTATGCTGCCCTCTGCTCCATACAGACCTAGAGGTCAAGGCTTGCCAAGTATATCATTGAATGTTATGAACTACCATGAGTTTCACTTCATAATTTCCAAGGAGCAGAACCAAAATCTCAGGAATATTTCAAAGGAGAAAATCAGAATCCTCAGCATATGGCAAAAAGGGTTGGCCATCAGAATCTGAATCCCTACAAATGTATGTATCCTCTCCAATATCATAAGATCAATAAGAAGAGCATATAAAACCACACATAACCTACAATCTCTGGATTACTAGAAGACAGAGAATACCATAAACTTTAAATTACATTTATAAAGAGAAATAAACACTCAATTCCAAGAGAGTTTCTGCTCTGACTGCAAGACTCTGGATGTAGAGAGCAGGGAGAGAAGGCTTAGGAGACTCCGTGACAAAGAGGGGAGAGGTTTGGAAGAATTAATGAAGCACAGACAAAATCATCCTCAGAAAGAGAACATCCAATGTTCAGAGCCAAATTAGTACTAAACCAAAATGAAAGTTTGGCACTTGGTAATCTACACCACCTGATACAAGAAATGGCCTTGAAAATATAGTAAGAGACACTCAAAGTGGGAGTATTAGAGAAGATTTGTTCTGGAGAAGGAGATGGATAATGGGGTTGCACCCTTGAGAAAGATAACACTGAAAAGAAAGAAAAAGTTAGAGGGGAAAGAGTAGGATCCTGAAGAAATGGAAGGAAAAAAACAAAAGCTTTGACAGCTTTTCCTTCACTCCCACCATTAATATCACCTATTAAAAAAAACCACATTTCACTAAAGCAACAGCAGGGAGTGTGGTTCAAGTATAAACCCTGTGCACGACATGAGTAGGAATAGGAAAAGACACACACACACACACATACAGAGAGAGAGAGAGAAGGCAAGAGAATCTCTATACAAAGCAATTGGGCAAATAAAACAGGTAAATGAATAAAAATACTTCAGCTAATGAAAACTCACCATCCTCAAACCACCATAAAGTAAAAAAAGAAAATGTAACACGTAATTCTAACTAAATTATATATTATACAATAAGGCTTTTGACATCTGTCTATCACTTATCTATCACCTATCATTCTTTCTCTAAAGTTGGAAATTAAAAAACTAACACAGAAATCAATAAAACAAGGAATAAATGCAAATATGGTTGAATTCATAAAAACGTATTAAACTAGACCAAGAAATATATTTTATAATGCTAAAAGCCACATTCACAATGAAGACACAACAGAAATTATCTATGTATAATATCAAATTACACAGTAAATGCCCATTTAAACCAGAAATTACAGATAATGCATGGAGACATATGTAGAAGCATTAATAATGTGAAACTTTAATATACCACTTTCAGTATAAAATATAATAAGTGGGCATAAATAAGAATATAAGAAATAAAAGCAACATAATTAATATAGTAAATCTTATACATAACACCCTACAGTCCAAAAAGAGACAGCGTATGTTCTTCCAAAATGCTTATAGAACATGTCATATTTTATTATATATGAAGAGTCGTATCAGGAAAATATCAAGAAGTATCATAAAGAGAAATCTTATATTTTCTTATAATCATGCATAAGATCTGGAAATTTAAAATAAAATATAAAAAATTGAAAATCTCTTTCATCTGAATATTTTTTTAAAAACTATTAGACAATTTTTGGGGCAAAGGATACTAAGAAGAATTGCAGGATTTTTGAGAAGTAATGATAATGATAGTACTACATATCACTGTATATGAGATATATTTACATATTTGAAGCAGTCACCAGAAGAAAATTCACTTTACAAAAATACAGGGTACACAGATTTTCTTATTGCTATAAGGGAACAATCAACAAATTCATAAAATAGGCAACTGATCTGGGCACCTTTAAAGTAATGAATTTACTGGTAAAAATGGAGGAGGTCTTTGAAATGAAAAGAAACCATATAAATAATCAAATGCAATGCATGAATCCTGGTTAGATCCTGATTGAACAACACTAAAGATAGGTTCTGTTTTTGTGACAACTGGGAGAAATGAATAGAGACTGGATATTAGATGATACAGTGAAAATATTTTGAATTTTCTTAGGTGTGATAAAAATATTGTGACTATATAGAATAGTTTTATTCTTAGGAGGCCCATGCTGAAATAGTTATGTAGAGAGAAAGAGTGTTCACAAAATATGGCAATATGTTGATTGTTGTTGAATCAGAATGGACGACATATGGTGGTGAATTTTTTCAACTTTGGTCTATATTTGAATTACATTTTAAAATATAATAGATATATAATAATTTATAAATTATAAAAAATGTAAAAAGGAAATAAATATATGCACAGTATAATAGCATTTATGTAAATATTTTAAGTATACAAAATGATAGTATGCATTATTTCTCACATTGATCATGTGTGATGATATACCATGCCAATTACAGGTAGTGATTAATTCTGGAGAAGAGTATGGAAGTGATGGAGCAGTGGTGGTGAGGCTTATGTTTTATTTCTTTAACCAAAAGTGGAGGGAGAGAATGAGCCTCAGCAAATATGGCAAAATATTATTCTTTATTAAATGTAGTTTGTGGTAATTATTTTTGTTATAATATACTCTGAATTTTCTACGTTTAAGTATTTCATAATTAAATCCTTTTAGCTTAAAATGTCTCAAGCCAAAACATAGAAGATTCTAAAATTAAAAGGAGAAAGAGAGAGAGCGAAAGGCTCTAGATCAAATAACTATGCAATCATTCTACACTGCTGATAACTTCCTGAATTTTTAATCTGTGAGGAAATTTGTAACCTAAGAAATGAGTACACTACATCCTTACTGTTACCAAACCAAACTTGGGTCTGCTCACCTGCTCACAGTTAAGCCAATCTACTGACACCAGGTTGTGATGAAGGAAAGTGCAGCATTTACTGCAGGCATAAAGCAAAGAGTCCAGGCCGCTAAGGCCCAAAATTCCCCCAACCCCCCAGTGGCTTTCAGGAGAAGGTTTTTAAAGATAGGGTGAGGGAGAGAGTGATCAGCTGATGGACATTCTTCTGATTGGTTGATGCTGAGGCAATCAGGAGTCAACATCATCAACCTTCTGGTCCCAGCCAGTCTGAGGTCTACGGGCTAGTGGTCCGAATGCAGTTAACTTCTTCCACCTGGTGGGGGTTATCAGTATCCGCAAAACACCTCAAAGGCTATGGCTCAGAATATTATCGATAGCCCTTGAGGAGGAATTAAAGGTCCTTGACCTTGTCTAATGGCTAAACTATTATTATTTTTTCTTGCTTGACTGTTTTCCTTTGTTTCTGCATTTTCGCAATTCTCTGAGTAAATTTATTCTTTGGAACTTGGGGAAGGCCTAGGAGGCTCAAGTTTTTCTGCAAACAAGAGGCAATTGGAGGACATGGTGGGGGGGGGGCAGTCTGTCCCCTGAGGGCCCCATAGGGTCCTGCTCAGTTACACTTACTACAAAAGCAATGCTGTTTTTTGGATATTTTAAATTTTTACTATGCTGATAATGCCAACTTCCTTCATAATAAAGGAGCCATGTGTATAACTTCACAATTTTTGTATAAATGGGGTCAATGGAGTTACATACAGTGGTCTGCTGGAGCTAGCTCACACTGGCGCAAGAAAGTTGATTGTACTCACTTCAGTCAGCTGGCTCACTAGCATACTACTGGTTATATAGAAATTAAAGTGGTGTGCTGGTAAATGTTTAACAACTGGCTCTCCTAGGAATAAAAGTTTTGGTTTATACTGTTTGCCAATTTCTATTATGTATATACGCCCACCATGTCAATTTCAGGTTATCAGTGTTACCTCACTAAACATGGAGTTGGGAATAAAAGCACAGAATCAGCACTTGTAAGCCAGTATGAGTTGGCTCCAGCATATCACTGAAATGTACTCATCTCAAACTTCCTCTCTGACTGTAGTGGATTTTAGAGCTGCATGATGGAAACAGGAGAGAAATCTATCATTCCTAACTGCTGAAAGAAAGGGAAAAATAAGAACAAGGCTGCTTTGATCAATTTGCATAACTTGATTTCCTTGTTGAGAATGTTGTCTTCTATACTATAATAAAACACCTCTATCCACCATGTAGGTATGTCGATCATCATCTTAGTATGTTAGGGTAATATTGCTTTAATTCCTCTAGGATTTGGGATAATGAATATTATTTAGTAAAATAACATATTGAGAATGGTTACTTCTGTAACTGCATATTTTAAAGACAACCAGGTTTTGAGCTTCAGGCAATGTAGCACAGAAGCTGGTTGGGCTGAGCAGTATATTGTAAAAAAAAAAAATAAGCTTTTCTTCAAGTTTTTGTAACATTACCCCATGAAAGAAAGGTTAAACCACCCTTCAAAACACAGGTGATTGGCTAATTAACAGAACATAAGTGCTGAAAGTACACTACAGTGTGAAACAGGTCATTTCAAAGTGATTTTGTCTAAGAATTGTAACCCAGAGGAAGAAAATGTCATAGTTTCACAAGTCTGGAATTATGCAATAAAACTTTAATCAGACACAATCACATAATGATTTTTTTCAAGCATGAATATTTCAACCACCAGCCTTAATACTAAAGATTAGGTGTTCAATGTATATTATTTGTAGAAAAATATACTACAATTTATTTAGAACTACTTGTAATAGAAACTGCCTATATTTTACAAGTCAATGAAAATAAGAACATTGGAGAATCATGGTCATCGTGGTACATTTTAAATGCACCTCCATAAGAATAATTTTCTATATAATATCTTAGTCTGTTTGAGATGCTATAACAAAACATGAAAAACTGGGTAACTTATAAATAACAGAATTTATTTCTCACAGTTCTGGAGGCTAGAAGTCCAAGATCATGGTGACAGCCTGGTTGGGTGAGGACCGTTATCCTGGTTGCAGACACATCTCTGGCTGTGTCCTCACATGGTGTTAAGGGGCCAGGGAGCTCTGTGCAGTCTTTTTTATTAGAGCACTGATCCTATTCATGACAGCTATACACTCGTGACCTAATCACCACCTAAAGACCCCATCTTCTAATACCATCACATTGGGCATTAAGATGTCAACATATAAATTTTAGAGGAACACAAACATTCAGACCATAGAAAGTATGAACAGGGATTTGTTATACTCAGTAAAGATTTTCAAATCTTCCATAGCTCTGAATTATATTATTGCCCTAACAAGCATTAGGAATGATATTGCAGCGATAAGAATAAGGTCTATGCGTATTTATATATTCCCCAGTGATAATTCTTATTTTAGTAACAAGGCCTGGATTAATGTATATTTATGATTAATAAAAATACCTGAGAAATATTCTGTCTGCTTAGTGGAATGTTGTGGTTACCTATAGAAAGCTTTAAGACTAACACATAATATAAAACATTTGAACAATCTAATATTAAAATCATGTCATATGCTTCTCATAACGTATCACAGATTGAGATCTCTGGGAAGCAGATTCTGAGGCAGGATTTATTATATAGGACGTTAATTAGTTAGTGCTCTTAGGATCAACACCTGTAGAAACAAGAGGGAGAAAGGAGGATTGGACCAAAGGGAGAAGTTGAGCTGTGGTATCAGCCCAAATAAGGTTTCAGCTGGCCCTCCTTGAGAACTTTAGAGGTGGGACTGACATTCCGAATTATCCCAAATAGAGGCAAGGAGACTGGGCCTTTATATCTTCACACTGATCAGTAATTTGATGTAGGCTGCCAAAAGTAAGGGAATCTTGGGTGAGGCAATATCTTTCAGCTGAGGCAATCTCCAAAGTGGGCTGACAGCTGAGGGCGAAAGCCAGGAAGAAGTTCATCATTCCGGAAGGGGCATCTAGGTGAAGCGTCACAGCCTTGACTATATAACTCTTTGACGGAACAAGAAAAAGTGGTCGCCCTACCAATGGATACAAAATTTATTTCTCAATAATTTCAGAGAGGTATAGGTTGAAGTTTTCATCTGCCCACATCCATTCAACGACTGTTTTCTTCCTATGTAAGTACCATTTGATTTGAATTATACTCTTTTAGTAAGAGAGTAATGATTCCTTGCTCTGAGCTGGGTAATATGCAGTAAATACAATATGATGGCAAAGCAATGCTGATGTGACAAATTAACTCAGATATCGAATATTTCTATTTAGTTTTCTCTCTGTGTATGGCATTAACACAACACATTGCATGTGCTTTTAATATTATTTGATGTATACATGTAAATATTGACTTTTCTAACTGATTTTATGAGATAAATGTCTACCTAAACATATTGGACCCAATAAGAAAATTACACATCCTTAATATGTAAAAGTGTTTACCCTTGATACACTATTTACATTTTCACTGCTTTCCATTGCTGGAAAGTGCAAGGTTTTTCAGCTCTTCGTGAGAAGGCTAAACAAAGAGGAGAGCATAGTACTATCAGTAGACACACTTGTTAGTATTCTGTAAAAATCTAGATATATACAACTCTTTTTGTTTCTATTTTGAACCCAAAGACAGGGCGAAAGAATATTGTAGCCAATGTGTGTATCCTGCTGTGTTGTGATTGGGTGTCGCTGCAGAAGGAAGCACAGTGGGATAAGTTAGTGTACAATAAAAACTTTGGAAGCCCTTTTGCAACATACGTTGTATGGGATAACCACATCAGCAAAGTCGTTCAATTTCAATTACAACACATGTTTTCAGATGTTTCTATTTTGTAATTTTTGTTTTCTCATGTTTGCTCTTTATTTTGCATACCGCTGTCTTCTTGCATTTTTACTTGAATCGCAGTCCGAAGGAAAAGGAAGAGAGTTCGATATTAAACTGACCTTTACTAGCTTTGATCCACTAGCCCTCAGTAGATTGTATCATGTTAACTTCCTTCCCCATCTGAGAGAGGACTTATCTAAACTGGCATCTGATCCCATTTCCCCCAAATCCCTAGGCTCCTGTCATTCTCTGTTTTTAAAACCTGCCTTACTTTTCTTCATGGATGAATTCTGACACTGTGATTTCTTTCTTTGATATTTTTTTCTGTTACTTCCAGTAGAATGTTACTTTATACAAAGACTTTTGTTTCTTGTATTTCTAGCTGCTTCTCCAGTACTGGAGCATAGTGTTAAATAAATAAATAGCAATTTAGGTACACATTTCCTAGTTATACCACCGTCTTTAACCTCTCTTCCAGACTTAAGATGTTTATAATTTGGGGGGCCTAAGTTGTAGTTTACTCACAGTCTTAATATGTGGAATGTATTTTGTTACTAACTCCTTTAAGTCCTACCTTAGAGCATTCTTCTCCTTTTCGTTTTTATTTTTCTTTCTTTGTATTATGAAAATTTCAAACATATCCAAAAGTAGAGAGAATGACATAAAGAAAGCTCCCATACTCACCATCCAGCAAACACTTAACTAATGACCAATTTTGTTTCATCTATACACCTGTATGCTTCCACGCACACCCAGGTTATTTGAAACATATGTTAAGGCATCTTCTAATAAAAGTAACGATGGATTCACAACTGAAAACACCACCTTTTGGGAGTCAAACAACCTGAATTTATGAGGTATAAACAACCCCTGTCTTGCTTCAGTCTTTCCAATATCAGTGCTCTGAGGACACCTGAGAAAAGTGATGTATAAATATAGGTTACTTTATTATCTTTTATATCCTTTGACTAGCTGTAGTATTTATTTTAAGTGAAGCTGAAGCAATATTGTAGATTTCTGAAAGAATGTTGTCTCAACTAACTATAAAATTTTTTTATAAAAAGCATTTTTACCCATGATGTAATCCCTTTGATGTTTGTTTCCAGCTTTCATATAACAAGAATGATTTTAATATATATTTCTCCATAGCAGAGCATCTATTATATTAAGCATATAGTGTCCAAGTTCCCCAATACCCTTTATATGGTCCTTTTGCAAAATGTTCTTAATCAACCTGAAAAACAATAGACTTTTAAAATTGCTAGTTCCTATAATATTACTGCCCACAGCCTGTGTCTTTATTAGCTTAAAAAGGTCTTTATCTGTGGAATAAATAGTCTCCAATTCTATTTGTTACATTAGTTAGAAGGGATAGATACGTATATTCTATGACCACTAACCAGAAATTAAAAGTATACCAATGTGACTTTTCAGAGCATCTTCTGTTTTCAACTTTAAGTGTAATTGATGTACAATAAATTGTACATATTTAAAGTGAACAATTTGATAAGTTATATGAATGTATACACCTATGGATCCATCACCCCAAAAGACAGCAAACATTTTGATCACCCCAAAAGTTTTTTGTGTTCCTTTGTAATCTGTACCTAATTCCACCCCTGTATCTGGGCAACCACTGATCTGATTCATTTGCATTTTTTAGAATTCCATGTAAATGGAATCATGCAGTATGTGCACTTTTTGATCTGGTGGTTTTTTTCTTTCAGCATAATAATTTTGTGATTCATCCATGTTGTCTTGTGTATTGATATTGCATTTCTTTTATTGTCAAGTAGTATTCCACTGCATGTGTATACCAAAATTTGTTTTCACCTACTAACATATTGATGGATATTTGAGTTGTATTCAGCTTTTGGCTATTACAAAGTTGCTGGTAACATTTATATACAAGTCTTTATGTGGGCGTATGTTTTTGTTTCTTTGGCATACACACCTAGAAGTGGAATGACCGGGTCATATGGGAAGTTTGCTTTAAAGTTTTTAAGTACCAAGTCATTTTCTCAAGTGGCTTTAAAATTTAACATTTTCACCAGCAGTGTATGAGAGTTGCTTCACATCCTTGCCAACACTGGGTACAGCTGGTCATTTTAATTTTTTCCTTTGTCATGGTATTTCATTGTGGTTTCATTTGCATTTCCCTCATGATTCCTAATATTGAACATCTTTTCATGTACTTATAGGTAATTGATATATGATCTTTTCCATATTTTGCCTATTTTCTTATTAATCAATTATAAGAGATTATATATACATATGAGAGAATATATAAGTATATTTTGTATATGATAATTTACATAATACATACAGCTTATAAGAAAATATTTGTATTGTGTGTATATATATAAATTATATTTAGTAAGATAATATATGTATTCTGGGTGCAAGTCCTTTGGTTGCAATTATTTTCTCAGGTTTTTACTTCCTTTTTTGACTTTTATTTTTACTTTAGAACTGAAAACTCTTGATTTTCATGAATTAGTTTTTCAACTTTTTTCTCTGTTATGCTTTGTGCTTTTTGTATTCTATCATAGAAACATTTGGCAATGTCAGACAATTTGATTGTCATGACTGAAAGGGTGCTATTAGCATCTAGTGATTAAACACTAGAGGTAATTCTAAAAATCCTACAATGAACTGGATAGGCCCCCTGTTTAAATCACCTATTTGCCCCATCAAGGAGGGATTCCCACCCTAGTATTATAGGATTTAATGAATATATAATACACTGGATGGATGAGATTGATAGCAGGTTATTAGTCACATACAGCCCAGGGGAGGAAAACACCACATGCCTTGCAGGGCCACATGGGGATTGTACACATAAACAGAGTGAAATACTATGAGCTTTGGAAGACAGGTTTTATAGTATCAAGAGGATAGGGTGTCCCCTAGTTCCTGTGTAACGATGTGATTGGCTTGTTTGAATAATTCTGTGGTCAAGCAGGGAAGTGAAAACCACTGCTCTCAAATAAGCAGGAATTGTGCTTGATTCTTTTGATAAGGAGGGTTATTTGGCCAGTGGACCTCATCTGCCAGAGCAGAGTGGAGAGGAGAACCTGTGGTTAGACCATTCAAGGCCCTCCTGGTCTTACTGTATGTCAAGGCATTGCATAATATTGGGCCTTGATTATAGGCCTTACACTACACACACATTACAAAGAATTATCCCCTTCAAAATATCAGTAGTAGAACAAAGTTGCACAATAGGAGGTGCTCCACACTTATCCTCCCTCAGCAACAATAATTTGACAGCCATCCATGGACACCACTGCCTTTGTGAGAGCTTTGAGATCCAGGTAGGAGATTCTGAATCCCTAGTGAGGCCCAAGACTGAGGAAAGTTGTTTTGAGAAGACAGGTTCATGTCCAGGTGGCAGACCTGTCCACCATGGTCCTGGCTACAGACCTGGAAACAGCCCCAGTCCACTATGAACTCAGCTATAATCCTGTTTGGCCTTAGTTCTGCCACCAGCACAATCTGCTAAGGGACCTGGCAGGAGTCACACCCACCAGTGCCCTGGGAAACAGACTTAGTGGTCTTGGTCCCAACTGTGGACCTTGAAGCAGACTGTGACTCAGCTCCAATCCCAGTTAGCCACCAGTTCTTCCCACCCTGGGACCAAGTGGGAGACGTACCCATATGTGCCCCAAAACAGGCTCTCCAACCTTCGTTCTGCTGCAGATACTAAAGTGGCCGTGTAACTCAGTTCCAGCTTCTCCCAGCCACAGGCCAGAAATACTCCTATTCACTGAGAAGACATGCCCATCCATGACCATGAGGCAGGCCCTCTGGTCTTGGTCCAACTGCAGATTCTAAAATGACCATGTAGTTTGGTTCCAGCCCCTTGCAGTTGTAGTTGGAGAATGGTTCTGCCTGCCTAGGCAGCTGGAGGGAGACACACCCATCTATACCCCCAGAGGTAGGCCTGCTAACCTCGGTGTGTTTGAGAATCTTTAAACAGCCCCGTAACCTGGCTCCACCTCTCACAGCCTCTAGGAAAACTGCCCACTCGGGGACCTGCCAGAAGACACATTCATCTGTGCCCCTGAAGTAGGCCTATAAATCTCAGTTTGACTACAGATCTTAAAGCAACCCTGTGACTCAGTTTCAACTCTCTCGGCCTTGATCTGGGAGCAGTCCTGACTGCCCAGGAACCCAAGAAGAGGCATGCCCATCCATTTCCCCAGAGGGTAGAGCTGCAGACCTTGCTCCTGGCTATGGACTCTGAAGCAGCCCTGTGACTGGGTTCTACCCCCTGTCAGCTGTAGTGCTGGGCCAATCTTGTTCACCCAAGAACTCACCTAGTGAGCAACTTGACAGGAAGCCTCTAAGGGACCCAGTGGGAGCCACACTGATCTGCATACCTGGTAACAAGTCCATCATCTGAAGACCCTGATATTTACTTTTATCCCAGTGCCAGCCTAACTGATCAAGGTTTTGAGGCGGTCTTAGTCCTATCCACCCAGGAACCAGACAGAATTCATGTCCACCTGAGCTCATGGAATAGGCCTGCCAACTGCAGATCCCACTGCAGACCCAGCAGCTGCCACATGATGTGGCTCCAACCCCACTTGACTGTGATCTTGGAAACAGTACCATCAGCCTGGGGATCCAAAAGGAGATCTTAACTTGCTGAAACAGTCTGTAAAAACCTGAAGAGGTGTTTGCTCCTTCAAATTCACAGGCACAAATGCAGGGCTACATGGGTCGTGAAGAATCAGGCAAACATGACACCACCAAAGGAAACTAATAAAGCTACAGTAACTGACTCCAAACAATAAATCTACAAATTGCGTGGCAAAGAATTCAAAATAATCATCTTAAAGAAGTTCAGTGAGATGTAGGATAACACAGATGACCACTAAACAATCAGGAAAACAATGCATGAACAAAATAAGTTTAATAGAGAAATAGAAATCATTAAAAAAAAAACCAGAAATCGTGAGGCTGAAGAACTTAAAAATTCAATAGAAAGCTTCAATAGCAGGTTTGATTATGCAGAAGGAAGAATCAGCGAGCTTGAAGGCAAGTGATTTTAAGTTAGCCAACTAGAGAAACAAACAAACAAAAACATAAATAGGAAGAAGAAAGCACATGGAACTGATGAGATACTATCAAGGGATGAATATATGCATTATGTGAGTCACAGAAGGAGGAGAAAGACAAAGGGCTGCAAAGATTATTTAGAGAAATAGTGGCTTAAGACTTCCCAAATTTGGGAGGGCTATATATATCCAGAAGTAAGAAGCTCAAAGGATCCCAAGAAAGAGCAATCCAAAGATGATTAATCCCAAGAAATATTATAATCAATTTGTCCAAAGCAGTCCTAAGAGGGAAGTTTATAGTGATATATGCTTATATTAAGACAAAAGAAAGATCTCAAACAACCCAAAATTTCACATCAAGGAACTAGAAAAAGACAGACTAAACGCAAACTTACAAGAGAAAGGAAATAACAAAAATTAATGCAGAAATAAATGAAAAAAAATAGATGATAGACCAATAAAACTAGCCATTTTTTGAAAAAAAAAATGACAAATCTTCAGCAAAACTAACAATGAAAAAGAGGTTTCAAATAAAATTATAAATGAAAGAGGAGACATTAAAACTGATACCATAGAAATACAAAGGATTATAAGACACGGCTGGCAACGGTTATACACCCACAAATTGGATAGCCTAGAAGAAATGGATACATTGCTAGAAACATATAACCTACCAAAACAGTCATGAAGAAATAGAAAATCTGAGCACATCAATAATGAGTTAGGAGACTGAAGCAGTAATCAAAACTTCCCAACAAAGAAAAGCCCAGGAACAGATGCCTTCCAGGATAACTTCTAGCAAACATTTAAGGAATTACTCTTAATCCTTCTCAAACTTTTCCAAAAACTTGGAGAGGGGGGAATATTTTTGAACACACTTTATCAGGCCTGCATTACGCCATACCAAATTCAGATAAGGACACTACAAGGAAAGAAAATTATAGGCCAATATCAATGATGAACACAGATGCAAAAATCCTTATCATAACCCTAGCAAACTGAACTCAACAGCATGTTAAAGGGTCATACACCACAACTGAGTCAGATTTCTCCCTGGGAAGCAAAGATATTCTAACCTATGCAAATCAATCTATGTGATACACCACATTAACAGAAGGACAAAAATCTTATGATCTTTTCAATAGATGCAGAAAAAAACATTTGAAACAATTCAACATCTTTTCATTATTAAAAAACACTCAACAAACTAGGAATAGAAGGAATGTACCTTGGCATAATAAAGACCATATGTAACAAGCCCACCATTAACATTATGCTCAGTGGTGAAAAGCTGAAACATTTTTATCTAAGTTCAGGAACAAGGAAAGGGTGCCCACTTTCACCACTTCTATTTGACATAGCCCTGGAATTCCTAGACAGGGACAATTTGTCTAGCAAAGAACTAACAGGCATCCAAACAGAAATGAAGAAGTTAAAGCATCTCTGTTTTTCAAATGACATGATCATATATATATGTGTGTGTGTGTGTGTGTGTGTGTGTGTGTGTTTGTGTGTGTGTGTGTGTATATATATATATATGAACTCTTAAGGCTCCACAGAAAAACTGGTAGGACTAAACAACAATTCAATAAAGTCACAGATAAAAAAATCAATACACAAAATTCACTTGCATTTCTATACCCCAACAATGACCTATCTAAAAAAGAAATTAAGAAAACAATCTCATTTACTATAGCCTTACAAAATAAAGTACTTGGGAATAAGTTTAACCAAGGAGGTGAATGTCTAAAAGCTGTAAGACATTGATGAAAGAAATTGAAAAAATACACAAATAAATGGAAAGGTATTCCATGTTTATGGATTAGAAGAATTAATATTGTTAACTTGTCCATATTACCCAAAGCGATATACAGATTCAATGTAACCACTATCAAAATTCTAGTGTCATTTTTCACAGAAATAGAAAAAACAATACTAAAATTCATATGGAACGACAGAAGTCTCTGGAAAGCAAAAGCAATCTTGAGAAAGACCAAAGCTGAAAGCGTCAGTTACTGATTTCAAACTGTATCAAAAGCTATAGTAATCAAAAGAGTATGGTAGCAAGAGGGAAGAGATATGGGAACATATGTATATGTATAACTGATTCACTTTGTTATACAGCAGAAACTAACACACCATTGTAAAGCAATTATACTCCAATAAAGATGTTAAAAACAAACAAACAAACAAAAGAGTATGGTAGCAGGGTAAAAAGACACATAGACTAATGGAACAGAATCAGAAACCCAGAAAAAGAGCCATACATGTAAGGTAAACTAATCTTTGACATGGGCACCAAGAATACACAATGGGGAAAGGATAGTCTCTTAAATAAATGGTGTTGGGAAAAATGAATATCCACATGCAAAAGAATCGAATTGAACTCTTATTTTATACCATACAAACACAGATTAGCTCAAAATGAATTAAAAACATAACACCGGAAATCATAAAACTCCTAGAAGAAAATATTGAACAAAATCTCCTTGACAGTAGTCTTGGAAATAATTTCTTGAATATGGCACCAAAAGCAGTAACAACAAAAGCAAAATTAAACATGTGGGGCTACATCAACTTAAAACGCTTCTGTACAGCAAATAAAACCATCAATAAAAAGAAATGGCAAGAATGGAATGAGAAAAATTTTTTCAAACCACATATCTGATAAAGGGTTAATATCTTATTTATTGAGGTATAGTTGATGTACAATATTATATAAGTTTCAGGTGTACAAATAGTGATTCACAATTTTTAAAGGTTATATTCCATTTACAGTTATTATAAAATATTGGCTATATTCTCTGTACTGTACTATACATCCTCGTAGCTTATTTATTTTATACATAGTAGTTTGTACCTCTTAACCCCCTACCCCTATCTTGACACTCCCCCCTTCCCTCTACCCACTGGTAACCCCTAGTTTGTTCTTTATATCTGTGACTCTGTTTTTTGTTATGTTCACTAGTTGTATTTTTTAGATTCCACATATAAGTGATATCATACAGTATTTGTCTTTCTCTGACTTATTTCACTAAGCATAATACCCTCCAAGTCCATCCATGTTGTTGCATATGGCAAAATTTCACTCTTTTTTATGGCTGAGTAGTATTCCATTGTATATATCTTCTTTAACCATTCATCTGTTGATGGACACTTTGGCTGCTTCTATATCTTGGCAATTATAAATAATACTGCTATAAATTTTGGGGTGTGTGTATTTTTTTGAATTAGTGTTTTCAGGGTTTGGGGGATTTTTTTTTTTGATAAATAGGAATGGAATTTCTGGGTCATATGGTAGTTCTATTTTTAGATTTTTGAGAAACCTCCTTACTGTTTTCCATATTGGCTGCACCAGTTTACATTCCTACCACCAGTGTATGAGGGTTCCTTTTTCTCCACATCCTCACCAACATTTGTTATTTGCGGTCTTTTTGATTATAGCCATTCTGACAGGTGTGAGATGATAACTCATTGTGGTTTTAATTTGTATTTCTCTGATGTTTAATGATGTTGAGCATATTTTCATGTGCCTATTGGCCATCTGTATATGTTCTTTGGAAAAATGTCTATTCAGGTTTTTGCCAATTTTTAACTTAGGTTGTTTATTATTCCATTATACAATGGAATACTACTCAGCTCATTGTATGAGCTGTTTATATGTTTCAGATATTAACCCCTTATTGGTCATATCAGTTGCAAATATTTTCTCCCTTTCAGTAGGTTGTCTTTTTGTTTTGTCAATGGTTTCCCTTGCTATAAAAAAGCTTTTAGGTTTAATTAGGTCCCATTTGTTTATTTTTGCTTTTATTTCCTTTGCTTTAGGAGAAAGACTCAAAAAATATTGCTACCCTTTTTTGTCAAAGAGTATTCTGCCTATTATTTTCTAGGATTTTTATGGTTTCTGGTCTTACATTTAGAACTTTAATCCATTTTGAGTTTATTTTTGTATATCGTGTGAGAAAATGTTCTAATTCCATTCTTTGACATGTAGCTGTCCAGTTTTCCCAGCACCATCTATTGAAGAGAATATCTTTTCTCCATTGTATATTCTTGCCTCCTTTGTCATAGATTAATTGGCCATAAGTACATGGGTTTGTTTCTGGGTGCTCTATTCTATTCCATTGATCTATGTATGTTTTTGTGCCAGCACTATACTGTTTTGATTACTGTAGCTTTGTAGTACAGTCTGAAGTCAAGGAGCATGATTCCTCCAGCTCTATTCTTCTTTCTCAAGATTATTTTGGCTATTTGGGGTCTTTTGTGTTTCCATACAAATTTTAAAATTATTTGTTCTAGTTCTGTGAAAAATGCCCTTAGTATTTTGATGGAGATTGCATTGAACCTAGATGGCCTTGGGTACTATGGTCATTTTAACAATATTAATTCTTCCAATCTTTCCATCTGTTTTTATAGTCTTCAATTTCTTTCATCAGTGTCTGTTTTCCAAGTACAGGTCTTTTACATCCTTAGGTAGGTTTATTCCTAGGCATTTTATTATTTTTGATACAATTGTAAATGGAATTGTTTCCTTAGTTTCTCTTTCTGATAGTTCATTGTTAGTGTATAGAAATGCAACAGATTTCTGTAGATTAATTGTGTATCCTGCAACTTTACCTAGTTCATTCATGAGCTCTAGTAGCTTTCCGGTGGTGTCTTTGGGATTTTCGATGTAGAGTGTCATGTCATCTGCAAACAGTGACAGTTTTACTTCTTCCTTTCCAATTTGGATTCCTTTTATTGCTTTTTCTTGTCTGATTGCTGTGGCTAGGACTTCCAATACTATGTTGAATAAAGTGGCAAGAAGGGGGCATTCTTGTTTTGTTCTTGATCTGAGAGAAAATACTTTCAGCTTTTCACTGTCGAGTATGATGTTAGCTGTGGGCTTGTCATATATGACCTTTATTATGTTGAGGTATGTTCCCTCTCTGCCCACTTTTGGAGAGTTTTTATCATAAATGGTTGTTGAATTTTGTCAAAAGCTTTTTTGGCATCTATTGATGTGACCATATAGTTATTATTCTTCAGTTTGTTAATGTGGTGTAGCACATCGATTGATTTGGGAATATTGAAAAATTCTTGCATACCTGGGATAAATCTCACTTGATGATGGTGTATGATCCTTTTAATGTATTGCTGGATTTGGTTTGCTAATATTTTATTGAGCGTTTTTGCATCTATGTTCATCAGTGATATTGGCCTGTAATTAAACTTTTCGTGATAGCTTTGGTTTTTGTATCAGGGTAATGCTGGCCTTGTAGAATGAGTTCAGAAGGGTTTCTTCCTCTGCAATTTTCTGGTATGGTTTGAAAAAGATAGGTGTTAACTCTTCTTTAAAAAATTGTAGAATTCACTTCTGAAGCCATCTGGTCTTGGACTTTTGTTGTTTGTTGGGATTGTTTTTTTAAACACTAATTCAATTTCATTACTGGTAGTTGGTTCGTTCATATTTTCTATTTTTTTCTTTTTCAGACTTGGAAGATTGTATCTTTCTAGGAATTTGTCCATTTCTTTTAGGTTGTCTATTGTCATCTAGTTGTTCATAGTAGCCTTTTTTGATCCTTTATATTTCTGTAATGTCAGTTGTAACCTCTCCCTTTTCATTTCTGATTTTATTGATTTGGACCCTCTCTTTGTATTCCTTGGAAAAAAATATATTCATCATGTTGTAAAATTAAAAAGAAAAACAACTTCACATTGTACAACCTAATTGTTATGAAACTTTTGTCAATTATACCTCAATAAATATGGGAAAAATAAAATTTTTAGAAAGGGAGATGAAAAATATATTAATAGTGTTTCAGTTGAGAAACCCTCATCTGGAAGTTTATCGTTTTTCTCTGTTCTTTTTTTTTTTTTTCTTTTTTTCTTCTTTTTCTCCTTTTTGAAATTCTCGTAGCCCTGCTCCATAGCCAGCCCCATTTTTGAATTCTTTTAGTGACTGAATGGAGTTTCATTGTTTGGCTGTACTTAATTTTTTTTTTTTGGCCAGTTAAAGTCACTATTTATTTATTTATTTATTTATTTATTTTTAAACATCTTTATTGAAGTATAATTGCTTCACAATGGTGTGTTAGTTTCTGCTTTATAAAAAAGTGAATCAGCTATACATATACATATATCCCCATATCTCCTCCCTCCCGCATCTCCCTCCCTCCCACCCTCCCCATCCCACCCCCCCAGGCGGTCACAAAGCACCAAGCTGATTTCCCTGTGCTATGTGGCTGCTTCCCACTAGCTATCTATTTTACATTTGGTAGTGTATATATGTCCATGACACTCTCTCACCCTGTCACATCTCAACTCTCCCCCTCCCCATATCCTCAAGTCCATTCTTTAGTAGGTCTGTGTCTTTATTCCCATCTTGCCACTAGGTTCTTCATGACCTTTTTTTTTTTCCTTAGATTCCATATATATGTGTTAGCATACTGTATTTGTTTTTCTCCTTCTGACTTACTTCACTCTGTATGACAGACTCTAACTCCATCCACCTCATTACAAATGCCTCCATTTCATTTCTTTTTATGGCTGAGTAATATTCCATTGTATGTATGTGCCACGTCTTCTTTATCCATTCATCTGCTGATGGACACTTAGGTTGCTTCCATGTCCTGGCTATTGTAAATAGAGCTGCAATGAACATTTTGGTACATGACTCTTTTTGAATTATGGTTTTCTCAGGGTATATGCCCAGTAGTGGGAATGCTGGGTCGTATGGTAGTTCTATTTTTAGTTTTTAAAGGAACCTCCATACTGTTCTCCATAGTGGCTGTATCAATTTACATTCCCACCAACAGTGCAAGAGTGTTCCCTTTTCTCCACACCCTCCCCAGCATTTATTGTTTCTAGATATTTTGACGATGGCCATTCTGACCGGTGTGAGATGATACCTCATTGTAGTTTTGATTTGCATTTCTCTAATGATGAATGATGTTGAGCATTCTTTCATGTGTCTGTTGGACATCTGTATATCTTCTTTGGAGAAATGTCTGTTTAGGTCTTCTGCCCATTTTTGGATTGGGTTGTTTGTTTTTTTGTTATTGAGCTGCATGAGCTGCTTGTAAATCTTGGAGATTAATCCTTTGTCAGTTGCTTCATTTGCAAATAATTTCTCCCATTCTGAGGGTTGTCTTTTGGTCTTGTTTATGGTTTCCTTTGCTGTGCAAAAGCTTTTAAGTTTCATTAGGTCCCATTTGTTTATTTGTGTTTTTATTTCCATTTCTCTAGGAGGTGGGTCAAAAAGGATCTTGCTGTGATTTATGTCATAGAGTGTTCTGCCTATGTTTTCCTCTAAGAGTTTGATAGTGTCTGGCTTTACACTTAGGTCTTTAATCCATTTTGGGTTTATTTTTGTGTATGGTGTCAGGGAGTGTTCTAATTTCATACTTTTACATGTACCTGTCCAGTTTTCCCAGCACCACTTATTGAAGAGGCTGTCTTTTCTCCACTGTATATGCTTGCCTCCTTTATCAAAGATAAGGTGACCATATGTGCGTGGGTTTATCTCTGGGCTTTCTATCCTGTTCCATTGATCTATATTTCTGTTTTTGTGCCTGTACCAAACTGTCTTGATTACTGTAGCTTTGTAATATAGTCTGAAGTCAGGGAGCCTGATTCCTCCAGCTCCATTTTTCGTTCTCAAGATGGCTTTGGCTATTCGGGGTCTTTTGTGTCTCCATACAAATTGTGAAATTTTTTGTTCTAGTTCTGTGAAAAATGCCAGTGGTAGTTTGATAGGGATTGCATTGAATCTGTAGATTGCTTTGGGTAGTAGAGTCATTTTCACAATGTTGATTCTTCCAATCCAAGAACATGGTATATCTCTCCATCTATTTGTATCATCTTTAATTTCTTTCATCAGTGTCCTATAATTTTCTGCATACAGGTCTTTTGTCTCCTTAGGTAGGTTTATTCCTAGATATTTTATTCTTTTTGTTGCAATGGTAAATGGGAGTGTTTTCTTAATTTCACTTTCAGATTTTTCATCATTAGTGTATAGGAATGCAAGAGATTTCTGTGCATTAATTTTGTATCCTGCTACTTTACCAAATTCATTGATTAGCTCTAGTAGTTTTCTGGTAGCAGTTTTAGGATTCTCTATGTATAGTATCATCTCATCTGCAAACAGTGACGGCTTTACTTCTTCTTTTCCGATTTGGATTCCTTTTATTTCTTTGTCTTCTCTGATTGCTGTGGCTAACACTTCCAAAACTATGTTGAATAATAGTGGTGAGAGTGGGCAACCTTGTCTTGTTCCTGATCTTAGTGGAAATGGTTTCAGTTTTTCACCATTGAGGACGATGTTGGCTGTGGGTTTGTCATATATGGCCTTTATTATGTTGAGGAAAGTTCCCTCTATGCCTACTTTCTGCAGGGCTTTTATCATAAATGGGTGTTGAATTTTGTCGAAAGCTTTCTCTGCATCTATTGATATGATCATATGGTTTTTCTCCTTCAGTTGTTAATATGATGTATCACGTTGATTGATTTCCGTATATTGAAGAATCCTTGCATTCCTGGGATAAACCCCACTTGATCATGGTGTATGATCCTTTTAATGTGCTGTTGGATTCTGTTTGCTAGTATTTTGTTGAGGATTTTTGCATCTATGTTCATCAGTGATATTGGCCTGTAGTTTTCTTTCTTTGTGACGTCTTTGTCTGGTTTTGGTATCAGGGTGATGGTGGCCTCGTAGAATGAGTTGGGGAGTGTTCCTCCCTCTGCAATATTTTGGAAGAGTTTGAGAAGGATAGGTGTTAGCTCTTCTCTAAATGTTTGATAGAATTCGCCTGTGAAGCCATCTGGTCCTGGGCTTTTGTTTGTTGGAAGATTTTTAATCACAGTTTCAATTTCAGTGCTTGTGATTGGTCTGTTCATATTTTCTATTTCTTCCTGGTTCAGTCTCGGCAGTTTGTGCATTTCTAAGAATCTGTCCATTTCTTCCAGGTTGTCCATTTTATTGGCATAGAGTTGCTTGTAGTAACCTCTCATGATCCTTTGTATTTCTGCAGTGTCAGTGGTTACTTCTCCTTTTTCATTTCTAATTCTATTGATTTGAGTCTTCTCCCTTTTTCTCTTGATGAGTCTGGCTAATGGTTTATCAATTTTCTTTATCTTCTCAAAGAACCAGCTTTTAGTTTCATTGATTTTTGCTATTGTTTCCTTCATTTCTTTTTCATTTATTTCTGATCTGATCTTTATGATTTCTTTCCTTCTGCTAGCTTTGGGGTTTTTTTGTTCTTCTTTCTCTAATTGCTTTAGTTGTAAGCTTAGGTTGTTTATTTGAGATGTTTCCTGTTTCTTGATGTAGGCTTGTATTGCTATAAACTTCCCTCTTAGCACTGCTTTTGCTGCATCCCATAGGTTTTGGGTCGTCGTGTCTCCATCATCATTTGTTTCTAGGTATTTTTTGATTTCCCCTTTGATTTCTTCAGTGATC
Source organism: Eschrichtius robustus (assembly GCF_028021215.1). NCBI lineage: Eukaryota > Metazoa > Chordata > Mammalia > Artiodactyla > Eschrichtiidae > Eschrichtius > Eschrichtius robustus. The sequence continues at coordinate 111,923,403 of NC_090845.1, forward strand.
ACTTCGTTATTAAGTAGTGTATTGTGTAGCCTCCATGTGTTTGTATTTTTTACAGATCTTTTCCTGTAATGATATCTAGTCTCATAGCATTGTGGTCGGAAAAGATACTTGATACGATTTCAATTTTCTTAAATTTACCAAGGCTTGATTTGTGACGCAAGATATGATCTATCCTGGAGAATGTTCCATGAGCACTTGAGAAAAATGTGTATTCTGTTGTTTTTGGGTGGAATGTCCTATAAATATCAATTAAGTCCATCTTGTTTCATGTATCATTTAAAGCTTGTGTTTCTTTACTTATTTTCATTTAGGATGATCTGTCCATTGGTGAAAGTGGAGTGTTAAAGTCCCCTACTATGATTGTGTTACTGTCGATTTCCCCTTTTATGGCTGTTAGTATTTGCCTTAGGTATTGAGGTGCTCCTATGTTGGGTGCATAAATATTTACAGTTGTTATATCTTCCTCTTGGATCGATCCCTTGATCATTATATAGTGTCCTTCTTTGTCTCTTGTAATAGTCTTTATTTTAAAGTCTATTTTGTCTGATATGAGAATTGCTACTCCAGCTTTCTTTTGATTTCCATTTGCATGGAATATCTTTTTCCATCCCCTCACTTTCAGTCCGTAAGTGTCTCTAGGTCTGAAGTGGGTCTCTTGTAGACAGCATATATATGGGTCTTGTTTTTGTATCCATTCAACCAGTCTGTATCTTTTGGTGGGAGCATTTAATCCATTTACATTTAAGGTAATTATCGATATGTATGTTCCTATTCCCATTTTCTTAAATAGTTTATGTTTGTTATTGTAGGTGTTTTCCTTCTCTTGTGTTTCTTGCCTAGAGAAGTTCCTTTAGCATTTGTTGTAAAGCTGGTTTGGTGGTGCTGAACTCTCTCAGCTTTTGCTTGTCTGTAAAGGTTTTAATTTCTCCATCAAATCTGAATGAGATCCTTGCTGGGTAGAGTAATCTTGGTTGTAGGTTTTTCTCCTTCATCACTTTAAGTATATCCTGCCACTCCCTTCTGGCTTGCAGAGTTTCTGCTGAAAGATCAGCTGTTAACCTTATGGGGATTCCCTTGTGTGTTATTTGTTGTTTTTCCCTTGCTGCTTTTAATATTTTTTCTGTGTATTTAATTTTTGACAGTTTGATTAATATGTGTCTTGGCGTGTTTCTCCTTGGATTTATCCGGTATGGGACTCTCTGTGCTTCCAGGACTTGATTAACTATTTCCTTTCCCATATTAGGGACGTTTTCAACTCTAATCTCTTCAAATATTTTCTCAGTCCCTTTCTTTTTCTCTTCTTCTTCTGGGACCCCTATAATTCGAATGTTGGTGCGTTTAATGTTGTCCCAGAGGTCTCTGAGACTGTCCTCAGTTCTTTTCATTTTTTTTTCTTTATTTTGTTCCGCAGCAGTGAACTCCACCATTCTGTCTTCCTGGTCACTTATCCGTTCTTCTGCCTCAGTTATTCTGCTATTGATCCCATCTAGAGTATTTTTAATTTCATTTATTGTGTTTTTCATCATTGCTTGGTTCCTCTTTAGTTGTTCTACATCCTTGTTAAATGTTTCTTGCATTTTGTCTATTCTATTTCCAAGATTTTGGATCATCTTTACTATCATTATTCTGAATTCTTTTTCAGGTAGACTGCCTATTTCCTCTTCATTTGTTAGGTCTGGTGTGTTTTGACCCTGCTCCTTCACCTGCTGTGTGGTTTTTGTCTTCTCATTTTGCTTATCTTACTGTGTTTGGGGTCTCCTTTTCACAGGCTGCAGGTTCGTAGTTCCCGTTGTTTTTAGTATCTGTCCCCAGTGGCTAAGGTTGGTTCAGTGGGTTGTGTAGGCTTCCTGGTGGAGGGGACTAGTGCCTGTGTTCTGGTGGATGAGGTTGGATCTTGTCTTTCTGGTGGGCACGTCCACGTCTGGTGGTGTGTTTTGGGGTGTCTGTGGCCTTATTATGTTTTTAGGCAGCCTCTCTGCTAATGGATGGGGCTGTGTTCCTGTCTTGCTAGTTGTTTAGCATAGGGTGTCCAGCACTGTAGCTTGCTGGTCGTTGAGTGAAGCTGGGTCTTGATGTTGAGATGGAGATCTCTGAGAGATTTTCGCCGTTTGGTATCACGTGGAGCTGGGAGGTCTCTTGTGGACCAGTGTCCTGAAGTTGGCTCTCCCACCTCAGAGGCACCGCCCTGATGCCTGGCTGGAGCACCAAGAGCCTTTCATCCACGTGGCTCAGAATAAAAGGGAGAAAAAAATAGAAAGAAAGAAAAAAAGAGGATAAAATAAAATAAAATAAAGCTATTATAATAAAAAATAAGAAAAAATTTAAGAATAAATGTATTCAGAAAAAAATTTTTTTTAATTTTTAAAAATAGAGTTATTAATTTTTTATAGTAAAAAATAAGAAAAAAATTAAGAAAAAATTATTAAGAAAAAAAACTTTTTAAAATAAAAAGTAAGAAAAAACTTATTAAAAATTTTTCTAATTTCTAAGAATAGAAAATAAGGAAAAAATTATTAGGAAAAAAAAATTTTTTTAAGTAAAAAAAAAAAAAAAAAAAAAAAAAACCACGGATGGACCTAACCCTAGGACTAATGGTGAAAGCAAAGCTATACAGACAAAATCTCACCCAGAAGCATACACTCACAAAAAAGGAAAAGGGGAAAAATTAATATATCCTGCTCCCAAAGTCCACCTCTTGAATTTGGGATGATTCGTTGTCTATTCAGGTATTCAACAGATGCAGGCACATCAAGTTGTTTGTGGAGCTTTAATCCGCTGCTTCTGAGGCTGCTGGGAGAGATTTCCCTTTCTCTTCGTTGTTCGTACAGCTCCTGGGGTTCAGCTTTGGATTTGGACCCGCCTCTGCATGTAGGTCGCCTGAGGGCGTCTGTTCCCCGCCCAGACAGACCGGGGTTAAAGGAGCAGCTGCTTCAGGGGCTCTGGCTCACTCAGGCCGGGGGGAGGGAGCGGTACGGAGGAGGCGGGGTGAGCCTGCGGCGGCAGAGGCCGGCGTGACGTTGCAGCAGCCTGAGGCGCGCAGTGCGTTCTCCCGGGGAAGTTGTCCCTGGATCACGGGACCCTGGCAGTGGCGGGCTGCACCGGCTCCTGGGAGGGGCGGTGTGGAGAGTGACCTGTGCTCGCACACAGGCTTCTTGGTGGCGGCAGCAGCAGCCTTAGCGTCTCCTGCCCGTCTCTGGGGTCCACGCTGATAACCGCGGCTCACGCCCGTCTCTGGGTTCCGCGCTGTTAGCTGCGGCTCGCGCCCACCTCTGGGGTCCGCACTGATAGCCACGGCTCGCGCCCGTCTCTGGAGTTCGTTTAGGCAGCGCTCTGAATCCCATCTCCTTGCGCGCCGCGAAACAAAGGGGCAAGAAAAAGTCTCTTGCCTCTTCGGCAGCTGCAGACTTTTTCCCGGACTCCCTCCCGGCTAGCACCGAAGACCGAGCCTCAGCTCCCAGCCCCCGCCCGCCCCGGCGGCTGAGCAGACAAGCCTCTCGGGCTGGTGAGTGCTGCTCGGCACCTATCCTCTGTGCAGGAATCTCTCCGCTTTGCCCTCCGCACCCCTGTGGCTGCGCTCTCCTCCGTGGCTCCGAAGCTTCCCCCCTCTGCCACCCGCAGTCTCTGCCCACGAAGGGGCTTCCTAGTGTGTGGAAACCTTTCCTCCTTCACGGCTCCCTCCCACTGGTGCAGGTCCCGTCCCTATTCTTTTGTCTCTGTTATTTCTTTTTTCTTTTGCCCTACCCAAGTACGTGGGGAATTTCTTGCCTTTTGGGAGGTCTGACGTCTTCTGCCAGCGTTCAGTGGGTGTTCTGTAGGAGCAGTTCCACGTATAGATGTATTTCTACTGTATCTGTGGGAAGGAAGGTGATCTCCACGTCTTACTCTTCCGCCATCTTGCCCCTCCCCTTCTCTGTTCTTTTTATAGAATTTGCTTTTGTCATTATGAAAGTTCTTTGTTTATATCAATATGTTCTATGCCAATGATCTCTGCTCTAATCTCTATTATTTCCTTCCTTCTACTTTTTTGGGTATACTCTACTCTTCTTTTTAAAGTCTCTTAACTTGAACCATAGGTTATTGGCAATAGATATTTCATCTTTACTAATAAAAGCACTTAAACTGAAATTTTTCCTCAAAGTGCTGCTTTCAGCATTTAAAGGTAAAATTTTCTTTCTAAACACTGTTTTAGCTGAATCCTACACATTTTGATGTTAATTTTATGATTGACTCATGATTTAATTAGACCTATGATGCTTATTCTTTTAGATATGGTGGGGTATTTCTGGGTATTGTTATTGACTTCTATTTTAATTCTATTTAGTCAGAAAATACACTTTGTACTTAATATTTTAAAATGTATAGATACTTAAAGTCCAATATAATTTATAGATCATTAAAATATATAATATGTCCTTGTAAAGCACATATTCTAAAGTTTGGATCTAATGTATTATAAATGTTAATCAGATTAAAGTAATCAATAGCATTATTTTGATCTTCTGTGTTCTTACTGAGTTTTTTGTCGAATCGTATCAGTTACTGAGAGATGGCTATAAAACCTACTGCTGCAATTTTGGAATATCTATTTTTCCCTTTAATATTGTCAATTTTACTTCATGTAATTTAAGAGCCATTTAATGGGCAATTGTATATTTATAATCATTATGTTTTCCTGATCATTTTCCCTTTTGTCATTATGACACATACTTCATTAATTCTAAAACTCTTTGTTTTGGTCTGTTTCACCTGGCATTAAACTAGGACCTCCAGCCTTCATACGATTATTCTTTGCATGATACAACTTTCTCCAATCTCCTTACTTTCAATCTATCTACGTCTTTGTAATGTAAAAGGTATGCCCTGTAGGCAGAATCTAGTAAGGTCTTGCATTTTACCCAATCTTTTAATTTGAGCTTTTTAATAGATTTTTAAAGATAATTCACACAATATGATTGTTGATGTGTGTGAATTTTGCTTTGCCATTTTATAACGTGGGATATTTTTGTCCTTTTTGTTCTTTATCCCACCCACCTTTGTCTGCCCTTTCTTGCCTTCTTTTAGATTGCTAGAATACTTTCCCCATAAGAGTCCTTTAATCTAAAAAGAAGACAACATACTTTTCTAGTTTACACTTAAATACTGTAAGATAGCTTGACATAGAACACTAACATAGGCCAATATCATTTTAACAATCATATCTATTGTTTCTTTCTGCTATAAAAGTTAGCTAATTTGAATTTCACTTCTAGTAATGACAATTTAAGTTATTTTAACAATACGTCTGCTGAGAAAAATAGAAATTGGGGAAAATTTAAAAGATATATGTTTGAAGTTTATGAGAGATAAGAGTCAGTGAAAAAATATGGAGTCAAGTTCTGAGAAATAACTAAAACTCATAGAGGTTATCTGGATATCTGGAATTTCTTTTGCCTGTATGAACATTTGTGGATTCCATTGGGGGCAGCATATATGCTCAGAGTATAACAGAGTTGTTGATAACCTAATCTGATTAAGGCATCAAAAACTGGAATCACTTGTCAGCCAAGAGTTGACTGGGTAAACCAACCATACCACTCCAAATAAGTAAGTTAAAAGAATCCAACTTCAAATTTTGCAATCTTTAAAATTGAAATAAGGAGATTGTGAGTACTACCAGCCCCATGACAGGTCTGAATGTTAATCTTCTCTTGAGGAAAATAATATAATCCAAGTCTTCAAATAATGAGGAGATAAGAAAAGCATGAACAACAAAAAGAACATCAAAATCACACAAGAAAAGCAGATCCACTATGGCTCCAGACAATGCAGGTATCAAATAAATTTTTAAATAATTTAGTTTGGTTAGAGACATGATACTTTTGTCCAAGAACTGAAAGTTGAAAAAATAATGGAAATTTTAGAATGGAGAAGTATAACAAGTGATATTAAGAAGTTAGTGTGTCACAAGAGGGAGGGATATGGGGATATATGTATACATATAGCTGATTCACTTTGTTATACAGTAGAAACTAACACAACATTGTAAAGCAATTATACTCCAATAAAAATGTTTAAAAAAAAGAAACTAGTGTGTAATTTTACTAAAATATTAGATAGCTTGTTGTATAATTAGAAAACTAGAAAATGTAGATCAAAAGAAAATATACATTATGAAGTCAGAGAGAATAAACATGGGTGAAAAATACATAAGAAGGTAAGAGGAATAGAGGACAGAGTGAAAAGCTTTTATATATAAGTATAGTCAGGGAAACGAAAGGAGGATAATGGGGCTGAATATATATTTTAAAACATAATAGGGGAGACCTTCAAGATGGCGGAAGAGTAAGGCATGGAGATCACCTTCCTCCCCACAAATATATCAGAAATACATCTACAAGTGGAACAACTCCTACAGAACACCTACTGAACACTGGCAGAAGACCTCAGACTTCCCAAAAGGCAAGAAACACCCCACATACGTGGGTAGGGCAAAAGAAAAAAGAAAAAACAGAGACAAAAGAATTGGGACCAGACCTGCACCACTGGGATAGAGCTGTGAATGAGGAAAAGTTTCCACACACTAGGAAGCCCCTTCACTGGCAGAGACAGGGGCGGCAGAGGGGAAGCTTTGGAGCCACGAAGGAGAGTGCAGCAACAGGGCTGCATAGGGCAAAGCAGAGAGATTCCCGCCCAGAGGATCAGTGCTGACCAGCACTCACCCACCTGACAGGCTTGTCTGCTCACCTGCCGGGACGGGTGGGGGCTGGGAGCTGAGGCTTCGGCTTCGGAAGTCAGATCCCAGGGAGAGGACTGGGGTTGGCTGCGTGAACACAGCCTGAAGGGAGCTAGTGCGCCACAGCTGGCCGGGAGAGAGTTCGGGAAAGACTCTGGAACTGCCTCAGAGGCAAGAGATCATTGTTTTGGGATGTGCAAAAAGGGGTTTCAGAGCACTGCCCAAACGAGCTCCAGAGATGGACGTGATGTGCGGCTATCAGCGTGGACACCAGAGATGGGCATGAAATGCTAAGGCTGCTGCTGCAGCCACCAAGAAGCCTGTGTGCAAGCACAGGTCACTATCCACACCTCCCCTCCCGGGAGCCTGTGCAGCGCGCCACTGCCAGGGTCCCATGATCCAGAGACAACTTCCCCATGAGAACACACAGCATGCCTCCGGCTGTTGCAACGTCAAGCAACTGTATGCCAATAAAATGGACAACCTGGAAGAAATGGACAAATTCTTAGAAAGGTATAACCTTCCAAGACTGAACCAGGAAGAAATAGAAAATATGGACAGACCAATCACAAGCAATGAAATTGAAACTGTGATTTAAAATCTTCCAACAAACAAAAGCTCAGGACCAGATGGCTTCACAGGCGAATTCTATCAAACATTTAGAGAAGAGCTAACACCTATCCTTCTCAAACTCTGCCAAAATATAGCAGAGGGAGGAACACTCCCAAACTCATTCTACGAGGCCACCATCACCCTGATACCAAAACCAGACAAAGATGTCACAAAAAAAGAAAACTACAGGCCAATATCACTGATGAATATAGATGCAAAAATCCTCAACAAAATACTAGCAAACAGAATCCAACAGCACATTAAAAGGGTCATACACCATGATCAAGTGGGGTTTATACCAGGAATGCGAGGATTCTTCAATATACGCAAATCAATCAATGTGATACACCATATTAAAAAATTGAAGGAGAAAAACCATATAATCATCTCAATAGATGCAGAAAAAGCTTTTGACAAAATTCAACACCGATTTATGATAACCATCCAGATAGTAGGCATAGAGGGAGCTTACCTCAACATAGTATAGGCCATATATGACAAACTCACAGCGAACGTCATTCTCAGTGGTGAAAAAGTGAAAACATTTCCACTAAGATCAAGAACAAGACAAGGTTGCCCACTCTCACCACTATTATTCAACATAGTTTTGGAAGTTTTAGACACAGCAATCAGAGAAGAAAAATAAATAAAAGGAACCCAAATCGGAAAAGAAGTAGTAAAGCTGTCACTGTTTGCAGGTGACATGATACTATACATAGAGAATCCTAAAGATGCTACCAGAAAGCTACTAGAGCTAATCAATGAATTTGGTAAAGTAGCAGGAAACAAAATTAATGCACAGAAATCTCTTGCATTCCTATACACTCATGATGAAAATTCGGAAGAGAAATTAAGGAAACACTCCCATTTACCATTGCAACAAAAAGAATAAAATACCTAGGAATAAACCTACCTAAGGAGACAAAAGACCTGTATGCATAAAACTATAAGACACTGATGAAAGAAATCAAAAAGGATATAAACAGATGGAGAGATACACCATGTTCTTGGACTGGAAGAATCAACATTGTGAAAATGACTATACTACCCAAAGCAATCTACAGATTCAGTTCAATCCCTATCAAACTACCAATGGCATTTTCCACAGAACTAGAACAAAACATTGCACTATTTGTATGGAAACACAGAAGACCCCGAATAGCCAAAGGAATCTTGAGAAAGAAAAACGGAGCTGGAGGAATCAGGCTCCTGGACTTCCTACTATACTGCAAAGCTACAGTAATCAAGACAGTATGGTACTGGCACAAAAACAGAAATATAGATCAATGGAACAGGATAGAAAACCGAGAGATAAACCCACGCACATATGGTCACCTTGTTTTTGATAAAGGAGGCAAGAATATACAATGGAGAAAAGACAGCCTCTTCAGTAAGTGGTCCTGGGAGAACTGGACAACTACATGTAACAGAACGAAATTAGAACACTCCGTAATACCATACACAAAAATAAACTCAAAATGGATTAAAGACCTAAATGTAAGGCCAGACACTATAAAACTCTTAGGGTGTTCTGCCTATGTTTTCTTCTATGACATAAATCACAGCAAGATCCTTTTTGACCCACCTCCTAGAGAAACGGAAATAAAAACAAAAATAAACAAATGGGGCCTAATGAAACTTAAAAGCTTTTGCACAGCCAAGGAAACCATAAACAAGATGAAAAGACAACCCTCAGAATGGGAGAATATATTTGCAAATGAAGCAACTGACAAAGGATTAATCTCCAGAATTTACAAGCAGCTTATGCAGCTCAATATCAAAAAGCAAACAACCGAATCCAAAAATGGGCAGAAGACCTAAATAGACATTTCTCCATAGAAGATATACAGGTTGCCAACAAACACATGAAAGAATGTTTAACATCACTAATCATTAGAGAAATGCAAATCAAAACTACAGTGAGGTAACACCTCACACTAGTCAGAATGGCCATCATCAAAAAATCTACAAACAAATGCTGGAGAGGGTGTAGAGAAAAGGGAACACTCTTGCACTGTTGGTGGGAATGTAAATTGATACAGCCACTATGGAGAACAGTATGGAGGTTCCTTAAAAAGCTAAAAAAAGAACTACCACATGACCCAGCAATCCCACTACTGGGCATATACCTTGAGAAAACCATAATTCAAAAAGAGTCATGTACCACAGTGTTCACTGCAGCTCTATTTACAATAGCCAGGACATGGAAGCAATCTAAGTGTCCATCAACAGATGACTGGATAAAGAAGATGTGGCACATATATACAATGGAATATTACTCAGCCATAAAAGAAATGAAATTGAGTTATTTGTAGTGAGGTGGATGGACCTAGAGTCTGTCATACAGAGTGAAGTAAGTCAGAAAGAGAAAAACAAATACCATATGCTAACACATATATATGGAATCTAAAAAAACCAAAATGGTTCTGATGAACCTAGGGGCAGGACAGGAATAAAGACGCAGACGTAGAGAATGGACTTGAGGACACAGGAAGGGTAAGGGTAAGCTGGGAGAAGTGAGAGAGCGGTACGGGCATATATACACTACCAAATGTAAAATAGATAGGTAGTTAGTAGCAGCCGCATAGCACAGGGAGATCAGCTAAGTGCTTTGTGACCACCTAGAGGGGTGGGATAGGGAGGGTGGAAGGGAGAAGCAAGAGGGAGGAGATATGGGGATATACGTATATGTATAGCTGATTTACTTTGTTCTAAAGCAGAAACTAGCATACCTTTGAAAAGCAATTACACTCTAATAAAGATGTTTAAAATAAATAAATAAATAGGTAAAATAATTGTCAGAGGTAATATAATATTAAAACATGATTTACTATTTAAAATTTATGTATACAAATTTTAAGGAAATGAAATTTAAAGATAAATGTATGGATAAATTATATCATGGAATGATTAGCCCAAAGAAAAATAAGATATTTACATTAGTATTAGAGAAAATGTGTTTTAAGGATAAAATGTTTTCTAGAGAGAAATAGAGATACTTTATTAAAATAAAATTTCAGTACAGTATGAGTATATAACAATTCTAAAGTCATATGCCCCTAACAACATACCATTGACATGAAAAATGAAAAAAATATATAATTTTAACAAAATTATGTGATCAACTCAATCAAAAGCAACTAAACTTTTGATGAAATTTAACATCTAATTATGATCAAATGACTTTTTAGAAAACTGCTAATAGAAAGAACTTCCTTAATCTTTAAAAATTATGAACAGGGACTTCCCTGGTGGCACAGAGGTTAAAATCCACCTGCCAATGCATGGGACACGGGTTCGAGCCCTGGTCCGGGAAGATCCCACATGCTGCGGAGCAACTAAGCCGGTGCCCCACAGCTACTGAGCGTGCGCTCTAGAGCCCGCAAGGCACAACTACTGAGCCCGTGTGCCATACTTCTGAAGCCTGCGCACCTAGAGCCCATGCCCCGCAACAAGAGAAGCCACCGCAATGAGATGCCCGTGCACCGCAACAAAGAGTAGCCCCCACTCACCTCAACTAGAGAAACCCTGCGTGTAGCAACGAAGTCCCAACACAGGCATAAATTAATTAATTAATTTTTAAAAATTATGAACTAAAATTTACAAGAAACATAATACTTAATTGGAAATGTTGCAAATGTTCTCTTTAAGATAAAGAGTGAAATAAAGTTGTCAATCACCACTTCTACATTCCACATAATTTTGAAGTGGGGTTCATAGCCAGTGCCAAAATCAGGAAAAAACAATAAAATTATAGGGATTATAATGAAAGAAATGAAACTCTCATTATTCACAGAAAATATACTTTGAATACATTATCAAAATTAATCAATGCATTTAGCAAGGTAGCAGAATATTAAGACTATATAAAAATCAGATATATATCTGTATACCAACTGCAATAAATTAGAACATTAAATTTTAAACTATGCCACGTATAATAGACATTTCTTAGAGTATATGTAAAGAACAGCTTACAATAATATAAAAAATACCCAGGAATGAAGTTAATAAAAGATACAGGATAACTCAACACAGAAAGCTATACACTTAGCTAATTTTAGCTATAAAGTTAGAAAAATTTTTGTAGGTCTAAATAAATGGAGCATATAGCAGATTCATTGACTTGAAACCTCAATTTTTAAAGATATTCTCCCCAAATTTCTCTATGCACTCATTAAAATTGAAACAACGTTCTATTATGTCTTTTGTGCAAACTGACATACTTACTTCTTTTAAAAATGTTATGCTTATGTTAAGGATGAAAATTGGCCAAGTCACTCTTGAAGAAAAAGAACCAGGTAGAAGAATGTCATTTACTAGATGTCAAATAAATCACTGGTAAAATAACTTTTGGGCAAATATGTAACTATAAAGCAACAGTAATTAAGACAGCATGGTATTGTTTCAAGGATAGACAAATATAACAATGTAACAGAATTGAGAGTCCAGAAACAAACCCATAAAAGCATGGACTTTTATTTTATTACAAAGTTGGCATGGAAGATAATAGGAAAACAGAACACTTTTTCACAAATGGGGCTGATTCAACTGGATATTAATGTGAAGGAAAATGAACCCCTAACTCACACCATGCACACACACACACACAATTCAAGTAGATTGCAGATTCCAGTGTGACTAATAACTAATGAATCTCATAATATAGGATAATATCTTCTTCAATATGTTAGACTTTATTCTTCGAAGAGAATCTGCTCACTCTCCTCCTCTCAGAGCCAAGAGAGCAGTTTTACCTTCTCTTTACGCATATCAGCTGCTTGCCTTCCGTTGTTCTATCACCTTCCTTCCACTACAGCTCCTCCTCTGAAGCTCACACTGTAGTCCAAGTACACCTTCAACTTCTCATCCTCCATATTGGTATCAGCCACCCCAGGTCACTCTCTCAAATTTGCTTCTAATAAAGTTTCCTTTTACACAGGCTCCTGTCCAAGGTGACATAATTTTCACATTACATAACCCATGTGAGTATTTGGTACTATAATTCCTTAACTCTCTCTCCTCTGAAGACGTTTACTTCTACTTCAGTCTAGCCTCATTCTCTTGTGGCAACAATAGTAACTTGTCCTCATCTGCAATTCAAACTATGACTTTTCTCTCCCTTAAACCAACATCTCCTGTGGTCCTTCACTCCCACTCTACCCAGTCTACCATATTCTCACATTCTCCCTATTTTCTTAGTCTTTGAAATCATTCCTGCTTTCACACACCTCCCATCATTGGCTGGTTTCCTAACTTGGTCAAATGAGATGTCCATGTACCTTGCTCTTGATCCCAGGTGAGTGAACACTATGGATAGTTAGAAATCAGAGAAACTTTAGTGAACAAATCCACATCAACCTTCCCCAGCCAAGTCCTGACAATGCTGTTCAGTTATTTTATTTACCTTTAATTATCTCAACCCTCCCGGTCAGTGTTTTGAATCTTGCTCATTCTTTTCAAAGTCCAGCTAAATTTGTTCTCCTTGTTTCCACCTTCACTGAGAAAAAAGAAACCATCCAATCTGAGCTCTCTCAACTCTCTTCTTCGAAATGTCTCCATGTATTCTTTCAATCTTTCTTCCCCCCATTCTGCTTCAGAAGAACTGTCTCTTCTTTTCTATTGATCCATATCCCCTCATATCTCATCTCCTTGAATCTCTGAACCTGTGTGTGTCTGTCTCTGCCTCTAGGCTTTACTAGACTATTCAGCCTAATAATTTTCAAATCTGTCCATCGAAATAAAATGATTATAAAACTTCTTTGGGACACCATCACTTTCAAACTATCTTTCTTTGTCTCTCTGTACACACACACACACACACACACACACACACACACACACACACACATAAATTTATATATCTCTTTACTAGACACTCCCTTATTAACCTCATGGAGTAAAAACCAGCTAACTACCAAACTCATCAGCCAACTTTGTTTATTGCATTTTGATTATCTCTCAGCAGTATTTGATTACCACACCCTTTTCTTAATATCCTCCTCTCCCACACCTTCTTTTATGAGATACATTTTGCTCCTAGCTCCCATTCTATTTGTCCATATCTTTTCTTTCTTCTTTTCTAAGTCCTCTGTCTTTTTTCACCCCTTAAGTATAGATATTGTACAATGTTTTAAAATTTTTCCTTCTCTTTCCATATTTCATTTTATTCTTCACACCCCTGGATTCCTCTTCTTATGTGCTTGTTACTTCCAAATCCATATCTCTAGTGCCAAAAATTGCTTCAGTACCATCTCTTCAATGAAACCATTATTAATGGTCATCAAAGTTAATAACTTCTATTTACTTGCACAGCACGTTGCATAATTCATTTTGAACCTAGTAATATTTCCTTGTATCGAGAGTAGCTATTTACACGTCTATGTCTCTCCTTTTCTCTAAAATATAAGTGCTTTGGAAGCAAGGACTGTGACTTTGCCATCTCCGTATGGTGATTTTGAGTATTGGATTTTTATATTTTCCGATGTGAAACACTTTCCGAGACAAATTTCCTCTCTGTCAGTACGTCAAGCTTTAACCCTGTGCTATCATTAACATCATCTGTACACATTGACCTCAGAAGTAGGAGCCAATTTTTGCTCTGCTTCACAGAGATTCAGCCCTTTTCTAATTTCTGTGCCAAGGAAACTGTGCACAATGAGAGATTTCCTCTTTGCATTTTAGTACATCGATTCTAAGCATGACACTGTCCTGACCACTGACTTCCCTAAAGAATGTGTGGCGTGTGTGTGTGTTGTAAAATCATTCAATCAAGTCTCAAATGTCCTTCCAAATTGGTAGCTAGTAGAAGTATCAGCAGCATTTCCTATGAGAGGCAACAGAATAAGACTTCTGCTGGTTTGGGTAATCACTGCTTCATTTATTGCAACTTTGCCCAGGAGCTCAAGCAGTTATTTCGTCTATGTTTTATATTTTATGTTTTTATTTATTTAAAAACTCACCTCTATGTGTTGTAGTTATCTGCAATAAAATGAAGATTGCAATTTTGCTTGATATTTTCTCAACAATTCCAGTCAGTGAAATGAACTTTTATTTTTTGGTATACCATTTCTTTCCTTTCTACTTAAAGGATGTTCAAATGGAGTTAGAGAGGCAAATCTGAGTTAATTTTTCAATTCTAAGATTTCAATGGCCTTTCCCTTATCTCATTTTATCTTCCTGTGATGGCCAGAATAGAATACATGATTTTCTTAGGTTTTATCAAAGAATAAGGGAATCCAATTAACATTCCTCAATATTAATATGCAGCTCTTCTTGATATCTTCCTTTGCATCCGTTGGCCTTTATAAAATAACTACCTCAGCATTACTAGTATAATAAAGTTCAAAATTAATCATCTGGAATCAGCAGTAGTCACTGTCTCCCATCGCCCCTCCGCCATGTCCTTTATTCAGCCCACACTAGTTTGCTCAACTAGCATGCAGTAAAAGATGGAAAACTGCACTTGCTATAAGTATACCATTGAGTACCCCCTTACCTCCTGGAATGGTTAGCAGATTTTCTTGATTTATATGTGGTCTCACCACAAACTAAAAACTTTTTTAAATGTTACAATATAACTGAATTTTTAGTCAGTTTTGTTTTAAATTTTAAAAGCTCAAATTATAATGTTGATTTTTATTTTAGAATTTAGTTTTAGAGTTATCCCATGGTTTCTTCATATTTGCTGGCCCAGAAAATGTGAGTCACAGCTTTCCATATAAAATTCAACAGAATATAAATTTAGTAGGTATTATCACCTACCCTCCATTACCAAACTTGTCTGTAATTGGAAAAAAATGAACAGGCAATTTGGAAGATGGCTGTTGCTGATTAGGAGAGAACTACGCAGAGTCCAGAACCTGTCACATCCACCTTGACAGGGTTCTCCTAAGATAACTAAGTACTAAGGAAACCATCTTGGGTGAAACGGACTTTTAGGAATCAAATCACTTCATCATTAATGTAGTCATCTACACGTTATGTATACGTATCATATTCTGCATTAAGATTTTCTACCCCTTTAAGTTTTCCTGCTAAAAGGTATTTTTCCTCTTCACTGATTTTTCAGGGGAATTAATGAAGAGGCTAAAGCAAAAAAACCCTACCATATAAGGAAACCCCCAGAGAGGACGATAAATTATTGAATTAAGCAGTGATTTAAACTGAATAAACATGTAAAGGTTTAGAAGGCTGTTTATCCACAGGTATAGCTATGATATTTAACCACTAAACATATATTACATCCTTGCTATAACAGAAATGTGATATAGAAGTTGAGAGGTTGGGTGATGAAACAGACCATCAGTTGTCAGGGAAAATGGTGCATCTTTGCCTCAACATGGACAGTGACCAAGTGATTTATTCAAATCAGTTAAGTGGTCTATATGGATAATCATCTTGTACAAATGGAATGGATATTCAATATCTAGTTTCAGGGATATAAGCTCCACGAATAACCCAGATAACATCTGTTTAAAATGAACAATAACTTCTACAGCGTGGTCGTCTTTCTGAAACATCTTTCTTTAATTTTAATTTGAAACTATTTATTTTTTTATTGGCGTATAGTTGCTTTACAATGTTGTGTTAGTTTCTGCTGTACAGCAAAGTGAATCAGCTATACGTATACATATATCCCCTCTTTTTTGGATTTCCTTCCCATTTAGGTCACCACAGAGCACTGAATAGAGTTTCCTGTGCTCTACAGTTGGTTCTCATTAGTTATCTATTTTATATATGGTATTGTATATATGTCAATCCCAATCTCCCAATCTGTCCCACACCTCCTTCCCCCCTTGGTATCCATAGGTTTGTTCTCTATGTCTGTGTCTCTATTTCTGCTTTGCAAATAAGTTCATCTATACCATTTTTCTAGATTCCACATATGTGTGTTAACATACAATATTTGTTTTGCTCTTTCTGACTTACTTCACTTTTCTGAAACATCTTTAATCCAGTAATTTACGTATAAATTTAAAGTATCATTATGGAATGTATCTACACAATTTTGAACCTTTTATAACTTCTGCTAATGCCATTTTTGAGAGATTAACACATTCATCATATGATTAGTGCCTGTTGTATAAATGGATATTTTGTATGGTTCTAAGATGCCTTTTTCAAATTTCAAGGAATGGTTTGGTCCTGTTTCAAGGCCCTAAACACATTTTGTCACATGCTTCTTGGCCCTATCAAATTTTACCACATCTCCCACACCTTTCATCTTCCTAGACTCATAAGTCCTAACACTGAGTATGTATGAGTGTCTCACCAATCTTTCCATCATTTTAGTTTCCCTTTACCAAACCTTTTGCAGCTGAGTTTCTCTGAACCCTGCTCTAGTGCCCCATAATAAAATGCCTGTCAAACGGAGATCCTTTTCCAAGTAGGTACTACCAAATACTCCATCAAGAAACAATTATTTCTTTATTATCTATTTATTTTAATTCCTGCCAGGGTATGATAGTGATCAGCTATTCACTGCGTGTAATTATGAGTACTGACTTGGCTTCTGTAGGAAGTAGAAGGAATAATTTAACCCATAGATATTTAATCTTTCTTAGGGGACTTATGAGAAAATTATACATAAGGATAAATATCAGCATTAATATTTAAAATCCAAGTGGCTTGGAATAAATTTGTCATGAGCAGGAAGTATAAAGCCCAAGCAATGTTTAAAACTTATGACATAAATTGATCAATCTTTGTAGATCTGAATTGGTTAAACTACCTATAGTTATGTATTTTAAGTTCATAGTACTTGAAGTTTTAAATTTCCACTTCATTTATAATTAAAGGCGAATGAAATGCAGACAGCATTTAGGAAACCAAATATAATTTTAAGAGAGAAAACAAGAGTTTAGTTTGAACTGTGGTCTTCTACCACTTACTTGGTTGTTAATTTGCTCCATGACCTTCAGTCAGTAACCTCACTGTGTCTCAAAGGATATAATAATCCTGACCTGCTTTACAGAGGCGTGCTGTACCTTAATTGATGTGTGTTAAGTGCCTGGAGGTACTTTAATGAAAGCCATTATTGAAATGCAATTATTAACATTTGGGATAATGAAGTTAGCTTAGATGGTTTAGCCAAGCCTGGTGTGAAGATGGTTTCTAAGTTCAAGAGCATAAAAATTCCCTGATGCAAAACTTTTAAAAAAATAAATAAAAGGCCTAAAAAAGCAAAAATAGAAAATGAAACCATAACTGGCCTATTTGCTGACTTTAGCAGCATCGGGGCCTGCAGTTTATTGCTTTGTCTCTGATCAAGTGCATTGCAATCAATGCGAATTACTACAGAGATGCTAGGAGATAATTTTGCAAAAATGTCAAAAATGCAAAATTTGGGAGAGCTGGATAGGCTAGAAATGACTGTATCGATTTTGTGAAGGTTGGTAAATTACTACAATACCACCTTACTTTCAGGTAGATTGCGAATCTTGCATTTTAAGCAAGATCAACTCTAATTTTAAACTTCAGGAAAGGCTTAGTGTATTACATGCATTACTTTCATCCATGAGAAATTGAGAAGATCGTGTGCTTACCTGGTAGAAACTAGCTGTGAAGTTTCCAGTAGGGCTCATCCTTCTGCTCAACAGTCCCTGCCTGTTTATACATTTCCGTGGGCTTGTCTTTATACTCAGAGAGCAATCAGACCAGAATAGAAATAAGTTAAAACAAAAAACAAAAAAACTCCTCCTTATTCTCAAGAAATGACAGAAACTAACAAAAAAACAGCATTTTCAGAAAATGGTCTGAAAAATAGCCATTCAAACTTAGGTAATGTCATACTTCCATTAATCATTTTTTAATTAATGCTTTTTAAAAAAATGATGTCAATTGCATTTAAATAGCATAACTGTCTAGAACATAGGGTCACAGAAACTGAAAATTCAAGATTTAGAGGAAGTTTCTTCAACTACATCTTAGTTTTCAGTCGCTAAAATTTCGGTGCTTCTAGAAGTATATAATGTAATCATTCTGTTAGGGTTCATTTTTGTGTTTATTTATATTTGCTAAA